>NC_044908.1:19285670-19981510 GCF_001633185.2 Quercus lobata | reverse complement strand
ATGATAGTAATACCATTGTATCAAATGTAGCTCCACTTTGGGCAATCTTGTGATTACTTCTTCAAGTAGTTGCAGTTAGTCTTAACTCCTACATATTACCATTCCAACTCTTTTGTCCCAGTTTTGGTGTTCTTTCAATCTTATTGTTTGTCGTGTACATATTCTAGTATTCATGAGGTCTCTATTTCCCTAACTGTATATGTTTTGCTGCAGATTTGTAATTGTTGCCAAGGTGTAACTGTAGATGCTCCTCATTTAAGCAGGCAAGCCTGAATGCTCTTCTATATTTGTCAATTCAATTTATTAATTACCATGGGTTGTATACTAATTTCTGTGTTGGCTACTCCTCAGAAAGGAGGCAACTTCTGAAAAGAACAAAAAGAAGGTGTCACTCAAATGCTATGACTCCATGTTTGCCTAAAACCATTGTTGGCAGATGCTGTCCAAGTTTCAACTTACAATTGTGAAGAATGTTTAAAATGCAGAAATGGAACTTTTTATTTTTGTACATCAACTGATTTAAATGCATAGTATGTCTTTACTTACAAATAAGCTTGTATATATGGATGATTTTTCTATTCGCGTAATGCAAATGGGGGAATGTTACTGATGGATGTGGTTGGTTATGATTTGTATGGATGACTTGTTGTTCACAGCATGGTTGTCAGCAGGTCCACTTTTACTATGAATAAGCATGATACTGAATGGGTGTGAACAGTGGAAGTCGAAAGCAAAACTACAAGAAGAAAGGTTATACTAAATGAAACTCGATTTTCTAGATAACGAGTTACGTAGCAGTCCATTTTCCATCCCCTACGACTGTATCCATATTCAATTGTCAAGTATCTGGGTTACTCGATTTCTCTAGATCCGAGTTACGTTCAACATAACTCGATTTATAGGGTACCGAGTTACGTTGAAGACCATTGTGCACCCTTAGATTCCTCTTGGACTGCCTCTGGACCAGTCCAAATAACTGGGCTGGGTCGGGAAGGCAGTCCAGGTATTACTCGATTAAGTTATTACCGAGTTATGTTGAAAATAACTCGATATCTACAGAATCGAGATACGTTGAAGACCATTGTGCACACTTAGATTCCTCTTGGACTGCCTCTGGACCAGTCCAAATACCTGGGCTGGTTCGGGAAGCCAGTCAACGTAACTCGATTAAATTATTACCGAGTTATATTCAAAATAACTCGATATTTTTAGCATCGAGATACGTTGCAAATAAGATCTCTACACTTAGATTCCTCTTGGACTGCCTCTGGGCCAGTCCAATTATGTGGGCTGGGTCGGGAAGCCAGTCCAGGTATTACTCGATTAAGCTATTACCGAGTTATGTTCAAAAGAACTCGATGTCTTTAGTATCGAGATACGTTGATAATGTTCTCTACACTTAGATTCCTCTTGGACTGCCTCTGGACCAGTCCAAATACCTGGGCTGGTTCGGGAAGCCGGTCAACGTAACTCGATTAAGGCATTACCGAGTTATGTTCAAAATAACTCGATATTTTTAGCATCGAGATACGTTGCAAATAACATCTCTACACTTAGATTCCTCTTGGACTGCCTCTGGGCCAGTCCAATTATCTGGGCTGGGTCGGGAAGCCAGTCAACGTAACTCGATTAATTTATTACCGAGTTATGTTCAAAATAACTCGATATTTTAAGCATCGAGATATGTTGCAAATAAGTTCTCTACACTTAGATTCCTCTTGGACTGCCTCTGGGCCAGTCCAATTATCTGGGCTGGGTCGGGAAGCCTGGTCACCGTAACTCGGGTTACGTATTACCGAGTTATGTGGAGAAAACTCGAGATCTGTAACGTCGAGATACGTTGAGGACACATCTACAGTTAGATTCCTCTTGGACTGCCTCGGGACCAGTCCAATTAAACTCGATTTCTGTAGTATCGAGTAATTATACTTTAACTTGATGTTCAGGATATCGAGTTACTTGAAATGGAGTTCCTTACAAACCACCACGCACAACATGGATTCCTCTGAGATACTGCGCACAACATGGACTCCTTTTAGTCCCAGTACACATAACTCGATTTATTAATAATCGGGTTATGTGTATGACCAACCCACTATTTAGTGCTCAAACGTACGAAGCAGCAACTGTTCAACTTCTTCTCAGCGAAAGTTTGGAGAACCAGAAAAATGGCATCTCAATGGCGGAGAGACAACGACGATGGTCCTGCTGATCGGTCCCCACACTTTTTCAAGATTATTCTGCCGAATGCTGTTCAAGAAGGAAAGCTTGTAAGTATGCTCAAATTTATAAACTAGATTCCTCTGAAAATCATATGCTAATTATACGCTTCGTACACTTCATCTTCTTTATTTGTGATTCTTGAAAAAATGTACATTTGTTACATGTAGTCAGAAAAACTTTCATTTTGCAATACGTAGGTTACACTTTAAGAAGAACACAGTCACATAACAGAGTACTTTTGCATCGTACACTTTTATATGAACAAAAAATGAAACAGGGATAAGCGCATGGTAGAGACTGAGGAAAAATAAATACAGAGCACATGCTGATGGCATTTTCTTGAAAATGTGATTGGGCTTATAGGGTCACCACATATGTATAACTCCATTTAAACTGTGAAACTGTGTCCTGGGATCAAACTAGGATACAGAAATCGTTCACTCTTTTTATCATTTGTTTTTTAGAGTTCACAAACTTATGAAGTGGCTAAGTGGCAAAAATTAGTACGTCTAAATCCAAATCCTGCCCATAAACAAAAGTGGGTCATCTTCAATGTTTCCCCAACACCCCAAAACCAAATCACAGACACATTATCAAAATACAACATTTCCCCAAAATTTTTTACATTTCAACAACAACAGAGAAATGTAAAATGTTGACAGCTGTTGATGGTTATTTTGGTTATAAGATTAGGTTGTATAATTTGGTTTCAAAATTCATAAGATTTGTTACTGTTATAGCTATTAAATATAACTGGGCTGGATTACATTTTATTTTGTTTGATTTTCTTTTCTTTTTTGTGTGGGGGTGGGGGGCTGTAACTAAGAAGTATTCTGCCATCATTCAAACTTTTATTTTCTAGCATTGTGTATAAGGATTGATTGCATGTGTTTATTTTTCCCTAGCCTGCATTTATGTTATGGAGATTCTTTTTACAGCGGATTCCAGATAAGTTCGTGCAGAAATTTGGAGTGGACCTGTCAGATATGGCCTTTCTCACTATTCCAAATGGTAGAAAATGGAAAGTCAAGTTGACACAACATGCTGGGGGGGTTTGGTTTCAAAATGGTTGGTCCAAATTTGCAAGCTCTCATGGTGTAGCCGTGGGCCACTTGCTGGTTTTCAAATATGAAGGAAATTCACAGTTTCATGTACTCATATTTGATGCCACTGCAATAGAAATAGACTATACTTTAGACGGCGAACTCCAAGTTCATAGGATCGAAGATGATGAGAGTGATGACAGCTCTGTTGAAATCATCAAACACTTTTATAGGGGAGAGGGTTCAGGTTTGAATGTTACACTTTTGTAAGCAAGTGGTTGATTTGTTTAGCTTCTGCTCTATTAATTTTATGTGCATGACTTCTATTTTCAACTTCTTTCAGGATCAGCCCATCCTAAGAAAGACGGTGGTGTAGCTAAAAATCTTGTTATAGCCAATGCTTTTAAATCAGAAAATCCTCTTTTCACTGTTATCATGCGTCCATCCTACGTTAATGGCAAGGATCGTGCGGTAAGCTTTTAGCTTCACTAAAATGGAATATTTTTGTAATTTAGAAATGCAACTCCCATTAACTATCATTTTTCATAGATCAATTAGAAAGATTGTCACACTAGATACTTGTGGCTGGACATTTTGTTTGGAATTATTTTTTCTTATTTGTGTTTTTAGGTGAAAAGATGTAGATCAAATAGATACTTGTTGCTGGAATATATTTGTTAAATATATATTATTGTTCCTTGTACAGAGTTTACCCCAAGACATTATCAACTACTTACCAAGAGACGGGTTTACCAAGGACTACACCAAAGCAAGTATACTCCCTGTCAAGCTCCAGATTGTGGACCGATTATGGCCTGTGAAGCTATACATTTATGAACGACGTGGGGGTTCATCATGTGTCGTATCAGCTGGTTGGACTGCATTTGTGAGGGAAAATAGTTTGCAAGTAGGAGATGTTTGCGTATTTGAGCTGATTATGAGGGACGGTGTTCTGTTCAACGTCCACATTTTCAAGTGCCAAGACTAAGTGGTTAGGGTGGATGCAAAGTGATGATAATATTATGTGATGTTCAGAGTGTGTTTACTTTGCAACTTTACTATTCATCCCTATTTTGTTCATCCCAGTTTGCAACTTTATTGATTGGGTACTTTTGTGATGTTTAGAGTTTCACTCTTGGAAAAGTTTTAATTACTATGATGAACTTTCATATGTATTTTAAAATGAATGTGATGCTGTATTTTTTTTCTGCGCTTTTGTTTGGATTTTGGCCTTTTTGCATGTCATTCAATTATATTACATTGAATGGCGACTCTTGGATTTTATTTTAGGGGGGTCAACATTGTTATTGCTATAGGATTTTGTTCTTTTTAGATGACATTGTTGTATGTTTTGTATATATTGTAACACTTTAATACAATAACACCATGTGCAACATAGGTTAGTCATTATTTTTGATGTTTGCAAATTTAGATGTTTAAAAAATAAGTGAGAAGTTAATCCATCAATTGTGTCAATCAATATAATGTGGCAAATTGAAAAGCTTGATAGCTAAATTTTCAAAATTTCACTTGGTAGCAATTTTTCAAATGTTATAGATGAAGTTGGAACTTCTTGTAAACTGCAAGGACTAAAATAGGTACTGTTTTCTTCAATGAACTTGATGAATCGTTGCTCAAAGAAAAATATCATTGTTTCCTGAAAAATCTTTGTATCTTACAAATGAATAACACAAAATACTGGTGAAATATGTACCAATACGCTATTTGCAACCAAATTTTCCACGGCTCCTTTGCCAGCTAAAAAACCACGAACAAGAGGACTGTATGGAACTATTCCAATGCCAAGCTCCCTGCATGTACAAAAACATTAAAATTCGAGAGAGCATACTCATGCTTCTGGATAAGATAATTAAATTATATTAAAATCAAATCTACACAAAATGGATGATATTTTTTTTTTTTGTTGCAGTAGTCCTTCAAAAGAACAATAGTGTTGCAAAAGCAAGGATGAATATAAGGGGAAAATAAATAACAATAGTGTTGCAAAAGCATCTGGACCAGTCCAAATATATGGGCTGGGTGGGTGCATGTATACAACGTAACTCGATTTTCCAAATCTCGAGGAATTTGAATTCTTGTGAGTGTCCACTGCACAGAACTCGATTTAAGTGGAATCGAGTATTGTGGCAGGCCTACCTTTAAACTTCGATTCGTCTTGGACTGCATCTGGACCAGTCCAAATATCTGGGGGCCCAGAAAAATAACTCGAGTTATGTATAATCGAGTTATTTGAAATTAACTCGTTTTCTGTAACATCGAGTTATGAGAAAGCCGTTCCAACATTAATTGGATTCTTGTTATTTGTGCTACACATAACTCGATTTACGGAGAGTCGGTTTATGTGTAAGCCCTTGTGCTGAAAATTTGATTGCATGTAACTCGATTTACTGAAAATCGAGTTATATGGACATTACATTCTATTACCCATTTTTATTAAGTCTTCCCCAGTTCTGCAGAACTTGCAGCTGTCCGAAATTACATCTTCGATTGCTCTCGCTTCATCCGGCTAAAACCCACAATTTCCCGCGCAAATTCGTCGAGGATTTTACATAGTAAGACTCTTTTAACGGTTGCTGTCTTTGAAATTACACATTGTTGGTGCATTATTCTCAAATTTTGCATTTTGATGCTTCACACTTCTATGTCTATGTCTATGAAGATTGTGATGAAATTGGGTGTTTGCCTAGTCAAATGCATTGTTGTTAGTAAGGTTGCCTATGTCATAGGTTGTCTTCCTTCCACAAAATGAACTTGCCAGTGGCTCCATATGTGTGTGGTATAGATATATGCTGGTTGTATGTCTGAACTGTACATTGTGCAATTTATTTTCTGTTTTTTGTAGAAGCTGGTGAAAATTACTACATGTAGCTACAATGGTATGATATATGTCAGTTCCTAAATCCACTTGTATGTTTCCTATATGATAAGACTTCTGTTATATACTCTAGGTCTCTAACTTCAAATTATTGACTCGGACCAAAATGCATTACAATTATTGCACCAACTAAACAACCCGTGAATAAGAATATTGTTTTTTCATTGTGTTGTTGTAAACTGCTGTAGACAGTATATTGTGTGCATGATTTTCTACACATGGTAGCTGGTTACTCTTCAATTTTTGTTCTCTGCTTCAAACTTCATTTTGGTTCTGTTTTTGTGTGAGCTGATCGTGTTTGCACTACTGACCATCGATTAGTTATGGGTCCGAAGAGGACTAAGAGGGGAAAATGCAAAGCTGCATCCGAACCTGAAGTGGTGTTTGATCAATTAAGGTTCCTCACGCCAGAAAATGAGCAAACCTTTGAAACCTTGATTAAGCGTAGGCGTATTTGGGGAGAAAGGAAAATCAATTTACAGGAACTGCATCCTTTTGTTCGTGAGAATCTATAGTCTAGGCATTGGCTATCCCTATGTACAAACATACAACCCCCTCCAGCTGACTTGATTAGAGAATTCTATTCAAATCTATCGGTGCATGAGGATCTTGGTGGTCACAAGGTGACATCGTCCATACGTGGTGTACCGTTTACAATAACTAGGGAGCACATATCTAAAGCCCTTGATGTACCTATAATTTGTACACCTACTTATCCAAACTCTATTTCTCCTCGTATTGATGATGTTATGGATGTTCTTTGTGGACAATCAAACAATCGGGATTCTGGCCGAAGTATTAGCTCAAGTGAGTTGACTGAGCTTAATTATATCTTCTTTAGGATAGCTTGTCACAACATTTTCCCTATCTCTCATATCCATACAATCCCTGTAGACAGGTGTATCTTGCTTTACGCCCTTGTCACCAATAGTTCCATTTGTTTTCCTTCCCTTTTCATCGAAACCATTGTCAAGGTGCGTAGGAGCAAGTATAAGAGGCATGCTTTGTTTTTCCCAGTTCTCATCCATAGGGTCCTCAAATATTTAGGATTAAAGAACTTTCCTTCCCACGAGTTGGTTCACATCCAAGCCCCTATAGGAGCCAAATTTCTGAAACAGCGAACTGCCCAAAAGAAGGTTGTCGACCTCAGTGTTGGTCCATCCAACAGACCACGAGTACGGTCTACTACTGGAGATGTTCAAGATGAGGACATGCATGGGGATCCCACATCTGTTGTTGCCGAGGATGGTGATGATGAGATAGATGTTGACACTGTTGATGCAGCACATGCATGCCCTCTTCCTCCCTCTCTTCATGCTATGATGGAGACCATTATGACGACTCAGGCAGCCCATGGTCAGCTTCTACATGGTCTTCTTGCCGAGGTTGGAGCTATACGAGCAGACTTAGCTCACTATAGACGTCCTGTTCCACCTTCTACACCATCTGACTCTTGATGATTCCCATTGGGTATTGTACCCAAGGGGGGGACGATTTTCAGTTCGTGGTTGCTATAACATATTTGGAGAATTGTATGACAGTTCTATATTTTTTTATTTTAGTGGCAATTTGAAGAACATGGTATCCGTTGAAAGTAATTTCATATATTAATATGATGGTTAGTTTCATGCCCATCGTTACTATCATTAGTATTATTGAAATGGATGTAATGGTCTAAGAATTTTTTATGTTATTATGTGATTCTATATAATATCAAGTAGATCCAAGTCTGTGTGTAAATAACATTTATTTCATAATTCTGTACGACGCTCACGTGTTTTTAGATTATAGTAATTATTAATACAAATCGAAGGTTTTGTGAAAGCACAATTCGTTTACAGGTTTTGATATTAACGATGAACCACCTAGGAGATTTTCCTTGGAACAATGGCTGAAGCTATATCTTGACTTCAGGCAACTATTTTTATTGGAGGTTTTGCTGAGCTTACATGTATTTTCCACTAATTGGATATTTTTGTCGATCTTAAATCAGCAATTATATTATTCTGAATTTGATACTCGCCTGGACTATTCCTCATGCATCATATTTTCATTAGATAATTTATTGATGAAACCTTGCAGTGCAGACTCGTCGAAAAAGATAAAAGCGACACTTCGCATGACCTCATTCACTCTAGCATTAGGTCTAACGGATTTTTTTTAATCAAATATGAGGAATCCAAACCTGAAGTGATGGCCCCTTACATAATATATTAGATAACAGTGAGCTGAAGATAATAAACATCGTGAAGTTTAAGTATGTTGTGAAGGACCAAACACGATTAAACAGATATAACAGTGACCTCAAGCCACTAACATCAAAGTTCTAAGAGCAAAATGGTGCTTTCAACCTGTAAATTATTATGGCACGCGTTTGTTTGAGAGCTTAGTTTCAGGGTTGAACATGGTTTTACCTATGTGCAATCTCTTCTAACCAACAGTCACGAATTATGGGAAGAGCGTTTTGACTACCATCCTTGAAAATGACCAACGATAATAAACACCCTGATGTTTAAGATTTTGTAAAGGTAAAGTCCACAATTAAACAGATATAACCAGGAGCTCAAGCCACCACCAACATCTACGGTATAACAGATGTGGTATTCAGACCAAATTGGGCCTCGCTTCAAACCAACAAGTCTTTGACCACGATGTTTGATCGAATAGTCGAGTAAGTAGGTATTCCCTCAAATGCAGTCTCACATCAATTGGCTACGATTACAAGAGAAATTTCAGTGTTTCAGCCTATGGCGCTACGTAATTTGTAAGAGTGATGGTTCTGAGACCAAAGTGATGCTTTTAACCTGTAAATGTTTAATGACCAAAGATAATGAACACCGTCATATTTACACACCATGATGTTTACAGACATTCAAAATGACCAAATCACAGAAAACACTGTGATCTTCATAATTTATTTTGTGAAAGACCAAACATAATTAATAAATTAATATTGCGAACTTGCTGGTGAAAGACAAAACACAATTAATATAGCGAAGTTTGAAGGTGACCAAGTTCCAACTCTAAACACACGTCACCAGCCTGCTTCTGTAGCACCAACTGTAGTCATATCAAACTCCTTCAATCGCAGCACATGCGCCAACAGACGCTGCTGCTTAGTCAAGTCATGTTCGGTGCTCTACACGATGTGGATACCCAGGTCGACACTGTTTCACACCCACACTCACGTGAATACAGAATTGTGAAATTGGATGCACAGATGTCTCATTTACATCTACTGTTGCAACTACTGCCCACCTTTGATGTGACATTAGGAACATTTAAAATCCTGTTCATATAGCGTTTTTCCGGAAGGGTTTGACATGACAGGCCCTAATAAGTGAAACTGTAATGCCTGGACCGTGAAATGAGGTTATAAATGCACCAGTGATATAATGTTAACTTTCTACCCCGCTAACTTCGTAGATTGATTAAGCTATGAGTCGCAATGCCTCAACATCAAATCGTACAATGCGAAACAAGTTTGGACCTACTTCAACAAATGCATCATCACAAGTTCCAACAGATCAACAACTACATACATACACAGACCACTATGGAGGAAAATGGGTTGGAAAGAAGAGAGATTTCGTTAATATGCCAATATACACGTATGAGAGTCTTGGAAGCGTCGGACACATCATGGTCGGCAAACCTACAAAACTAAGTACAGATACCACCGCAATAGAGTTCACTATAGCAGAACCACCATGGTCAACCCTATACGAGAAGAGGTGTGAGTTAGAGGTGTATTGTCGATGGCACGGGTTACGAGTTCCTAAGGCACGCTCTGCCGAGTTACCTAGAGATGAACCTGCCAACATACTTGCTCGTCTTGAACAAGAGAACAATCAAATGCAAAGGCGACTAGACCGTTTTCACGCAATCCAAAAAGCTAGGAAGCATCTAAAGGGGAAGGCGCAAGAGCGAGCCATGAAGTCTATTAATGAAATTACTGCGTTAGATGATGAAACAGATATTTCAGACTTCTCAGATTCAAGCAATGATGATTTCCAAAAATTTCTACCTACGAACATTAGACGTTGTTGTTAATGTCTACACATTATGTGCAATACATGATGTTATTGTTAATGTGTGACAAATGATGATTATGTATGTTCAACTTTTGCAACTCTAAAGATTAACTGTTTATTACTTTTGGCTAAGTTTATGTGAAATCACTTTCTCATTTTTTTCATACGTGTTCTTTGTTGCTACATTCAAGTAATGTGGGTCATGGACGAACAATGTCCTTTGCTTTGTAATGTAGGGAAAACCTTAGGAAGTGAAATGCCTCCAAATTATATTTATTGCACATTACTTGTAGGAAAATTTAATAGATTCAATACATACAGACTGATCCAAACCACATAGACCAACCGCGCATATGATTCAATAATACGAATAATTCTTTTATATGAGTTGTTTGAGTCACGATATAATATGCACGTATCTGTGTATCTTAGTTGTAATAGTGTCCTACTTTATATAGATACATTACATAAAGACTCGTCCAAACCAGACTAACCACTCACTCACTGAAAATCCATATGGCTCACCCAACACTCTCACAACGATATTTGGTTTGCTTAAAAATAGGGTAAAGGCCTAAAAGCCTGATCAGCCTTTCAAATGTTTCATTCAAGTTATTGGTTTGTTGTAGCATTGCTTGGAAGCTCCCTAATATTGCAATTGTGATGATCGGAAGCCATTGATGTAAAACTTGGAAGCATAGTTTTCTTCATGTAATTTTACATTGACGTTGAGAAAATGTAACTACATTTTCTACCTGCAAAGACTCCCTGAAAAGTTTGTACGGAAACAAGGGGATAAAACTCTCTATTGTTGCTACACTCACTGCTCGTAATACTAGCATTTGGCAAGTGAGGTTGGAAAAGGCTAACACAGCTCGGCACTGTTCGGCGAAGTCATGTTCGCAGTTCTGCATGTGCTGCTCAACAACTCGACACTATTGAACCCTGTCCAGTCATATCATCCATGCTCACGTGAATAAACAGATATGCAACATTTTGCAATGCACTATTTTCAAGGATGCAGAGGACCCTTCAAAAGTGTAAGCAAATTTTTGGGGGTAAGCTGTCCATCATTGCTACACTTGATTGATGTAGTTCTGCATGTGATACTCAACATCTCGAAACTATTGAACCCTGACCACACGTACCCATCCCCACTCACGTGAATACACATATGTGCAACCCTTTGCAATGCACCGTTTTCGAAGAGGCAGAGCATCCCTGAATTGGCTATGCATCAATTTTGGGTGTGAGCTGTCCACCATTGGTACACAGATGTTGTTCGTAGTGCTACATGTGCTGCTTAACAGCTTCGCACTGTTCAACCCTGTCCAGTCAATACACAGATATGCCTTCTTTTGCAATGCACCGTTTTCAAGGATGCAGAGCATGGCTGAAAAGTTCATGATACATTGAACACAGCTCAGTATTGTCTCAACAAGTCATGTCAGATGAAGCACAGGAATTCTGAATAGTTTTGAACAAGACATACCAAACTGGTAAGAGAAAAGTCTTAAAACCACATCCATCAGAAATAAACCATAGTAGTGATCAAAGTCCCTAATTAAATATAAGCATAAACATCACTAGTTTAAATTTTAAACAAGTTATCCTTGTCCAAACTCTGATGGTCAACCAAGTGAAATATTGAGACACTAATCACAACAGGAGTCCTTTCATCACCTCATTGGCAGTGACATCTCCTTTTTTCTAAATTATTGTCTTTCGAAAATGCAACCCAGCCTTCCCCGAATCTCATTGCTTAATATGTTTTGATGGAGGGTAATAGCACAAGACATTGATGTGTGACAAATTGCTTCCCAATAATATACTTGCTTCCCATATATGTTTCCAAGCCATATTTAAGAGAACATCATAATCACATTATGTATAAAGGCTCACCATATTATGTGCCCACGAGATACCCATGAAAGAAGGATTTTTAGGCTTCAATTTTTTGCCTGCTTGGATTGCTCTCTCTCTCTTCCTCTGGACATAATCGGTAATTTTTTAAGAACAAACTTTTCTCTGACTTCATGTTTTATGGGTTTGTACATTAAGGAAGAAATGTTTGTATCATCTTCATCTAAGTTTTTGATATTTTTACCTGATGATCTTCCAATTTACAATTCTTCCTACGTGGATATTGAATCTCAATGGCAGTCTTATAAAATATAACAATATGGAAGCTTGAATTTCCTTCATATCTGAAGACTAAAAAATAACCATAACAGATAGAATGGTATTCAGCGAAATCCTGCCAACCATTACAAAACCTAATGTTGTTATCAGCTTTCTTCAATCACACTTGCCAAATTCCACCATAGGGAGCAATGACTGTAGCTACGGTGGATAGCTCAGTATTGTTGAACCCTGACCAGAAGTACCCATCCACACTCACGTCAATACACATAGCAACGCAGAAAATTTTGTGCATCAATTTCGAGTGTTATTGGTCCTATTGCTACATTGATGTTCGTAGTGCTGCTCAATAGCTTTGCACTGTTGAACCCTATCCAGTCATATCACCTACACGCACGTCAATACACAGCTATGCATCCTTTTGCAATGCAGCATTTTTAAAGGATGTACCTATAGCATCCCTGAGAAGTTTATGATACATTTAACATGGGCTCAACATTGTCTCGTCAAATCATGTCAGATGAAGCACATCAATGTTGAATAGTCTTCACGTGAATAAATACGCAACCTCTTTTGCAGTACACATCACCAGCCCGCTACTGTAGCACAAGCTATAGCCATATGAAACAGCTACCTCAACGAATCACATGCACCAACAGACACCACTGAACAATATACTGTCAACTCATATCATCTTTATTCACGTGAATACTTATAGTCACATCCACCTGAATACTTGCCCTTGCAAAACCCCTATATAAAGTCCCATTTACATCTACCCTTGCAAAACATCTACACATACCGAAGTCCCATTTACATACATCTACCCTTGCAAAACTTCTACACATACCGATCTAAACTCACATTTTCCAATGTCAATGCGTAATTGGATGCTACCTCGTTTTCCAAATAACTATAGAACGCAAAGAGATTCTGACGAGAGGGAATACTATGCCGGATTGCAACAGGAGTGGGACTTTCGCGTGAACGAGTCCAACGCTCTGCACAATGATCTCCTGCAAATCAGAGCGCCTCTTGTCGAGCGTAGCTCGCTCACACTGCCACGACAAAACATGCACCAATATGAGCGTGCAGTGACGAAAATAAAAAAAGAGAACAATCTTATGATACTTCGTAGGTCCAGGTATCATATGCTACAATTGGCGGAGGAGCAAGCCGTTGCAACAAACAGGCAACTCACTCCGGCAGAACGTAACAATGTCCTCAACTACGAGGACTACCTATCAGAATGAATGCCACTGTGTGTGTTATGTCTATGGTTAAGTTAATAATGTTAGTGTAAGTTATTTTATGTTTTCTGTGTTATGTCGTACGTGCTTATTGAAAAACATCATGTGTGAGAATATTTGACTTTTATGACTTATGTGAGAATAATCTACATTACGAATAACGTGCATGCTTCTCATAATCAATAATAAGGTTTACATAGTACAAATGCAACCATACATATAACACATAGTTAAGCAAAATAGTTCTCCAACAAAATCTAATTACACCACGACACGACACGATTACTCTTCATCTGACATCTCCACGTCTGACTGATAAATGGGATCAGCAAGAAGTGATTGCATGAACTGTGCATGCTCGTACCACCCTTCCTGCACTGACTCTCGAATCTCGACTTGGGTCCGATATCGATTAAGACGTATCTTCATTCGATTATTTTCTTCTCTTATGCGGTTCAATGCTTTACGAAGTTCGTCGATGCTGTCTCTGGGCATTTGTGATGCGAGTCGCCGAGGCACTGGCAACTTCAAACCAACCAACTCATCATAAAACATTTGTTGTTCACGAAATAACCAAGCCCACTCCTGTCTCATGGTATTGTGAACGTAAGCACTATTTCGCAAATTCGGATTGATTGGATAGCTGAACTCATCTTCCAATACCTAACAACGACCCATAGCAGTGAACACATCATGAGGCCTATAGAGTTGTGGGTTGCCAGAACCAGACATTGACACTGAATACAATAACACCAAATGATCAAGTTAACAGTGTGTATCAACTGTTGCTAAATAATGTAATCCTGCATAGAATGGTACACAGCAAAGACATTGATAAAATTGTGTACTATTGCATGCTAAAAATGAAATACTAACACTAACACCAACATTTGACCATAAACAATAGACATTGTTGGTAATGTCTACACATTGTCTTCAACACTAAATGTTGTTGTAAATGTCTGACCAATGATGATTATGTGCAATACAAAATGTTGCTATAGTAAAGAAATTATTTCATTCTCTTCTCACCAACGTTTACTACAACAAATAACCAAAATCACACCAATGTACTTACTTCACATTCATTCAACCCAAAAAATCAAAATTTAATACAAATCAAATTAACATTGCAAATAAAATTGTGATGCCCTAAAATTGTGATGTGAATTTTTTACCTGAGGTGATACAAATTTCAATTGAGTTTGAAGAAAGCCGCTGTTGATCCGTGGAGGAGTTCCAACTCAGTTCAGCAGAAAGCGTCCTCAGTTGAGCAGAGAGCAAGGCACACTGAGTGGGAGAAGGTGTGCAGAAATTATAAGAGAATAACTCGACTCTACGGATATCAAGTATACTTTATAACTCGATATTACATGAATCGAGTTACATTGAAACACTCCACCTGACACAAAGACAGTACGAAATCAGGGCTTATAACAGTATAACTAACTCGATTTTTAAATAATCGAGTTACGTAGAGATTCAAAAAAAAGAAATGCCAGCAGTGCGGGAAAAACCTGTATATAACTCGATTATCGGAGTATCGAGTATTTCATATAACTCGATTTTAGGATTATCGAGTTACAAAAGAGGGGCATTTCCCTATTTAGTTTCAGAATGAGGGCACAAAGATGTTTAATTTCCGAAAAAAGGGCATTTGCCCATTTTGGCCTTAATTCTAATCTCAAATGGTGAGCACTTCTACAATTTGTCCCCAACTCTTTGTCACCATCAATTGTGACATATTCATTATTTGTTGTCATTGATTGGGCAAAGTCGTGCACTATGTCATGCATTTTGCATCTTATTATCTTATCATTTTTTTTGTCTTTCTCAAAATCTTGGAAGAAAGAGTGCATGACTAATCTCTCAAAATACTCTTCTCCTACAATTTCCATCTCTATATTTGGTTTTACGCCAAGATATCCTTGTGACATCCATAGGTGGATCAACTCATTTCTAGAAAACAAATAATCCTTTGGGAAGAGAGCACAATATAAGAAACAAGATTTTATTGCTGATGGTTGTTCATAATAACTCAATAATAACGGTCCTAAAAGACCTTTTTTAACATCTTCTAATTCCCACAAATTATTCTCTAAAATATTCCTCCAATCTTCACTACTTCTCTTGTAGTGCATAAGACTTCCTAGAGTCTTTGCAGCAAGTGGCAAACCTTTACACCTTTTAACTAGTTCTCTTCCAATGTTTATTAATTGCCCACATTGATATTCATCCTTATCAACAAATGCTATTTTACTAAATATTAACCAGCAATCATCCTCAGATAATGCATCCAAACTAATGGTAGGGTCACTATTTACCATAATCGTGACTCTCTTACTACGTGTGGTGACTAAAATTCTACTACCTTGAGCACCATAGTTGAGCGCAAGTTTTAATTGCTCCCACTTTTGGTAGTCTTCAGTCCATACATCATCTAAGACAAGAAAAGACCTCTTTCCCTGAATCAAATCTTTAATAGTTATCACTAGAGTTTGCAATTCAATATCATTGTCTAGGAGAATACATTTAAGAGTTTCCTTAATATCATTGTCTAGGACAGTACGTTTAATCTCTTGAATGATTGCTTTGGCAACCCTAGAAATATCAAAAGGTTCAGAAACACAAACCCACATTCTTATATCAAAATGACTCTTCACCTTATCATCATTGTAGGCTAGTTGGGCAAGAGTAGTTTTTCCAATACCGCCCATGCCTACTAATGAGATGACATAGGGGTTTCTTTCATTTTCACTACTATCCTCACCCAACAGGTTCCTCACTAAATCATCACTATACTCTTTACGACCTATAATATCAGACACATCAACCTCGGAGATAGTTTTTGGCCACTTGCCTATGTCAATGTTAGTGCTACTACTCGACCCAGACTCAAACACAAACGAGTACCTATCTTTCTCTTTGGCAATCTCATCTAATGTTTCATTAAGTTTTTTTATCTCCTGAACAATGCCATGACGATGGACAAGCTTCTTAATTTTAGTGAAAAGCCAGGAAATGCAGGAAATGCAGGGCCATACCTTAGCAGTAGCAGTGGTAGTTTCAGCTTTTTCTTCTTCCTCCTCAATTTTTGCTTTAATGATTGCAGTGTCCAGCTCATCCAGCACATTGTCCACGTCGTAGGCTGCTTCTTTGAGCTTATCTAACCAAAGTTCCACAGCTTTATCGCTCACTTGTTTTTTCTCAGCATCCTCGAGCACCGCCTGGATGGCACGAAGGGTGCTCTCAAGCTTTCGGACTTCTTTGTCAAAAGACATGAACTCCTTCAGCTCTGACCATACTTCTTCAGCAAGGAGTGAACCCGACTTTTCCAAGAGGCCAGTAACTATAGTAGTCATGCTTGAAGGTGGAAATTTTGATTGAAAAATGAAAATACAAGACACAGAAAGTGGAAATGGCAATTGATGGACTAAATGAGAAAATGAAATAGCTAGCAGTAGCAGAGGTGTGTTTGTGCTTCTATTGTCCTTTCAGAATTTTATAACGATTGGCGACGTCAATCGGTCAATGACTGCCAATTTTGTTACTTAACAGTCCTAACCAATAAATTACTTGTATAAGCAACCAACCATATTCACAGTTTTGTTACCTAACCAATAAACTACTTGTATTTATGGCATTATGGCATCCACTTGTATTCAATTAACAAAAAGGGCATATATATTCAGAGTTTTGGTACCTTTTGGTCCTAACCGGGACTCCAATAGACTACTCATCTAACGGTCCTAACCAACACTCCTATAGACCACTCAGCATTATGGCATCCACTTTAATAAATAGAGTGGTTTTTCCACCGGCTTCTGTTGTCCTCCTTTTTAGCATTTATATCAGAGTTTTGTTAGCTAACGTTCCTAACTAATACTCCAATAGACTACTCAGCTTTATGGCATCCCCTTGTGTATTTAATATACCTAACGTTCCAATAGACTACTCAGCTTTATGGCATCGCCTTCTGTATTTTATATACCTAACGTTCCTAACGAATACTCCAACAGACTTTCAGCTTTATGGCATCCACTCGTGTAATTAATAAAGGCCTTTTTCACATAGTTTGTTACGCGAGTTAAATTTACGTTTTCAATTTATTAAAACACATTTTAAACAATGTTAGTAACATAAACTACATTTTAAAAAATTTAGGATAAATTATGGATTTGGTCTATAACTTTTTGGTTGTGTTTCTAATTTGTTTGTTTGTTTATTTGGTTGGTTTTTTATTTTTTAATATATGCTGATGTGACAATACACGTGGCCATCTATGTGACATAAAAATAATATTTATTTTGGCCTATATATATATATATATATATATATATAAGATAGAATTTCTACTCTAACCTAATTTAAGTGTATATGTGTGTGACCACCGTACCAAGGGTAATGTTGATATTTTTTATAAAAAAAAAAAAAAAAAAAAAAATCCTAACAAGGTAACACCACAATAATTGAAGGTAGGGCTAAACTCGGTTTGTTTGATGCAATTTGCCCAAAAGTCACACCGCACCTCACCTTAATAGATTAATTATCGTGTGGTGCAATGAGGTGCGGTTTGGTTTGGTCGGTTTTCATATGTATTTTAGTATATTAAATATAAAATAAAACTTATATATTAATAGGTGCAATACGATTTTTTGTGATATTTTAAAAACGGAATTGAAAACTATATCACACTGGTTTTTGCACCTCCACCACAATCAGCAATGCAATTACCATATTTTGCAATCGGTTTAAATGCGATCAGAGAGTTTTTTTGCATGGTTTGAAAAATTGGACCAAACAAAGAATTAGAAAAAGGGAATGGTTCCGATTCTGTAGCCCAACAAGTGACATCATAAATAAATAATTAATTAATAATTTCAAAATTTTAATTATATAATTAAAAATATTTACTTACAAATATTTACATAATAATGTATAATGTGAGTGTGTGTTACATCTAATAAAGTGCAATTCTTATATTACTACACATGATTCATGTTTAAATTTACTACAAAAGCATGTTTCCATCTAAACATAAATGAACTAAAGGTTACACAGGCAAACCTATATAACTAATTATTATTAGAACTCATAGTCATTTATTTGTTTGTTTGTTTTTTTTTTTTTTTTGAGAATCATAGTCATTTGTTGGAGACGTGGTTTCACCTCTTCCACATTTTGGTTAATTTTTTTTTTTTTGAAAGTGAAGTCATTGCCATTAAATTATAATGAGTCAAAATACAATGCTTCCAACGCTGGTGGGGGAGATTCCTCCAACCACACTATTTCATCCTCAACTCCTTTAGCATATCTAGCCAAAGAGTGAGCCACTGAGTTGGCTGATTTACTTACACAACTAACTGACACAGCATGCAGACCCGACCAGAGGCAGAGGACGTCTCCATATAGATGACCCAATCGTGACATATTACATCTTGTTCTTGAGGCTTCGAGCGTCTCTGTAACTGTTACGCTATCCCCTTCCAATATCAACTCCGTAAAGCCCGAATCAACTGCAAACTCTAGCGCTTTCCGGCATGCTAGTACTTCCGCCTCCTCATTGTCAAATACCGGTGGGCCCTTCGCAGCTAAGGCAGCCATCACTTCCCCCAGCTCATTACGAATTACCACTCCGAAACCAGAGGCGTTAATGTCCTTGAAGATTGCCGCATCGAAGTTGAGCTTGAAACAGTTTCCCGGTGGGGCAGTCCATGTTGCGCTTCTCATAACAGCGGATTGCACCACCAGAAGTTGTTGTGCGTCCTTGAACTCTTCTAGAAGTTCCCCTGCTCTGCTCGCCAGTTGAGTCGGATCCTGTATACTTCCACCATGTGTAACAGAGTTCCTTTGGTTCCAGAGCACCCAAGCTTGGACAAGAAATAATCCAAACTCTTCTTGCTTAAGTTTGTCCAGTAACTCCGTTGCCAGTTGTAAGACATCCGACTGTCCTCCAATACCTTTCTGCAACTTCCTAATGCTCTTCGCCCAAACCCCCTGAGCAACACCGCATTCCCATAGTGCATGGAGTGCTGTTTCCTTTTTCCTTGTACACAGCCCACAGGTGTCATCATCAATAACATGTTTTTGGACCAAATTCTCCCGAGTAGGCAGGATGTTATGAAACGCGCGCCATCCAAAAACCTTTATCTTATTTGGAATGTGCAGCTTCCATAGTTTGGTCCATACCAAAGATTGCACTCCTGACTGAGAGCTCATACCCCGCTTGTCTTCATCCTTCTTGAGTTGTCTAGCAACTTGGTACCCTGTTTTAACAGAATACTCTCCCTTATTTGTGTGTAACCAGAAAATTCTGTCAGGGATATTACGACGGCTCAAAGGTATCCGCTTGATGGCTTCAGCATCATCTTTATTAAATATCCGGTCTATAAGGTGGCAATCCCATGTTTTGTCCTACCAATCAATCAACTCACACACCCTCCATTCCCACTCCTCTTTCGTCGGTGGATGAAGCACCCTGTTGGTTATATAATTAGGAATCCATTTATCCTTCATCACCCTAATATCTGCCCCATCTCCCACTCTCCAGCAGCATCCATTCTTCAAGATAGGCTGGGCGGCTATTAAGCTCCTCCATACATAGGAGCTGTTGGGTTTGTCCATAGCCTCCAAGAAACTACACCTTGGGAAATATTTTGCTTTGAAACACCTATAGAGCAGTGATTCCTTTTCTTGTAATAACCTCCATCCTTGCTTAGCGAGCATTGCCAAGTTGAATCTTTGGATATCCCTAAACCCCATGCCGCCATCCCTCTTTGGTTGAGAAAGGAATTCCCAACTCTTCCAAAAGATTTTCCTTTCATTACCCGTTTGACCCCACCAAAATCTTGCACACATGGAGTTGAGCTCGTTACACAGTTTAACAGGCAACTGAAATACACCCATAGTATAGGTTGGGATAGATTATGCTACCGCTTTGATTAGCACCTCCTTTCCAGCTTTAGATAACATATTGCCTTTCCACCCCTGTAATTTTTTCCAAACTCTATCTTTTAAGAAAGCAAAAGTTTGATATTTTGAGCGTCCTATCAGTGTAGGTAAGCCCAAGTATGTCTCAAACCTGTGAACTTTCTTAACATCCAGCCTACTCTTAATCCAATCCTTCTGTGCACTATCAACGTTGCTACTAAAAAAGATAGAGGATTTTTCAAGGTTAATAAGCTGACCCGAAGCCTTGGCATATAGCTGCAATATGTCCACTACTTCTTTCACCTCATCCTGTGTGGCTCTACAAAATAGCAAGGAATCATCCGCAAATAGTAGATGGGAAACCTTAGGCGCACTCCTACAAATTGCCACCCCATGCAACCGGTTTTCTGACTCCGCCCTTGCTAGTAATGAAGAGAAGCCTTCTGCACATAACAAGAAAAGATAGGGGGACAGAGGGTCTCCTTGCCGAAGCCCCCTCGATGGCTTGATACTCCCATAGGATTTACCATTAATACAAACTGAAAAAGTAGGTGTAGAGACACAACTCATCACTCTTTCAATCCATATTTCAGGAAATCCCATTTTTTCCATAATCCCCTTAAGGAAACTCCACTCTACTCGGTCATAGGCTTTACTGATGTCCAGCTTCAGTGCAATAGAGCCTGTTTTACCCTTCTTTTGGCAATGCATGGCATGTAGGGATTCATAAGCTACCAAAACATTATCTGTAATAAGGCGGCCAGGTACAAATGCACTTTGGGAAGGAGAAATCACCTGTGGTAGAATCTTTTTCAACCTGTTGGCCAACACCTTTGAAATAATTTTATACATCACATTACAAAGGCTAATAGGTCTAAAATCAGACATTTTTTCAGGTGATTTTATTTTAGGGATAAGCACAATATGTGTAAAATTAATATCAGGTTCCATATTACCAGTGTTCAAAAAATCTAGCACTGCAGTAATCACATCTGCACCTACAATATGCCAAAATTTTTGGTAGAAAAGAGCGTTCATACCATCAGGTCCAGGCGCCTTTGTTGGTCCCATTTGGAACACCGCTGCTTTTATTTCCTCCGCACTGTATTCACTGGACAAAATTTCTTGCATATTTGGGTCCACCTTATGTTGCACTGCAGCTAGACATTCCTCCACACTAACATTGTCACCTGCTGTAAACATGCTTTCAAAGTAATTGGTTTGGGTATCAAAATCAATTCATAGTCAATTTGTCCATAATCATATATAATCATATTTTCAATATTCTAATATATTTGTGATATTTCTATATTCTGTACTTTAAATCAATATAGTTAAAGGAACAATTAAATAAATAAATCATATATTCAATGCTCATATTTATTTGTGAAATTTCTCTATTCTTTACTTGAAATCAGTAATACAATAGAAATAAATAGTAACAACTGTAAACAATTTTTAGTAGTTAAAATACGCAAAATAAAACCCAGTAGGATAAGGTTACTTACCTTGAAAAGCTATTTCAAAAGAAACTTTTCCTTAACAGTTTCTCTAAAATCTTTAGATATCACCTAGAACAATTTTCAAATATTCTTACTCAATAATCAGATAATTTAAGAAAGAATTATAATGGTATCCAACCAGATAGAGAGACTACTAAAAATATCAAATAATTATCCATTGTTATCTCACACCAAAATTCCTCCTATTCATAATATTTTTCTTTATATATATATTCCTTCTGCCACAACTAATGCCTCAAAGATAAGACTATAACTCCTATTACTATGTAGGCACGTGGGCCATCTTCTATGTCATGTTTTCCTTTGTTTGTTTCTCTTCCTTTTTTTTTTTTTTTTTTAATTACTAGTCAGACCTCATTGACTTTTCTATTCACTTCTACCAAGATCAATAAACAAACAATAATAATAAGTGGAAGAAAGAAAGAAGTTGAGCTCTGCCTTGTTAATGTTTTCTCATTGATTTGTTTTTTTTTGTTACACGTGACTCTATGTCAAATCTCCAAGTATGCCTAGACTACTTGGCTTCTGATTTCCCCCCAATTCCACTTCAATTCTGCGATATACCTTAAGAAGTCCTCATCAAGTACTATTTATCAAAGAAACTGTGGGGGAAACCTGACCATTAAGCCCAAAAGTTTATAGCCTCTATCTTTGCAAAACGCAATAAAACTCAAAAAAGGTTATGGGTGTATTTGGATAGAACTTATTTTGCTAAAACTGAAAACTAAAAACTGAAAACACTGTAGCAAAATAATTTTTAAATGTGTGAATAGTATCGTGGGACCAATTTTTAATGAAAAAGTAGATGAAAAGTGTAATTTGTGGGTCCATGAACAGTGCACAAATGCACTGTTCACGGACAAAAAGTCAACAAGTGCGGCTAAAAAAAAAAAAAAAAAACTGAAACGCAGGAAACGCAAAACGTAGACGCAAAAGCTCAATACAAACACACACTAAGTGTATGTTTGGTTTCCACTTAAAGCTGCGTTGCGTTTCTGAATTGCGTTTTTTTTTTTTTTTTTTTTCACGCGTTTTGTTTTGGAGTAATGCGGTTACTGTTCATTGAACAGTAACCGCAAATGTTGACTTTCTGCAGTGAACAGTGCACATATGTACTGTTCATGGACCCACAAATTACACTTTTCAGCAACTTTTTCATTAAAAATTGGTCCCACGGTACTATTCACACATTTAAAAATTATTTTGCTACAGTGTTTTCAGTTTTCAGTTTCAACAAAATAAGTTCTATCCAAACACACCATAAATCTCATCACCTAGAAAAAAATCTGGAGTACATCGTCCAGTTTACCCAAAAATAAAACTAAACTTCATTTGTATTATTCAAACTCTTGAATATTTAAATAGTTTCACAATTGACCACAATACTCACATAAAAAAAATACTCTAATTCTAAATAAAACTTAGATTTGACAAGAAAGAAATTCTTAAGCTCTTACCTCTATTGTACAGTCAAATCTTCTCTACTTCAGTATTTTGGGTAGTCTCCTCTCTCAAACATCTGTCAGTATACGCTGACTTAAAATTAGACTATATAAACTAGGGTTTCAACCTTATTTTCCAAAAAAACCCCTTAGTAATATTAATTATAAAAGTTGACCCCATAACAAATTTACTTAAATACCCCTCCTTTTATTTTTTATTATTATTTTTTTTTTTTCGGGTATTACATTCTCCCCCACTTAAAAGAAGTTTAGTCCTCTAAACTTGACATACCTGAGTCCTCAAAAAGATATGGGTATTTCTCCTTCATTTCATCTTCTAACTCCCATGTAGCCTCTCTCACAGACTAGTTCCTCCATTGAACCTTGACATAATGTATGGTACGACGCTTCAACTCTTACTCCTTCTTGTCCACAATTTTAACTGGTTGCTCTTCATAAGTTAAATCATCTCTTAACTTTAGAGGCTCATAATCTACTACATGACTGGGGTCTGGAATATATTTCCTCAACATTGAGACATGGAAAACATTATGTACCCCTGATAAGGAAGGTGGTAAGGCAAGCCTATAAGCAACTTTACCCAACCTCTCCAAGACTTCAAAAGGTCCTACAAAACGAGGACTCAACTTACCTCGAAAACCAAATCTCATAACTCCTTTAGTAGGTGAAATCCTCAAGAACACATGATCACCCACTTGGAACTCTAATTTCCTTCTTCTAACATCTGCATAACTCTTCTGCCTACTCTGAGCTGTTTGGAGCCGCTCTTTAATCACTTGAATTTTATCTATCGTTTGCTGTACAATCTCAGGACCCAACAATCTTCTTTCTCCAACATCATCCCAACATATAGGGGACCTACACTTCCTACCATACAAAGCCTCATATGGTGCTGCTTTAATACTTGCTTGGTAGCTATTATTATATGCAAACTCCACCAAAGGTAGATGTTCTTCCCATGAACCTTTGAAATCAATTACACAAGCTCTCAGCATATCTTCAAATGTTTGTATAGTTCTTTCTGAAAGTCCATCTGTTTGAGGGTGAAAGGTTGTGCTAAACTTCAAGTTAGTACCCATTGCCTTATGCACGCTCTCCCAAAATTGAGACACAAATCTTCGGTCTCTATCAGACACAATGGATGCAGGTGCACCATGCAATCTCACTATTTCATTAATATACAATCTAGCTAACCTTTCGAGTGAGAAATCCACCCTAATGGCCAAAAAGTGTGCAGATCTTGTCAGCCGATCCACAATCACCCAAATTGCATCTTTACCAGTAGGGGTTCTAGGCAGTCCCGTCACAAAGTCCATAGTAATGTCCTCCCACTTTCGTTCTGGAATGGGAAGAGGTTGCAAAAATCCAGCTGGTCTTTGATGCTCCATCTTGACTTGTTGACACACTAGACATTGAGCAACGTATTGAGCAATCTTCCTCTTCATGTTGTTCCACCAAAAAGTCTCCCTTAAATCCCGATACATCTTAGTGCCTCCTGGGTGTATTGTGTAACTCGTGTTATGAGCCTCCTTTAGAATTTCTGCCTTAAGGTCTGGATCATTTGGTACACAAAGCCGATTACCAAACCTCAAGAATCCGTCCTCATGAATGCAAAACTCAGATGGAGAGCCTAGATTTATCAAATCTCTTATCTTCTGCAACTGTGGGTCATTACTTTGTGCAATCTTTATTCTTTCAATCAAGGTAGGCTGAACTCTAAGGTTTGCCAGATGTGCCTCTGCTTCATGAAACCGTACTTCTATCCTTATTTTCCTCAAATCTTCCAAGATGTGATTTTGTGTAGTCAGCAATGCTGCCAAATTTCCTGCAAACTTCCTACTTAAGGCATCAGCTACCACATTGGCTTTTCCAGGATGGTAACTAATAGTCAGATCATAGTCCTTTAATAGCTCCAACCATCTTCTTTGTCTCATATTCAACTCCTTTTGAGTAAAGAGGTACTTGAGGCTCTTGTGATCAGTGAATATCTCACATTGTTCTCCATACAAATAGTGCCTCCAAATTTTTAGAGCAAAAACCACCGCAGCTAACTCCAAGTCATGTGTGGGATAATTTTGCTCATAAGGCTTCAACTGTCTAGAGGCATAAGCCACTACCTTTCCATGCTGCATAAGAACGCACCCCAAGCCTTTCCTAAAGGCATCACTATAAATGGTGAAACCTCCACTACTTGAAGGTATGGTGAGAATGGGTGCTGACACCAACCTTCTCTTCAATTCCTGGAAGCTTTCTTCACACTTTTTGGTCCACTCAAACTTAGCTCCCTTTTGGGTCAAGCGAGTCAAAGGCATGGCTAAGTGAGAAAATCCTTCAACAAACCTCCTGTAATAACCAGCCAGTCCCAAAAAGCTACGAATCTCTGTCACACTGTTCGGTCTATTCCATTCAACTACTGCTTCCACTTTCTTAGGGTCAACAGCAATCCCATCTTTAGATACAACATGCCCAAGAAATGCAACACTGTCTAGCCAAAATTCACATTTTTTAAGCTTTGCATACAACTTCCTCTCCTGCAATAGTTGCAGTACAAGCCTCAAGTGATTCTCATGCTCCTCCACACTCTTGGAATATATCAAGATATCATCAATAAACACTACAACAAATTTATCTAAAAAGGGTTTGAACACCCTATTCATCAAGTCCATAAAGGCTGCCGGTGCATTGGTTAAGCCAAAAGGCATCACCAAAAATTCATAATGACCATATCTTGTACGGAAGGCTGTCTTGGGCACATCAACAGTCTTAATCTTCAATTGATGGTAACTGGAATGAAGGTCAATCTTAGAGAAAACCTGTGCTCCTTGGAGTTGATCAAACAAATCCTCTATCCTTGGTAAAGGGTATTTATTTCGCACTGTCACCCTATTCAGCTCCCTATAATCAATGCAGAGCCGCATGCTCCCATCCTTTTTCTTTACGAACAACACAGGTGCACCCCAAGGGGATACACTAGGCCTGATGAAGCCTTTGTCAAGCAACTCTTGCAACTGTGCTTTTAATTCCTTTAACTCAATAGGTGCCATCCGGTATGGGGCTTTAGAAATTGGGCTAGAACCTGGTAATAGGTCAATAGAAAACTCTATCTCCCTATCTGGTGGTAACCCTGACAAGTCTTCTGGAAACACATCTGGGAACTCTTTCACTATAGGAATGTCCTCCAGCTTCAATTCACCTTGTTGTGTGTCTCTCACAGTGGCCAAATATCCTTTACACCCTTTCTTCATCATACGTCTAGCTTGTAAAGCTAAAATCACCCGTGGAGAAGTATATGCCCCACCTCCCACAAAACAGAACTCAATCTCGCCAGGTACTTGGAAAATTACCTTCTTCCTATGACAATCAACCATGGCATAATGTGCAGCCAACCAATCCATCCCAAAGATTATGTCAAAATCCCACATCTCCAGCAATGTTAGATCTGCTAGTAATTCTCTATCTGCTATTTTGACAACACAAGACTTGCAAACACTATCAGTAACTACTACACCCCTAACCGGGGTATCCACACATAATTCAGACTCCATAGGCTCAAATTTAAAATTATGTTTCTTTGCAAAATTAGAAGATATAAAGGAATGAGTGGCACCAGGATCAAACAATGCATAAGCATAAGTTGTGGAAACCGAAATAATACCTGTTACCACAGCATTAGAAATATTAGCATCTTGTTGAGTGAGTGCATAAACTCTTCCTTGGATCTTGGGCTTTTGGCTTGCTCCCTGATTCTGTCCTGTTGTTGGTCTTGGGGTGGTCTGAACCTCCTTTCGTTGGGGACACTCAGCAATCCTGTGACCCCTTTGTCCACATGAGAAACATGCTCCAGTATTCCAGTGGCAATCCTTATCTGCATAAGGCCTACCACATCGAGAGCACTTTGGCAGTGCCTTGGTATCAGCACGTTGTGTTCCTTGTTTCTTGGCTTGAAAGCTGGAGCTTTGCTCTCCTTGTCTAGGCCTCTTCTTCTGGTTATTATCTCTATCTGCTTGAGCCTCATTAAGCCCCATCTCCACTAGTAAAGCCTTACTCACCACCGCCCTAAAGGTAGTCAACTCAAAGGGCACAACTCCTTGCTTAATTCGAAACCTTAATCCATCTTCAAACCTTTGAGCCTTAGCTTCTTCATCCACCACCATTGTCGGAGCAAATTTGGCTAACCTGGAAAATTCTGCTTCATACTGAGCAACTGTCATGTTACCTTGTGTCAGCTTGATGAACTCTTTTTCCTTCTGAAAGCGGATGCTCTTAGGAAAATATTTCTCATAGAATACAGACTTAAATAGCTCCCAAGTCCAAGGCTCAGTCTCTTGGCCACGTTTTTCTTCTTCCAGCCGCCACCAGTCATAAGCATCTCCACGCAACATATAAGCTGCATAAGCCACTTTCTCACCCTCAGAGCATTCGAGAACCCTAAATACTTTCTCCATCTCAATGATCCATTTTTCTGCTTCCATAGGCTCAATAGTCCCCTCAAAAGTTGGAGGAGACAACCTCTTGAATTCAATCATCCCACCATGATTACCTCGGCGTTGCTCCATCATCCTAGCCAAGTTATCTCCAATAGTGACCTGTTGTTGGACCACTCCAACCAAGGTCTGCATCATCTGGATCATCTCTGGTGGCTGGCCTTGGTTGTACCTACAGTCTCGGTTCCCATCTTGCTGATTCCTACCATTGCCAGAGTTGTTGAGAGTGTTCCCAGTGTTTTTACTGCGAGGTGGCATCCTAACCTCTGTTCATTAAGCACATAACAAACTAACATGTTATCAAACTAAAAAAAGATCAAAAACTCATCTAGTATATATATCATACAACGTATCCCCAAATGCCTAATTTTCTACCCCTCTCACCATTTAGTTTCATAAATCAATGCCTAAGGATCCAACGTAATTGATACCCACACCTGCTGGTGAGGGATCAACACATATTCTCACATACAATCCTGTGAGCGGATTTACACACATATCTGATATATCTGATCAATTCTAAAAACACTTATTTCAAGTCACATATCACAAAGTAAAGTTTATATAAAATATAATAATTCACTTGATATTAACAATTTCTTTTCAAATACAAAGGCATATCAAAGATCACAGTATTGAATAGAATATAAATCAAGGGATGCTTGACTCTCTTAGAGAATGAATAGAGACTGAGGAGTTTATGTAAATATATTACAATTCTTGAGTAAATCTGAAAATTAAATTTGTTAAAAGAAACATTTTAAATACCATTTGGAGAATAGGAATATGACCTTAAAATCACTTGGTTTTAACAAACTTAAAGAACAAGAACCTTTTTAGAAAACTTACATTGAAACTCAATTATTTACAGAAAATAGTTTAGTTTAGAAATCATTTTTAAATGAGATTTGGACATTCAAAACGTTATTTAAAATTCGAAGTATCTCTTAAAAACATTATTTAATAGTCGAAATTAATCCTTCAATGATACAAAAATACTTTTGACAAACTTTAGAAAATATAAGTTTGAAATACAAAACTTTTGAAAACTTTTAACTTCTAAGAACCTAATGGACAAAACTTGTGCATATTATGCGTAATTACTTACAGCGCTTAAATCACTCTGAAAGTCCAGCCAAAACAACCTCCAAAGAGCCTCAAAACACTCTTAAATAGAACCTATCATCAATCATAAAATATACTTAATATCCTCCACAAAATATAAATCTTATTGACTTGTACAAACTGACTCACTAGTATTAAACTTTGCTAAACTAATAACACTTTTAACACTAAAATAGAGTTTCCCTAACCAATGATGTTCTAACCAATAATATTCCCTTGCATTAATCGAAACTCATATTACCAGGAGGAAGGCAGTAGCCAAAATATCATTGACCTAGGATTTAATATAAAACCCCAATGAAAATATACCTTAATAGAGATTTTGTAATCCATGGCTTGTTTTAGAGACACACAGTGGCCAACCTAAGATTAATTATATAACTCCAATGAAAGAAAACGTGAAGGCCATAGTCATTAATAATATTTTGATCCATGACTTTGTTCATGGATACACATGGTGGCAAAACCATTGACTTCAAATATATTATATATGTACATATCCGAAGGAAGACATATGCCATAACCATAGATCCTTGAAATTCCGTGGCTCAAATCGGGGTTATATATATATTTATATCCCAACGAAACAACGTTAAAGGCTTAAAGCCATCCTAACGTTCAGGCCATCCTCTAATATATATATATATATATATATATATATATATATATATATATATATATACCCCAAGAAAAACGATAAATCTACCTAATATATATAACCCCAAACGTTAAAAGCATATTCGTAATTAAGATTTGAAATTCCAATATAAGATTCTGACATTTTAATTCTTTGTTTCTAATGGTGAAAAATCATACCTTGAACAATCTGATTGCCTCTTCAATTAGCTCCAAGGAAAAAAAAATACTTCTTAGCCTCTTTAGTGATGAAACCCTAGCCTCCTTAGTGATGAAACCCTTTTCTATCAAAAACCCTAATATCTCTTCATCTACCTTATATTTGACGCATTAGAGATGTGGGCTTAGTGGGGTAGTGGGCTGTAGAATAAAACCCACTTAAACTTATCTCTTTAGTCTCCAAGAGGCCCATAAGACATCTTTCTCTTTTATTTATTATTTTAATTGCCGCACCAAATCGTATGTGCTAAAACTTTAATTTTCTCACTTATTTGAAGCACCACAAAATTGTCTACTCCCATCTTATTGTGCACACACATATAGTATCTCAACTCTATATTAAAATTGACAAGGTACAGTGATAATCATAAAATTAAAATTTGGGGTATTACACTCTTCCCCCCTTAAAATAAGTTTAGTCCTCTAAACTTGACGTACCTTAGTCCTTGAACATAAAGAGATATTAGTCAACCAAATTAACATCACTAAAACTCAGTACTGTCCATAACATGTATGAATGGCAATCTTAAGAATATCTTCTTTCTTAACTTTGAGTTGACGGTAACCTAATTTAAGGACAATCTTGGGTAATTGATATTTATTCCTCATAGTCATTCTATTCCATAACCTATTTTCAATGCATAATATCATTTCCATAAGAAAATACACTATTGAATACAACCCTTATCTAGAACTCAAAAGTATCATGATAACCAATCTACATTATATCATATCAAAATCTCAAATCTTAAAGAGAATTAAGTCAGCCATTACTTCCTTGTCTACTATCATAACCATACAATACTTACATAAACTTAGCAACCATTGTTTTCACTTAATAAGAGAAAAATAAGGAGATGGTACCTGACTTAGTTTCCTCATCACTTTGCCCAGTAATAGCAAACACCCGTCCTTGGATTTTTGGCCTTTGATTCACATCATTAGGCTTAACCATCGACTCACTCTTCAAAGCTGGGCAATCTTTGATACGATGACCCATTTTTCCACACTTAAAACATGCCCCGCTTTCACGATAGCAAACTCCATTATGCTTTTTACCACACTTTGAACAATTCTCTATTACATGTTGCACCACCTTAGGCTCTAGTTCTATTGTAGTCTTCTTTTTGAATGGTTTGTCATTTTCATTTTCTTTTTGAGATTCTTCGGGCTTGGATCTCTTTTTATTTTGATCTCGAATCCTCTGATAGTCTTCACATTCCTTCTCAACAACTTTTGCAGTTTCTACTACCTCAGAATAAGCCTTCAATCGTAAGGCTGCCATCCTAGTTCTGATGCTTGGTCGTAGACCCCTTTGAAATTTCTTAGCCTTCCTAACGTCATCATACACAATATGAGGAGCAAATTGAGCCAACTCAGTAAATTTAGCCTCATATTGTAACACCGTTTTATTCCCTTGAATGAGCTCCACAAACTCCACTTCTTTCTCATCTCGTACACTTTCTGGAAAATATTTCTCATAAAAAGCATCAAGGAAAATAGCCCAAGTCAATATCTCATCTTCCTCCAGTGGCAAAGTCTTTTTAGTGGATCTCCACCAATGCTCTGCTTCCCCTTTCAACATAAATGAAGCAAAAGAGACTTTTTGCACTTCAGTACAACCAACCACATCGAATATTTTCTCCATTTGCATTATCCAAGTCTCTGCTTCTATAGGATCAGGGTTTCCTAAAAATGAAGGAGGACCCATTTTCCTGAATTGCTCAATGGTACATTCTTCAATCTCAACATCTTTGGGCTTAGCTGTTCTACTAGTACTAACATGTTTTTCCACCACCTCAGCAAGACTTCTAATAGCATTAAAAACACCCTCAAGGTTTTCAGATTTTGGCTCAGAACTAGTATTTTTATCATGCATGTCTATCTATTGTCTAGCAAGTGGATCTCTTTTTTTTTTTTTTTTTTTTCTCTTTTTTGATGAGGCAAGTGGCTATCTTTTAGACAATGGTGTGACGTGCTTCTGATTCGGTGACTTGATTCCAGTTCAAGACTACAAGTTCACTAGCCGAATGTTGCTTTCAGGTTTAGACTTGAATCACAAATTGGGCTCCAAGTGGGCTTGGCTTGCTTTTAGGCTTAATGGACTTGGTAGCCTAGGTGGAGTTCTTACACTCTTTCTTGCAGTTTGTCTAATTCATAGGCCTGGTTTTCTATGTTTATATGGTGGATCAGGAAATATTTTATATTGAATTGGACAATTTGGTTCTGTATCTTGGGCTTTGGGAGAGTCTTGATTGAGTGGTGTATAACGTTGTCTTCTTCTTTATTAGGCTCCTGAAGTATGGTCTTTTTCGCTGAAACCGTGTTAACATGCTTAACTTACAATCAATTCAAAATGACTTGGTTAATTATCCATGTCAAGACAAATTGATATAAAGTTGCGAAGGGATCCAAATATTTTGTAATGTAAGCATTTTCTAAATCCAATTAAGCTCTAAATGGAGTAATGATGTTAATAATTGCATGGGAGAAGGAATCTCTGCATTCTAAAACCCTGGAGAGCTGAAATACGCCACATGCATCAGGAAGCAAATTTTTGCAGCACGGGTTAATGGTCAAAGGTGGACAGTAACTGAATCCTATCTATACTTATTAGCATCCTCCTTTTTTACCACGTTCTGTGGAATGCCATGTACATAGCATCTATGAGATGTAATACTACAGACTCCTAACCAATCTTTACAATATCAACAGCTCTCACAAACTAACAAAACATTGGCAGAAGAATACTATATAGCAAAAACAGAGTAGGGCTGTTGAGGTTTCAGTACCTTTTTTTTTGGGTGTTAATTCAAATTTGTGCCTAGCCTTGCAAGCATGCTCACAATTCACAAATGCAGTTACTCTTCGGATATTATTTTGAATTCAGATTATATCTGATACGCATTCCATACAAACTAGAAGCAACATATGTATTATCGAAAAATTGATCAGCAAACAAAAGCGCCTGTGCCACCAAAGGATACATGTGTCATAGGTGGTACAAAACTAATGACCGAGCCCCTAAATAGTTCTGCTGTTCTAGCATACAACATGAATCACCATTTACATATCAAAAAATAAATGAAAAAAATATACATTTGCTGGCTCAAACCCACAATCATTTTAACTTTCCTCATCACAAGAGGCCTCGTCGAGTAAGTCAAGAAATCCTTTAGAAGCAGTATTTTCAGGCACAGAGGTATTAAAACGAAGCCCATGAGTGGATGCTGCTTCAAACCTTGTCCACAACTCTTTCTTTAAAGTATTCTCACCGGGACGTTTGCCTTGGTGGATTGTGCTTTCAGGTTCCTTCCACATTGGAGTGCTGTCTATGGATGCTAAATTGCCACCAAGAGGTTCTGTGGAAAGGGAGAAACTTAATAAGTACATATCACATTTGAAATGCTGCATTAACCAAAAGAAGAGAAAAATTATAAAGCAATACCTTGGTTACAAGATTTGCTGGTTTGCTGAACACCACATTGGACATTGTCTTGCTTTGCAAATGACAAGTTCTTTTGCTGATTGAAAACATGAGATGAAGGCATCTGGCAGACATCAGCTGCATCATTTAATGATTTCTCATCAGGTGGCTGAAGTAAGATGCAAGTTTTAGGAGGTGACACAAACCAGCCTGGCGATGCTTCTACCTTTTTCTTTCCAATCCCAGGTTTATAAGCCCCTTGAATCCCTAAGAGCTCTGGATACTTGAAAGCAAGACCCTCAGAAGAATCACTGCCAGAGGATTCGGAAAGTTGTGATCTACTGCAATTAATCCCAACAGGAAATGGGGTAGCCTTACGAAACTTGTAATTGCCTTGATGAGAGATCTCAGATATAGGTTCAAGCAATACACAAGATTTTGGAGGTGACATTTTTGAGCATGGAGTCATAACGAGCATGGAGCACTCCTTTTTTGAAAAAATGGACGAAGGTGCAAATTCAGACTGTAAAGTTTTTCCCAATTCGGTGGCAGCAGAATCAGAAGGCTTACTTGTAGTTGGCCTCATGGGAACACTTACAAGTAAATCATCATTTACATCTTCTAAAAGAGTACAAAAAGTTGGCAGCTCAGAAGAAGTATTGGAAGTATTCCTTTCAAATGCTGATTTAGATGGGCCCTGACATTTGGACAATAATGTTTTTGATATAGGTAGAGGTGTGAGCAAAAACAGCTGTCTACCTCTCTCAACAGTGCAGTCAGCACGCCATGATACAAGGGGAGAAGGAGAGATTAATGAATCCAACTTGGTTTCTTCTGGACTGTGAACAGCATCACTTTCAACATCATTAGTCAAAGAAACTATTTTACTTTCCCCAGTCTGTCCCAACTGATTTTCAGACTCTGCCGAAGGACTGGAGAGCACCTTCTGAAATCTGGGAAGCCATGGCTACATTTGAGAAATGAAAACCCATATCAGAAAGAGAATGTATGGAAATGGAAGTGTGATATACTGATAGAAGGTAGGATTAACCTTTAAAGAAGAAAGCATTTCAGACAAGAAATGTGTGAAAGATTCAATTTCTATTCTCCCCTGTTTGCTCATTGACTTCAGTTTAAATGCTTGCACAACAAGTTCATCAACCTGCCATTTCATGCATAATTTAGCAACCAAAAAAAGGTCTCAGAAAAAAAGAACCCCAAATAAGAGAAGCAAGGACAACACGACAATAATGATCAATCACAGAAAAATAAAAGCTAATGGTGTATAGGCATAAACTAGTTTAATGATAACAAGTGGCTCAGCATAGTAAAAGCAGTACAAATATACATATTCATACCTGCTGGAGAAAAGTTTTGAAACTTCTTCAAAACTAGAAATCAGCCAATTGAAGTATAAGCAAGATGTGTAAATAAATCGATTCACCAGCATAAGATACCACTAAACTGTAAGTAAATCTTTTTAAGAAGGTTCAACAAAAAACCTTAAATAATATGCAAAGATCTGCTGGTTCACTCATATATATTATAAAATTGATTAAACTTAAAGCTGGGACACACTCCAGTCTCAACATGCTGTTACCATTCAGTTATAATATATATATATATATATATATATATATATATATATATATATATAAAAGAAGGCCTCTCCTCAAATACATGTTATCCTCAGTTCAACTAGGAAAGAAAAAACAGTTACTATCTTAACCAGTTCTCCAAGGTCAATATATATTGGTATATGAAAGTTTGAACCTAAACCACCACAAACATATTCTCACAACATTCCCACTTTTTAAATGACAACATCTTTGGCAATGCCACATGTTGATGTCATAGTTGCTAAAACCCAAGTTCTAATAAAAATATAAATCCAAACTAAAGAAGTCTAGCACAAAAGTTTCACCAAAATGTAAATTCAGTACAGTGAATAATGTGCACATCTGTGTCCAACAGGTGCCCTTCCCACAATAATAGTTTGCTTCTAAAATGAAGAAATGTTGCAAGACAGAAACAAGGGAAGCTTGTCAAAGAATGACCAATTTATGATTCAATTTGTCATTATGCACACAACCTTCCAGGTTTATCGCATCTTATTCTATAAATTATAATGCTATAATTCCCAATGTCATATTAAAACAAAAATTAGGGATATCTAACAAGAAAGGTTAACATCCCCCCCCCCCCCCAACAAAAAAAAGGAAGCAAAAGTATATTTCTAATCACAAGCACAAACATGTGGGTTCCAAATCCAGTTAGTTCAATTGGTGAAGTTTCTTGTTGTCGAATTAAAGATTTTTTATTCTGCTTACACCAAAAATCAATTGGTGTCTTGGCCCAATGATAAAGAGCAATTATCATAAAGCGGAATATGTTTAAATATTATCATAGCATACTCCAATTTCAAAAAACCTGCCCATTTTGTTCACTTAAAAAATATATTCCCAAAAAATACCAAGCAACTCAAATCCAATTAAACAGAAGAGTGAGGCAGCCAAGTAAACATTCTCAACTTTGTACATATTCAAACCACAGAAGCATTATATAACAGTACAACACAAAATGAAAACAATACGAAATTGAAACCAATATAAAACTATAACAACTATCTAAGACTAACAAATTATAAAAAAACTGATATTCCATTGAGAACATATAGATAAAATTTGTGCCTTGAATCATTTCCTAAATTAAAAATCTCCTATAAATTTCGAAAATCAAAACCAAATCACAATAAGAACAAGATTTATCAAACTATAAGATCCTAAGTACCTACAACTACAACACTCCAATCTGTAATTTGAAATGCACTCAGTAAATTTCTCTTTCAATTTGAAGCTAAGTATTCAAAAACACAAATATAGCCTCCCACACTTTCCGAGCAACCAAACAAACACAAAAGCTGACACAGACACAGAGAGAGAGAGAGAGAGAGAGAGAGAGAGAGAGAGAGAGGGACTAAAGCACAAATCCGATCAAACTTGCAAAAGCCGAATGAAACAAAGACTGAGCAAATTTTTCATCGAGATTGTAAATTACACAGAGCAAGATGCAATCCTTGTTATTCGAAATCATTTTCTCGAGAAACAAACAGATCGTAAGGAGAGAGAGAGAGAGAGAGCAGTTACCTGATGGACGAGAGAGGAGAGATCGGACTGGACGAGCAGAAGGCGGTCGAGCGATCCATCTTCTTCTTCTTCTTCTTCCACTCCCTTACACCGATCCTCTTCTTTCTCTGAAAATCTGAGATCCTTCTTCATATCCAAGGGTTTCGAGAACGTTCCGCCATTATTATACTTCTTGTTGGATACGTCTCTCAATGGCTTCCTTACCGTCTTCGACTTCGATTTCGCTTCGTTCTTTAACATCTCTCTCTCTCTCTATCTGTGAGAAACGTTGGGGCTCTCCTCTCGCTGTGTGTTTGAATTTATTGTGAAAGGCGGGCTATTTTTATTTTGTGTGGTATTTTCATTATTCTGGAGCGTAGCAGTGAGTCACGACTCGGAGTTGCACTCGCCCGAGTTTCCTTAAGCAAAATTGGGTGGACCCGACCAAACATTTTGATTTTTTTTGGGAAGAACTTTTTTTAATTTAGCGGATAAACTTTTGCACCGTAACAAATAGATCATGTAACTTTTATTTTAGTTAATTTATAGCTAATTTAGTATATAAGTGTTGGTACCTGGTACTATAAGCAATATACCCCCTAAAAATATAACACCTTCATTTTAATTTTTTTAATTTATTTATAATGATTTGGTGCTAAAACAGGTTAAATTGAAGAAAAAAAATTAAAAAGTTCAGGGGGTCTTATTGTTACAATATCAAAGTTTATATACTAAATTAACGAAATATAAAGTTAAGTGTATCTATTTTTTACAATGCCAAAGTCTATGACAAAGGGTGTGCACGGTTTAGTTAAATCAATTTTTTTTTTTTTTTTCAAATTTGTGACCAAACTGATTAGTATCGGTTTCCCCATAACTGAATCAATGCACACTGCCAAAGGTCGGTTTTTCAACCTAAAGCGGTGCAGTTTATGTGATTGGTTTAATTGATTTGAAAAATTAATAAAATATCTAAAAAAAAATTGGGGCACTCAAGCCCAATATCTATACATCAACATGTTCAAAACTTCAAGCAAATAAAAACTTCCATTTATTTAGCTATGTGTCCAATTACATGGGCAAGCTTAAACTCTAATTATTTACCTAGCAACTTGTTAGATGTCCAATTGTCCATTTATCAAGTATTCATAAAAGAAAAAGTCCAATTATCCATACAACAACCATATATCATACATAAAAAATCATGTTCATACATGGTGAATGAAATAAGTTCCACATATTTCATAAACTTGTTCATATATAAACAGATAAAACCTATTCAAGTATTAAAATACATAAAATAAAAAAATAAAAAAATTTTAAATCCGTTCATACATAATAAGTGTCTGTTTGGGAACAACTTATTTAATTGAAACTGAAAACTTTTTACTGAAAGTACTGTTAATAAAGGTAGAAGCATGGAAAAGCCAAGAACCATGGAGGATGGAACTGATAGAACCAAACCCTAGCAGTTGTCTGAAATTGTGGATGTTGTCCAGTGCCGATTAGTTGCCATGCCTGAAGGCACAGATTCTTCCAGCAAGGTTTGTGAAGTATCTTGTATTTAATACCATATTTTCAATAAGTATTATAAATTTTACTAAAAGTTCAAAATAATTAATACACAGGTTGGTTATAATGTGACCTCTCAACTCTCTGCAACTTTACTATATTTGACCTTTTATTATAGAGTTTATATACTTGATGATGCATTCTGTCCTATGTTTATACTTAGGTTGTTCAACTTCTATATGCAAATTCTGGCATTGGGGTTTTGGCACTTGGATCAAATGGTGTTCAGAAGCTGTGGAAATGGGCACGGAACGAAAGGTAATTGCTAGCTTAAAGCATGTTCACTTAGTTTTTTTCCCTTAATAACTTGTGTATGTCTCAATGTCTGCTTTCCTTAAGTGCATGTGTTTGATAATTACTGGTTCCCTATCTTAGAGGCAAGAATTATGTTCATGTGTTTGATTCATGTACAATTACAAAATGCATGAAAAAAATGGTAATTTTGCTAGTCAATAAAAATGGATTTAGTGCATCTTTGATCTTTCTAGTTTGAAACAATAACACCTCACAATGATATGTAAGACTGATTGCAGTAATCTTACCTTCTTTGTGTGTGTGTTATGCGTGTGCCGTTAGGTTTTAACTACTAATCTTAAGTTTTGTTTTGTTGGGTAGTGGTAGTACTAGCCATCCGTAGGTTTTGTAACTTTCGTTTGGGTTTTTCTGTTTTAGTTATATATTATATATGGGCGTGCCTAGAATATTTTTATTTATATACACAATGTACTTTTTTTTTTAAGGGTCATGTTAATGAGTGCCGTACAGCATTGGTTAAAAATCCATTTTAGGAAAATTTTGACATAACTTTTATGGGAAATAAGAAAAGCTGTCAAAACATTAATTTTTTTTTCTTTTTCCATAAAATCTTTTTTTAATTAGATTCTTAACCAATACCGTACGGCACTCGTTAACATTTCCCTTAGCTGGTAAAAATAATAGGTTACATCATAATGTAAGGAGATTGTTTTGCTACCATTGTAGCTAGATTCCTACAATCAGAAAACATAAACTTAGAAGCATACAAAATAGAAATCAGCATAGAGTTCTGCTGTATAATATTATAAATATAATCTAGGATAGCTTCAGTCCACCAAGGTCAGTGCATTTTGTTTTTCCAGTGTTGTTGGATCTATACATGCTTTTAAGAATGACCACTGTATGGAGGCCCAAGCCTGCTGCACAGATTAGAGCTTCACGAATTGCAATGAGTCTTGCTGAGCGACAGTCTTTAGATGTGGTGGTGAAAGCCCTTCTTAAGACCTGAGTTCCATCTCTGGTTTTCCCTATGCAAGCTAAGCTCTTCTCTCTGATCAATTGCTTAGTAGTTTCGACTTGTATCAGTAGTTGCCACTCCTCCCAATAAGGACAAGCTAGAGGATTACTATTATTACCACCATCAATTATTCGATCAAAACCTGCAAATCATGAAAGGCTGGTGTGTACCTGTGAGTTAGAGAGGTGGTTGTTAGCACAATAAACCAAAGAGTGACAAAAAATTTTGGAATGCTATCCTTGAGTTTGGATTCTTTTCTACTTCCACGAAGCAAATTGATTGTCCAATTCGTGATTGAGTTGTAAGATAGTGTCTACTCTGCAATAAAAAGGATGATTTTTTTAGGGGGGGGAAATTTTCCCAAAGGAAGTCCAAGTTTCAAAGGAAATGTGTGTTTTGGTGAGATCGTGGTTGATCATTAAGAAGCATGGAGCCCTTCTAACTTGGTTTTTGTATTTGTGTTTATGACCCCCAAAATTGGTGCAGTTTGTCGGAAATCCACTAAGTAGTAGGGTTAGAAGTTAGTTGGGGTTAGGATGACTAATTAAAGAAGGAATGGGGCTCTTGAACCTTCTCGATTGAAGGATACATTTTGAGGTAAGAAGAGAGGGTCAGGAGGAACCCTAGTGAAGTTATAGCAGGGAGGTGGTTCTCCCTTTGCGCGCCTTAGGGAAAAGTTGACGACCAACTCCGCAAGACAATAGGGATGGGGAGATGGATCGTCTAAGGGCTCAAGTTCTAGTGTTGCAACAGGAGAAGAGGATCCTCGCGAAGAATAGGGACCAACCGAAGATAAGCCTAGTGAAAGGGACCTCTTGTAGGAGGGAGAACACCGAGGAGATTCATTGTGTGAATCAAGAGAGGTTGAATTCCCCTTCACAGAGACATAGGGAAAGGATACTATCCCCTGTAAGTAGGCACAGGAGCCAGATAGAGTCCCCCTTTGTAAAGGAATAATAGGAAAGAATCCCCCCACGGAGGATCGAGGAAAGAAAGACTTCTTCGAGGAGCTTCCAGATCGTAAGGACACAGGGTGAACCCTCAACACAGGGTAATAACGCAATGAGTCCCCCCTTGCAGCAAATTTCTTGTTCTCTATTCTTCGAGGTCATCGAAGGGTCAAACATGCCATAGAGGTTCGTGAAGCGCATATTTACCAACTATAACGAGAAGTTTGACCCCGTGGAGCACGTCAGCCATTATAACCAAAACGTGGCCATTAACTCTAAGAATGAGGCCTTGATATGTAAGATTTTCCCATCCAATTTGGGTCCCATAGCTATGAGATGGTTTGATGGACTGGAGAAGGGGTCTATTCACAATTATGACAAATTGACCCGGACATTTAAGGCTAGGTTTCGTGACTTGTAGCTAAGTTCCAAAGCCATTTGATTCCCTGATCACTATGTCCATGAAAGAAGGGGAGACCCTAAGGGCATACTCGAACTGATACTGGGAATTATACCACGAGATTAGGGGAAACAATGCGGGAGTGGTAGCCATCACCTTTAAAGTCAGCATTTCCATTGAGCCGAACTCAAGACCTCACTCACCCTTTGGCCCATCATAGATATGCATGAGCTAATGGAAAGGGTAGAGGAGAACAAAAGACTTGAGGATGATTAGCTGCAAGGTAAGTCTAAGTCCAAGGCACCCCAATTGAGAGGAAGGATACCTAACCCCACCTTCTATTATGACTATTAAGGGAACAAAAATAGCCCTTGGTTCCCACTATTCGGCTATAGCATCTTGAAGGAAACATCATAAGGGATGTGATACTTGGCCTTAAGGGCTAAGACAGCCTCGGGGGTGTCTACCAACCTAGCAAATCTACCCATAAGTACCCAGAGAATATGGAAATGAGAAAGGATGAGTATACTTACAGGGGATGGGCAAGTGTGGTCTCAATAGGAACGCTCTAAGCAAGAAAAGAGAGAAAGGCAATAAGAGAGTGAAAGGCTAGAGGAAAGAAATAAAAGAAATGAAACCAGAGTCCCAAAGGAGTATCTATAGGGGAGGAATTAGAGCAATAGGTGGGAAAATTACGGCCCAGGCAATCATGATTATTGAATCATGACAGCTGCCACGAAGCGTGCGAAGGGGAAGTTGTCAAATTTGGCACATTTATTATCTAATGCTTGGTGTCACCAAGACATGACGATTATAGTGGCGCACGTCCCAAGATGCTGGGGTCATAACCACGATCCCCTCACCATGAATTGGAGATGGGATCGTGGGGGCTATTGTAGATGGACAATAGCTTGGCCTATACTAGGCCTAAGCCTGGGGCTTAATAAGAGCTTAGCCCATACTAGGCCCAAGCTTGGGGCCTAAAATTTAGGTTTGGCCTAAATCTAATGAACATTGAGTTAAAACATAGATCCACATGTCCCCGGCATGTATATCCGAACAAAGCTCACTATCCCTGAAGAAAGAAGGTAATGCCTTAGGGAAATCCTCCCACCGAACAAAAAATTTAGCGTCAGACACAACTTACTAGAAAATCATTTTGATGGCATGCATGTGGGACCTATCACTAATGTGTGATTAGATGTGCTAGAACAGTAGCCCAAACTTAAGAAGCCACCCAAGCTTTATAAGTGGAGGGACCCACATATGCGCCAAAGATTCTCTAATCATGACAAACCCACTAAAAGCAAGCTTATAAAAAAGGGTCAAGGGGGAGGAGCAAGAGGTTGGAACATAATGCTAGGGAGAGAAACACGAGTGAACAGTGAGAGATCAAAATGTAATAGTTAGGGAAGGGGATCCAGCTCGGATTTCCAAAGGGACATCTCGACTGTCTGAAATTCTCCTCAAACAGTCACACTTCCATCAGAAAACCATTGTACCACCTTTTCAAATCATCAATTATTAGCCAAACTTTTCTTGGGACCTCCCATTATGGGCTAAACCCTTAATGGAATACAAATTAATTGGGGATTCGAGCCCAACAGGCCCACGATTTCTGGGATCTCACCTCCACAAATTCTATAAGGATCTTTCTAGTTCTATAACCTAATATCCTCTACCTAAGATTAACATTATTTTTTTCCATGAATCATAGGAACAAAAAAGAAAGGTTCGTCGAGGTCCTAACTAGGCTGCATTGTGAAAATGAAAAAAGCTCTTGCGGACGAAAGAAACAAGGTTTACTTTATTATTTATTTAACTCATATATTTATTATTAATTATATAACTTATTTATAAATTTACTTTTTATTTATTACTTCTATAAATTATTTAGGATGTTAAGAATTATATAGGACATGCGAGCCCCCACCATATGTGAGGAGTCCACATTAGCCATTCAAAGGCTAATATAGGAGCTGGGTAAGTTGTAGCTAATTGACCTTCTAGTCAAAATTAACATTTTTTTTTCTATGATTCATAAGAATTTAAAAAAAAAAAAAAAAAAAAAAAAGTCTTGGCAAGGTCCTAACTAGGTTGGGTTGTGGACAAAACCAAAGAGATCTTTTCTACTATTTATTTTATATATATTTTTAGCCGTTCAAAGGCTAATAGAGGAGCCAGGTAAGTTGAGCATCGACCCTCTAACCAAGATTAACTCTCTTTTTTTTTTCTATGATTCATAAGAACAAAAAAGAAAAGTTCAGCAAGGTCCTAACTAGGCTGGGTTGTGGACAAGATTAAAGAGATCTTTTTTATTATTTATTTTATAAATATATTTATTTTATTTATATATTTAACTGTTCGAAGGCTAACACAAGAGTTCGGTAAGTTGAGCATCAGCCCTCTAACCAAGATTAACATTTTTTTTTCTATAATTCATAGGAACAAAAAAGAAAGACTTAGTGAGGACTTGACTAGGCTGGATCGTGAAAGTAAAAAAGGCTCTTGCAGATGAAATTAAAGAGATTTTTTCTATTTTTTATTTTATTAATATATTTAGCCGTTCAAAGGCTAATAGAGGAGTTAGATAAGTTGCTCATCGACCCTCTAGCCAAGACTAACATTTTTTTTTTCTATGATTAATAGGAATAAAAAAGAAAGGTTGAATGAGATCCTGACTATGCTTGGTTTTGGATGTAAAAAAGGCTTTTGCAGAAAAAAAATTAAAGAGATTATTTTTATTATCTATATATTACTAAAAAAGGCTTTAGCTGTTCAAAGTCTAATAGAGGAGCTAGGTAAGTTGCTCATCGACCCTCTAGCCAAGACTAACATTATTTTTTTCTATGATTAATAGGAATAAAAAAGAAAGGTTGAACAAGATCCTGACTATGCTTGGTTCTGGATGTAAAAAAGGCTTTTGCAAACAAAATTAAAGAGATTATTTTTATTATCTATATATTACTAAAAGTTGAAGCGTAGCGTTTAATGCTGTTGTTCTCATGTTGCGTCACATCAACTACCACGTCATTCTTTTTTTTTTTTTCTTTTCTTTTTTAAAATATAATTTGTCCTAAAATTTTAAAATGGTTTTTCTATATATTACTAAAAGCTGAAGCGTAGCGTTTAATGCTGCTGTTCTCACGTTGCGCCACATCAACTACCACGTCATTCTTTTTTTTTTTCTTTTTTAAAATATAATTTGTCCTACAATTTTAAAAAGGTTTTTTCAATTTTCAGCCCTATAAATGCAGCCACTACTTATTTATTTACTTCTACTATCACCTTATAATAAATCTGTATAATTAATCCAGCCCATTTCTTATTTATTTAGTTCTACTATCAAGCCCAACCCAAAACCTTTTCAATTCAACTTTAGGGTTTTGTGTGAGTCTTTTCAGTTTAAAGGAAGAGAGAGAAAAAGAAAAAAGAAAAAAAGCTGAAGCGTTGCGTTTAATGCTGCTGTTCTCACGTTGCGCCATATCAGCTGCTATGTCATTTTTTTTCTTTTCTTTTTTAAAATATAATTTGTCCTACAATTTTAAAATGGTTTTTACAATTTTCAGCCCTATAAATGCAACCCACTACTTATTTATTACTTCCACTATCACCCTATAATAAATCTGTACAATTAATCCAGTCTACCTCTTATTTATTTAGTTCTACTATCAAGCCTAACCCAAAACATTTTCAGTTCAGCTTTTGGGTTTTGTGTGAGTCTTTTTAGTTTAAAGGAAGAGAGAGAGAAAAAAACTGAAGCCTAGCGTTTAATGCTGCTGCTCGCGTTTAATGTTGCTGCTCTCACGTTGCGCCACATCAGCTGTCACTTCATTCTTTTTTTTCTTTTCTTTTTTAAAATATAATTTGTCTTATAATTTTAAAATGGTTTTTACAATTTTCAGCTTTATAAATGCAGCCCACTACTTATTTATTTACTTCTACTATCATCCTATAATAAATCCAGCCCACTACTTATTTATTTACTTCCACTATCACTTTATAATAAATCTGTATAGTTAATCCAGAACACCTTTTATTTATTTAGTTCCACTATCAAGCCCAACTCAAAGCCTTTTCAGTTCAATTTTAGGGTTTTTTTTTTCCAATTTTCTTATAATTGTTTTTAACATTTATTTTTTTTAATATTTACACTTCTCAAACCTTTTTCTCTCCCTTACCATTTCATCTCTTCACTACTTCTTCAATCTTTTTCTTCCTTACCTTTTCATCTCCCCACTATCCTCTACATTAATATCATTCTTCCTCTTTTCCTTTATCATTCTTTATTTTTGTCTCTTCTTATTTACACTCTCTTACTATAAATTTGTCACTATCTCTTCTATTCTATGCATAGTTTTCCCTCACAAAAAAAAAAAGTTTCCTTTCTCCCTCTCTCCCTCTCTCTCTCTAAATTTTTTGGTGGATTTTTTTTTTCTTGCATCTCTACTTTAGGTTGATAATTTTTTATATTCTTTAAAACACTATTTTGGGTTAATGCAATTTAGTTTTGTTTTTTAAATTGTGATTTAGTTTTGTTTTTTAAATTGTTGTTGTTATTGTTGTTGTTGTTGTTGTTGTTGTTGTTTTTTTTTTTTTTTTTTTAAATTTATTCTCTTTGATTGTTAAATGTTATCCTATTGCGTTCTAAAGAATTAAATATAACATATAAAAATATAATATTATTCTATTACATAGCATGATTTGGATAATTTGGTATTTATTTTGTTATATAGTATAATTTTTTATAGTGCTCAATTTAGATGTTAAACTATGAGAATTTACTAATTTTTGTTTATTTTCTAATCTTTTGTGGTGGACAAAGTGCTCTTAATAGTTGTATTAGAAGTACTCTATAATGCCATTTATTTAAAGAAAAGCAAAGGTTAGCCAAATGAAAATAATCGGATAGGTGATAAATTTTAACTTTTACAATTTTTTATTATTATTATTTTATAACAATGCATGTATAGAAATTTAATTCTTAGATTTTGCTAATAATTGTTTATTTGAGAATATGTTTTGGGTGGCTGAAATTATAATTTCTACAAAGAAAATAATCTTAATAGATTATAAAAAAAAAAAAATTATCCTAATATTGGTTCAATTAATCATTGTTAAGTTTTATTAATTTTTTTTAGTTTATGTTTTTTTTTTGGTGTTTTGGATTACGAAATACATTACTCATTATTAGATTAGTTTAAACTCAAGTTGTGTGCATTTAAGAGGAGTCTTGCAACTAAATCTCGCAACTGACTCGCGACTAGCAACTGACCAAACTAATGTTCCTACTCATTTTTCAAGTCTTTATTCAGCCATTCTGTTTAAACAAATAAAGATGTATGGTCAAAGAATATATATATATAATCACTCAAAAAAAAAAAAAAAAGGAAATGTATAGTCTCACCACTCTATTTTCTCTTCCTCTTCCAAAATCTCTCTCTCTCTCTCTCTCTCTCTCTCTCTCTCTCTCTCTCTCTCTCTCTCTCTCTCTCTCTCTCTCTCTCTCTCTCTCTCTCTCTTTGAGTGCTATATTAGGATTCCCCAAATTGAATATAATATTCAATCTTACCAATGGGCTACACATTGGAAGGATTGTCTACTAAGATAATGAGTGCTTCTCTTGCTATGTTATAGGAGTAACTCTTAGGTACTCCTAGAGCATGGTGAATAGTATTCCCTTATCTCAAATTTATGATAGAATCCACTCATTAAATTCATGGTGGAGTCCATCATGAATGTGAAAGGAAGGAGCACCATTTTACTATATTCCAAAAGTACCTAAGAATTTTTCGTGTCAAGGAAAAAGTCAAATGCTATGTGATATGGCATAGTCACCAATAGTCATATTGCGTTCAATTATATTCATATTAAATTTTGAGTCATCAATGATGCTATGGTACTAGGTATGAAAACCAATTTGTTAAAGATTTTTGATATGCTCCTGCAACTAATTAAGAAATTCACTACAAGTTGGATCAAATTGTTTGTGTGCCTTCAAATTGAGGGTTTTTTTTTATTTTATTTTATTTTTTTTTTAATTTTTTTTTTTTTTTTAACACAAATGCATGAAAGTGGTAAGTCCATCATAAGTATAAAGATGATTATAAGTTCAGATATCGAAAAACAATTGAGATACTATGGTAATAGATTCTAATATCATTTGTCCCTTTAGTAGATTCTAATAGCATTTGTCATTTTTGAAAATCTAAACAATTTATAGGATTCTAGCTACAAATATTTGGCATTAAATCTATGATGCAAAAATAATTTTGGTATCCCATAGTAGAAACTAGAGAGAACAACAAAAACTTTTAGTTAGATGCACACCAATTTTTATTTTTTATTTTTTTTTATTTTAAGTCTTCCTGTTGTATTTATTGTTTTAGTTTGAGAACAATATAATTTAATTAGGGGTGTCAATTCGTGTTTAAGGGTCGGGTTCGTGTCGTGTCGAGCCATAAGTACTCTGCTATATGAGTTGACCCGAACCCGACCTGTTTAGTAAACGTGTCAAGAATCTTCAACCATAACCCGACACGTTTATTAAATAGGTTGACCCAACCCGACACGTTTAACCTGTTTAATTAATAAGTCATATAAAAGTTAATACAAATAACCTATTTAATAACCTGTTTGATTAATAGGTCATATATGACCTAGATAATCTATTATCAATTTTTATATATCTAAAATTAAAATACAATTATGGCCATAAATATAGTAATAAACATATAATTACAACAAAAAAATTAAGCAATAATAACAAAATTTAATGCCTTTATTATTTAAACGGATCAAACAGGTCAGACGGGTTCACATGTGTGAACCCGAACACGACCCATTTATTAAACGGGTCAGTCGTGTCGACCCGAATATGACCCGAACCCATTTAGCCTCGACCTATGACCTGTTTATAAACGGGTTAGTCGTGTCGGGTTCACGAGTCGTGTCAAATTTTGCCACCCCTAAATTTAATTATACTTTCTATGTAAAGTTTGAGACCAACATACTTTTAGGCAAAGTTTTCCGGTGCATCGTACGTGTTTTGGACTAATTACCTAAAAAAAAAGTCCATGTTCATTAAAAAAAAAAAAAAAAAAAGTTTATACTTGCGTTTTTGTGTCGGCATTTTCAAAAAATTTAAACATTTACAAAAATCTGGAAAAAAAATTAAAAATTAAAAATTTGAATCAAAAACTGATTGTCATTAAAAATTAACAAACCGAAGTATAAAATGATTGTCATCAAAAATTGAGCACACCAAACCAAAGCTTTGCACATTATTTTTGATAATTGGTTCACCCCGTATCAGATTAGATGCAGACCTTTTTCTTTCGGCACAATAATTTAGCACCCAGCCAAAACTACAATAAAAATACTATCTTATTTACTTAAAATCAACTTAAATAAATCAATTTATTTACCTAAAATCTCTCTCTAAAAAAAAATTATTTACTTAAAATCTTTTTTTGTCTCCATTTTTTTTTTTGGGTTAAAACCTATTTTGTCTAGCTTTTAAACAAATAAGCTAGCCAAAGGCTTGCCGATCATAAAAGGATTTAAAAAAAAACTACTATCCAAAGGCATGGTGATGACCTTATAGAAGTCGGCCTTATGAACAGCGGTTTCAGAGTGATTGAATAATATGATCGATGTGGCACTAAACCACGGCAACCGAGAGGGAGTCCTGCGGTTAACTACAAAAACTGTCAAAAGGAAATTCAAAACCAAAGGCACTCTCTATTCGCGCCGTTTCGTGCCACATTCTACTTGATCAAAATGTCAATTCGGTTTTTCCACTTTGTAATCGAATACAACTTTTTCACATTCTCCGACTCTCTCTAAACCTGTATGCTCTTTTCCTCTGTCCTCTCTATATGTTAATGCATTTATTTCAAGTTTTACTAACACTTCTCTAGACTTTAGGCATACATTAATGTTAACCTTTTTTTACAACCGATTTCACATTTATTCTGTTAGTCAATTATGAGGGATAGAGAAAAAATGACGGGTCCCTGAATGTTAGGACTTAATCTTGTTCATCACTATTGACCAACTTAGCAATTATAAAATTTGTAGTGAAAGACACAAAAAAAAAAAAAATGACAAGTGGGTCTTATCTTAATAACTTCAATCTATTGTTCAAATGTTGAATTTTGCTTTTATATTTGGTAGTCGACTGAGTTATCAACCTTTGATATTGGCCCATGATTAGGAAATATCTGTTGTGACTTCCTCAAACTTATCAGGGATTTGTTTTTTTTTTTTTCTCATTTCAGATAGAATTGATGTCATAAAGTTGAGAAATAAATGCACCAATTGTTATCGGGACTCAAAATGATGGGGTCATTTCTTTCAAGAGCACTACTGTATGTAACAAAAAGTGATATGGGAATTTCCCATTTTCATCAGTTTTGCTTGTTTGTTATACAGGAAAGTTAAAAACATTAACTTGTATTTGCAGGCTTGTTTTTGGCTATACCTATCCGGCTTATGAGTGTTTTAAAACTTTGGAGAAGAATAAGCCAGAGATGGAGCAACTTCTTTTTTGGTGCCAATACTGGTATGTATTTTCATGTTGTGCTAGTATGATAGTATCTTAGGGTACAACTTATTTTAGTGCTAAAATGTGTCATCTTCTAATTTTGTAGGACTATAGTTGCTATGCTTACAGTCTTTGAGAGAATTGGGGATAGTTTCATTTCATGGTATGCAATTTTTTAACACAACACAAATAAGTTGATTTTTCATATAGTCCTGTTCTCTTTTGCATTTATTTTTGGATTCTTGACTTTCTTTCTTTCTTTTTTTTGGACAAGGCTACCTCTGTACAGTGAAGCAAAGTTGGCAATCTGTATATATCTTTGGCATCCTAAAACAAAGGCACGCATTTGACATCTTGAACTTGCAGAACTATTTTGTTTAATTAACTTATATGTTACTAACAGTTTCTTTGACATAATAATTTTTAATTGTTTCCAGGGAACATCATATGTTTATAATTCTTTCTTCCGGCCTTATGTGGCTAAACATGAAGGGGAAATTGATCACACCTTATTGGAGTTGAGAGTTAAGGCTGGGGATATTGCAATTTTGTATTGGCAAAAGGCTGTGAGTTTTGGCCAAACAAGTTTTTTTGAGATTCTGCAGTATGTTTCTTCTCATTCAGCATCACGGCCTAAAGCTGATAAGGTATCCATTGACAAGGAAAAGTAATATCTGCTCTAGGGATCAGAAATCATTTGTTTAGTGCATTCTACACTGTATTCTTCTGATGGTAATTGTTAAAATTGGGATAAGAATGTTGATTACTCATTCTTTGGCCTTAAGCTAATTATGCAGAAACTGTGTATACTTGATCCTTATACATCAATTTTTTTTTTCCCTCTGTGGTGGGGGGGGGGGGGGGGGGGGCTTTCATATGGTTTAGCACTGAACTTAAGAAGTAGGAGTTGAGGCATTGTTGTGTTAGGAAAACTTTATTTGTTAAGACAAGGAACTGAGATTTTATTTAACTAAATTTAGAGTAATAACTGAGAGAATATTTGTTTCGTTGCACATCAGGCCATAGCCCGTTTTGATATTTTATTTATATTTTGCATTAAGTTTTACCTTATCATAGAATATAATATGATACGTTGAATTGAAGGCCTTCTACTCTATGCATGTACAAGACTCAAATTTTATAAAGCAAATTTTGGCCAGAGTAATTCACAAAGTCATCTTGGCTTTGATCTTATGTGTTGCTTCTGCACTACTGCTTTCTGCAAATGCTTGTTTATTGTTCAATCTCTTAAAATGGCTGAATGGTGACTAAAGTTAATTGCAATAAAAATGGATTTTAATATAGTAAAAGTGTATAACCTTTGTCAAGGAATTTGTAAGTTGACCGTACACACAATATCAGGTTGTGTCTTGTTTAGAGAATTTCCATATATAAGTTTCTGCTGTCCCACACTATCAACCAGGGATATTCTACAGGTAAGCTTACTAGCTCCCAGGATTTACTCTAATTCAAGTGCTCTCATGTTCCAACACATGGCTTCTTCCTGTGTGGGTGAGACAGAACCTTGAACAAAATTGGCTTCCTACAGTTTGGGTGAGACAGCCTTCTATACAAAATATTTGGCTATTTGGCGTTAAGATGAAGACACCGGTAGAAAATAGCCACTTTTTCACTAGTTAAAGAATGACTTGGACATTTAGGCCTGGACGTGATAACTGTTGCTAGGTGGCTTCCTTGGTGACTGTCATATATAATTCCTTTTCCTTGAGTCCCACCGTTCAGTGTAAAGGAAGAAACTTGAAGAACTGATTAGTTAAACTTTATGAGAGGCGATCATTAGTCTTTGCTGCCTTGATCTCTCTTTGAAGATTGAATCTTTGTAGAGAAAAAATGCTTGCAAATTTATGGAAGTCATTTTTTACAGACCTTTAAAATCAAGTTTACTGAATTGTGAAAGAGAGAGATAAGCAAAATACTTACAAAGTAGAGTAATATATAAAGGTTACCAAGTGAAGATTTTGGAGCAAGGAGTCCTAACTCCTAAGGGGATTTTGGTCACAGGTAAGTTAGATGCAAATGAATATAGCTGACCCCAATAAGTTCACAGGACATTAAAAGTAAACATGACTGTTTTACAATTTCAAGAATTTGAGAATGTAAAGTTATAATGCTGAATGTGATATTTAGAAAAGGTTGGATAATGCTATTAATTGGAGATTAAAGAAATGTATACCTGGATTATGCAGAAATATAAGAAAGTATTGGAAAAAGGGAATTAAATTCTGTACAATTATTTCCATAAGAGTGAAAAATTAGCAATCCTTTCATATACATGAGAGGCATGGGTTACAAATTTGGACAAAGAAGCTACGCATTCAGCTCGAAAGTACAACTACTGCAAAGTTCTCCGGGTTACAAATACTATCGTGGTAAGATTTTGATTGGCAATATCTGTTGGCAATGAAATCTACAATATGATTTGTATCCTTGTTCATTTGTGAAGAGAGCCAAATATTGAAATTTCTAGATGATGTTTAATTTAGGGAAGCTCGCTGGAGTGGAACCAATTTCTGCTCAATTGAAACAGTAAGGTTGCACATGGGAACTTCATTCATGCTTGAGCAAATCAATTGATCAACCTGAAAGTTTTGCTTGCATCTTGCTCAAGTCTCACTCAAGCGAGATGGTCAGATATTATTTTATAAAACATGACTTGGTGAGCAGATGCGCACAATTTCTTGAATATAGCAAGGCACATTTTACTCAGTACGTAGGCAAGTCACTCTAGAAAACTCTGCAGAGCCTCCTTGCTTCAAAGTTCTAACCTCCCTTGGTTTGATCTTGATCTTGTGCTGGGCTTTGCATTCTGATGGCATACCTTTGATTAACTTCAAGTTCCAAATTTGATTTAAACTAAAAAGTTCATTGCTTAACATTAGTGCTTGCATTGATATCTTGGAATTCATGTAGAAGAAGTGTAGAGGTTTTTGGAGTTCCAGTGGTGAACTCAATACTACTGTGTTAGTAGGGTCTAGTTATAAAGGTTTTGCGAGAGTCTGTAAAATCATTCATTATAATTAATTGCCTTATGGGGTTCAGTATCCCGGAGTGGTGTATTTTTTGTTTTTTTTTTTTTTCACTGAAGAAGTTCTTTGGTTTTAAACTTTGTTACTAAATCTTCATGTTTTTATCTTTATTGCTGTGATAGATTTGGCCCTGGATAGATTGTTTACTTATGCGTAAAATAAAAATATCTAGGTGATTGAATATTTATTAGTTAAGTTATAATTGGGTCTAAATAAGATTTTTTATGAGTTCATGTTCACTTAATTAGTTGTGTTTTACTATCCTGAGTGTGATCCACTGATGCTTGAGCCCTGGCTGTCATGGATAAAGCATGGCCCATTAATGTCTAGACTTTGATGGCAGTACTTATGCTTATTGTAAGGTTCACACAAGAATGTTCCCGAAATCTATAGATGAAGAGGGTTGGACCGAACCTTAAACTAGTGTAGGTGAGTGGTCTAAGGATGATTGACGTGAAAGCAATTGGAGTAGTAAAGGATTGAATGCCATTTTCATGTTTGTCTCACAAGAGGAGTTTGAAAATATATTTATGTGTGAGAAAAGTAAAGTGGTTTGGGATCTCTTGGAAACAACTAATGAGGGAATTAAAACTGCGAAGAACACAAAATTACAAATGTTAACATCTAGGTTATAAGAGATTAGGATGAAGCTTTTGTGAGTTCTACACCAAACTAAGTGACTGTTAATTCAAGCTTTAACCTAGGAGAATGAATCCCTGAGTCCAATATAGCTAGGAAAGTCGTTAGATCTCTCCCTGCTAAGAGGTTCCATCCCAAAGTGGCTGTCATTGTGGAAGCAAGGATCTTGACATTGTTCAGATAGAAAACTTAGTTAGCTCACTTTAAACCTATGAATTCTCCTTCCCTCAGTCTAAGAAAAACAAGTCCATTACCTTAAAAACAATCAAGGAAGAAGAAAATGGTACCTCAAATAAATAGTGGTGGAATGATGAGGATCTAGACATATTTGTTAAGAAGTTCAGAAAGATTTACAAACCTAGGAAAAAAGATAAAGAGAGCAAATAGCTACTTAGCCTTTTACTGCCTCCAATAAGAGTTGTGAATAATCTAGTGAGGAGGAGGTTGATGATGAGGAAGGACTTAAGGTAGCCTATATTAATCTTTTTGAGGAATGTAATAGATAGAATAAAATCTCAAAGCTTTCCCTTAAAGAGTTTGAATGAGATAGACCATGGAAAGGTCTAATTGGTTGAATTGGATGAAGCAAAGAGGTTGACTAGAAATGACAAGAAAATGCCTCTTTTAAAGAAAACTAAGAAATGTGGTGAGAAAATTGAAAACCATTACTATATTTATTTTATTTATATTTTTACCCGTTCAAAGGCTCATAGAGGAGTCGGGTAAGTTAAGCATCGACCCTTTATCCAAGATTAACATTTTTTTTTTTTTAATGATTCATAAGAACAATAAAGAAAGGCTTGGCAAGGTCCTGACTAGGCTCAGTTGTGGACAAAATCAAATAGATTTTTTCTATTATTTATTTTATTTATATAATTAGCCTTTCATAGGCTAATGGATGAGCTAGATTATTGCTCATCGACCCTCTAGCCTAGATTAACATTCTTTTTTTCTATAATTCATAGGAATAAAAAAGAAAGGCTTGACGAGGTCTTGACTAGACTAGGTTGTGGAAGTAAAAAAGGCTTTTGAAGAAAAAATTTAAAAGGTCATTTCTATTATTTATTTTATGTACATATTTAGCCATTTAAAAGCTAATAGAGGAGCTGGGTAAGTTGAGCATCGACCCTTTAACGCAGATTAACATTTTTTTCTATGATTCATAGGAACAGAAGAGAAAGGCACTATGATGTCCTGACTAGGCTGGGTTGTGGACAAAATCAAAGAGATCTTTTCCATTATTTATTTTATTTATATAATTAGCCTTTCAAAGGTTAATAGAGGAACTGGGTAAGTTTCTCATCAACCCTCAAGCCAAGATTAATATATATATATATATATATTTTTTTAATGATTCATAGCAATAAAGAAGAAAGGCTCGGTGAGGTCCTAACTAGGTTGAGTTATGGATGTAAAAAAAGGCTTTTGTAAGCAAAATCAAAGAGATGTTTTCTATTATTTATTTTATTAATATATTTAGCAGTTCAAAGACTTATAGAGGAGTTGGGTAAGTTGCTCATTGATCCTATAGCGAATATTAACATTTTTTTTTTTTTTTTTGGTAATTCATAGGAACAAAAAATAAAGGCTCGGCAAGGTCCTAACTATGTTGGGTTGTGGACAAAATTAAAGAGATCTTTCTATTATTTATTTTATTTATATATTTAGTCTTTCAAAGGCTAATAGAGGAGCTGGGTAAATTGAGCATTGACTCTCTAACCAAGATCAACATTTTTTCTATGTTTCATAGGAATAAAAAAGAAAGGTTCGGTAAGGTTCTGACTAGGCTGAGTTGTGGAAAATGGCTCTTGCAAACAAAATCAAATAGATCTTTTCTACTATTTATTTTATTTATATTTTTAGCCGTTCAAAGGCTAATTGAGGACTTTGGTAAGTTGCTCATCGATTCTCTAGCGAAGATTAACATTTTTTTTTTTGGGTATGATTTGTAGAACAAAAAAGAAAGGCTTGTTGAGGTCCTCACTAGACTGGGCTTTGGACAAAATCAAAGAGATCTTTTATATTATTTATTTTATTAATATATTTTTCCATTCAAAGACTAAAAACAGATCTGGGTAAGTTGAGCATCGACCCTCTAACCAAGATTAACATTTTTTTCTATGATTCATAGGAACAAAAAAGAAAGACTTGGCAAGATCTTGGTTAGATTGGATTGTGGAAGTAAAATAGGCTCTTACAGAAAAAATTAAAGTGATCTTTTCTATTACTTATTTTATTAATATATTTAGCCATTCAAGAGTTAATAGAAGAGCCATGTAAATTGCTCTTAAATCATCTAGCTAAGATTAACCATTTTTTTTCTTTGATTCATAGGAACTAAAAAAAAGAAGGCTTGGCGAGGTTTTGACTAGGCTAGGTTGTGGACAAATTCAAAGAGATCTTTTTGATTGTTTATTTGATTAATATATTTACCCATTCAAAGGTTAATAGAGGAGTCGGGTAAGTTGCTTATTGACCCTCTAGCTAAGATTAATATATATTTTTTCTATGATCTCTTTATAAAACATAATACCTTTTATTTATTTATTTATTTATTTATTTATTTATTTTTTAGTTTGACCTATAACACCTGTTATATTAATGAAAATTGCAAACCCTCGAGTATGACTCTCCCCTTTTAACTATGTCGTGAAATTAGCATCAAATGCCAGACTCACCATCTCACACGGCACATGGAGTGGCTTAAAACCCTATCACTCTAACCACATATATCGTTAGAATAACACCAAACTTAAGAAAGAAAAAATAAATTTCCTAATCCTTTGTTACATTAGATTTTCTCTTCACCGGTCTTTGCCTTTGTTCTATCTTACTAAGCCAAATTCCACAGAATATTGCTGTCATTGAGAATGATAGAGTCTACACACGCAAAAAAGTGACTGTAGTCTACCTGGCCAAGACTTTCATCGTTAAGAATGATACATTTATCGTTTGACATAGATGGCAATTTCTTATGGAAAATGCTATGGAGGACTGAATGGAGCAATTAGATAAGAAATGAATGGTGTTTGAGGGTGACGTAGAGATAGGTTTAGAAGATCCCTATTCGCTTTTCTATTTTTATTTGCTTGTCCAGCGTGACAGCAAAACAAACGATCCAATAGAACATTATGGGTCTATCATTTTCTTTCATGACGTTCATGCAGTTTCTCTTTCAATTGTCACTGCTTTTTCTCTTGTTTCTGCTGGCTCTTTTTCTTCATTGCAAGGCATTGGGAAACCAATTTAGGGAGTTGTAAAATCCAGAATAAGAGAGTAAGCATTGAAAGCCGCCGCCTTACTCCAACGGGGATTTCAATTCAGAGTGATTGAGAAGTTGTTGCTGGAGAGATTATGCTTTTGAAGGTGAACAAGCTGGATAACAAATCAAATTGGGCTGAGTCCTTACTGCATATCTCCTTTGTTTCACATAAGGTAAGCCCAAATGAAATGATAGACTTCCGTTTTGTGGTGCCCAAATCTCCTCATGCAGCCGAGGTTGTTTTTGCAAGTAGAAGTAGGGCCTTGTTGCTGTATGAGGCTCTCTTAACCAAATAGGCAATAATCTGATAGGAACTGAATCCAGCCCAGCGTTGCTTTCCACTGCCTCTTTGCTCTTTCACAATTCACTGCTCCTATTTTTCATTTCCCAAATCTGTAAGTCTCACTTTTCACTCACATTCATCTCTTCAATTTTTTCTACTTCATCACCATCATCTTCTTCTTCTTCTTCTACAAAACCTCAGTGGAAATACAAAGGTGTTTCTCAGTTTTAGAAAAAAAAAAGCTTTTTTTGAACCCAAAAAATGTGGAGAGCTGCTTTGAGATAAGTGGTCAATCTCTCTAGTTGGTATTTACAAGATAGATAATTTCCATTACTATTTTATTTATGATGATATTTAAATGTGAAATGGCAAGTCTTTTTTTCATATACGATGGAAGTATATAAATTGCTATCAGAACGTAGCATAATATGCATGGATTGAAACATTACAACATGTACTAGTTAAGTTTGTGTTGCAATCAGTGCTTATACTATTACAAATAGCTTGTGACCCCTGCTCTTTTGGTATTAAAAGTGTTGGTGCATTTAACAAAAAGAACATAACATTCTATGAATTATAAGTATATTGTTATTGTTTATTATCTTCATTATATATATTTCTTTAGGTAAATTACTATTTGACTTTTGCAATTTGGCTATTATTCAATTTAATCCATAAAATTTTAATTATTAAATTTAAACTCTAAAATGAGACTGTTAACGATTCTGTCCAAATTAGGAGTGGGTCTAAAAGACCTTGCCTTGGTGAGGTTTCATGTCATAGAAAAAAAAAAGGGATTCTGTCAAAATTAATTGTTAAATGGGTAATAATGGATAAATGGGTTTTGTGTATCCAACCCAATTATGCCCACCCATTTGACAGCCCTATGCCTAACATGTTTATACTTCAGAATCATTTGAGTCATGCCTTCTAAAACAGTCAAGACGATACTTTAATAAGGAATGAGTCAATAATAATTGTTTTCTTTCTTTAATTATAATACCACACTGACCCAAGTTTTTACATATATAAAGATCATAATTGACATGTCTACAGATGACAATGCCAATGTTCTTTTCATATATTGATTGATTGCTAATAGGGAGGAGGATTTTCATAGGATGAGTATCAATTTAGGCTACAGCTATTGAATGTGCACAAGCATTTCTGTCAATCATGAATGGGTTTTTTTTTTTTTTTTTTTTTTTTTTAATTTCTAGTATGTTGTATTGAATTTATATATTATGATGATTTGGAAATGTATATGTGTGACATATCCTTCCTTCTTGTTTCATAATGACAATATAGCCAGGATCTTTTCTTTTCTTTTCCTTTTTTTGATGGGTTCTAGTCCTTATCAGATATGATTTATATGGTTTTAATTATTAGGTTTTTCATAGGATGAAGTAAAGTTCAATTAAGCCTACTGCTATCGGATTGCCTACAAGCTATACTTTCAGGTACCTTTCTCAGATTTCCCTCATGTAGTGTATTTGAGTTAATCTATTATATTAGAGCATGAGTTGTGAATTTTGGAGAAGTTTAAAAGTTATTACTTTTTTTTTTATCAATCACGCAATATGATCAGATTGGCATTAAATTCTGTCTTCATTCTAGATTATGTACTTAGAATTAAAAATCTATAAATACTGTTGAAAGCTTCAAACAAGTTCACGCTTGATGTAATCTTATTCCTGGGACTTGCCTACTTGATAGTTACTGCCTTACCATTATATTGTTAATGTCTTTCTTTGAAATAAACCAACATATCAGGCTCATGTAGAAGTGATTTTTCCTTTATATCGTTGGAGGAATCGGCTAGCAACATAGAGGAGCCTATGTCTATCTTGGAGCATATTATCTGGTTGGGACACCAGTATATGCTGTCGTGGCCTTTGTTAAATCCTTAAAAGTCCTTTGGATTGGATTTAGAGACAAGGTCTATTGAACAAGCTTATTTATTTATTTTGCTAAAATGTACAAGCATTTCTGTTTGCTCATGGAACAAGTTTTCCAAATTGGCAAAAGCAAGTTACTAGTACAAAAATTCTTCCTTTCTACAAAATTGTCCCCCCACCCCCCCTCCCTTCTTCTAATTCGTCCTTTTCTGTAAATACTGCATCTTATGTCAACTTTATCATATAGCATGAATTTTCGAAGCCTTCTAACTATTTCAAAGAGTAATTGGTGTCAAATATGTATTTTGTAAAATTGGTGGTAATTGAAACGTGCTAGGCCTTTAGACTAAACTAGTTTTGAATGCTTTGTTGGATTTTTATTGATGTTTCAGGTTTTCAAAGCTAGAGACAGGATATATGAGGGAGACTGTTTTAGCAGATAAGATAGTACACACAGAAATTTATGTTTCTACACTCTAAAGTTTATTGTTAATGAAATTTTTTATTCTAAAAAAAAAAAATAAAAAATAAAAAAAACCTGCAAAACAAGCTGGAAGGGACTCTTACCAAAGTTACTCCACCTTTAGGTTCTTTACAATTAGACCAACCACTTCTTGATTGTGACTTGCCACTTATTGGACTTGATTGTTCAGATCAACCATACATGCTGTCAAATTGGCGACTTTAGCCTTATTTTCCTACCAATCGCTTCTGCATTTGTGCTAATGCCCTGCTTTTCTCAGAGTAGAATAGAAGGTACAAATTTAGATTTACCAATCACGAATGTAATATATGTATCAGTAGTAAAGCTGAAAGTTTTTTCAGCTCAATTGAGTATTGGGCTATCCAAACTTTCCTCTTAAAACTGAATGCGGCAATCTCTCTCTAATTTTCCTCTTAAAACCATAAGTTTTTTTGAGATGAATTGTTCAAGCCTCTTGCCGATATCCACATCCACAAGGTTCTCTCTCATCTCTCAAGCAATGCCTTATATGAGTTCTCATATTTATTATTTTTATATAATTCTTTTTTAAAATTGTGTTTTCTCTTTAGATGATGAGAAAGCAGAGAAGAAGTTGTTCTGTTGTTTATATCTAAAATTTTTGAACGCTAACTTTCCTAGCTCAGATTCTTTGTTTAGTATATATATAGATATAGTAAAGGAAACAATTTTTGTTACTGTTTAGTTAAATTCTTCGAAGAGACAGTGCTCATTCCTTAATTAATCTACCAATTGTCTAATAGAAACTAAATCCGACATTGTTTCATGTGGTTTTTGATTTCGAACTTCAAAGATTTTTCTAAGGTAGATGGTTTAGTCCTATTATGTCATCCCATTTTTAAGTGTCCATGTATTTGCTAATTTTCATATTCACCTTGTGTAGTGCTGGCAAAAGCAAGAGAAATTTTGCTCCTAATTTTTGAAATGTGAAAACTAGAGACTGTGTAGTACGTCATTCTCTATCATGTCTATACTTCATAATTTCAAAATAATTGGTGATATGCCTTCTAGAAAATGCAAGGAGGCACTCCAATTGTACTAAAAATTATTAATGAGTGAATTGCTATTATTTTTTGTTTTGGTTCTAGTACTTGTTGGTCCCAAATAATATTATTACCAATATTGTCAATCCAAATAGCAATCACACACAGAAAAACAAAAAATTTACATGGAAAATCTTTTTTCCTTGAAGGGAAAAACTACGGGACAAACTCCAAATCAATTTCACTATTATCAAATCAATTACAATATCTCTTATGTATGTCTCACTGCTAAAAAAAAAACCTCTCGTGTTTTTTTTTTTTTTTTTGCTCTCACATGCAATCTCTTTATGTCTCACGGTTAAAGAAAAATTTCCTTATTTTTTCTTTACTCACACACACACACACTAATTATTTATCTAGAAGGCAGCAACATTTTGCTCTCTTCTTTCTAGCTTTCTTTTCTTCTTCTTTCTCCTTTCCACGTAGCTCTCCTTGGCTATTTTCTAGAAGGTGGCAACACTTTGGTCTCTCCTCTCTTGCTTTCTTCTCTTTGTCTTTTTCTTTTTCAAGTAGCTCTCCTTGGCTATCTTCTAGAAGGCGGCAACACTTTGCTCTCTCCTCTCTAGCTTTCTTCTCTTCGTCTTTCTCCTTTCATATAGTTTTCTTTGGCTATCTTTTTGTAGCATTATTTATTTATAAGACTCTTTTCTTGTTCTCTCTTGAACTAGGAATACATTACTTTTTTAACAGGGATTAGACTTTCCTTCCACACCAAGGAATAGTCTTTCCTTCCACACAAAGGAAAACCAAATTAATTTTTTATTCTTTAACTAGGAAACCTAATTGACTTTCCAAGTCACAATTGGAATGTGAGGCAATTCCCAACAGTACTATACTAACTCAAGTTTTCACATATATGCAGATGATAACAATTAACATGTCTCAGAATATGACACTTATGTTCTGTTTATAAATGGGGAGGATTTTCACAGGAGGATTTCAATTGAGGCTACAACTACTAGATGTGCATAAGCATTTTTGTCAATTATAATGATCTTCATAGGATGAACCGACGAAGTTCATAACTATTATTGGATGGCCTACAAACTATATTTTCTGGTGGCTTTCCCACAAGCTATACTTTTTTTCCCATAAACTGCAGCATATTTAAGTTGATGTGTATGAGAGCATTAGTTGTGAATTTTGCACAAGTTTAGAAGCTATGCGTTTTATCAATCATGCTATATGATCAGCTAATTAAACGTTAATTCAGTCTCCATTCTAGAATATTTCCTTACAATTAAAAAGTCAACAAACACCGTTGAAAGCTTCAAACAAGTTCACTCTTGAAGTAATCTCTTTCTTGGACTTGTCTAGTTGATAGTTATGGTCTAGCTATCTTTAAAATAAATCAGCAAATCTGGCCATGGTAGAAGTCATGATTCTTCTTTCATAGTTCTAGAGAAATCAGCTGGAAAAATACAGGGAGATTATGTCAATCTTGGAGCATATTACCTAGTTGGGAGTCCAGTAGGTGCCATTTTGGCCTTTGATGTATACTCAGAGTCCTTTGGATTGGATTTAGAGACAGGGTCTATTATAAACGCATTTCTACTTGCTCATGGAACAGGTTTCACAAATTGACAAAAGCGGATTATTAGTACCAAAAAGATCTTCCTTTCACAAATTTATTCATATTCAACTTGATCATAAACTCGAATATTCCAAAGCTTTTTAACTATTTCAGATTAGAATAACTGGTGTCAAATCTATATTTCATTAGAATTGGTGGCAATTGAAATGTGCTAGGCTCGTAGACTAAACTGGTTTTGAATGCTTAGTTGGATTTTTATAGATGTTTCAGGTGTCAAAAGCTAGAAAAGGGATATTTGAGGGAGATTCTTCTAGCAGATAATATAATACAGAGAGAAATTTATGTTTGTTTTGAAAAAATAAATTAAAATAAATAATAATAATAATAATTCTTGGCCTATCTTTTTATCAACATTATGTGACAATGTAAATGATATTATTATGGTGCAAAGTAAATGATGATTAATAAAAGATCTTGCAAGCATTGGTACCTTTCCCTGTTACTTGAAATGAAGCACATATATAAGTGGTGTGACAGAGGGGACTTTTATATGTAAGTAGTCAGCATGTGGCGATTGTATGATATGAACACTAGTCACTAGATGTCCAAAATGATAGTGAACTATAGCAGTTCAAGTACCTTACAAACTATAGCCATATCAATTAAGCAGTTATCAATGCGCGTATACTAGATTAAGCTGTTTCTCAAAAAAAAAAAGAAAAAAAAAGAAAGAAAAAGAAAAAGAAAAATATTAAGCTAATCAGGAATCATGATGGATTGGAACGAAATCACTTGCTATCACTTATAACAAGGAGAGGCTAAAGAGGGTTGAAGTGATTTCAGGCCTCTTGATATGGAGAGATTGAAAAAGCTATAGCATTGATGTGTAGTAGGTGATCCTAATAGAATTGACGTGTGGGAGGGTCTTTGGATTCGATGGGTCCAGGGATTTAAAGCCGAAACAATTAGTAATTTGGATGAAGTGGCCGAACAAGGTTTTGGTTCGGTTGTCTCTCTCCCTGAGCTTCTCTCCTCTTTCTTTTGGTTTAATAGTCTCTCCTTGGATTAGGACTCGGTTCATTTTTTACCTTTTTAACTTTTACTTTTTACTTTTCTTAATTTTTTTTCTTAACTTTTTTGAACCAATGGTTGAGATTGAAAGTTGCTTTTTGCAACTATCAATCTCAACCATTCACAGGAATTGCATAGATATTACACCTGACCTCAATTCTTTCTTCCTAAAGATTCTCTCTTCTTTCCACACGGGTCTAGAGGATTAATGGTTTCATGTGTATATCACGTGTGTTTCCGTTAGTATATTAACAGTAGACCAACTAATGTATTAATTTGGTAGAATTGTAAAGTTTAAAAAGTAAATCGGTTAAAATAAAAGTTCAGGGGGTGTTTTGGCAACTCTTCTAAAGTTCAGGGTGTGTATAAGTATTTTTCCCTATAATATATATAATTTATTTTCTAAAATATTTTTAAGATAATTTATTAAAATTAGTCAATTTATTTTTCTAATAAAAGTATTTAATTTTAGGTTTATTGAACTATTGCTTTAATTATTTACAAAACCTACCAAGGGCACCCATTTTGTTTACTAAAATAAATGATGCTATATTGCTTTCTTTGCCAACTAATGAAGATTTTCGTGTTCACTAAAAATAAAAAATTATATATAATTTTAATATATTTCTGTTTAAAATTTTTATATAATCCTATTATATGGCAATAAACTTCAACTTGTGGACCTGAATTGTGATGCTGTTTTTAATCTCAAACGATTACATTATAATCTAATTTTATAGTTTTATTTCCATTATTGAATACATTGCTTAGAGCATTAATTTCTCTCTCCCTCTTTCTCTCTGCTAGACAACCCGTCCTTCTCTCTGCTTCTTGCCGCTCATTGCCACCACCATCTCGATGGTGGTACTTTTCTCGCGGTATCATGGGTTTGCGATTTGGGACTAGATTCTCAACCCTCCTACACGATTTGAAAAGAAAAAAGTGATGTTAGATATTAAAGTTTGACTTGTCATTGACACCAAAAAAAAATATATATATATATATATATATATTTATTATTTTATTAATGTTGAACTTGATTGAAAAAGTAGAGAATTTCAGTGTTTAGAAATTTAAAAACAATAGTCTAAATCTCATAGGTAATTTTTATATTTTCCAATGAATTTTAGCAAATGAGATATATATATATATATATATATTTTTTTTTTTTGTATTTTAAAAATAACACTTACAAATACACGTTTTAAACTAAAAAATTGTGATTTGAAGCCAGGATTTTAGTTTGAATAAACATTCCTCTCTTTTTTTTTGTTCAATTCTTTGAACAAGGAGATTCGAAGGAAACTTCGCTGAAAATGGAAATCTCTCATACACCCCACCACAGCCAAACAAAAAAAGAAATATATTATTTTAAACGAGGATAAAGATTAGTTACAAAATTAGTTGTAGCCTAAAACTACAATCTCACTTAATATCTTTTTATTGGAGATGAATTTTGACAAATTCACCATTGAATTACAATTTCTTCTTATATCCTCTATGCTTGTAAAATTTCTAGAAAGTTAAAGATCAATAACTATGTCATCAATAAATTATTTAAATTGCAAGTTTTTGTAGTTTAAAATTACGCATAAAATATAAACTTATAGATCATATCGTAAATAATATCTGATTGACACAAAATTTGATATGTCTATTAAGAGCATAAAGAACATACAATTCAATGGTTAGATTTTCAAAATATGTATAAATGTTTATTTTAATGAGTAAGGTTGGAACTATAGGTTATAACTAATTTTATAGCTAAACTTTGTTCTTTGAGCAAAGCATTGATAACTTGTTAACACAAAATTACTCTTTGCTCATGTATTGATTTAAAAATATATTAATAACTAAAAATAAAATAAAAAAAGAAGGGAAAGAAAAGAGAGTAAAGAGTAATTGTTATTAGGAAATGAAAAAAAAGTGAATATATAAAAAAAATTCTTATACTAAAATAAACCAAATTTTTGCAAACTTCCTATAAATGGAAATGTGAAATCTCTCATGCACTTCGTGCCTCACGGCTCACACCTCACCCTCCTGTATTTACAATTACTAGTGTGGATGGCACATGCTATCAAGTGAAAAAATTAAGATAGAATTTTTATATTTGAAGAAGTATGAAAGTATATATATAAAAAATGTATGTTATACAAAGTTAATCTCATTTGTATAAGAATTTTGATACCTATTTGTTAAAGGCAATATCCACTCATTAAAAACTTCTAAGAAGGATAATAAATATTATCACCTTCCAACAATAAACAACTGAGTTTTGCTAAAACCTTGTCACAATATTTAAATTTTAGTAATGAATGATGTTATATGCTACAATTGAAACTCTTTATCAAATACCTTCAACCATACACAAAGAAAATTTTGTCATTCATACTTTGTTCTTTGTCATTCATACTTTCTTCTTTATCATTCCACATGAGTCTAAGTGCAATCTTTAGGTTAATTAGTTTTTAATGAACATCCATTTTAGGCAAGAAAAGGAAAAGAAAAAAAAAATAGAAGGCAAGGAAATAAAATACTTTACATTACCATTCCAACTTTATAAGTATTACTACCATCTAAAACTCAAAATACATGAAGAAAATTTTTGGGATGTTAAAATTTAGTGGGAGTATTTTAGATATTACAGAATGAAATATTTTAAGAAGTATAAACTTTCATTAGGATTTAATTGAGAGAATAACAATATGACATATTTGTTTTTTTTCCAAAATATTAATAGGGAAATTGCTTGATTTTAAAGTTTAAGAAGAAATTGTGAATTACCCCAAACATAAAGGATGAAAAGTATTTTAATCCTACGTTTTTGTCTTTGTTTTTGTTTTTTGTGTGTGTGTGTGTGTGTGTGTGTGAAACTATGTGTTTTACTTAAAATTGTGCAGAATAAAAAAAATATAAGAAAAACCCTAAGAAAACTGTATGTGAAACAGTGAATTTTGGCTCAACAAAAATTGACTAATAAAAAATTTTACTTTGACTTGTAAAGAATTGATACCTAAGTAGTTATGAAAATATTGTGACGACAATAAGATATCTTAACATTTTTCATAAGAGAAATGCTATGTCCACAATATTTTTATTACAAATCATAAATAGTAAGTTATTACGAGTTGTTATTGGCGGGTAAAAAAGTAATTTCATTGGTAAGTTTAAATTAAAATAACAATTTTTACCACCTAAGATTTATTATAAAAATATTGTAGATGTAATACTTTTTTTTTGCAATACAATTATTTTTAGTTGTGGTAATAGTATTTAATACCAAGTGTTATGTCTATAATATTTTTATAATAAATTTTTGATTGTAAGTTATTAATGGTTCTAATTTGAACCCATAACTAAAATTATTTTTCCTACTAATAATAGTAAATAATAATTTGTTACTTAAGATTTATTGTGAAAATGTCATGGGCATAATATTTTTTTGATGTTAAATATTTTTTTTTTGACTTGTTATTATGGTTTTAAAAATCGAACCAAACCATCCAATTCAACTAGGGCATTAATCCAGTATGGTTATTGTAAAAAATCGAAAACAAACGAAAAACTGATAAAAACTGGAAACTGGTATGCTTAAACTAGTTTTTAGCAACTCTTTATTAAAACTTCAAATGCTATGTTTAAGAGAGAGAGAGAGAGAGAGAGAGAGATTTTGTTTCAGATTTGAGAGGAGAGATTTTGATTTTGATTTTGATTTTGAAAATGCTCTCAAGCTTAAAGTGGTGAAGCCTAAGACACCGATAGTGACCCCAAAAACCTCAGATCTCCTATCTTTGTGTTGAGGAAGGAGCTTAAAGATGAAACAAATTTACAATGATTTGATCTATCCGCTTCGTTCTTTGTTGCTGCTCTTGCACAATTGCACCTACCCATATTGATGAGGGAGACAGAGAGAGGAAGAGAATATTGAAGAGGGAAATGAGAATTTAGCAAAAAGTAGGATAGGAAAGAAAGTAAGTTTAGAATTGTTGTTTGAAAGTTTGAATAAAATGTGTGATGTAGTAGATTTTCAAAATGTGCGGTGGGTGTGATATAAACGTGTAAGTGTAGGATAGGTGGAAAAAAAAGAAAACCAAGTTAGTAATGATATTGTTACCCATTGGTGACTTACCTTTTGTTATTTGACAAATTAAAAAATAACTAAAATGGTTTATAGTTGTTACACTTAACCTTTTTATAGTTTTTTTTTTTTTTAGAGTGGTGTCCAAAAGTTGGTAAGCTAATATTTAATGTTTTAGTATTATTTAATTTTTAGTTAAAATGACTAGTTATAAAATAATTTATTTATTATTTATGACATCATTGGTTCGATCACTAGTCAAACTATAAAACTAACAATCTCTCTCTATTCGGATTCTTTCACCATACCAATTTTTAAATCCATGCATACTTGTTATAAAAGGCAAAGCTTGAATAAACTAAATATACTGTAACTAGAGCAATTGGCTCTTTTTATGGAGCTAGTGGACATGACCTGAAAAGAAAAATGGCGTCTAAATAAAATAACAAAGAAATTTAAGCAGTTCTTCACAGCCGGTGACCACAAAATTACTGTCCTTTCCCACAATAGAAAGAGTTGTCAGTTGTTGACTTAAAACAGGGGATGTGAAATTGATGATAAATGCTTCCCCACAAGTGACGCAGGCGGCTGGTCTCTCTCATGCTCAGTCTCTCTTTCACACACAATGACACAATCACGCGAAGAAATTATCTACGAATAGAAATCGAGTCCGGAATTGTTTCAGGAGGATTTCGATCTGTAAGTTCTCAATTTTTCACTCCTATTCATCACTTTTATTTCTTTCCTTTCACTACGTCATTGATGTGAAAAATCCACATCAAGTTGTTTTCTCTTTCCTTAATTTACTTTCCTTATAATATGTTTCTCTTCATTTTAATTGAATATATATCTTTTTTTTTTCTTTTTTTAAATCTATATATTTAAGTGCAAGAATTATCACTTTCCATGAGCACCCAAGGAGCCTTAACGCCATTACCATCTTCTTCTTCTTCAAAACCTCGGTGGAAATATGAGGTGTTTCTCAGTTTTAAAGGAGAGGACACTCGTAGAAGTTTTACAGACCATCTTTACGATGCTTTGAAAAAAAAAGGCATTTTGACCTTTAGGGATGATGAAAAGCTTGAGAGAGGAAAATCTATTTCAGAAGAGCTCTTAAAAGCCATAGAAGAATCGAGATTTGCCATCATCATTTTTTCAGAAAACTATGCATCTTCTAGATGGTGTTTGGATGAACTTGTCCATATTATTAGATGCAAGAAAGAGATAGGATTGGAAGTTGTGCTAGTTTTTTATCATGTAAATCCATCAGATGTACGACATCAAGGTGGAACTTTTGCACAAGCCTTTGATAAACACAAAGAATGTTTTAAGGAAAGCATAGAGAAGGTGGAAACTTGGAGAGCTGCATTGAGAGAAGTGGCCAATCTCTCTGGTTGGGATCTACAAGATAGGTATACTTTCCATTACAAATGTATTTCTTTTGATATTTAGGCTCCGATTTTTTTTGAAGTAAAATATTTTCAAACGAAAAATAAAATATTTTACAGGTATATAAAACATTTTTAGTAAAATATTTTTAATTGTTTGGTATGACAAGTAAATTCTTTCAAGCAAACCAACAAAATCGAGGGCTTAACAACTGAAGTTGTTGGTGCTAGAGGTCTGTTGATCGGACCACTAGAACCAACACCTAGAACCATGGATCTGATGACTGCCGTCAGAGTGGTGTCTCTGGCCACTAGAACGGTGACTTCGGTTATCGAACCTTTGGCATTGGAGCGGCATCTCCAACCATTAGACCGACGACATCGATTGTCGAAGGGGCAGCTCAGGCCACTAGACTGCCAACATTGGCCGTCGGAACTGGTAGTCTGAATGGCGACTCTGTCCATTAGACCCTGGCACCAGTCGCCATAGCAGCGGCTACAACCATCGACACTAGTCGTCGTAGTGTCGGTTTCGGTTGCCAAACCTATGACCTAGCTACTAGATGTGGTGAAGGAAGCTATTGTGTGTTTTGGTAAAATGTTTTACCAAAATTTTAAAGATAAAATGTTTTACAACCTTTTATAAAAGATTTTCAACAATTTTTTCTTTTACAAGTTTGACCACATTTTACCTGCAAACAAAACTTGTAAATGGAAAAAAAATTTCAGGAAAATATTTTACTTCAAAACAAACCGAGAGTTAAACAAATGGTCTTCTTTCATACATCATGAAGTAAATAATAAATAGTTATTAGAATGTAGCATAATATGCATGGATTGAATTATTACAACATGATACTAGTTAAAATCTTGCCAATTGTTGTTATTCCTCCACTGTGGATTTATAATGAGTAATTCTACATTCACAATAATTTTACAACAAATTTTAGGTGGCAAGCTATTACTAGTTTTAATTTGGACCCACTACTGACATCACTTTTTTACCCACCAATTAACTTGCCACCTAGAATTTGTTGTCAAATTGTTGTAAATATGTTGTGAACGTAGCATTACTCTTTTATAATTGGTTTGGACCATCACTTAATTATTTTCTATCTTGTTCACGGACATGAGTCAGAATTTATCCAATACATTGTGAAAAATATGATGGAGAAATTGAGTTCAGAATTCTCAAGCTTTACCAAAAACCTCGTAGGAATAGAATCTACCATGGCAAAATTGATCCCTTTGTATTTAGGTTTTGGGAACAGGGTTTACATGCTAGGGATTTGTGGTATGGGGGGGCTGGGAAAGACAACTCTTGCTAGAACTATTTATTATAGGTATTCTAAATACTTTGAAGGTTCTAGTTTTATTCTCAATGTTAGGGAAAGATCAAAAGAAGGTTCTTTGCTTGAATTTCAACAACAACTGCTTGATCAAATTTTGGGGGAAAGTGATACAAAGATATGGGATGTTTATCACGGAGTTGACACAATTAAGAGAAGGTTATGTCAGAAAAAAGTTCTACTTGTCCTAGATGATGTTAATCAAATGTACCAATTACAAAAATTGGCTAGAGAGGATGGCTGGTTTGGATTGGGGAGTTGGATTATCATAACAACTAGAGATAAACAAGTGTTAGTTGGACATAGAGTGCATCAAATATATGAGTTGAATGGATTAAATAATTATGATGCTTCAAAACTTTTTTGTTTGCATGCCTTCAAAATGGAGCTACCCAAAAAAGATTATATGCAACTCTCCCAAGAAGTTTTAGAATATGCTAAAGGCCTTCCATTAGCTCTTGTTACTTTGGGTTCCTTTTTGGTTGAAAGAAGAATAGATGAATGGCAAAGTGCTTTGAACAATTTTAAAAAAACTGAAGGAGGAATATTTGGTATCCTTAAAATAAGTTACGATGGACTTGAGGAGATATGGAAGGAGATATTCTTAGATATTGCATGTTTTTTTAGACAAAGGAAGAAAGATGAAGTAATACAGATATTAAAGAATTGTGGTTTTGATGCAACAATTGTTATAAGTGTTCTTGTGGAAAGATATCTCCTAACCATGGATGATAATGAATGTTTGGGGATGCATGATCTACTAACAGAAATGGGTCAAAAAATTATTCTTTTTGAATCAAGTAGAAATCTTGGAAAGCATAGTAGGTTGTGGCTTATTGAGGACTTGCTTCATGTCTTGGAGAATGATATGGTAAGGAAAATGACAAAACTATAATTTTATTATAGTGAATAAGTTTGAGTAGGTATAGTAACATAATTTTGTTCAATAAATTAGCTCTTTAAAAAAAAAAATCCATTAGGTAAGTGATTACCTAAGTATATAAATAACAAAATAAGGAATAAAACATTTATTTACCATGCTAATATATTGTTAATGATTATATCTTATATTTTGAAAAGATAATCTCTTTGTAATTGTTTATAAAATTGAATATATTTTTCTTGCTGGATATAACGAACTAACCATTCATGCCTTGGTTACTACCTAGAAAAAAAAAAAAAAAAGGCTATCTTCACATTTTTTTTAAATAAAAAAACATTATGTAGGCTTTATTGTCTTATTTTCTTTATCAATCACTTTATAAGTAATGTTATGATTTCCTATTTTTTCCCCTGTTGGTCTTGAATTTCTAAAAGTTGGAAGTTCACCTTTCTAGTTTTAATGTATGAATTTTAAACAGATTAATAAGAAAAAATTAAAGGCTTTAAAATCATATGTAATTTGATCTATTAATAGGACTTAATATGTAGTATATTTTACTGTTGACATATGATGTTGTACTACTTTCTATTAGTACTGATGGGATTCTTAACCTCCGTTTGGATATCAATAAAAAATGAAAATTATTTCACTATTAAGCTTATTTTTGCTACTATTTATAGGCCCCACTGCACTTTTTGGTACTATTCATGGGCTCCACTGTTCTATTTCAGTTAATTTTTACTTTTATTTACAGTACTTTCAGTAATAAGTTTTCAGTTTCAGTAAAATAAGCGGTATCCAAACAGACCCTTAGCATTTGTTTGGGTTAATTTTTTAAAAATTTATGTTTTGAAAATTTTAGAAATTGAGTTTTGTAAATGTGTTTTTTAAAATGAAATTAAGTATTTGTTAAAATATGTAAAAAGTATTGTTAATAAGAAAATTGCTGTGTGAAAATGCAAATTTTTAGTGATTTCCATGTGTCACGATTTGGAAACGTAAATTTTGTCCTATAATAAAAAATAAAAAAAATGTAATTTCTTAAAAACGCAAAGCCAAACACCAATCATTTTGCATTTTCATTTAAATTTTTCTTTCTCCACAAAAATGCCAAATGGCATATAATTTGAAGTACATTTTACTATTTTTAACCATAAAATTTGAGGTTGGGCCCATCATATGGGAGGGGCTTTAAGGGGAGAGGAATAAAAACTATATATTTTTAGAGAGTTTTCTATCTCTTTTACAGATTTAACGTGGTAAGAAACTGTAATAATTCTAGTATTCCTATCATTTGATTGTGCAAATCACCAAGCCTTTGCTTTTGAATCTTAGGCAACAGAAGCAATTCAAGCCATAGTTGTCACACAAGGGGAAGAGGAAATCAATTTTGAAGAATTTCCTGAAGGGTTTTCAAAGATGTCTAATCTTAGATTACTGATAATTAAGCCGAACTCTCTCAAAAAGAAGAAGCTGGGCATCCTGAATGCCCTCGATCATGTTCCTAGTGACCAAAGACATCTTGCTCTTCCTAATAATCTAAGACATCTTTCGTGGAACTACTGTCCTTTTAAATGTTTGGCATCAAGTGGCAAACGAAAGGCATTTGTTCATCTTGACTTGCAGTACAGCAAATTTGAATTTCTTTGGGAAGGAGTAATGGTAATTTTGTTCTTTTAATTGCCTTTCTATTATTTATTGTTTCTCTATTTTTTTTAACTGTAGCTCCCGGTGTATTTGAGTTTCCTCCTTTCATTTATAAAGCTCTTTTTATTAAAAGAATTCTTTAATTCTTTATGTTTAATGGAAACTCCTTTTTTTTTTTGTGGTAACAGGTTTTAGCCAAGTTAAAGTTCATTGATCTTAGTCATTCCGAAAACCTTATTAGGATACCTGACTTTTCAGGTGTTCCGATACTTGAGGAACTAAACCTTTCATGGTGTTGTAGTTTGGTTGAGATCCACCCATCTATTGGACAGCTCAGCAGTCTTAGGTATTTACATTTGCAACACTGTTATTCTCTTACTGCTCTTCCCAGCATGTCTGTTGAAATGCAGTCCCTTACGATTCTTAATCTTTCTCGTTGCTTTCAAATCAGTATGATTCCAAAATTTACTGGAATTATGAAAAGCCTATCAGAACTCTATTTGGGTATGACTGATATTAAGAAAGTAGCACCCTCATCAGTCGAATGTTTGGCTGCCCTTACTTTATTAGATCTAAGTTCATGCACAAATCTCAAATGTCTTCCAAGCAACATGGATAATTTGAGGTCTCTTGAAATGCTCAATCTTTTCGATTGCTCAAAACTAAAATATTTGCCAAGGCTTCCATCAACTCTAACATATATAAATGCTGAAGCTTGTTCTTCCCTAAAATCGTTGCTAAGGCTTCCATCAACTCTAAGATATTTAAATGTTCGATATTGTTATTCTCTAAAATGGTCACCAACATGGGTCAAATTGAGTAGCTGGTCACAACTGCTCTCCTGGTGGCGTCTGTATGGTGAGAGCGGTAGTCGAGTGGAATTTACAATATTGTTCCATTTCCTAGAGGTAATCTCTTCTCTCTCTCTCTCTCTCTCTCTCTCTCATTGTTAAATAATAATAGTTAACAATAGTTGTGTTTTGGGTACAGGGACTCCTTTGTTATAAAACCGTTAATGGAACTTCTTCCAAAACTGAATTTCAGATAATTGTTCCATCATGGTTAACTCATCAAAGTGTGGGGAATTCAATAAGCATAGAGCTGCCTTCAAATTGGTGTAATAGTAAATGGATGGGATTTGCTCTTTGGGCATCACTATCAGGTATTATAGGGTTGAAACATGGTATTAGAGTTCGTGTGATAGCCCTTGGTGATATGCCTCAGAATCACTGTGCCTCTGAACTTTTTACTACCTGGACACATTGCGGGGTCAGTATTTGCCTATTGTATTTGTTTCATGATGATTGGGTTACTAAAGTTGGTGAATGCAGTCATATTAAGGTTATATTTGAGACCAATGAATCAAACATTTATGTGTGGAAATGTGGGGTTAGTTTGGTATATGAGCAAGATGTGGACGAGTTCAACCAAACAAATGCACAATGTTTGATTGAGAGCGTTGGGGAAGTATTCATCTTTAAATTATCTGGTAATGATCATTTCAAACATCTTTCCCATTAATGTCCAATCCTGTTTTATCTTATTTTCTTTCTAACTATACATTTGGTTTTGTCACTGGCAATTAAGTCAAGTCATTTTTCTTTTTCTTCTTTTGCCACGAGTTTATTGCCAGTTGTCTAAGCCTTTATATCATCATCATTTATAAGAAGCTTAATAATTAGTAAAACCTTAGGCAAGCAGTTGAGAATATGTTCTAGATAGGAAAAACTTTCACAAGCTTCACCCACTATATTTCTCTATGGATTTTGCTAATGTAGATCTTTCAATCCTAATTTGCCATCCTATTTGTAACTATTAGATATTTTGCTATTTTTCAATACCACTTTTTGTGATAGATTTTTGAAATGTAAAAGCTTGAGACTGTAATACTGTATAGTATTTCCTTCCTTACCATGTATATTCTTCATAATCATTGGTGTCATGCCTTCTGACGTAAGCAAGAAGCAAGCTCAAATTACACTTATTAGTAATAAGTGACTTATTATTATTATTCTTATCATCATCATACTAACTCAAGTTTTCACATATATGCAGTTGGTGATAATGATGATGATGATATACATACAATTGGTGATGATAATGATTAACATGACTGCAAAAGATGACACCTAATGGTGTTTATACTTTGACTATCTTTTTTTCACTGGACGAATTTCAATCAAGGCTTGGGTAATTAGATGTGCACATGCATTTCAATCAGCCTGACCATGTTTTAATGAATTTGTATTTGGTTCAATTACAATGATTTGAAAACAATTGAAATGGCATATTTGTGCATCCTGTTTCAAAATGAAAATGGAGTTGAAGATCTACTTTTATAGGGGATCTGGTATAGACAAATAATGACTTATATGGTTTTACTAATATTATTTTTTGTTGGATAAATTTTAAGTGAGTTTTGTGCTATTGGATTGCATTCAAGCATTACTTTAGGTAACTTTGTTTTGCTTCTATAATGAAGAAATGTCTCTAGAACCAAAAAAAAAAAAAAGGTGAAGATACCATGGCTTTTGAGTGGAGTTGTGGTGTGTTTTTGTGTTAAAACCTCTTTCCCTCTTACTTGTGTGTGTGTGTTTGTTTCTCCCAAAAAAAAAAAAAAAAAGTGAAAATTGTCGAAGGATGACCAATTTACTATTCAAGTTGTCCTCATGCACCCAACCTTCTAGGTTTGTCCCATCTTATTCTATAAATTATAATGCTATAGTTCTCAATATCACATTAGAACAAAAATCAGGGATGTCTAACAAGAAAGGTGAACATTCATACTAAAATTCTCAACCCCCACCCCACACCCCCGGGGAAAAAAGAAGCAAAAATATATTTCTAATCACAAGCACAAATGCGTAGGTTCCAATTAGCTTAATTATTGAAGTCTCTTGTCATCAAATAAAAGATTTGGAATTCGAATCCCGCTTACACCAAAAACTAATTGCTGTATTGGCTTAATGATAAAGATAAATCATCATAAAGTTAACACCACAAGTTTGAATTCAATCATATTCTTAAAAAAAAAAAAAAAAAAATACAATACAAACTCACCATGGCCTAAAATTATAAGTAGATGATGAGAAAACAAAGATTTTTCCAATGAAACAAACATTGAAAATATAAACTTCATATTACATACTCCAATTTAGTATTTTATTGTTCACTTAAAGATATATTCCCAAAAAATACCAAGCAACTCAAATCCAATTAAACAGAAGAGTGGGGCAGCGAAGTACAAATTCTACACTTTGTACAAAAATAATGAAGAAAAAAAAATTGTAATCCAATATATCCATTAGTAATCATAATTAATTAGACCATAAAAATGTCAACACACGCCTTTTTTTTTTAATTTTTTTATTAGGCATACATGTACATTTTGTTCTTAGATTTGACATTTTCAATATAAAAAATCTTATTATTTCTTTCTCTCTTTCTTAGAAGTATTTCTTTAAAAAAAAAAAAAAAAAAAGGTAAACTTTTGAAGGCTGAAAATCAAAGATTTAAGTTTTTTACTTTTTAATTTATAAAACTAAATATACAAGTTAAGAGACTTAAAAAATATAACATCAGTTGAACAGAGAAATATAAAATTATATTATTTCATATCTCAAGTTTAATTTTACATACATCAGAGTAACTTATTCACTTACAAAGATTAAGCATTTTTCAAAAATATACTAAATAAACACACACAAAAACATGTATAAGGGCTCTATATCTTTGTACATGCACCCAAAACCAAAGCTAGTCTCATACTCTTCTTAACATCTCTCTCTCTCTCTCTCTCTCTCTCTCTCTCTCTCTCTCTCTACTTTTCTTTTGGACATTTGATATTTTGTGAAATTGAAATATATATAAAATAACATGAAAAGCTAACATTAAATTGAGAAAACCTTTCATTTCTGAAATTTGAAAAATTAAAAGTGAAAGAGTTCAAGAAGTTAGAAAAGGGAGTGGAACCAAAATCTTTTAATCTTATGCATTTATGGCTTAAACTGATCATTGATAAGAAAATGGAGGTGAAGTGCTAAATGAAAAACTGCCCATACAACTATTTATATATATTGACTTGGGCTCATCATTAACATCACTTTTTTATCCACTAATAACAATCTACAACCTTGGATTTGTTGTGAAATTTTTTTGAAACTATTGTGAATGTAGCATAACTCTTATTACTTATTTATGTCTCACAAAAAGCTATACTAATATATGCTGGTTTTTTCCTACACATATTGTCAAAACAATATCTATTTTTATTAAGTATAAGATCACAGTATTTGGAAATGATCATAACGATTTAACTTAAAAAGGGAGGATGGAAAAACATTGGGCCAGCATTTTCAGCAGGCCAATGGCCATCACAAGACTGCAAGGCGGCATAGAAATGGACAGCCCTCCTCAATGCACTCATAGCCTTTTCATATGTGATTTCCTCTTCATCAAAAATCTTTACTGGGGGAACTGTTGCTTGAAGTTTTTCTCTCTCAAAAACTACAATCGTTTTAACAATTTCTAAAGTATTAGCTATTATGGATCCAATTGTTTGGTTGGTTTCTTTAAGGGAACCAATACCTCCAAATTGATAAATAGACTACATTAGGGGAGCTCAAATCTACATGTTAGATTAACTAACTATTAATCATAAACCAAAAGCCTTATAGCTTAATTAGCACATCTATGCACAAAGTGCTTGGTGATCTAGGGGGAAAATGGTTCAAGCTACAATGTTAGCAGTATATTGTAACTATCTAAATAGAATAAGATAAATACTTCCCTATCATCTATTAGTAAAATTAACCATTATTCAAACTAATTTACTTGAATATATCTCTGACATCATTTGTCCAAACTCAATTCTAAGAAATTATAATTTTAGTATCAAAAAGTGTAATAGTGGCATCACCTGATAATAGAAATTCATTTCCTAAAGCAAATTGTCAAATCAATATTTATAACTTTAGGCACCATATTATGTTAGAAATATAGTCCGCTGAACATTGAGCAATGACACTTTTTAACTAGTTCACTTGAACACTAAAATATTCAAGGTTGTATTTATTTTGGTGTAAAATATTCAAAATGTCCAATTATTTGCGGAACCGCTAGAATGATCAAAATATCATTAGAATATCCAAATGACTAAAATACCCCCAAAACATTCAAAATTATCGGCATAGTCCTTGAACCTCCAAAATGACCAAGGTAGACTTTTGAACCTCCAAAATGACCAAAATTTAACCAAAGTCTATAAAATGATTAAAATGCCCCTTAAAATGTCCAAATTTATCAAATAAACCCTTGGAAGTTGGAATGATAAAAATGATCAAAATAGCCTTAAAACCTCAAAAATTGCAAAAATACCATGAAATCCTCTAAGACTTGCTGTTGGGAATTAAATTAAAATGATCAAAATATCAATTGTATCTAGTCCAAGTAACAATATTATGAAAAAATTGGATTAGCTAAAAAGTCTCTTTAAGGGATTAAACTAACATGCTTGAGAGTATATAACGAGAATTCACTATAAAATTATTAAGTTTATGTGATCCTTTAAAAATTCTTTGCCCTTTTAGTGGTTATTGGGCTATTTTAGTTATTTTTGTGATTTTAGAGGTTTTGAGAGTATTTTAGTCATTTTTAGAGGAGATTTTGGTGGTTATAGATGTATTTATTAATTTTTTTAAAAAAAACAATAGACGTTTTAGGAGTATTTTGGTCATTTTCATGGTTTCAAGGGGTATTTGGGTTATTTTGGAGATTTCAGAGATATTTTGATCATTTTGTTAGCTCCTGAGGTATTTTGGTCATTTAGTGTCTTTAGGGCTATTATGGTTGTGGGAACACTTCCCGCATTAAGCAGTTTTTGTTCGCTTTGGAGAGCCAGTCCCTCACGGTTTTGTTACGAAAGGGTGGGAGCTAAGGATTTTTGCCATGAAGTGATTGACACCTAGGCTCACCCGAGTCCCACATCGCCTAAGTAACCCTTCCACTCATCGTTTATAAGCTTCTGGAGCGACCATGAGTATACCACCAAGTCTCTTGATCAAGATACTTGGTGGTACACTCATGGTCGCTCCAGAAGCTTATAAACCATGAGTGGGAGGGTTACTTAGGCGATGTGGGACTCGGGTGAGCCAAGGTGTCAATCACTTCATGGCAAAAATCCTTAGCTCCCACCCCTTCATGACAAAACCGTGAGGGACTGGCTCCCCAAAGCAGACAAAAACTGCTTACTGCGAGAAGTGTTCCCACATTAAAAGGGCCATCACATACTCTACCCTACCTCAACCAGAGTCCCAAAATAAACCACAAAATGAGTCCTCTCCAATAAAAAAGGACAAAAAGCCATTATACCAACCCTCCCACTCATGGTTTATAAGCTTCTAGAGCGACCATGAGTGTACCACCAAGTTTCTTGATCAAGATACTTGGTGGTACACTCATGGTCGCTCCAGAAGCTTATAAACCATGAGTAGGAAGGTTACTTAGGCGATGTGGGACTCGGGTGAGCCTAGGTGTCAATCACTTCATGGCAAAAATCCTTAGCTCCCACCCCTTCGTGACAAAACCGTGAGAGGCTGGCTCCCCAAAGCGGACAAAAACTGCTTAATGCGGGAAGTGTTCCCACAATGGTCATTTTGGAGGATTTAGGGAGTATTTTAATAATTTAATTACTTTATATTTAAAAAAGGAAAGGAAAAAAAATATTTTATGTGATACTAAAATTGGAAAAAAAAAATCAATGCATTTTTAGGAATGCAACCTAACATTGAAAAATAAAATGTTTTCTTTGAAAATGTTTTTAAACCAAAAAACATTTCAAGCCAAAACGAAGGTGGCAAAAATGATAGTGAAAGAAATCTAAATCCAATATTTTTCCATTTGAATTTCATCTTCGGGTAATGTATGGTGTAGTATATGTTTGATTGAGTTTTTTATTTATAACTTTTTAGTCTTTATGTACAATTTTTTAAACCAATATTCTTTCAGTATAACTATACTTTAGCCACCTTTCACCAAATAACTAAATTGGCAAATTGCATATATCCAAATGCAAAGATGGTCTATTGGGTGTTAATTATATTATTGAAAAGATCACCATAATGCAAGTCCAAATGAAAGAATAATAAGTAAAAATATGATATTAGGGATAATATATATTTTACTACGCAATTCTTACAAACTATCCATTTTTAAATTTAAAAAATAATGTAATTAAAAAATTTATATATTATATTTTTTATATGTAAACAATCGCTTTTATTATCACGTCAATTTATAAACTTTTTAAAAATAAATGTAGTAGTATAGTTAGAGATGCAATCGGGCAAGACACAGCCGAAGAATGGGGTCTTCACCCCTACCTCACATGATAAGGAAAGTTTTCTTGTCCCATCCCTACCCCTTGGGACCCGGCAAAGTCCCGCCCCACTCCATAAAACTCTACTATTGCCCTACAACTATTACAATTTTTTTTTTAAATAAAACCTATTTTATTAATAATTATATATTTGAAATTACAACTAAATTTATCTCATCAAATCAAAATAAATTTTAGCAAAAACTAAACAGTATTATTCAAGTATTTAACAAGACAATATTACAACAAAAACAAAAATGCCATAGTATAACATATGACAAAATAAAGGCAGAGAGCCACTTTGAGTAGAATAAAATAAACTAATATTGATATGTTTGTTTAAATAATAGGGGGTTTAGGGTATAAAAAAAATTTACAATTATAACTCTTATCAACGAGGGGATAGGGCAGGGTGGGTCTAAAAAGTCTAAACTTATCCCAGCCCTGCCCCATGATATGAGACTAAAATCTTGTCCCATTCCTACTCCACCACTTTTGTGAGGCAGGGAAAACTCATGCTGGACAAGCGAGATAGGGCAAAATTGTCATCCCAAGGTTTATCTTTTCCTTAATGTAATATAAGGCAAGATCAAAAAATTAAGTAAATCACATTAGTTATTGATGAATCACCAACAAAAGAATAAATATATCAATAAAAAAACTGACATATTACTCAACCAACTAACAAATTATGTCATACGAGTTTATGTTTGATTCGCTTAGCTACAAGTCAAATTAGGTATGGGTCAGAAATTTATTGTAGTAAATTGGATTGCTATATCAATGCCTATTGTACAATTTTCTCAACCCAAAAAAGGAAAAAAAAAATGCTTATTGTACAAGTCAAACATTTATTGTAACTACCCAAAAAAAAAACTCTACTCACATTTGTGTTATATCCCAAAATAACTAATTTAAGCACAATTAAAGCTCTTTATAATTATTTATAAATCTCGAATCAACCAAGTACATGCTTAATGTGGCACTTAGCACACACATTGGGCATTGGCTTTAACAAATGTTTGACATATTTGCTATGTGACTATAGTCTATTGGAACATTTAAAAACTTTTATGTCAGTTGTAATTTTTAGAAATTTCTCTTAGCTATCGATTTATTGCACATTATATCTGTTAGTTGTAATCTTGGTCTGTCAAGTTTTCATTTTTTTTTTTTTTTTGTTTGTTTGTTTATGAGAGAATATTCAATGAAATTCATATTTATTACTAAGGGGTGTTTTTATAAGTTGTTGTAAAATGGTGTTTTGAATTTAAAATAAGTGTTTGTAAAAAGTTAGGAGAAATTATAATTTAAAAACACGCTTTTAAGATCCCAAATTGTTTGTCCAAATGGACTCAAAATCCCTTTTACATGATAATTATTAAACTACTTTTGTGTGGCCTGGCACATTTGTAAAGTGAAGTTTCAAGTGTTCAGCTCTTAATTAGGTTTGGGGTGCGAAACTTGTGAACAGGCCGGGCCGGGCCGACCCGGCCCCTTTTTACTTGGCCCATGGGTCTAATGGGCTGCGCTTAATGGGCTGTTGACTAGTCAATGGGCTGGGTCGGGCCAGGTTGGATGGAAAAACCTAGCCCATGGCCCTACCCATGGGCAATGCCCACTTGGGCTTTAGCGGGCTGGGCTAGTGAGATGGGTTTAATGGACTACCCATGGGCATTTTTAACAGGTCTTCAATGGGGTTATAAAAATTTAACCAAAATAATTATAATTATATATTATTACAAACTATCAAATTGAACAATTAAATCTACTAAAAAGATTCTATTAAAAAAAATACTAAGACATACCTCTTAAAAAGGTACTAAAATAGGATTAATTAACTTGTATTTATAAGAATAAATAAGTACATTGAAATTTTCATGAATATATTAGATTGAAAATAGTTGCATCACTACAAAATGTGTACATCCCAACTAGGTTGAACAATATTTGATTCTTCAAATATTTAAATATTTGAAGAATCAAATATCAATTCTTAAAGGAAATATTTGAGGAATAAAATATCAATTCTTTAAGGAAATATATGAAGAATCAAATATCAACTCATTAAGGAAAGAATTTCTTCCAACCAACGGTAAGCCTTTTTTTTTTTTTAAGAAATTTCTGCTATGATTGTAACTTGTAAGGAAAGAATTGGAATTTATCAAAGGAAAAAATGACTTTCTTTCCAAAGGTACAGAGGTAGGGCAATAGTCATCTTAGTAACTTTGTTTTAAAAATCAAAGCTACTAGACTAATACCAAAATATATATATTTATTATGCATATTGTATCACAATCATTCCAAGTATTTAGTGGTTAGGTGTGTGGTCTTAAAGTTTTTATAATGTCTAAAGTTCAATCCCTCACCCACCCAATCCCCAAATTATTTTGTTATAAATTTTGGACAACGGGTCAGACTAAGGGGCTGGGCTAACGGGCTAGGCTAACGGGCCGGCCCACCAGGCGCCCATGGGTAAAGAAACCAGCCCATAGCCTGTCCCATTGGGCTACTGGGCTGCCCACGGGTTTCAATATTAACGGGCCGGGCCGCCCATTAGCCTAGTGGGCTAGCAGGCTACTGGGCCAGTCCATGGGTCATGGGCTATTTGATGACCCTTAGAACAGGGGAAAGTTTGTGACTATATGACCAAAAAAAAACACCTTTTCTGTAGAGAAAGCTATATTAATCGATATAGAAGGAGAAAGGAGAGTTAGTGTAAGGGGGTACCTGCATTCGCCATAGAAGAGCTAGTGTAAGGGGGTACCTGCATTCGCCATAGAAGATCACTGCTAGCCCTGACTTGACGTCGATTCTTGTAGAAATTTTGGCGAGCCTCTTCAACTTCAGCTCGCTCTTCTGGGGTACCAGCCTCAGGGTCAAACACCCATGTTTGTCTTCCGGTAAAGTTATTTGTACTAAAGAGGTAAGGGTCATTGCTACCCTCTCCTATCTTCAACCTCCACATTCTTTTTTCACTTCTTACAATTCATGACAAAAGATACCAACTTTGGAATCGGAAAAAAATGGCTCAAAAAAATCGCTAGGAATTGCTAGGAACTAGGGTTATGTTTGAATTTAGTTTTATTAGCAAAATTCTAAGATTAATTATGACTAATAATAATAGTATTGATGAACCCAATGGTTTATAGGATAATTTCTTACAATTTTTTGGGGCCTAGGGATTGTTAATTATAATTTCCTAGCCATATGTTAACAATCTCTATACAAAATTCCCCTATTTGTTGGGGCCTTTATTTTATGTGAGGTCTTGTTGAATTTGCTAGCATCTCTTAGTTGTCATATCCAATTTGCTTTTACATGTAAATTTAATATGTTGGGTTATAGATTGACCCCGGTTAATTAATTCAATCATCAAGTTGATTAATTAGGTCAAATTACATGCAAATCGTGGAGGCGCCAACAAATCTCCAAATAAATTAAATTTAGCGGAAAATAAATTAACACAGTGATTTGTTGACAAATGAGGAAAACCTCTCGTAAGGCAAAAACCTCACTGGGTGAATTCAAGATCACCACTCCCAAGAATCTACTAATAAATAATCAAATGGTTACAAGTATGAAGAATCTTACCACTACCCTAGCCTATCCCAAAATACCAACCTATAGTTGAACCTTAATTCACTTCAATACCCAATTGAACTTGCTCTTGTAGCAAATCTCTTTGCTTTGCACAAAACTCCAATCTATAACTAACTCCTTTGCACAGGTCCTAGTACATGACTAACTCCAGTAACTTGATTGATTGTTATTGGCTGTAAAGTTCTTCATTTCATAAGTATTGAAGATCAAGAAGCATTTGGTTACAAAACCCTAAGGCGCACAAACGTAGTAGCTTCACACAGAGTATATGAGTTCTAAGTCTCTGATTCCGTACTTAATGACTTTTAAAATAAGCCTTATATATGACTATAATTGTAAAGAGAGAAACTTTAATCATTCACGTCATCATGGCCCGAAATTCAAATCTGAGAATTCTGAATTCGTAGTTCTCGACAGATCGAGCTTGTGTTGAGCTTCTCCATTAATCCTCGATAGCAACTAGTGTCGAGCTTGTGTTGAGTTTTAATGAAACAACTTTTCTTCAGTTGTTTCTTGAATCAAAATTCATGTTCTTAATGATACCAATTGATATATTTGAATAACATACTTCTTGATACATTAAACCCAACTTAAATCAACTCAATTACAAATAAAGTGTATTTTGTCAAAGGATTAGTTAATTACATAGAAAATATGACTCTAACATAGTAATAGGGTGTTTCAAGTGTTAGCCTCTTTTGTTGGAAGATTAATATATCTTCAACAATGTGTAAATTCTAAAATTACAACTAAGCTCTTAAAAGTAAAAAAAAATCAGTCGATGGAAATTACCCCAAGAACACAATTGTTTCTATGTTCTACTACTGTTTTTGACCAAGTATTTAAGAGTGGGTTTTAGTTGCAACTTACATATGGGCCAGCCCAGTAGAAGTGTTATGCACACTTGGATGGACTGCCATGGTCACATCTAAAAGCCCAAAACCACCATTCATTGAACCTGGACACAAGCAACAAGCAAGCAGCAAAGCCTCTTCACTAATTTTCCCACCAGAGTTCAGAGTAAACAAACAGATTCTCAGAAAAACAAACAGAACAGTATAGAAAAGAACAGAGCATAACCATGTCGGAGACATTCTTGGAATTCCAAATCCCGCACCAAAAGATTTTCAACGGAATTCAATTCCCTTTAATTCTATCACCCAACCCCCAGTCCCAGACCCCTCCTTCCTCTCTGTCTCTTTTCACCAAAGCGATCAAAACCGAGAAAACATTTCTCGACTCTGTGCTCCACAAGTCCGGTGCTGTACTCCTCAGGGGCTTTCCTGTAAGTACAGCCTCGGACTTCAACGACGTCGTTGAGGCCTTTGGCTTCGAGGAACTTCCTTACGTGGGTGGAGCTGCCCCTCGGACCAACGTTGTGGGTCGGGTCTTCACCGCCAATGAGTCCCCGCCAGATCAGAAGATTCCTTTTCATCATGAAATGGCTCAGGTATATTCCGTAATTTCATCCTTTTTTGGGGGGCAAATTGCTAATGACCTTTTATATTGAAGGTGTTGTCGTTTTTATATTAACAACGCTGAGTTTATATACGGTTTGTCGTTTCACCATGTGGACGACATGTCGTCGTTAACTTTAAACTATATCATTATAGGGTGAGTGTAGTCCAAAGTGTGTCATTGCCGTTTTTACGGATTAAAACGGCACATAGTTTTTGTATCACCTTCTGCAAGCAAAAGGTGGTATTTAGTGGTGATAGTTACACAGTTGTTAGACACAGCTAAAATTGTGAAATCGTGTTTTCAAAATATGTTTCAGCTAATGTATATCTAATGCATAGGATAGTCGTGCTTACATACTGTCAATGTATATGAGCACAAGGTGGCAAGTTTTCATTGGATAAAATCACTTTCACATAATCCACAACTCTTTTTTCTTTTTTTAGTTAAATTCATTACGAAAGAAATGGAATACGAGTTCCACAACTCAGTGCAGTTGAGCACCATACAAAACAACACCAAACCATACAGCAGTACAGGACAACAAACCCTCTTCCACACTGCACAATCAGTACAAATAGCAGCTCTAATACTTAATAAAGAAGAACTGCACATAAATTAAAAAAATAAAAAATAAAAAAATCCACAACAGCAAACCATCTTCAGTTCTTGAAAACTTTAGAGAAGATGCTCCAATTTCATATGACTTTGTTCTGCAGTGACAACTTCACCTTCTTGCAAAACTCAATTCGAGTTTTAACATCCCACTTTATGGAGGTGACAATGGCATCTTCAGATTTAACACGCCCTTTGTATACCTGAGCATTTCTTTGAAGCCAAATATGATAAACAGTAGCAGCCATGATCAGTTTACATAATACAGCCTTTAAGAGAATTTTTTTTTGTCAACTCTCTAGTACCCCATTCAATCACAGCATCACATTGACACTTTGAGTTCTTAACCAAACACATGCACATTATTACAAAAGGTTATGTCTGCAACAAATGTGAAATATGTTGTGTCACTAGATTTATTATACATATGGAATCCTTGAATGTGGGATTTACACGTGAGTGTTGCATACTTCATTGTGTAAGATGTTTTTATCAGCATATCTTCTTGAGCTTTGTTTAGGACTTACTTGGGTTTATTAATAGGTTCCTACATTCCCTTCCAAGCTATTTTTCTTCTGTGAAGTGGAGCCTGGAAGTGGGGGAGAGACTCCTATAGTTCTTAGCCATCTTGTCTATGAAAAGGTGAAAGAGAGACACCCAGAATTTGTTGAACGACTAGAAGAGCATGGATTGTTATATACGCGGGTATTAGGTGAAGATGATGACCCGTCATCTCCGATCGGGCGTGGGTGGAAATCAACATTCTTGACCAAAGACAAGAGTGTGGCTGAGGAAAGGTTTGTGATTTGAACTATTGTTTGATATTTGAAATGATTTTTATTCCAAGCATTTGTGCATGACAAGCTGCAGTTCCTTATCTGGTAGTTGATTCTTGTAAAACATGAACAAACCAGACATGGTCCTGTTTTGATTGGGAATACATGCAATGAGATAGGTGAAACAAGTTAAAGCACAATCTACTTTGGACACAAATTTAGCTCTCATTAATATGATCATAGTTCCTACACCATAACAACTTATTAATGTTCTTTACAATAGTGTTATTCCAAGACTAGTTGAAAACCACTTCAGTATATGTTTCTTTTGAAATCACAAGTTATATGGTAATGAGGGATAAAAAGTTTCCATGTTGCAAGCTGTGATGGCATTTTTTCAGCAGAATTATTTGCATATGACCTGCTATATACCTATGATATGCCAATGCTCTAGATTTTATCTTTATGGTGCTCAGGCTCACTGTAATATATGATCAGTATAGGTGAACTTCTTGCGTTCAAACTCATTAGAGCAACAACTATATTGTTGCACACGTTCTATTTGCCGAACTGCTTTTTGTATAGCTTCTACTTGATCGATATTAGCAGGCTCAATGCCTTGCAAAAAGTATTGCATGAGGCCATTGTTCAGGACATTCAAGACTAATCATCTTATAGATGTCCCATATATTCAATTTAAGTTCTTGCGCTATCTGTACAGCTAAGATCATCTTTTCATTCAATGGCTTCAAAGTAGATTAGCATATACAATTACAGAGCATTAACAGGTATAATATCTATTATTTGGACCTGGAGATAATATGGCTCTTCCAACGCATTTGACAGGGCTACTAATTTGGGGATGAAGCTGGAATGGCTGGAGGATTCAGTTAAAACAATAATGGGTCCAATCCCAGCTATTAAATTCGACAAGACAAGACAGCGCAAGATTTGGTTTAACAGCATGGTTGCTGCTTATACAGGCTGGGAGGATGCCAGGAATGATCCTGTAAAAGCTGTTACCTTTGGAGATGGCAAACCGTTGCCAGCTGATATCATCTATGACTGTCTAAATATCCTTGAAGAGGAAAGTGTAGCCTTTCCTTGGCAGAAAGGTGATGTTCTTTTGCTGGATAATTGGGCTGTCCTTCATGCCCGAAGATCATTCGATCCACCTCGCCGTATATTAGCTTCACTTTGCAAGTAGCGTATGTGCATCTTCACCCTGCAAATGGTTTTATTGTTTGGTACGAAATTATACAATTTTAGGCTGCGTTATGGAGATGTATAAATAAAGTATTGTAATGGCGTACAAACCATATTTGTAGTTTATGCCACGTTTGTGGAGAAGTATCAACAATACTAGCATGCATAAACAAAACCTATTACAATTGCTCCACAATAGAAATTTGGTTGAAAATTTAACCAACCTGTCTAGTTAGACCCAAGCCATACGTGAAACTAAATGCATACCCTTTTTTTGTTTGCCTCCACGAATTCTTCTCCTAGGAAATTTCAAATTATTCCGGTGCCCTCATCTCCTTACTTTTTGAAAAAAAAAAAAAAAATACAAGTTTTGTGGTCAAATGCAGGACCTCATGAGAATTATGGCTGATTTTAGAAAAATGTTTACATCTTAATGTTGAGCACAGATTATGCAAATTCACTACCTACTTGCTACCTTGAAGAAAGAAAACTCCTCTGTAACAGACTATTCTCATCAATTTACTAGTTTTGCCAACACACTTGCTACTATTGATCAACCGCTCAATGATTTTGGGGTTTTTGGTTTCTTATTGGCTGGCCTCGAATCCGAATATGACTCCTTTGTGACTTTAGCGTCACCGTGATTGAAGCCACAAGGCAATCATATTTGTAATTGAGGCCAGCCAATAAGAAAGAAAAGGCTCAAAGTCATTGAGCGGTTAATCAATAGGGGCAAGGCTTGTAAATTGATGAAAATATTCAGCTTAGAGGAGTTTCCCTTTCTTCAAGGTAATAAGTTGATAGTGGATCTGTATTATCCTTACTTGACATTGAGATGTTTTTTTCTAATGTCTGCTATACTTCTCATGAGGTGGTGCATTTGACCACTTGCTAGTATGCTTTTTCAAAAAGTGAGGAGATGATAGCACCAAGAATTATTTGATCCTGAATTCATCAAGAATTGATTATCACCATCTGTTTGAGTAGTGATGGCTTGTGGTGGAATTGGTGTTGATCCATCAAGATAGACATAAAGGTTTTGCACTTTCAAGCAGGGAACAAATTGAGCCTTCCATGGAGGATAGTTGTCTCTGTAGGTTTGATTGAGAGTGAATGGTGTAGAGTTGGCAAGATATTAGTTTGTAAGATGACAATTTGCAAAATAACAGTTTGCAAGATGATTGTTTGCAAGATGAAAACATAGATACAATTTGCAAGGGCATGATGTGCAGTTTCCTTTAAACCTTAATAGCAGGTGGGTGAAAATAATTGCTAGAATGAGAAGTACAAGAGCTACAAAAGAAGAGAAAAGAGAACTAACTTCAAAGAGCTTTCAAGGCCCCATCAGCTAGCACAGAGTCCCCTAGCTAAGCGTGTCCAAGGAAAAGTACAAATAGGCAAGACATGCCTACCCCCAGTTGGCCTCCCGAGCCTCCCCAAAGTCGCAAGAAAGGGCTAGCCACCTTAAAGACATCGTCTACCCTCCGTTGGTGAAGAGATATGCCCCTAGAAGGTACAACAAGAAGGCCCTAGCCATCTTGGCGCAGTCGTCGACCTTCACCTGTGGAAAGGCTTGTAATCTGCCTCGATGTCGAAATAGCAAATTGTCTCAATGGTGTACCTCCTCCCAAGCAAGTCTATGCCAAGTTGAGTGCTCGACTCACCCTCCAAGTTTGTGAGAGTCCCACGCACCTAAGGCCGGTCATGTAGTGGAAGTCATAAGGAGTCACAATTATCTCCCTATCAGTAATGTGGAAAGTGTAGGTAGTCTCCCACTACCTCTCAGCCAAAGTTTGCACCAAAATGGCACTAGCAGAACTCTCCGATAGTGAATGAATAATCGGCTTGAAGCCCATTGCACTAATGTGGGCCCTTGTTTCTATAGTAAGAACCCTATACCATGTCGCCACACGGTTAATGCTTCCCATACCTGAAAATGGGGCAAAGTCTACAAAAGGAGGAAAATAGGATGTTAGATTTGCATTTGGATAATAAACAGATGAACTCAAGAACAGATACACATACGCATGAGTAGGTTCGCGTACGCATAAAGCCTGGCTGCGTACGCATGAATGCAAGCTGCATACGCAGGCTTGAGTCCATGTACCCGTGAACACAGATAGTGGGTCATTCTTTGACATTTTTAAGCATGCTTCGATCAAAAGCCATCTTTGACATGTTCCTACCCCTCTTAAGGTATTAGGTTTTCATCTAAACCCATCCCACAGCAAAACCCAAGAATTTACATGTCCAAAAACGGATTAAAATGGAAGATCAAATAAAAACTCGAAAATGAGAAAAGTTTGAAAAACTTACTGATCCGGTCCTTGCACCCTCTGAAAGATGATCTTGTGGCTTATATGTCAATGGAAGGGACTCATTCAGCCTCACTGCTCCATTCCAATGCGTGAGGTTGAAGGCATCGCTAGAAAGCCTGTAGGAGGTGTTCTTGGACTTGGGTGCCATGGAGAAAATGAGAGGGCTTGGAGAGGGAGAGAATTTCATATTTAAGTGAGAAGAATCAAATTGTGAGAGGAAGTGAGAGAGATGTAAGGAGTTTTGTAGAGAGAAAAGATGGAAGTTAGAGAGTTGGAGAGAATGTGAAGAAATAAGGGAGATAAAGAGCATGAAAAGAAAAGAAACGGTTGGTAACCGTTGGAGAAAAATGAAGTGGCAAGAACACATCTGTTGACTAAACCCCCACCAAACTACGTGTGGTTTAGTAATAAATAAATAATTAAAAAAAAAAACTCAAATATCCCCAATGGATTCCCATAAAGTAAGAAGTGAAAAAGAAAATTCAAGAATGTGCTAAAATGACAGAAATACAATTGGGTAAAGGACACAAAGACCCTCAGAGCACCCCTAATGAAGGGAAAGCATCAAAAGCACCCCCACCCCCACCCCCACAATGGATTAGAAGCTACCAAGAAAACTCCCCCATGAGTTTAGATCATCAACCAAATCCCCAGTAAGTACAAGTATTGTGAAAGGATTCCCCTGTAGGTCCAAGGCATAAAGACAACCCCCTGTGAGTTGTGAAGAAATTTCCCCATGGAGCCGATAAGACCCCCTCGTGGATAGAATCAACACAAGTTCCCCAGTGAACCATGAAAAAAAAGAAGAATTTCCCCCAGTGGACCACACATTACTAAAGATTTCCTCATAGGTCACAATCACCAACATACTTCTCAGCAAGTTACCATCCCCAATAAACTACATACCAAGAAGACTCCCCTATGAGTCACCAAAACTTCTCAGCAGATCATACTCCCCAATGAGTCTTTCATCATCCCCAGTAGATTCTTCACCCGAGACTCCCTCGTGAGTTAGAACATTAAGGCCACTTGTGCACATATTCTACGAGAATTGAATATGTAGGCACTAGCCACATACCAGTCAAGCAAGTTAGAATACAAAATTTGTGCACATATCCCGAGGGAATTGAACATGCAGGCATAGTAGAAGAGGTAGAGATAGAGACAAAGACCAAGGTCACCCCGAGGCAAAAGCCTCACCAAAACAGGCAGAGATAGAGATGGAGAAGACAAATTTTATCCAGAGGCGCAACCACCCGAAGAGGTTTGAGGCAAGAGTCCCAGATGAACACCACAGATATAGATCATTTTAAGCTCGTAAGAGCACCTTGTTTGTTTGGTTGATGGTTGCGGTCGTTGGCCTTGTTTGTTTGTTTGTTTTGTTTTTGTTTTTGTTTTTTTTTTCTTTTTCTTTTTAAGTGACTTTAGGATAGTGAGTCACTCGCCTTTTGCTTGCAATTGGCAAAACAAGTTCTAGGATAATGAACCTGTCATTGCTCGTTTCTAGACCAATAAGGGTGGAAATTCAGACATATGAATCCCACGCGACTCTGCGGAGTTGCACCTCGCCCCATGTATGCATGTTGTGTGCCGTGTGCATGGTTTGGGCTCGAGCCGTACGTCAAGACAAAATGTTTTGTCTCTTATTCTTTTGATTTTGTTAGAGAAGCTCATGAATCAAAAGAGGGGCATCTGTAGACACTGCATTTTGTACCCCTTATGACTCGAGCCCCCGTTCCCTAATGATACCAAAATTCTAAGTCTCAAGGTTGGTTTAAGGTCCAATCAGATTTCAAAATGACTTGAGAGATGTTAAAATGGAAAATTTAACTTTATATGAGCAAATAAATCAATTTTTGGAAAATAAAAGGCCAAGGAAACATTCGGCCTGCGTACGCAAGCAAGGACCTACGTACGCAGGTCAGATGCATGCGTACGCAGGCACAAACCTACACATGCAAGTAGGGTTTTAGAAACCTATGAAAGACAAGTTTTTCTACATTAAACATTAAGGTTTGGAACGAATTCTACATCATTTGGGAGCCATTCCAAACCCCCATTTTTCAACTATATAAATCCTTAATGGTATATTTTAAAAACACAGAAAATCCAAAGGAAAAACCTAAGATTCATTAGAAATAGTGAATCAAAGAGGGAGCTTTTTTACAAAATATCCTCAAGTCAATTTTATTTTGATTGAGACCTTTCTTGTTCTTGATCCTCGAGTTTTGAAGTTTACTAATCATTTTTGTTTGATTGTGAATAGATTGACAGAGGTAAATGGTCAAAATCAAGCTTGAAAAGCTTCTTGTTTGAGGTATTAAGTTCTAAACTCTTTTCTTGCATTTCTGCTTTAATCTTGTTTCCTTGCTTTATTGATGTTTAGATATGTTTGTTTAGCTTAGTTTTAGTTAGTTTTTATGTTTTAAAGCATGTTAGGTTGTTAGTTTTTTCGTTTTAAGTTTATACTCTGTTTTTTGGTTTTTTGTTCTGGGTTAGGGTTCTTGAGCAAGTTTGCATACGCATGCTTAGTACATGCACATGCAGGCTTGAAGTATGCATACGCACACAACTAGCCTACGTACACAGGTATATATATGCACATGCATACTCGTGCTCAGAAACCCTAATCTGAGTTTTTCTACTTCTGTTTCTTTATTTCTTTCACATTGTATGCTTATATTCTGTCCTTTTCTTATGCTTTCTGTTCTAGGTTAGGGTTCTTGAGCAAGTTTGCATACGCATGCTTACTACATGCACACACAGGCTTGAAGTATTCGTACGCACACAACTAACCTACGTACGCAGGTATATGTATACACACGCATACTTATGCTCAGAAACCCTAATCTGAGTTTTTCTACTTCTGTTTCTTTATTTCTTTCACATCGTATGCTTATATTTTGTCCTTTTCTTATGCTTTCTAAGTCTTTGGTCCTTTGTTTAGTTGTTTGTTTGTCTTTAACATGCTAGATTAGAGTTTTCTCTTTGTTTTTTTATTTTAATACAATGAATATGCATTAATATGATCATACACTGATGCCATGGGTGTTATGATGTAGTGCAGTAAGTGAAGGTAAGTCATGCATATAAATATGAACATGCATCTTTGAATATGATGATTAGTCTCCTTGATTGATGAATACCATGATGCTAGGTTTGAATGATTGAATATGCTTGATTAAATGCTTTGTTGATGATACTGCCTTGTGATTTGTTTAATGCCTTGGATAAGATGACATGACAGGTGTATGCTAGGACTTGTAATGAGATGATTGCCATGATAGATGTATGTTAGGGTTTGGAATAAAGTGTCATGTTGTACGCTTAGATGCATGCTACTGTGTGTGTGTTTAAGATGCAATGTTGAATATGTCTTTAATAGGATTAAGACGTAGGACACAATGAGTGAAACTGACCCACGGGTCGAGCGATTTTGGATGCCTAACACCTTCCCAAAATCGAACCTAAACTCTGAATCCATACTCTGGTAGTAAGATCAGTATTTCCACATAAGGGCGTTATATTCATGGTTCCTAAACCATAAAACTTGGTGGCAACTCCTTATTTCTCCACCCTGGTCCACTCAGCCGAGGCATATTCCCCCAAAGCATAAACAAAGTGGCACCAACAGCATGTTGCGCCCACAAGGCATACAACGAAGAGGCCCAAGATTAGGGAATTTCATTTTGACTTGTAAGATGTTGGATGCTAAATCCATAGCATACTTGTTACCTTAAACCCAAGGTTGTTTTTTTCAAAAGGCCTTTTGATTTGGATTTATGATAGCAATTAGGCTATGGTCCTATGAACCTTTCAAGTTAAGATATATATTTGAACTTTGAGATAAGTTTCTTATATGTGAGAACTTCTTTCCTTTTATCCCAAACATCTTAGGGTATGCCATAACTTTTGGGTCATCCTTCAATTTTACATATTTTATCTTTATTTGTCCTTTAGAATTAGGTGAACACAAGATATATGGTGGAACAAACAAGAGATATACAGGGTACCCTCTTTTCGATAGGATCTAAGATCTCTCTAAGTATGGGTAAGCTCCTTAAAGCTAAAGGAATAGATTAGTAGGTCACTCACAACTAGGTGGGCCATGATTCCAACCAAGGGCCTAAGTGGACCTTTGTGGATTGGTGGTAAATTGTTAACGTACTCAAAACCCATCATAGGCAATGGCCCTGACCCAAAAATGCCTGATTGACTTCAAGGACTAGCTCCCAATTTACTTGTTTAAGGTGGAAAAAGAGTTTCCTACAATGGGGAAAACCTCTTGAGGCCAACCTAGCAGCCTAAGTGATGGAGTTTTTGACTTAATACATATTCTACTACCCTATGTATGCTTCCTAAGGAGGCTCGAGCTTAGAACTGAGCTCCTTCTTAGTTGTTTCTCTCTCTTTTTCTCTCGTGTATCTTTCTCCCTTCCCCAATTTTTGAATCCCCATTCTCACTCCTTCGGCCTTATTTATAGATTTCCCCTTAGTGGAGTTGTCATGATGATGGGGTGCTTTTCATGTTAATGGGCCCTTTTGCGATATATTCCTGACCAAATGGGACCCATTTCTCGCAACATACGTGACCCCCTCAAAACTTGTACTCGTCGTCAAACGGTGTTTGACAGGCGATTTCCCCCAAGGCACTACCATTACCGTCCCATGCGAGCCCCAACCTGGTATTGATCCTCGACCAGATACTAGTCCCAAATTGATATGGGCCCCGACCTAACACTATGCCCAAAACTCTTAGACATACAGAGGTTAATGGATTGGGCCTATCCCTGATGCCCGTACAATAGCCCCCCGCGATTCCATTCCCATGTCACCGAGATGGGATCAGGGTTAGTTCCTACATGTCGGTAAGGGACTGGTCGAGCTTAAATGTTAAATGTCGGTGAATCGCCTCTTTAGTGAACTATTTTCCCTCAGGAAAACCAACCGTCAGTCATTAAATGCAATGGAAAAAATAGTCTGTACTCCTTTCACGTGGGACGACAGTTGTCATATCACAAATGATCAAGATCCACTGATGTTTCATATACTGAGGCACACTCGTAATGGATAACTAGGGGAAATTATTAAATTTCCCTCCAAAAGCATTTAATGATACTTCTCCTATAAATAAGGCCTAACCTCCTTTGATCAGTTTCTTTGTTTCTTTTTTCTCTCTTAGGCTTACTTGTCTCATCCTCCCGAGCCACATTCCTTCCACCCGAGATCATTCCTTTAAACGAAAAGGAAACATTGTAAGCCTTCTAACCCCTCCCTCACTTTTCCTATTTTATATTTAGACACCCCAAAAATGGGTTTTGCACACCTACTTAGTACTAATGCCACTGTAGTGGCCTTTAAGGCTAGGTTCAATATTCCTCATGATGTAAATATTGAGTACTGTCCTAAAGGAGACATAGAAAATGATAGGCATCCTAGGGTAGTCTTCTTTTCCCTTATGGTGATCCTCAAGGGTGGTGTTAGATTCTATGTAGACCCTCTATTGCTTACGACCTTTAGTTTTTATGGGCTCAGCCTCGACCAATGTCTCCCCAACTTTTATAGGGTATTGAGTAGTGTGAGCCGCCTAAACAGTCTATATATCTTAAGGCTCAACCACATTGACATCAATTTTCTATACAGTATTTGCGGTAGCCTGAAAAATGAGTACTACCTAAAAATCGGAGACTTCATAGTGAGGTTGATTTCGTGCCTCCTCGACTCCAATAGGAATTCTACAAAGGAGTTCATAAAAGTGAGCGGCAATTGGCTCGCTAGTGAACTCACGTGCCCTACTTCACCTCAGCAAATCGGTCGGTACCTTTGTTTTCTCGAGCATAAGTAGTACAGCTGATTGCCTCTGTCCTACCTTTCCCCATCTCATTTTTGCATATATCTCACTATCACTTTTTATCATTTTACCATTTTATTTTATTTATTATTTTGTGTGTGTGTGTATATATATATAAATTTTTTACTAACCCTTCATTTTTAACCGACCTTGCTTTTGATCCACCATGTAGTTTCCAAGCGCTTCAGACTGGATCTCTATGTCGTCCACGTTAGGGATCTAAACTTTTTCCTACACTCAAACATCTTTTTGCACTACAACGGGCAACTCAAAGCTTCACACTTGATCCTCAGTTGTGTTCCATTCTACTCTAGCTTCTAGGATCCTAGACCCGTTATGATGGTCAGTAGCCCCCTGCTGTCTTACATTGACGTTTGCCTCCCAGGAATTCTATCGAGGGGCCTTACTATAGGTGAAGCTCGGGAGAGAGAGACTCATCTTAGAAGAGAGGACTCTTTGTCACCAGTTAGGGACGGTTCAGCAGACACAGTCTTTCAGGGTAGAGCAGAACACCTTCCTGTTGAAAATTCGACTACCGTCGACTCAAACAACGTCATGGTTGAATGGCGCAATATGAACATCGGGCGCTTCTTCCCAAGAACCCAACCTACAAGTGGCTAAGCAATCCCCCAACAAACTTCCTAGCAGACACCTCCACTTGCACCCCACGGTCGCAACAAGAGGCCGAGGACTGTTGAAGAACCTTCTAGGGGGTCCGGTGCTCCCCCCATTAGGCACACTCCCACCACAGTCACCACTGTCACAGTGACTCCGCCTATTCAGAAAACCACTTCGTGGCCCAGGCCTACCAAGCAATCAGTAACCATTAAGTCAAATAAGGCTTCCACTTCTTCACCATCTCCCTCAAGATGATAGAGCTCATTCATGTTGGGTGACAACCCTCTCCCCACTGACTCTTCTATTCGAACCTAGGGGAATAGGTTAGGTGGTCGAACTGCAAATAGTCTCGGTTAGGCGCTACTTCTACCTAAGGATATGAAGTATTGGTCTGATGGCAAGGACGAGGATATTGCCCTTAAATTAAAGTGGCATACCATAGCTGTAAGTATCCCACCATCCTTTATGTGTGTGTGTGTGTGTGTGTGTGTGTGTGTGTGTGTTTTTAAGTATCAATTTTTGGTTCATATCTAACCCTCCCCCCCCCCCCCCCCCTTTTTTTTTAATTATCACCCAAGGCCGCCCAAATGACTCACCTTTTGAAATTTCAGCTTAAGATTGCTGTAAAGGAAGCGGACAAGGAGAAAGCCCTATAGTAGGTGTCCGAATCCACTCTCCAAGAGAAGTTCCTTGAGCTGGCCTTAATGGAGCAAAGGGTCGTGGCTGCCATGAGGGCCTAAGATTCCGCCGGAATGAAGATAGGGGTGCTAAAGGGCAAGCTAGAGGAATCCAACTTTAAATTAGCCTAGGCCATAAGCGTGGTCTCGGCCTATGATAAGGAGCTTGCCGATTTATAGGAGACAATGAAGCAGTCCAAGCAAATGTTCTATAACATAGGCTTCACCAATGCTGAGAATTTGTGTAGCCCTATCATCTTCAAAGCTTAGAGGTTGGGATTGGAGCAAGGTTGGATGGCAGTCATGGATGCCCTCAACCTCCTTGAGACTTCTCCATTCAGATTTCCTACCTAAATACCACTGCCAATGATCCACCCGTTCAAGCCCCCTTCCCCCCGACGAGCAATCTACCAAAGGAGGAGATAGTGAGGGGGAAGATAGCCCCAACATGAGGGAGCTAGCCGAACAAATTGACTCCCACATGGAGGTAATTGACCTAGATAATTCGACCTCCCTTGCTGCTCCTGAAGGCCCTAGAAACTCGGAGATCAGCCTGGCACCAACCCCCCCAGCTTCCGGAGGAGCTTCCCTCATCCCCCCTACCATCGCCCAAGGTCCTACCCCTTAAATATATTATTGCAGTTGTATTTACTTTTGTTCATTTGTTTGTAGTTGTTATTTGTTATTATTTTTTTAGTTCTCCTCTGTTGGGAGTTTAAACTCTCCTGTCTTATTTTGTGGATTAAACAATGTTTTGACTATTGAAATGTAGAACAGCTCTGTTCCCCCTTTTTTTTTTTAATATTTGGTTAAATTTATTCTGGAACATTTAAGTTTGGTTTTGTAAATTTTCACAAGTGTTTATGATCAGGAAATATTTCGATAAACGAACTACCAAATCTGAGCAAATCAGTATAAATAATCCCAACATCATGGTCGGCTTTATAAAAATTTTTTGCCAGTTTAGTAACCGTGGCAAATTAAAGCAAGATTTTCGGTTTTTTTTTTTAATATATATATATACATATATATTTTGTTATTTTGTACTTAGATAAATTCGTTAAAGTTTCCATCTTGTCGGTGACTAGGGTCAAATCGAAGCTAGGTTTCTGTCCTTAGATGAATTCGTTAAGATTTCCACCTAGTCAGTGACTAGGGTCAAGCCAAGACTAGGTTTCTATCCTTAGATACAGTCGTTAAGGTTTCCACCTAGTTGATGACCAGGGTCAGACCGAGGCTAGGTTTCTGTCCTTAGTCCCTTTATGGTAAAAGTGTGTAATGCAGTAAATGAAATCCAACATATACAAAGATGATTGGCTCTGTTTCATTTCAAAGCGAATCACAGTGTGTTATGTGGTAAGCCCATTGTAGACACCGCATTTTGTACCCCTTACGACTCAGGCCCCGTTCCCAAATTATGCTGAAATTCTAAGACTCAAGGTTGGTTTATGGCCCAATCAAATGTTAAATTGACTTAAGAAATGTTAAAATGAAAAATATTACTTTTAATGAGCAAATAAATCTATTTTTGAAAAAGTAAAGCCAAGAAAGCTCAAGGCATGCAAATGCAGGCACGATCCTGTGCATGCATGTAAGGCTCCAGAAACATAAAAAATGTAAGTTTTCTGCATTAATGTTGAGGTTTGGAACAAATCTCACATCGTCTGGTGGTCATTCCAAACCCCCCATTTTCTCCATATAAATAGCCATACATGATACCTTTTCAAAATACATAGAAATCCCAAGGGAAAACACTAATATTCACTAGAAATAGTAAATCAAAGAGAGAGTTTTTCACAAAACATCCTCAAGTTAGTTTTCTTTTGATTAAGGCCTTTTCTGGCCTCAATCTTTGAGTTTAAGATTACTAATCACTCTTTTTGTTGATTGTGAATAAATTTAACTGAGGGGAACAGTAAAAAAATCAAGCTTGAAGAGCTTTTGCTTTGAGGTGCTTTTGCTATGAGGTATTAGTTCTAGTCTTTTTTTCTTTTATTTTCTTTATTTTAATTTTGTCTTTGTTTGTCTTTGCTTGTTTTATGTTTATATAGTTTAGGTTCTTGTAGTGTTTATGTTTTAAAGCATATTAGGTTGTTAGAACTCTTGTTTGGAAGTTTTGCTCTATTTTCTGTGTTGCTAGAGTTTCTAGGCTGAACCCCACGTGCGCATAATCATAGTTGCATGCGTAGGCTGGATTATGCACACAAAGGCTTGTTCATGCGTGCGCATGATCCTGCCCCAGAAACCCTAACCCTAGTTTTTCTAATTTTATTTCTAATTTCACATATAATGTTTCTATTTTAGATCCTTTTTATATATTCGTAGCTTTTGAGCTTCTGTTTCACATGTTTATTTGTTTGTTTTCCTTTCACATCTTAAATTAGTGTTTATATCGTATTTCCTTGTTTTAATGCCATGAACACACATTCACATGTTCATGCATGAATGCCATAGGTGCTAAGCTGCTATGAGGTAAGTGAGGTAAGTCATGCATTCATATGTACACGCTTTTGTTTGCAATATAATCTTGTTTAAGTTTGATGATATGATGATTTGAATAAGCATGTTTGCGTTCTTAATGCTTTGGGTGATAATATGATTTGTTTGTTATGTTTCTATTTTGATCTAATGTTCACATGTTGCTGCCTTGGATGATGTAACATGGTGTGATGAGAAGTATGCTAGATGAATGTTAGGTTGATATGAGATGCCATGCTAGATGAATGCTAGGTTGATTTGAGAAGCATGATAGATGTGTTTTAAGCTTGAGTTGTGATATGCCATGATAAATAAATGTTAGGCTTTGGTTGATTGTCATGATAGATGTATGATTAGGTCTTTTGAGATGATTGATGCCATGTTGTATGCTTAAAAGTATGCTAGTGTGAGTGTGAGTTAGAATGCAATATTAAGTGTGCATTTAAGGGTTAAGATATAAGACACAATGAGAGGAAGCCATCCCTAAAGTTAGGCAGTTTTGGATGTCTAACACCTTCCCAAGACCGTACCTAAACTCCGAACCCATATCTCTGGTAGTAAAATCAAAAAGGTCATTTCTCGAGAGAACGCTATATATATAGTTCCTATACCATATATATAGTGTATAAGTTCATAAATTTATACGCTATATATATGGTTTAGGAACATTTACTTGTATTATTGCAACATTTTGATATAACCACCCTCCAACTACCCTTAGGACAGCCAACCAACCCACCCTACTCAAGTTCATCCTTTATTTATTTACTTGTATTATTGCAACTTTTTGATGTAGCCACCCTCTAGCTAGTTATTGCCATTTTGTACGTGTATGTCCGTAAATTTCAACTAAACTCCCATTTGGCATTTCCCTTCCAATTGTACACAATTAGACGTTCTATCATCTATACGCAACATTCAACTAACTAAAAACATTAAAAGGATAAATATATAAAAGTCCAAGCAAACACAAAAAAGACTCAAATCTACTATCATCCTTTCCCTACCCATTATTCTTTGAAAATTGAAATCAAATGATAGCTCACACTGTCCGAAGCCGCAACACTCATTGTTTATATTTTTCAATCTACCTTCTTCTTCTTTATTTATTACTATTCTTTATTTCTATAACTATATCTTACATATGATTCATTCCCTTATGGCATAGATTATTTTATTGAATATTATTTTTTAAAATATATAGTATTTATCTTATAGTTTTTATACTTCCCCAAAGATTGATATTATGGTAACAAATTTCATAAAAGAATTTTGAATATACTTTATTCTATTTAATGTTCCGTAAAACCATAATTGATACTGAGAATAGTTTTAGTTCAAATTATTGTATTGAATATCTTTGTTGATTTAATCATAAGGATTATTTCAAGTAAAATATTTGAGAATTTTCCATTTTATATAAAGATTATTGTATTTATCTTTAAAAAAATTATATAAATCTTACCTTATTTTTAATCGTGAAGTTTTAAAAAATAAACATATTATACCCTTATTATACGCATACCACTCTTTCCCCATTTTCATATTTTTATGCCAAATTTTTGAAACATAATTTTCATGAAAGATACCACATAATACCCATCTATGTACTTACTATATTATACACATGCTATATTTTACTTACTATACCTTCAATTGTCACCTTCTCTGAATGCTTATTGATTTTTTTTTTTTTAATAACGTATTGGTAAGCTATACCACAAAGCGAAAAACAGATTATAGATTACATAGCATCTTATATCACATAATTTGTAGAGATTGTAATTATAGCTTATAAAGTATTATTTGTTTCACTGATTGTATTCTAATAGCATCTTACGAGGTTTATTTTTATTTTTATTTTTTGGGAAAAATCAAAATAGCTTCATTTATATATACAAAGGTTACAATCTAGAGCATCTCATCACCAATATTAGAATATGTCATTTTCTTACTTTCCAACTTTCATTCCTGTGAGTGTAACTAAAATAACTAATTTTTTAATAGTATTTCCTTTTGACAATTGCTAATATTTGAGAAACATATTCAGATTTAAATTTGAAATTTGATATCATGCAAAATCTGTGTTTAAATTTAATTCTTTAAGAGCCCTTTCTCTTGGGCATTAATTTTATAATTATCAATGAAGTAGTACATATTCTATTTATGTAGGGGATACTTTTTTTATTAAATATTGAGGTGGATGGTGGTACTTTTTTTATTCTTTTATGCTGATGTCTATGATTTTTTAAACATTGTAAATGTATTTGTCTCTTTTCACTTCTTACAATTCATGACAAAGCACTACATGACAAATGATACCAGAGTTGGAGTCGGATGAAATGGGAAAAATTGGCTCAAAAAAATGGCTAAGAACTAGGCTTATGTTTGAATTTAGTTTTACTAGCAAAATTCAAAGATTAATTATGACTAACAATAATAGTATTGATGAACCCAATGGGTTATAGGATAATTTCTTACAATCTTTTTAAGGACTTGGTTTAGGTCTAGTGCATCTAGTGCACTGGATCTAGTCAGACGATGACACATGTCCAAAAGTGGACATATGTCACCATCTCAATAGGTCCAATGCCGTTGTACCTAAGCCTGACCCTTTTTAAAAAAAATTCATCGCGTATCACGTAGGATATCAGCTAGTGTGTGTGTATATATATATATATAGGCGAACTCAGAGAAAATCCAATTAGATTTTAATTGGATTCTCAATTTTGTGCCACATGTCCCATTTAATTTTAATTTTGTGCCAAGTGTATTATTGAGTATGAAAATCGAAGAGTCCAAATCCAATTATATTCTAAATTGGATTTCAATTGAAATCCAAATTTCTGCAACGTGTCCATTTTTTTTTTTTTTTCTGTGGCAAGTGAATTTTTTGGGTGAAAAAATCGAATAGTCTAAATCATATATATATATATATATATATATATAATGAGAAACCTTTACATATTTTAGAAATGTATAATTTAAATAAAAATGTAAGCTAATACAATGTATGATTTTAAAAAGTGATGAATTTGCTAGCATCTCATGGTTCTCATATCCAATTTGCTTTTCCATGTAAATTTAATAATAGGGTGTTTCATGTGTTAGTCTCTTTTGTTGGAAGATTAATATATCTTCAACAATGTGTAAATTCTAAAACTACAACCGATGATGCCAAAAATCGTCAGTGAGCCATACGGTCCTTACATGCTCTAAACAAAACTTGTGAAACAAAAACAAAGAAGACCTTGCAGAGAGTACCGGTGTGGTACCGGCCAAATACCCTCCAAAGTTTAAGTTAAAGAACTTTCACAACTCTAGAGTGCCAAAACTGGGGGTAAAATATGCGTACCTTGATTTGTGAGGGCTTTGAGGCTTTTATAGTAGTGTAGAGCTGACCTTCATTTCTTGGTGGTGAAGATCTTTTCTTGTAGGGAAGATCCTCATTAATACACATACTTTGCGGGATCCTTTCCTTGTAGGGATTCCTTTCATTAAGGTCGATTGTGGGATACAAGAAATTTCCTTACATAGATATCCGTGAGGATCAAGTTAAGCTAGGCTGGACCCGTCGGCCTCTTTAACCCCATCGGCCTCTCCACATCCATCAGTCATCTACTTCGTTCGAGAATTCCCGTCGACCTATGGAGACGCCTGTCAAGTTTCATTGTGGGGACGTCACGTTTGGTGTCGTTAGCCTAAGTCTTCCGTTGGTCTTCATGAAACTGATTGGTATGTGGGTGTCGTCGACCCTTTTTGTTCGATGCTTCGGGGATATTAAATTTATGGCTAAAATATCCTTATTAACTGCCCCCTACTTTATGGTACCATCAACTTTGGCTGATTAGCCACGGAGTACTAGAGTATATATGACCATTAATTAGGGATTTTATCAAAGAGTGTGTCATTAAATGGTGTAAGAAACCTTAAGCTTAAAGCCAGGCGACACGTGGCACTCGCTGGTTGGCCTCGTTTCCAATCAAAAGCATCGCTTCATTTATCGCGCCTCTTCGCTCTATAAATTGTTCACCACCTCTCCTCATTTTTCCTTATTTCATCTTTGCAAATCTTAAGAGAGAAAGCTGCCATTTTGTCATCTTTGCTGCCGTCAACTTGCTAATCCCGTCACCTCTACGAACTCGTCTATTAACCTTGTAAGTCCTCTTCTCTTTTTCATTCCTTTTCTATTTCCGTTTTTCTAGTTGGTTGTAACTTCTATAAAAAGACCCGTCAATTAAGTTCTTAGAATACCTTCGTCGCTTGTAGGTGAATAGATGCCAGGGGATAGAGAAGTGACAAGTGAACAATCGTCATCAGTCCGTGAGGGAGAGGGCTACGACGAGGTTTGCCCGTCAGGTCATGGGCCCAAGAAGGGCTCATCTTGGTCGTCAAAGAAGGAACCGTTTGCCTATTCTCTTAATGACGAAGAAGATTTTAACGGAGAGGGAGTAGAGGAAAAGGATGAATATGATGAGGGAGAGGGGGAGAATGAAGAGGAGTATGAGGGAGAAGGTGATGGAGGCAAGGATGAGGGTGACGAAAGTGCTTCTGAGGAAGGAAGTTTAGGAAGCTCTAAGGATGGTCACACCCATCCCTTCATCCTTCCCACAATATGGACAATCAATGACTTTAAGCCACCGATGACGACCAATATCTTCAAGACCTAATGGGACCGTTATCAAATCCCTGATAACATTCCAATCCGTCTACCCGTAAAGTTTGAAAAGTGTTACTCTAGGAAGACCGTGGACGTCGGCATGTATGACGCCATGTTTGCAGCAGGGTTGAGGCTACCATTGACGGCATTACACCGTCAATTGGCCATTTTCCTAGGTCTATCTGTCAGTCAAGTAGCCCCCAATGCTTGGAGGATATTCATAGGGGTTGAAATCCTTTGAGGTTGTCTTAGTGAGGGGAACCGTCAACTTACCCTGGACAAGTTCTTTTGGTGCTACAGACCCTAGCATATCTCCTCGTCTAAGGGGATATATCATTTTGCAGTGAGGAAGAAGTCTCTTAGGTTAGTGTCGGACATGCCCGACTCAAATAGAAATTGGAAGAGTAGATATTTTTTTGTTCAAGGGACGGACTAGGAATGCCGTCGGGAAGAGTGGGTGACGATGCCTCATAGCTTTGACAATACTTGGGGTATCATCAAAGATTCAAGTTTAGTACCATCTACATTCTCACTTTTTCCTTATTTATTTGTTTCAAGTGTTTAACGTCGTCTGTTTTTCTCTTTTTCATCTAGCGTTTGTCCACACATAATCGGCGAGCAAGAAGCTTTCATCCGTCGGGTTCTCGAGATCCCTTTTGTTGAACAAAGGTGCAGGGACCTAATCACCCTTGACACATTACACTCCTACTGTAGTGGTCCTGTGCCGACACCTGAAGCCCATAGACTGAACGCTTATTCTCATCGGCGTAAGTTCTTACATCTTGGCTCTTTCCTTCCGTCTTCTTCATACTTATGCCTGCTTATCAACATTCGTCTTTTACCCTTTGGAGAAATGGAGGCAGCTAAACAAAGGGCTTTAGTAAGGGTGTCAGCCATAGCGCGCAAGCAAAAGGAGAAGGAGGGGGCCTTCTTATTAGCTCCCAAGTGTGTCATCAAGGGGTCGTCCAAGCGAAAGAGCGAAGGGAAGGACGACCGTCCTCTCAAGAAATGACTAGCCTTCCCTACAGGTGACAAACCAAAGAAGTCGTCACCTCCCAAACCTAGCCATAGAGCTGGCAAGGGTTTGATGATGGCGACTGGTCCCATCACCCAGGGAACCGTTCGTCGTCTTCTCACACATAAGGAACATGCCGTTGAGATGGTTGAGTCAATCATCAAGGAGAAGGACTTGGACCCTTGTGCCAAGCAGACGACAAAAGACTTAGGGGTGTCGGGTCTTTTTGACCTTTCTATGGTACATCCTTTTTTCAAACTCTCTTTTACTGTTGTTTATTCATTGGCTGATGGTTGTCTTGTTTTTAGACACTGGTGCCTATAAGGGTGCTTCAAGATAGGAGCATTGCTCAGGAAGGGGTGATCAGCCGACTTAGCGTAATGAGACCCTGACGAATTAGCAGGAGCAATATAGGGGAGCCTTCCATACTCTTAACAAGGAGGTGACAGCCTTGACGGAGAAAGCCTGTCTCCGGGAGAAGGTACAAGAGGCCAAGGTGAACCTGGAAAAGGAGCTGACGGCCCTTTGTGGGCAGGTAGAGACGGCCAGGGCTAATGCCATAGTAAAGTTCAAGGCTTCCCTGCCTTTCATTAATGTCTGTGGTGTCTATTATGGTGACGGGTTTGAGGACTGCCTAAAGCAGGTCAGGTCTATCTTCCCAAACCTAGATCTATCCAAAGTTACCATAAACAACCCCTGCAGGTGGCAACACCGTCAATGAGGAGACTGATGACTCTACTCAGTCAGAGCAGGATTCGACGAATGATGGTATGGTTCTTGCTCAACCTGCTGTCGAAGGACCTGTTGCTCCCTTGGCTCTGTCTATTAATGATCCTCCTCTTGACCCTTCTGCCCAAGACGCCCAGAATCCTCTTGCCAAGGATGACGAGAACCCTTCTTCTTAAGACACCCAAAACCTTTCAGCCTAATTTTTATTTATTTAACTTCTTATGTATTTTATCTTATTTCCAGACAAAGTTAAGTGCCCTTCTTGTTTTTGGGCCATGTTGTAAACATGTTCTTTTATTTATGGCGTCTATTTAACATTTTACATCCGTCACTTTTAGTATGCTTTTGCTATGTGTTGATCTTCATTTTAGGATATGCGTATGTTCGTCCATCTTTGTGCATACACGTTAGGATGTACTTGTCCCCTAAAGGACTTGGTGAATAACTAGGATGAACCCGTCTACTTTGGTGTACTCATCCACCTATAGACTTAACAATGAACTCATCTACTTGTGGACCTAATAATGAACTCGTCCACTTATGGACTTAATAATTTCAAGGCATCCCCATGGGATGAACTCATCCAATTGTGGACTTAATAATGAACTTGTCCACTTGTGGACTTAATAATTTTAATGCATTCTCATGGAATGAACTCGTCCACTTGTAAACCTAATGAATTCATCCACTAGTAGACTCAATAATGAACTCGTCCCCTTGTGGACTTAATAATTTCAAGGCGTCCCCATGAGATGAACTCGTCCACTTGTGGACCTAATAATGAACTTGTCCACTTGTGAACTTAATAATTTTAATACATCCCCATCGGATGAACTCGTCTACTTGTGGACCTAATGAATTTGTCCACTAGTGGATTTAATAATGAACTCGTCCACTTATGAACCTAAGGAATTCGTCCACTGGTGGACTTAATAATGAACCTGTCCACTTGTAGACTTAATAATTTCAAGGCATCCCTATGGGATGAACTCGTCCACTTGTGGATTTTATAATTTTAATGCATACCCATGGGATGAACTCGTCCACTTGTGGACCTAATGAATTTGTCCACTGGTGGACTTAATAATTTCAAGGCATCCCTATGGAATGAACTCGTCCACTTGTGGACTTTATAATTCCAGGGCATCCTCATGGGATGAACTTGTCTACTTGTGGACTTAATCACAGATGTAGTTTCACAGAGGCACATATATTTGAATAACTCCTCTTATTATGATAAATGCGTGCATAAGTAAAAAATTGTTCTTGAAAGAATAAAAAGTTGCCTTTATGGCTTAAAAAGTACTGTAGATAGCAAAAATTAACTAAAAGGAAGTAAACTGGAAATGATGAGTGTTGTTCTTCGTGCCGTTATCTACTGGTAGTATTTCTTCAAGTGCTCCGTGTTCCACGGGTGGTGCAACTTTTACCCGTCTAGCATCTCCAGGTAGTAGGTTCCCTTCCTCTACCATGAAGCAATCTTGTAGGGTCCTTCTCAATTAGGTCCTAGCTTTCCCTGGGAGGGTTCTCTTGTAGTGCCTATCACCTTTCTTAAGACGAGATCTCTAACCTGAAAGTCTCTATACCTGACTCTCGAGTTGTAGTGCTTAGCCATGAGGTTCTGGTACCGCGCTAATCTTTATTCAGCCACTGCTCTAACCTCATCTACCAAGTCAAGCTGTAAGCACATAGTTTCATCGTTCTTGCTCTCATCATGGTTTCCTACTCTGTAGCTTGTGAGTCTAACCTCAGCTAGGATGATAGCCTCGCTTCCGTATGTTAGTCGAAACGGTGTCTCTCCTGTAGGCGTCCTTGTCGTCATCCTGTACACCTATAGAACACTTGGCAATTCTTTCGGCCATATACCCTTTGCCCCGTCAAGCCGAGTCTTGATGATTTTGAGCAAGGATCAGTTCATGACCTCGACTTGTTCTTTGGCTTGAGAGTGGGCTGGTGAAAAGTAGTAATTCTTAATCCCCAACTACGAGCAAAAATCTCTAAACGAGTTGTTGTCAAACTACTTCCCGTTGTCTGAGATCAGTATTCTAGGCATGTTGTACCTACAGATGATGTTCCTCTATACAAAACTTCATATATTCTTCTCTGTGATGGTGGCTAGGGTTTCAGCTTCCACCCATTTGGTAAAGTAATCTATGCCGACCACTAAGAACTTCAGCTGTCTCATCGCTATTAGGAATGGACCCATGATGTCTAATCCCCAACTACGAGCAAAAATCTCTAAACGAGTTGTTGTCGAACTACTTCCCATTTTCTGAGATCAGTATTCTAGGTATGTCGTACCTACAGATGATGTTCCTCTATACAAAGTTTCGTATGTTCTTCTCTGTGATGGTGGCTAGGGTTTCAACTTTCACCCATTTGGTAAAGTAATCAATGTCGACCACTAAGAACTTCAGCTGTCTCATCGCTATTAGGAATGGACCCATGATGTCTAATCTCCATTGAGCAAAAGGCCATGGGGCCGTCATCGAAGTAAGCTCTTCTGAGGGCTACCTGATGACGTGGCCGAACTTTTGACATTTATTGCATGCTTTGACATAGGCTTGGACATCTTTTTGCATGGTAAGCCAATAGTATCCAGCCCGAATCAGGTTGTGTACCAACGACCGTGACCCGGAATGGTTCCCGTAAATCCCCTCATGGACTTCTTCCATGATATAGTCTACTTCCTTGAGGCCTAAGCACCTTAGGTATGGGCGGGAGAAGCCTCTTTCGTACAAGACATCTTTTATCAGGACGAAATGTGCTGCCTAAACCTTCAGTTTTCTTGTGGCCTCCTTATCGTCAAGTTGTGTGTCGTCTTTCAAATAAGAAACTATCGGTGTGGTCTAGTTGCTTCCCGAGTGTATTTCCTGCACTTCGACGCCATCTATCAAAGGTAAGAGCTGAACAAAAGAAAGTACCTTACTGGGGATGAACATGTGTTCTGCTGATGCGGCTGTCACAAAATGGTCAGCCTGCTCATTCTCTTCCCTGGGGATTTGAACAAACTTGGTTTAAAACTCGCCATCTGTTTCCTTACTTGCTCTAGGTATTTCTTCATTCCATTCCCTTTGCATTTGTAGTCACCATTCACCTGGCTTATGACAACCTAAGAATCGAAGTACACAACCACACTCGTGGCCCCTATGGCTTTGGCGAGATCTAGTCCTGCCATTAGAGCCTCATATTCCGCTTCATTGTTTGTCGCAAGGAAGTCGAGACGAACCATACACTCGATCTCGTCCCCTTCTAGAGAACAAAGCACTATGCTTGTTCCACCAGCCTACCTGTTAGATGATCCATCCATGTGAATACTCCATTGGGGATGTTCTCCTGCCCTTCCGTGTTGATGAATTATGCAATGAAGTCAACGACCACCTATCCCTTTATGGCAGTACACGGGCGGTACTATATGTCGAATTCGCTTAACTCTATCGCCCATAATGCCATTCATCTAGCTGCTTCAGGGCTACTCATTGCTCGCCGTAAAGGCTTATCTATCAAAACGACCACAGTGTGGGTCTGGAAGTATGGCTTGAGCTTACGGGCTACGATAACTAAAGCAAAGGTGAGCTTTTCCATGGGTGGGTACCTCTCCTCTGCACCATAGAGTGCCCAGCTAGTGTAGTACACAGGCTTCTGCACCTCGTCTTCCTCTCTGACTAAGGCTGCATTTACGGTAGTTAGGGAGACAACAGTGGGGAGGAGAGGTATGCTTTTAGATCATCAAAAGCTTGTTGGCATTCAGGCGTCCACTCGAAGGACTTCTTCAACGTGCAGAAGAAAGATAGACATTTGTCCATCGCCCTTGAAACGAACCTATTCAGCATAGCTACCTTGCCGTTAAGGCATTACACTTCTTTTGTGTTCCTTGGTGGTGCCATATCCATTATGGCCCAGATCTTATCTAGGTTGATTTCGATACCTCTCTAAGACACCATGAACCCTAAGAATTTTCCAGCCGTCACCCCAAATGTACATTTACTTGGATTGAGCTTCATGTTGTAAGAGTGAAGGGTGTCAAAGGTTTCCTTGAGGTCGTCTAAATGATCGTCCTCCCTTCGGCTTTTCACTAGCATGTCGTCCATATAAACTTGAATATTTCTTCCAATCTGATGTGCAAACATTTTGTTCATGAGCCTCTAATACGTTGCACCCGTGTTCTTGAGACCGAACGACATTACTTTATAGCAGAAGAGGCCTTGGCTGGTGATGAACAAAGTTTTCTCCTGGTCAGCTTCATCCAATTTGATCTGGTTGTAACTAGAAAATGCGTCCATGAAGCTCAATAACTAATGTCTTGTTGTTGCGTCTACCAGGATGTCAACCCGCGGGAGGGGATAGCTATCCTTGGGGCACACCTTGTTCAAGTCCATGAAGTCTATACACATCCTCCATTTTTTCTTGGCTTTTTTAACCATCATTACATTGGCTAGCCAGTCGAGGTAGTACACCTCCCTGATGAACTCTGCATCTTGCAATTTACGGACTTCTTCTGCTATGGCTCGATCTTGTTCTTAGGCGAACACTCATTTCTTTTGATGGATAGGGGGAAAAAAGGGTGACACATTCAACCTGTGCGCTATGACTGAAGGGTCGATCCCGGGCATGTCTTCATGACTCCAAACAAAGACGTCTTGGTTTTCTCTTAGAAATGCCGTGAGCGCTTAACGGACTGGCGAACTAGCGAGGGTGTCGATTCTAGTCATTCGCTCAAGCCTAGAGTTATCGAGAAGTATCTCCTCCAATCCTTCAACGAGCTCTGCGACCACCCTCTGTTCTTCAATGTTCATGGTTTACAAGTGGTCGTCCATCTCCAACATTGCTATGTAACACTCTCATGCTGCCACTTGGTTCCCATATACCTCTCCTACTCCATACTCGGAGGGGAATTTGATTATCAGGTGATAGGTTGAAGTCACGGCCTTCCATGAGTAAAGGGTAAGTCGGCCCAGTATAGCATTGTAAGCAAATGAGCAGTCAACAACGAGAAATGTAACATCCTTAGTAATTTGCTGAAGGTAGTCACCGACCATCTCGGGCAATGTGACCACGCCAAGGGGGTATACCCTCGTTCCTCCGAACCCAACAAGTGGCACGTTGGCTAGTATGAGTCATTCTCTCTCGATCCTCATCTGCTGAAATGCCGAGTGGTAAAGGATATCAGCAAAGCTTCCATTATCAACCAGGACCTGGTGAGTGTTGTAGTCCCCTACCCAAATACTAACAACAAGTGCATCATCGTGTGGGTAATGGAGACGTAAAGCGTCTTATTCCAAGAACCTAATTATAGGGTTGTCAACTTGCGCCATTTTTAGGACGAAGCCTGTCAGCTGGACGTTCTAAACCATCCTAAGGTAGGTCTTACGGGCCTTCTTGGATGAACCTGAAGCCACGGTGCCCCCTACAATCATCCTTATGTCCCCTATGGGTGGCCTGTGGTGCTCATTATCCCATTTAGCAACCTGTTCCTGTGGTGGATTTGCCCTTTCTTTGCTGACGAATCGTTGTAGTTTCCCTTGTCAAATAAGGGCTTCAATCTGCTGCTTCAAGTCATAACATTCAGACGTGTCGTGACCGTGGTCTCGATGAAAATGGAAATATTTTTCTCTGGACCTCTTGCTGGGATCACCCTTTAACTTTCCAGGCAACGTCAAGGTCGTGTCGTCTTTGATTTGCATCTACACCTGATCAATTGGGATAGTCAACGAGGTAAAGTTGGTGAACCTTCCAGTGGGGGGTTTGGAGCACCTGTCCTCCCGTCACTCTCCGGCTCTAGTCATCTTCCATCCCCTTTCCTGTCGGGCCTCTTCTTGCCTTTCCTTCTTCTTGGGTTTCTGATGCGAACCTCAATCGATACGCTTTGAGACCTAACAAAAATATTGGAATACTTACTCAAGAAAGCTAAAATTCATATTTTTGATAGAAACCCTGACCCAACGTTTATAATCGAAACGTGAACCAAATGTATAAGTATAACACCTTGACCCAATGATTATAATTGAATCACGAACCAAAGGTATAAAGTTTGAACACCACAAGGAAGAATCCCTGATAAGTTCACAGTTCTTGAAGAACCAAAAGAAGAGCAAAGCCTCACCTTTTCTAATTTTTATTCAATATTTATCCTCTATTACAATGAGTACATGTTATTTATAAGACATGACTGAAAAATAGAAAATCTAAAAATGTACTAAATAATAAAACCCTAAATAAAAGTTGATTTGGTCTGAAATTTGCAAATCCAAAATAGGAAAATAGCTAAAAAACGTTCTAAATAATAAAAGCCTAAAATTAAGGTAGATCTGGGCCAAAATTAGAAGCTCCAGAATAGGAAAAATATCTATTGATTGATATGGAGCTGGAAAATCAATCAGCCATTAATCCACGCGATAAATCAAGCCCAATTAAGCCAAATTAGCCCTCAATAGCTTGAATTAAATTTATTACACCTTCATCTTTCTTTGGGCCCAGCTTGGAATGTCCTGCGTTTGAATTAGCCCAAATCTCTTGAATCAGCCCATTAAGTGCTTCTTTGATCTTCTTGGATCTTGCTTTAGTAATAGGCCCAACTGGAACATGCAATGGATCCTTGAATGCTTGTTGATTCTCATCAGTTTCTCCTTTCAGGCTAGCAACGCGTCCTCTACATTCATGTACTTAGTTGCTCGATAAAGTACATCGTTTATGGTCTTTGGATCGTTATTGTACAAGTAGAACAAAAACTTCCCTTTTTGCAGGCCATTGGTGAATGCAGCAATAAGTATCTTGTCATCAGCTTCGTTTATCAAAAGAGCTTCCTTGTTGAAATGGGTTATGTAAGACCTTAGTGTCTCGTACTCCCGTTGCTTGATGTTCATCAGGCATGCAATGGACTTCTTATACCTGTGTCCCCCGATAAAGTGCGAGGCAAACTACGCACTCAACTCCTTAAAGGTATCGATGGAGTTGGACATCAATCTGCTGAACCACACCCTTATAGGACCTTTCAACGTAGTTGGGAAGGCTTGGCACATGATCTTATCCGCCACACCTTGTAAATGCATGAGGGTTTTGAATGACTCCAAGTGGTCCAAATGATCCTTTGACCCATCTTAGGCTTCTATCTACGACATACAAAACTTTGTAGGAAAGGGGAACGAAGTGACGGGTGCTGTGAAGGGCGAGTCCGTCTGATGGACCAATTCATCAAGGTCATTTGACACCCACCCCTTAAGGACATTCATCATGAAGTCCATCCTTTCCTTTATCAACTGCATCTCTGTGACCATATGTGGTAGCGCCGTATCTGTGATGGATGGACGGCTGGTATCTTGTCACTCTAGTCTGCTCGGAGCATTATTTCCTTCTGGTCCTTCTTTGTCCTTCCTTTAGGCCCTGGTGCCCTCTTGCTCTTCTCCGTGACTGTTGGGCCCAGCATCCCTTTGGCGCAGCTGTTCCTCCAGGTCTTGGTTCTGCTTAGTAAGGCATTCCACAGCCGCAGCTAGGGTCTGTACCTATCGTTCAAGGATAGTAATGCGTAGCTCATCTCCATTGTTGTTGGTTGTCATTGAGCAAGTAAGTACCAGGCAACTCTTTTGTCCAGGAAGGGATAGTGTGACTTTTAGTCTACTCGATTTCCCACAGATAACACCAACTAATGATATCAAAAATCGTCAATAAGACGCACGGTTCTCATGTGCTCTAGACAAAACCTGTTAAACAAAAACAAAGAAGACCTTGCAAAGAGTATCGGTGTGGTACAGGCTAAATACCCTTCGAAGGATAAGTTAGAGAACTTTCACAACTCTAGAGTGCCAGAACTTGGGTAAATTGTGCATACCTTAATTTTTGAAGGGTTTGGGGGTTTTTTAGTAGTGTAGAGCTGATCTTCGTTTCTTGGTGGAGAAGATCTTTCCTTGTAGGGAAGTTCTTCATTAATACACGTACTTTGCAGGATCCTTTCCTTGTGGGGATTCCTTTGATTAGGGTTGATCATGGGATACAAGAAATTTCTTTACATAGATATCTGTGGGGATCAAGTTAAGCCAAGCTGGACCCGTCAGCCTCTTTAACCTCGTCGGCCTCTCCACATCTGTCAATCATCTGCTCTGTTCGAGAATTCCCGTCGGCCTATGGAGATGCCTGTCAAGTTTCATTGTGGGGTTGTCACATTTGGTGTTGTTGGCCTAAATCTTCCGTTGGTCTTCGTGAAGCTGACAGGTATATGGGTGCCATCGACCCTTTTTGTGCAATGCTTCGGGGGTATTAAATTTATGGCTAATATATCCCTATCAACAACTAAGCTCTTAAAAGTAAAAAAATCAGTCGATGGAAATTATCCCAAAATCACAATTGTTTCTATGTTCTACACTTCTACTACTCTTTTTGACTAAGTATTACAGAGTGAGTTTTAGTTGCAACTTCCATATGGGCTAGCCCATTAGATGTGTTTTGCACACTGGGATGGACTGCCATAGTCATATCTAAAAGCCGAAAACATCCATTCATTGAACCTGGACACAAGCAACAAACAAGCAGCTAAGGCCCTTCACTAGTTTTCCCACCAGAGTACAGGGAGTAAACAAACAGATTCACAGAAAAACAAATGAACAGAACAGAACAGAGTAGACCATAACCATGTCGGAGACATTCTTGGAATTCCAAATCCCACACCAAAAGCTTTTCAACGGAATTCAATTCCCTTTAGTTCTATCACCCAACCCCAAGTCCCACACCCCTCCTTCCTCTCTGTCTCTTTTCACCCAAGCGATCAAAACCGAGAAAACATTTCTCGACTCTGTTCTCCACAAGTCCGGTGCTGTACTCCTCAGGGGCTTTCCTGTAAATACAGCGTCTGACTTCAACGACGTCGTTGAGGCCTTTGGCTTCGAGGAACTTCCTTACGTGGGTGGAGCTGCCCCTCGGAACAAAGTTGTGGGTCGGGTCTTCACCACCAATGACTCCCCGCCAGACCAGAAGATTCCTTTTCACCATGAAATGGCTCAGGTATATTCCGTAATTTCATCCCTTTTTTCGGGGCAAGCTTTTATATTGAAGGTGTTGTCGTTTTTATATTAATACTCCTAGTACAGAGTTTATGTACAGTTTATCGTTTCACCATGTGGTCGACATGTCGTCGTTAAAATTAAATATCATTTTAGGATGAGTGTGGTCCATTGGGTGCCAAAACCCTATCGTTTTTTATGGATGAAAACGGCACATAGTTTTTGTATCACCTGGTTCTAGCAAAAGACGGTATTGTGTGGTGATAGTTACACAGTGGTATTCAAGTTTTAACTTCATTGTGTAAGATATTTTTATCAGCATATTGTCTTGAGCATTGTTTAAGGCTTACTTGGGTTTATTAATAGGTTACTACATTCCCTTCCAAGCTGTTTTTCTTCTGTGAAGTGGAGCCTGGAAGTGGGGGAGAGACTCCTATAGTTCTTAGCCATCTTGTCTATGAAAAGATGAAAGAGAGACACCCAGAATTTCTTGAACGACTAGAAGAACATGGATTGTTATATACGCGGGTAATAGGAGAAGATGATGACCTGTCATCTCCGATCGGGCGTGGATGGAAATCAACATTCTTGACTAAAGACAAGAGTGTGGCTGAGGAAAGGTTTGATATTTGAAATGATTTTTATTCCAAGCATTTGTGCATGACAAGCTGCGGTTCCTTATCTGGTAGTTGATTCTTATAAAACATGAACAAACCAGACATGGTCCTGTTTTGATTGGGAATACATGCAATTAGATAGGTGAAACAAGTTAAAGCACAATTTACTTTGGACACAAATTTAGCTCTCATTAATATGATCATAGTTCCTACACCATAACAACTTATTAATGTTCTTGACAATAGTGTTATTCCAAGACTAGTTGAAACCACTTCAGTATATGTTTCTTTTGAAATCACAAGTTGTACGGTGATGAGGGATAAAAAGTTGCCATGTTGCAAGCTGTGAAGGCATTTTTTCAGTAGAATTATTTGCATATGACCTGCCATATACCTATGATATGCCAATGCCCTAGATTTTATCTTTATGGTGCTCAGGTTCACTGTAATATATGATCAGTATAGGTGAACTTCTTGTGTTCAAACTCATTAGAGCAACAACTATATCGTTGCACATGTTCTATTTGCTGAACTGCTTTTCTTGTATAGCTTCTACTTGATAGATATTAGCAGGCTCAATGCCTTGCGAAAAGTATTGCATGAGGCCATTGTTCAGGACATTCAGGACTAATCATCTTATAGATGTCCCATATATTCAATTTAAGTTCTTGTGCTATCTATATAGCTAAGATCATCTTTCCATTCAATGGCTTCAAAGTAGATTAGTTTATACAATTACAAAGCGTTAACAGGTGTAATATCTATCATTTGGACCTGGAGATAATATGGCTCTACCAACACATTTGACAGGGCTGCTAATTTGGGGACGAAGCTGGAATGGCTGGAGGATTCGGTGAAAACAATAATGGGTCCACTCCCAGCTATTAAATTTGACAAGACAAGACAGCGCAAGATTTGGTTTAATAGCATGGTTTTCGCTTATATAGGCTGGGAGGATTCCAGGAATGATCCTGTAAAAGCTGTTACCTTTGGAGATGGCAAACCCTTGCCAGCTGATATCGTCTATGACTGTCTAAAGATCCTTGAAGAGGAAAGTGTAGCCTTTCCTTGGCAGAAAGGTGATGTTCTTTTGCTGGATAATTGGGCTGCCCTTCATGCCCGAAGATCATTTGATCCACCTCGCCGTATACTAGCTTCACTTTGCAAGTAGTGTCGGTGCATCTTCACCCTTCAAATGGTTTTATTGGTAATTGGTACGAAATATATAATTTTAGGCTGCATTATGGAGATGTATAAATAAGTATTGCAATGGCGTACAAACTATACTTGCAATTTATGCCACGTTTGTGAAGAAGTATCAACAGTATCAGAATGCATAAACAAAACCTATTACAATAGCTCCACAATAGAAATTTGGTTGAATATTTATCCTACCTGCTTAGTTAGACCCAAACCATACATGAAACTAAATGCATACCCTTTTTTTTGTTTGCCTCCACGAATTCTTCTACTAGGATATATCAAATTATCTTGGTGCCATCACCTCCTTACTTTTTGAAAAAAATACTAGTTTTGTGGTCAAATGCACCTCCTCATGAGAATTATGGCAAATTTTAGAAAAATGTTTACATCTTAATGTCGAGCACGGATTATGCAAATTCACTACCAACTTGCTACCTTGAAGAAAGAAAACTCCTCTATAACAGACTATTCTCATCAATTTACCAGCTTTGCCAACACTCTTGGTACTATTGATCAACCACTGAATGATTTTGGGGTTTTTGGTTCCTTATTGGCTGGCCTCAAATCCAAATATGACTCCTTTGTGACTTGAGTGTCACCGTGATTGAAGCCACAAAGCAATCATATTTGTAATTGAGGCCCACCAATAAGAAAGAAAAGGCTCAAAGTCATTGAGCGGTTGATCAATAGGGGCAAGACTTGTAAATTGATGAAAATATTCTGTTTAGAGGAGTTTCCCTTGAAGTTGGTAGTGGATCTGCATTATCCTTACTTGACACTGAGATGTGAATATTTTTTCTAATGTCTGCCATGCTTCTCATGAGGTGGTGCATTTGACCACTTGCTAGTATTTTCCAAAAAGTGAGGAGATGATAGCACCGAGAATTATTTGATCCTGAATTCATCAAGAATTGATTTTCACCATCTGTTTGAGTAGTGATGGCTTGTGTTGGAATTGGTATTGATCCATCAAGGTAGCCATAAAGGTGTTGCACTCTCAAGTTGGGAACAAATTGAGCCTTCCGTAGAAGATAGTTGTCTCTGTAGGTTTGATTGAGGGTGAATGGTGTTAAGATTGGTGAGAGAGATATGTATGGAAGAAGAAGAATTGGTGATGCTGATGTTATTGGAGGCAAAAGGAAGAATTAGCCATATATTAAACAAACAAAAAAGAAGAACGAAAGAAAGAAAAAATAATGTGCTGCCTAACCAAGAATGATGGTTAAGGCTAGTGTATATATAACTCAACGTTGATTAATTTACGGCGGGGAAAACCAAACAATACAAATTTTTGGTCATCAGTTGCGATTGTAACAAATAATTTCTAAAAAAAATACTATTTATATAATATAGGGTTTTGGATTCCTAATCAAATTTGGTTGTTTTTGCAACCGACATACTTGATGGGCTAGGTTGGGCGTGACTTCGAGCAAATCCATTTGTGGGCTGGGTTGGGTGTAACTTCGAGCAAATCTATCCGTGAAAAGTTGTAATGGTGTAATGGCATCAATATACAGAAAATGGTGAGAAATTTGGGGGAAACCCAGTCCCAATCTCTCTCCGTCATTATCCCTTCTCTCTTTGCGATACAGTGTTTTGAATTGAAAAACAAATCAGAGGAAATTGATTTAGAGAATGGCATTTGAGGGAAGGGGAAGGAGAATGGTGTTCAGTGTTTTCAGTCTTATTTTAGGATCTGATAAGTAAAAGATGGATTGCAAAATACCTACCATGAGTATGTGGAATGCTTTAAATCTTGAAGCCTCTAATTGAATGATGCTACAGTGCGTTTGGGGCTTCTTTCTTGTGTGTAAAGAGAGATAGTTAGAGGTAGATAGGCAAATATAAAGATCATCTTGTAGAACTATTTCAGTCATTGGTCTACTTTTCGAACAAGAGAGAAAGGTAGGGTCTACGAGAGGTAGTTGAAGAGAGAAACAGGATGACAGTCGAAGGTTTGCTTAGGGAAGAAGTAGGGTAAAGAAGAGAGAGGAGGGGGAGAAATAGAGAAGACAGAGGAGAAGGAGATTGGTGTTTGGCGTTTGGGATTGAGGAAGGAGTATCGGGTTTGATTTTCACAATTGTGGAAAAAATTTCGGGTTAGAAATATATTTTATATTGGAAGTTCTAAAAAAAGTCAAACATTGGTAAAAGGCTTTGGTTTTATAGTATATATAGATTAGCTAGTTTATTTCTTAATATTTAAAGATTATAAATAGGCTTGTTATGTAAGAGAAAAATCAAAAAAAAAAAATTTAATGTAACTTTAACCTAGTTTCAGAACTAGACAGAAATTCCATTTCTCCGGTCTCTCTGTAATTTTAATTTTGATTCTAAATTCTTAAGCTGATTGTTAAATACTATTGTAGGAGGAGAAGATTAAAGTAATAAAATCCCATTACCATTTTTTTTATTATGTGAAAATCTCATTACCAATTGGGTGTATTGTGTTTAATATAAGAGATATAAGTACATTATTATTGCAAAAATTATGGCTCTTGTTGTCAATAATTCTAATAGTCCCACCAATTATTATTAGAATTTGTAGTGTGTTCAATCCTACGATTCAATCTGAATGAGAACAATCAATTAATTATGCCTTTCTTTTCCTCCCAGATTTTTTTTTTTTTTTTTGGGAGGAACATCCTAGAAATAGGTAGAAATCTTTTTTCCAAGTATGTGATGTGAATGCGTTCAAGTTCGTCCTTTACTTATTTACTTGTATTATTGCAACATTTTGATATAACACCAACCCCCACCACCCCCCCCCCCCACCCCCCAAAAAAAAAAACTCAACTTCATCCTTTATTTATTTACTTGTATCATTGCAACTTTTAGATGTAGTCACCCTATTATTGCCATTTTGTATATGTATGTCCGTAAATTTCAATTAAACTCGCATTTGGCATTTCCCTTCCAATTGTACAGAATTAGACGTTCTATCATCTATACGCAACATTCAACTAACTAAAAACATTAAAATCATAATTATATAAGAGTCCAAACAAACACAAAAAAAGACTGAAATCTACTATCATCATTTCCCTACCCATTATTCTTTAAAACTGAAATCAAATGATAGCTCACTCTTTCCAGAGTCACAACACTTATTGTTTATATTTTTCAATCTACCTTCTTCTTCTTTATTTATTACTATTCTATATTTCTACATTTCAAAAAACTATTCTATATTTCTATAACTATATCTTATATATGGTTCATTCCCTTTTCGCATAGATTATTCTATTGAATATTATTTTTTAGAATATATAATATTTATCTTATAGTTTTTATACTGCCCCAAAGATTGATTTTATGGTAACAAATTTTAATAAAAGAATTTTGAAATAATTTTGAATATATTTTATTCTATTTAATATTCCGTAAAACCATAATTGATACTGAAAATAATTTTAGTACGAATTATTGTATTGAATATCTTTATTGATTTAATCATGATGATTATTTCAAATCAAATATTTGAGAATTTTCCACTTTATATAAAGATTATTGTATTTATCTTTAAAAAAATTATATAAATCTTACCGCATATTTTATAGTGAAGTTTTAAAAAATAAACATATTATACTCTTATTATACGCATACCACTCTTTTCCCATTTTCATATACCGCATAATACCCATCTATATACTTACTGTATTATATGCGTACTGCATTTTACTTACTATACCTTCAATAGTCATCTTCTTTAAATGCTTATTGTTTTTTTTTTTTTTTTAAAATAACGTATTGGTAAGCTATCCCACAAAACGGAAAAGAGAATATAGATTATATAGCCTCTTATATCACATAATCTGCATAGACTGTAATTATAGCTTATACAGCATTATTTGTTTCACTAAGTGTATACTTTTTTAATCCTCTACTAGAAAATAGCAAAGCAAAATCCTTTACAGGGTTTCTTTTTCTTTTTCTTTTTTGGACAAAATCAAAATAGCTTCAATCATATATACAAAGGTTACAATCTAGGGCATCTCATCACCAATATTAGAATATGTCATTTTCTTACTTTCCAACTTTCATTCATGTGAGTGTAACTAAAATAACTAAATTTTAATAGTGTTTCTTTTTTACAATTGCTAATATTTGACAAACGTATTCAGATTTAAATTTGAAATTTGATATCATTCAAAATTTGTGTTTAAATCTAATTCTTTATGCAGAGCCCTTTCTCTTCGGCGTTAATTTTATAATTATCAATGAAGTAGTACATATTCTATTTATATGCTCTCTATTAAGCTAATTTTAGAATAATGTATAGTTTGAAGGCATGTACTTGGCAATTTGATATGTAAATTTGTAAAATGTTCTGTGTACTATGAAGATTTGAAAGCTTTATAGGGGATACTTTTTTTTATTAAATACTGACATGGATGGTGGTACTTTTTTTTTTCTTTTATGTTGATGTCTATGATTTCTTAAACATTGTAAAATGTATTTGTCAATTCATGACAAAGCACTGCAGGACAAAAGATACCAACTTTGGAATCGGAAAAAATGGCTTGAAAAAATAGCTAGGAACTAGGGTTATGTTTGAATTTAGTTTTACTAGCAAAATTCTAAGATTAATTATGACTAACAATAATAGTATTGATGAACCCAATGGATTATAGGATAATTTCTTACAATTTTTTTAAGAACTTGGTTTAAGTTCAGTGCATTCAATGCATTGGACCTAGTCAGATGATGACACATGTCCAAAAGTGGACACATGTCACCATCTCAATGGGTCCAGTGCTACTAAACCTAAACCTGACCCTTTTTTAAAAAATTCATTGCAAATCACGTAGAATATCGGCTAGTTGTCAATAATTGATGGTGTCATATGTTGACAATCTCTATTCAAACTTCCCCTATTTGTGGGGGCTTTTATTTTATGTGAGGTCTTGTTGAATTTGCTAGCATCTCATAGTTGTCATATCTAATTTGCTTTTACATGTAAATTTAATAATAGGGCGTTTCAAGTGTTATTCTCTTTTGTTGGAAGATTAATATATCTTCAACAATGTGAAATTTCTAAAAATACAACTAAGCTCTTAAAAGTAAAAAATTCAGTCGGTGGAAATTATCCCAAAAACACAATTGTTTCTATGTTCTACTACTCTTATTGACAAAGTATTTAAGAGTGGGTTTTAGTTGCAACTTACATATGGACTAGCCCATTAGAAGTGTTATGCAAACTTGGATGGACTGCCATAGTCACATCTAAAAGCCCAAAAGCACCATTCATTGAACCTGGACACAAGCAACAAACAAGCATCAAAGGCTCTTCACTAATTTTCCCACCAAATTAAGTTGACAGAGCAAACAAACAGATTCCCAGAAAAATAAACAGAACAGAACAGAACAGAGCATAACCATGTCGGAGACATTCTTGGAATTCCAAATCCCACACCAAAAGCTTTTCAACGGAATTCAATTCCCTTTAGTTCTATCACTCAACCCCAAGTCCCAGACCCCTCCTTCCTCCCTGTCTCTTTTCACCCAAGCGATCAAAACCGAGAAGACATTTCTCGACTCTGTTCTCCACAAGTCCGGTGCTGTACTCCTCAGGGGCTTTCCTGTAAATACAGCCTCGGACTTCAACGACGTCGTTGAGGCCTTTGGCTTCGAGGAACTTCCTTACGTGGGTGGAGCTGCCCCTCGGAACAAAGTTGTGGGTCGGATCTCCACCACCAATGATTCCCCGCCAGACCAGAAGATTCCTTTTCACCATGAAATGGCTCAGGTATATTCCTTGATTCCTTCCCTTTTTTCGGGGCAATTTGCTATTGAGCTTTTATATTGAAGGTGTTGTCGTTTTTATATTAATACTCCCTGTACAGAGTTTATATACTGTTTGTCGTTTCACCACGTGGACAACATGTCCTTGTTAAAATTAAATACAGTATCATTTTAGGGTGAGTGTCGTCAACAACCTATCGTTTTTTATGGATGAAAATGGCACATAGTTTTTGTATCTCCTGGTTCTAGCAAAAGACGGTATTGAGTGGTGATAGTTACACAGTGGTATTCGAGTTTTAACTTCGTTATGTAAGATATTTTTATCAGCATACCTTCTTGAGCTTTGTTTGGGACTTACTTGGGTTTATTAATAGGTTACTACATTCCCTTCCAAGCTGTTTTTCTTCTGTGAAGTGGAGCCTGGAAGTGGGGGAGAGACTCCTATAGTTCTTAGCCATCTTGTCTATGAAAAGGTGAAAGAGAGACACCCAAAATTTGTTGAACGACTAGAAGAGCATGGGTTGTTATATACGCGGGTAATAGGAGAAGATGATGACCCGTCATCTCATATTGGGCGTGGGTGGAAATCAACATTCTTGACCAAAGAGAAGAGTGTGGCTGAGGAAAGGTTTGTGATTTGAACTATTTTTTGATATTTGAAATGATTTTTATTCCACGCATTTGTGCATGACAAGCTGTGGTTCCTTATCTGCTAGTTGATTCTTGTAACACATGAACAAACCAGACATGGTCCTGTTTTGATTGGGAATACATGCAATGAGATAGGTGAAACAAGATAAAGCACAATCTACTTTGGACACAAATCTAGCTCTCATTAACATGATCATAGTTCCTACACCATAACAACTTGTTAATGTTCTTGACAATAGTGTTATTCCAAGACTTGTTGAAACCACTTCAGTATATGTTTCTTTTGAAATCACAAGTTGTACGGTGATGAGGGATAAAAAGTTGCCATGTTGCAAGCTGTGATGGCATTTTTTCAGCAGAATTATTTGCATATGACCTGCTATATACCTATGATATGCCAATGCTCTAGATTTTATCTTTATGGTGCTCAGGTTCACTGTAATATATGATCAGTATAGGTGAACTACTTGTGTTCAAACTCATTAGAGCAACAACTATATTGTTGCACACTTTCTATTTGCTGAAATGCTTTTCTTGTATAGATTCTACTTGATAGATATTAGCAGGCTCAATGCCTTGCAAAAAGTATTGCATGAGGCCATTGTTCAAGACATTCAGGACTAATCATCTTATAGATGTCCCATATATTAAATTTAAGTTCTTGCGCTATCTGTATAGCTAAGATCATCTTTTCATACGATGGCTTCAAAGTAGATTAGTGTATGCAATTACAAAGCCTTAACAGGTATAATATCTATTATTTGGACTTGGAGATAAGATGGCTCTACCAACACATTTGACAGGGCTGCTAATTTGGGGATGAAGCTGGAATGGCTGGAGGATTCAGTGAAAACAATAATGGGTCCAATCCCAGCTATTAAATTTGACAAGACAAGACAGCGCAAGATTTGGTTTAACAGCATGGTTTCTGCTTATACAGGCTGGGAGGATGCTAGGAATGATCCTGTAAAAGCTGTTACCTTTGGAGATGGCAAACCGTTGCCAGCTGATATCATCTATGACTGTGTAAACATCCTTGAAGAGGAAAGTGTAGCCTTTCCTTGGCAGAAAGGTGATGTTCTTTTGCTGGATAATTGGGCAGCCCTTCATGCCCGAAGATCATTTGATCCACCTCGCCGTATACTAGCTTCACTTTGCAAGTAGTATCAGTGCATCTTCACCCTGCAAATGTTTTTATTGGTTGGTACGAAATTATACAATTTTGGGCTGCGTTATGGAGATGTATAAATGAAGTATTGCAATGGCGTACAAACTATGTTTGCAATTTATGGCACGTTTGTGGAGAAGTATTTGTTGAAGATGATGGTGTTTCTAAATTTTAGAAATCAAAAAAGAGTTTGAAATTAGAGAAGGTTCGAGGAAGAAGATGATTTGGGAGTTACCGTTGCGATTTTTGAATGATGATGAAATGCACCATACCACTAAAGGTGCTGTTGTTAAATGCATCGTTTCACTTATATTGGTGGCTGAGTGTAATAGACTGAAAACGGTGTCATATCATGAGTTCAAACATCAGTTGGCAGTGGTGCGAAAATCAGTTGAGCTTAGTTGATTTCATTCCTGGTTTTACAGATCTAATCCGCATAATATGGAGATAATTGTTATTCAATTATTGATAGGATTTGTACTATAAATATAACTCTGAGCTACAAATTGTAATTAAGCAAGAAATTAAATACAAGTTTAGTCAATTTCATTCTCTTCCTCTTTCTCCCTCTCTCTCAATCTTTGTTCTTAGTTCTTCAATATTCAATCACAGTTTCTCTTTTGTTCTTGCTTCAATACAAGCTACTGCTTCTATAGTTTTTCTTCATGGTATCAGAGCCAACGCTCCCTGCTCAAAGTTCATCTACGGCTTCCTCAGGTTCAACAATGGCTACCTCTTCAACTTCTTCAATTTCTTCAACAAATGTGATGAATCAGCCACTCCTTTCAAACATGGCCAATATGATGACTGTCAAGTTAGACAACACAAATTACATAATATGGAAGCAACAAATCTCAATGGTTTTGGAAACCTATTCACTCTTTTAATTACTGGAAGAACCTCAATTGATTCCTAAGAAGATCTTGAAAGATCTTTTTGGTGTTACCGCAACAATTCTGAATCCAAATTACTTACTCTGGAGGTCAAAGGAGAAAGCTTTGCTTACATTCATGAGCTCCACTCTATTGCCTTCCATCTTGGCTCTTATAGTAGGTTGCTCATCTGCCATGGAGGTCTGGAAAGTCTTGTAAAATAGGTTTTCATCCATTTCCAAATCATACATGATGAATCTCAAAGGTAAATTGCATAACCTCAAGAAAGGAGCAGACACTGTGGAACTTTATCTGCAAAAAATCAAAGTAGTTAGGATATACTACTAGTTGTTGGTGTGATTATAGATGATGAAGAGTTTCTTCAGATCACAATCAAAGGTCTGCCTAAAGAACATAATGCTTTCAAGTCTGCAATAAGGACCAAGAGCACTCAATTAAGCTTTGATGAGCTTTCAACCATGCTAATTGCAAAAGAGAAATCACTCAATGAAGGTTTGGATGTTAAAGATCCAATCTTTGCTTAGGCAGCTACTTCCACCTCAAAGCCTAATGGTAACTACAATCAATACAATAGAGGAAGGGGCAGAGAAAATACAACAACAAAGGTGGAAGAGTAGGTAGAGGCTCAGATAATCAATCACCTTACTTCAATCAATTTTCACAATTTCAGTCAAACCAGTCCAATACAACTACTGCTAGTCCCAGAACAGGAAGGCCAACTCGTCAGATCTGTGGCAAGCTTGGACATTTAGCCATTAATTGCTATCATAGGATGGATTATGCCTATCAAGGCAAACATCCACCTTCCAAGCTTGTAGCAATGGCTACAACTTCTAATGCTTGCCTTGCACAAGAGCAACCTTGGCTAGTTGATAGTGCAGCCACTGAACATGTCACTACAAGCCTAAATTAACTCAACTTTCCAAAACCTTATACTGGCCAAGATCACCTCACTGTTGGCAATGGGCAGAATCTACCAATCACTCACATAGGTAAAACTAGCCAAGATCACCTCATTGTTGGCAATGGGCAGAATCTACCAATCACTCACATAGGTAAAACACTTATTCCTTCTTCATCTTAACAATGTTCTTAAAGTTTCATCAATTTGCTCCAATGTTGCTTCTATTCACAAAATCTGCACAGAGAAAGTTTTCTACCAGGGCATGAGTGAAGATGGAGTTTATCCCATCTATCCTCATAAGGCTCCTCAGCTTGCTTTGTCTTCCAAGGCTTGCGACAATGTTGCTAAGTCCACTAGTTTCAATAAAACACTTTGGCACATGAGACTAGGTCATCCTAATGATCAAGTTCTCAAACTCCTTTTTCCTCATTTCAAATCTATTCTAAATAAATGTACTGATGTACCTCACTCATGTACTCACTGCTTATATGGAAAAATGCATAATCTTCCTTTTCCTAAGTCTCAATTTCTTGCATCTTCTCCTTTTGAATTGATACACTCTGATGTTTGGGGTCCTTCCCCTATGCAATCTGTTGACAGAATTAGATATTATGTATTGTTTATTGACCAATTTACATGTTTCACTTGGATTTATCTTCTTAGTCAAAATCAATCTTTTCCAAGTTTTTAATGTTTTCCTCCAAAATAAAAACACTAAGGTCTGATGGTGGAGGTGAGTATACCTCTTCTGCCTTTAAATCCTATCTTCAACAACATGGCATTATTCATCAACTATCTTGTCCTTATACCCCACAACAAAATGGCCTTCTTGAAAGAAAACATGGGCATCTTATGGAAACTACTATAACCATGTTATCTCAAGCTTCTGTGTCCACTACCTATTGGTCCTATGCTGCTCTCACAGTAGTTTCTCTCATCAATTTACTACCTACATCTATCCTAAACTTTGTCTCACCTTGGTTCAAGCTTTATTCATCTCACCCAAATTTGTCACAATTGAAGGTTTTTGGTTGTACCTGCTATCCCCACCTTAGATCTTACCCCACTCACAAGCTTGAACCAAGAACCAAAGAGTGTCTGTTCTTAGGTTATTCCTTCCCTTCTAAAGGATATCTCTGTCTTGATGTTCAATCTCAACACTTATACACTTCAAGGCATATCTTATTCAATGAGACTAAGTTTCCTTTCCCTACTCTTAGCAACTCCCTGCACTCTTCATCTTCTCCAACCTTAGCATTATTTGATCCCCTTTGGTTGTCAAATCTTATTTATCTTCACTCTTTTAATCAAACATCTCTATTGGATCCTTACACATCTTCAACCACTTCATAAGTTCCTCTCAATTCCTCTATTGCTTGATCTGCACCTCTACAGCCAGATTCTCCACCATTGCCTTCTCCCTCCAAACCTGCCAATCCCTCTCAACCTCGCCCTATACCTCCATCCATGGCCACTAAACCTTTGCTCTAAGCTTCCTTTCTTATCTCAATTCCATCTTCAATTCCTTCCCTTGCTGCTCCTAATCTGCATCCTATGCAAACTAGGTCCAAAAATGGCATAACTAAGCCTAACACCAAACTATGCTATAAGACAGTCCTAGATTACACCTACACAAAACCTACTACATACAAAATAGCCTCTAAATATCCTAAATGGTGTGAAGTCATGGATGCTAAATATCAAGCCTTACAAAAGCAGCACACTTAGACTTTGGTTCTAGCTCCTCCTCATGCTAATTTGGTTGGATGTAAGTGGGTTTTCAAGCTTAAGCTAAACGGTGATGGCACCATTGCTCATTACAAAGCAAGGTGATGACTTGCATAATTGAGTGTAATTTATCACTTCTCAACTTTAAATTTTAGTCTAATTATATTTATTTTGTTGATTTTAGACTTGATTTTTGTTATTTAAATTTTATTCTAGATTTGAAGAAAATAAAGATTTACTCAAATAAAAGAGATGTGAAGCAGCTAGAGAGAATATTGGGTCTTGGATAAACGGAAACAAAGGAAGATTTCTTTATGGCCTTAGAAGTTGGCAAGGAACAAAAAAGGGCAACACGTCAAAAAGAAAAGAAAAAGAAAGAGGTGCTAAACTAAAAGGAGCAACACGTTGGGGATTTTGAAGCAAAACGTTTTAGGCTTTTTGGGCTGCAACAAGTTTTGGGCTGGACTTTAAAAACGTAGGGCTAAAAGAAAAGAAAAAAAGAGGCGCTAAAAGAAAACAAAGAAAAAGGCGCTGAAGCAAGAAACAAAAAGAGGAGGCGCTGAAACAGAAAAAAAGAAAAAGAAAAAAGCACTGAACAGAAAAGAAAGAAGGAGGCGCTGAACAGAAACAAAAAGAAGGAAGGAGGCACTGAAGCTGAACAGAGAGGGCTGGAACAGAAAAGGAGGCGCTGAACAGAGGAAATTGAAAAGAAAAGGAGGGCTGGAACAAAGAAGGGGCGCTGAACAGAGAGGGCTGAACAGATAATTTTTCAGCATTTATTTTCTTTCGAAACTTCTCAGAAAAATGATGGTGAATTCGTTTATGTTGAATTTGATTTTTAGCATGAACTAAATTTTCTTTATTCTAGGAAAACTATGTAATCTAATTCCAAACTATGCTTGCTTTTCTATGGTAATTTGAATTAATTCTCTTCATGTTTGTTTGATTTATTCTGAGCTTATTACTTCTAATTAACTGGCCATTAATTAAATGATTTTGATCTTGTGATTTGCTGTTGAAAGAGTGAATTATAAGATAGATCTTGAATATTTCAGCGTAGGTAAATATAGAGATCGAAAGACTTATATGAACCTATGTAGTATTAAAATCGTTGGTCTTAATGTTTTCTTACTTTATTAAATTGCATACTCTTGTGTAAAATGATGAACAAGAATGTTTCCATTTGACTATCGAAAAAGGCTTTTGGAAGAGTTTGGAGATTACTAACAAAAAGAGAGAATTAAATTCAATTAGTTAGATTAGTAAAGCATAGTGAGGGATTAGGTGAAATCGCTCATTAAGTTGATTTTCAAGCAACATCTTTCTTTTCCTCTGCGTATCTTTTATTTAAATTGATTTTATTTTGAATTCCAATTACAAAAACCTTAGTGATTTCTCTAGATAAAATCGAGATTAGCATAATTTTGGTATTTGTCAAAAGTAAGTTACCAATCCCTGAAGACGATACTCTTCTCATCACTTTACTATAAAACTACGATACTGTACACTTGCAGTTTTGCACCAATCACAAGGCTTGTGGCTAAAGGGTTCCATCTGCAGGTAGGTATTGACTATTTTGAGACCTTCAATCCAGTCATCAAGCCAGCCATTGTTAGACTTGTCCTTGCTATTGTAGTAAATTGTAATTGGCCTTTGAGACAATTGGATGTGTCTAATACTTTCTTACATGGAACCTCAAGAAGGAGGTCTATATGCAATAACCTCTAGGGTATGTAGATGCTGCTCATCCTTCCTATTTGTGTAAACTACATAACTCACTCTATAGACTCAAACAAGTACCGAGGGCATGGTTTGAGAGGTTTACCTTTCATCTCCTTCATCTTGGGTTCACTGCCTCTATGGCTAATAGTTCTCTATTCATTTTTCATTCCACCAGCACCATCATCTACCTTCTGCTCTATGTAGATGACATTATCATCACTGGGAACAACTCCAAGCGTATCTCACATCTCATTGCAGCCTTGAGTGCTATTTTTGATCTTAAAGATCTTGGTTCTCTACATTATTTTTTGGGCATCCAAATCACTAGAACTCAGTTTGGCCTCTTTGTCACGCAGTCCAAGTTTTCCTCTTATGTCCTTCACAGGTTCCACATGGAGAACTCTAAGCCTACTAAAACTCCATGTTATCCATCCACTAGATTGCTCCCTCATGATGGTGTCTCTCTATTTGATCCCACTGAGTATAGGAGTATGGTTAGGGCACTTCAATAGTTGACCTTCACTAGACCTGATCTTGCCTTTAGTGTGCATCAATTGTGCCAATTCATAAGCAAGCCTACTTCCACTCATTTGGGGGCTACCAAACGGGTTCTTAGATATATTCGTGGTACTTTACATCATGGCATCTCTTTCACTCCTAACCCTTTGACTCACTACATTTTCGAATGCAAACTAGGCTGGTGATCCCACAAACCATTGCTCCACCACTGGTCTTCACATATTTCTTGGTCCATCCCCCATTTCCTAATTTGCAAAGAAGCAAGTTATTGTGTCTCGCTCTTCTATTGAGGCTAAATACCATGCCTTGGCCACCATTGTTGCAAAACTCTCTTGGTTTCACATCTTGTTTAAAGAATTGCAAAACTTTCTCTCTCATGTCCCTATCATTTGGGGTGACAATGTCTCTGCTATTGCCTTGTCTGTCAATCCAGTTTTTCATTCTCACACAAAACATATTAAGGTCGATTATCACTATGTGCGTGAGAAGGTTTTGCGCATAGATTTGTGAATTCGTTTTATTTTTGGTAAAGATAATTTGGCTGACATTTTTACCAAACCCTTGACTGCCCCTTCTTTTCTTCATCAACGATGCAAACTCCTGGATGATTCCTCCCCCTGTCATTTGAGGGGGGATGTTGAAGATTCTAAATTTGAGAAATCAGAAAAGGGATTGAATTATGTGAAATCAGAGAAGGCTTGAGGAAGAAGATGATTTGGGAGTTACCATTGGGACTTTTAAATGATGATGAAACACATCGTATCACCGTAGGTGTTGTTGTTAAATGCATCGTTTCACTTATATTGGTGGTTGAGTGTAATAGACTGAAAATGGCGTTCTATCATGAGTTTAAAGATTAGTTGGTAGTGGCGCGAAAATCATTTGAGCTTAGTTGATTTCATTCCTGGTTTTACGAATCTGATATACATAATGTGAAGATAATTGTTATTCAATTATTGATAGGGTTTGTACTATAAATAGAACTCTGAGCTACAGATTGTAATTAAGTAAGAAATTAATTACAAGTTTATTCAGCTTCACTCTCTCTCTCTCTCTCTCTCTCTCTCTCTCTCTCTTTTCTTAGTTCTTCAATATTCAATCACAATTTCTCTTTTGTTCTTGCTTTAATACAAGCTACTGCTTCTATAGGTTTCTTTAGTATCAACAGTATCAATATGCATAAACAAAACCTATTACAATAGCTCCACAATAGATATTTAGGTGAAAATTTAACCTATCTGTCTAGTTAGACCCAAGCCATACATGAAACTAAATGCATTCCCTTTTTTTGTTTGCCTCCACAAATTCCTCTCATAGGATATATCAAATTATCTTGATGCCATCACCTCCTTACTTTTCGGGAAAAAAAAAGTACTAGTTTTGTGGTCAAATTCACCACCTCATGAGAATTATGGAAGATTTTAGAAAAATGTTTAAATCTTCACGTCGAGCATGAATTATGCAAATTCACTACCAACTTGCTACCTTGAAGAAAGAAAACTCCTCTATAACAGACTATTCTCATCAATTTACCAATTTTGCCAACACTCTTGCTACTATTGATCAACCACTCAATGATTTTGGGGTTTTTGGTTTCTTATTGGCTGGCCTTGAATCCGAATATCACTCCTTTATGACTTAAGCGTCGCTGTAATTGGGTCATAGCATAACAAATATTTGAGATTATATATAAAGTATTACAAAAGTTCTAAATATTTGTCTAAACATTTGTTCAAAAAGTTAGATTTGAACACAAAAAAGATATCTAAAATTAAGTATTAATTTATATAAAGTATTACAAAATGTTAGATCTGAACACAAAAAATTGTCTCTGTAATTGGGTCACTAAAATCAAGTTTTTAAGTGGTAGCCACATGAACCCAAATAAGAATTCACCAAATAAAATCCAAAAAAAAAAAAAAAAGTAGCACTAACAATACCCAACAACAGTATTAGCAAAATAACTGAAATAGAAAATCAAAATATTACTTACACAATTTATAATCAGAATTATAAAGAGAGCAATAAAAATTTCAAAAAAGATGAATGAAAAATCTCACTTTGGTTACCAAACAATACAAATTTTCAGTCGTGAGTTGCGATTGTAACAAATATTCTCTAAAAATATACTACTTATATAATATAAGGTTCTGGATTCCTAATCAAATTTGTTTACCTTTGCTGACTAACATACTTGAAATATAATGGGCTGGATACTCGAGAGTATGATGGGCCGATTGGTGTGACTCGATGGGCTAGGTTGGGCGTGACTTCACGCAAATCCATCTATGGGTTGGGTTAGGTGTGACTTCGAGCAAATCCATCCGTGGAGAGTTGTGATGGTGCAACAGCATCGATACATAGAAAATGGTGAGAAATTTGGGGGAAACGCATCCCCAATCTCTCTCCATCATTATCCCCTCTCTTTTTGTGATACAGTGTTTTGAATTGAAAAACAAATCGGAGGAAGCTAATGTAGAGAAGGGGAAGGAGAAAGGCGTTCTGTGTTTCCAATCATATTTTAGGATCTGATAAGCTAAAGATGGATTTCAAAATACCTACCATGCGTATGTGGAATGCTATAAATCTTGAATCCTCTAATTGAATGATGCTACAGTACGTTAAGGGCTTCTTTCCTATGTGTGAAGAGAGATAGTTAAAGGCAGATAGGCAAATATAAGGATCATCCTGTAGAATCATTTCATTCATCGGTCTACTCTTCAAACTTGAGAGAAAGGTAGGGTCTGCGAGAGGCAGTTGAAGAGAGAAACATGATGACAGTTGAAGTTTTGCCTAGGGAAGGAGAAGGGTGGAGAAGAGAGAGGAGGGGGAGAAATAGAGAAGAGAGAGGAGAAGGAGAATGGCGTTTGGGATTGAGGAAGGAGTATCAGGTTTTATTTTCACAATTGTGGAGAATTTTTTGGGTTTTAGCTTCCTTTTTTAGCTGAAATTTTTGGGTTAGAAATAGTTTTTTTTTTTTTTTAATAATGCAGATGTGTAAAAACGTGGGGGCTCTAAAAAATGTCAAACATTGGTTAGGAGCTTCGGTTTCATAATATATATAGATATATAGATTAACTAGTTTATTTCTTAGTAATTAAAGATTATAAATAAGCTTGTTATGTAAGAGAAGAATTAGTTTTTTTTTAATGTAAATTTAACCTAGTTTCAAACCTGGACGGAAATTCTGTTTCTCCGGTCTCTCTGTAATTCCAATTTTGATTCTTAATTCTAAAGCTGATTGCTGAATACTACTATAGGAGAAGTAGATTAAAATGATAAAATCTCATTACCATTTTTTTTTCTGTTATGTGAAAATCTCATTAGCAATTGGGTGTATCGTGTTTAATATAAGAGATATAAGTACATTATTATTATTATTATTGCAGAAATTATGGCTCTTGTCGTCGATAATTCTAGCAGTCCCACAAATTATTATTAGAATCTGTAATGTATTCAGTATAACCACCCTCTAGCTACCTTAGAGTATCAACATTGAAGAATGCTACTCTATCCTATTTTACCATCCTAAAAAACTATTTTATCAATTATACCATACCATTTTACAATATACCCTACATCCAAAAACTCTATTATTTTACTTTTTCATTAAAATATTATTTTTTAATCTTTTTTTATTATTTCTTTTATATCATCACTTTTTTTCAACCAAGAATTTAATTCCAACGAAAAAGGGGTGAATAATTTTTTTTTTTTTTTACCATAGTGCTACAGTACAATTCTAAGTTTAGAATTGTACTGCAGCACTATTGCAAAAAAATTTGCAATAGTAAGATATACCATTTTTTGATGTAAAGATTTTTGAGCTATGAAATACCAAAAAAGCCTCAGATATAAGAATGCTAATGCACTTAGGACAGACAGCCAACCCAAACAACAAACACACCCCCCCCCCCCCAAAAAACCCCAAAAAAAAAAAAAAAAAAAAAACACACACTCAAGTTCATCCTTTATTTATTTGCTTGTACTATTGCAACTTTTTGATGTGTAAACTATAAAGCATTATTTGTTTCACTGATTGAATTCTAAAAGCCCAAAACCACCATTCATTGAACCTGGACACAAGCAACAAACAAACAGCAAAGGCTCTTCACTAATTTTCCCACCAGAGTTCACAGGGTCAACAAACAGATTCACAGAAAAACAAACAGAACAGAGCATAACCATGTCGGAGACATTCTTGGAATTCCAAATCCCACACCAAAAGCTTTTCGACGGAATTCAATTCCCTTCAGTTCTATCACCCAACCCCAAGTCCCACACCCCTCCTTCCTCTCTGTCTCTTTTCACCCAAGCGATCAAAACCGAGAAAACATTTCTCGACTCTGTTCTCCACAAGTCCGGTGCTGTACTCTTCAGGGGCTTTCCTGTAAATACAGCCTCGGACTTCAACGACGTCGTTGAGGCCTTTGGCTTCGAGGAACTTCCTTACGTTGGTGGAGCTGCCCCTCGGAGCAACGTTGTGGGTCGGGTCTTCACCACCAATGATTCCCCGCCAGACCAGAAGATTCCTTTTCACCATGAAATGGCTCAGGTATATTCCGTAATTTCATCCCTTTTTTTTGGGGCAATTTGCTATTGAGCTTTTATGTTGAAGGTGTTGTCGTTTTTATTTTAATACTAGTACAGAGTTTATATACAGTTTGTCGTTTCACTATGTGGACGACATGTCGTCGTTAACATTAAACTTTATCATTTTAGGGTGAGTGTGATCCAAGGGGTGTGTGATTGCCGTTTTTATGGATGAAAACGGCACATAGTTTTTGTATCACCTTGTGCAAGCAAAAGGCGGTATTTAGTGGTGAAGTTACACAGTAGTTAGCCACAGCTAAAATGGTGAAATCGTGTTTTCACTTTTCAAAATACGTTTCAGCTAATGTATATGATAGTTGAGTTTATCTATGGAGCACGGGTGCGGGACTCGACAATTTTTAAAATAGTAAGATACGGTGGTCATTAAAAAATTATTAAAAATATTTTTATTTATATTTTCTATATATTACTCAGCATTTTTTTTTTTCCCCTATATATTGCTAAACATTATATATTGACAAATATATAATAACTAAATAAACTATCAAACCCAAGTCACAGCTCCCAAGTTCACAACATTACACTATTACAGGCAGCTTACATAAAGTCATAAAGAAATATTTAATATGTTTATATGGTCAAACAAGTAATTCACAATTTATTGATGTAATAAAAATAATAATTTCAATAGGGAGTCTAGATTAAAAAAAAAAAAAAAAAGTGAGACCGAGATTTCAGTAGGGAGTCTAGATAAAAATATTGTTCACGGAACATAGTGTGAACTGAATGGTGAGTACAATAAATAAAAAAAATTTAAAAAAAGTGTGATAATCATTGTTCTAAAAGGAAGCTTAGATACCTGAGTTGAGAGTTGGGTGACTTAGGTCGGTGAGCTTGGGAGTTGGGAGTTGAAATCAAGTGGACATTTTGAAGCTTGAGTTGAAACTGAGACCGAGATTTTGAAGGCTTGAAGCTTGAGTTGATTCAGTTGAAACGGTGAGAGAGAGGGGATTGATGGGCCTGTAAGAGAGAGGGGAGACAGAGACACAACAAAGCCGAGAGGTAGAGAGGGGCTGAGCAAATGATTTACAAATGACTTAGGGTTTTCAGTTTTGAAGGTTAGTTTGAGTTGAAACGGTGCGCTTCGCACCCTTTTTTTTTTAAACTTGAATTTCGGCCTGTATCGTATCAGCCTGTTTCAGCGGTTTCGCCCAATAGGGACCGTTACGGCCTGAGTCGGCATGAATCAGCCCAATTCAGCGTGAATCAGCCCGAGTTTGCGCCACGTTGGTGCAAGTCGTAAAAAAAAAAAAAAATTAAATTAAAATTTAAAAAAAAAAAAAAAAAAAAAACTGGATGTAGCACCGACTCGCAAGCAGCAGCGTCCCTCGCGCGTTGCCGCATCAGGCCACATTGGACGTGGGTGCGACTCCTCTGGCGTCGCGTTTGTGCTTCCCAGGAGTTTACATGCTGTCAGAGGAATGGTCCATATATTCTATGCATGAGATACCTTCCTACATGTAAAAGGGCATATATATGGGATCCAAGAGAGGGGACATGTATATGAGCAATGCTATGGAGACCCAACTTTTTACTATCCGTTTCACAACTTGCTAAGGTGGCAAGTTTTTATTAGATAACATCACTTTCACATAATCCACTACTCTTTTTTCATTAGAGCAACTGCATCAGTCCGTGTAAAATATTCCATCCATTTTAGCATAAGAACCTACTTGTTCTATTTTCTACAATCATTTTTGCAAAACACCCACATCAGTTTATTTATTTTACATGTCCCGCAAAAAAAAAAAAGTTTATCTATTTTACAAGATATTTCAATAAAATATTCATTCTTCATCAATTTTTTATTATTTTCCATAATGGTCATACTTTTTTTAATTTAAACTTATATTTTAAGTAAACTACCAACACCGGTGGCTTCGCCAATGGAGCCGCTTATGGCAAAGGTCCGATGGCCGAACCGCCAAAATAGTGGCTCTGATGAACACCACCAGATTGGTCTCGCCGCCCACCGTACCGCTGAATAATGACCCACCGATGGGTGGATTGTTAAAATAGTGGAATTCATTCTCAACTTCAAGCGGATCTCATCGAGCACCTATGGCAACTACAAGACCAATCGTAGGAATTTGGAATTCTAAATTTCTAAGTAATTATTACTACTTTCATTTAATGTGAAGCTTCATTGGAATTTGAAATTTGCTAAGTTTAATATCAGAATAAAATTTTCAAATTGCATTCCTTTGATGTTCTATGAGATTATTTATCTGAATTAGCGTAATGAAGGAAGATAGCAATTTCCTACTGTATCAGATAGTCCAGCCTCATGCTTCAAATCTGTTTCCTCTCCCATATTGACGATAATCTCCTACTGTATCACTACCTTTCATGAAGAAAAACCACACACCTTTTACGTAGCATCTAGTGCAATCCAGTTCAAATAAGATGTAATATCTTAGGAGCTTGACTTAGAATTTGAGCCTTAGACGGATTCCAATACAGCAGATTCAATGCAGATTCCACTCAGGCAGATTCCAATAAGACAATATGCTAGTACTGAAATTTATAGCTTGACTTAGAATTGAAACGCACAAATTTAATGCAGATTCCACTAAGGCAAATTTAATCACAAACCCTGCTTCACCCAGAACAGAATGACAAAAACAGAGACATTGCTATTATCGAAGTGCTATTATCCTTGCACAAATTATCTTGTACAGAATGACAAAAACAGAGACATTGCTTCAACCAAAACAGAATCACAAATTAAATTGAATAACCAAGTGCTACTGTCCATGCACAATACAAAATTTACAACGTTGCTATTTTGCTTGCACAAGTGAAGACTACAAAAATATATCTAATATGATTAGAGATTGAATAATTATGTTCCCTGCACAAGTAAATACTACAAAAGAGATGTCTAACATCAAATCATCCATGTCAACCATGTGCTAGTATCTTTGCACTATACAAAAATTACTTGATTAGATATTATCAATAATAATATTCAAATTATGATGAAAATTTAGACCTTAACCTCTTCAATATTTCCAAACAACGTAGACGAATATATTCTTTTTGCTTAGGATCTATTGTTCTTGTATCTTTCATCATAATCTCATCTTCTACTTTCCTCTTTTCTACTTCATTCTTCTCTTCCTTGATACGAATCAACTCTCTTCGTTCTTTGGATGCAATGCACATTAACTCTCTTCATTCTTCTAATACAATACGCATATTTTCCTTTTTCTCCTCATGCATTCTCCTCTTTTCTTCCTTAATTTCATCCAATTGGGAGGAAAGTATTTGGACCACATTATCGCTATTCTTTCTTTTCTTTAATTTCTCCTTTTCGGCCTTCTTGCCTATAGGTCTCTCCAAGGTTTCGTCAGAGTTCATCTCATCATTATCTTCATCTAGATTTATTGAGCTTGCAAAAGTAGGACAAGATTGTGTGGTTGGCTGTCTTAAGCGAACCTTCACATTATCTCTTAGATTCAACCACTTAACTTCATTCTTCAAAATTCTCCAATAAAGTTCCAATTGAAATGCATTTTTGCTATTACTTTTGTACATAAATTTTGCATCATTAATCTACAAAAGTAAAAAAAATTGAAAATAATGAGAATCATAAAACTAAAAGTGCATTGATGTGTAATTCATATTAGATGTTGAGTCGAAATACCTTATCATGCTCAATTTTACCACTTTCATTCTAATTGTCAATTTGGACCAAGTATCCACAAAACTTGTTGGTCTCCCTTTGAATTATTGACTACCGACTACTTAAAGAGTCCTTGGAGCGGTTAAATTTCTTGTCATTGTAGAAGGTGGACCAAATTCTATTTCAAAATATTGTGTTTTTGGTCCGTCAATGTCATGGCATCTAAGCTAACATTAAGCCACGCTGACATTAGCTTAATGTCTTCATCTACGATAAAATTGTTTCCCTGTTGCTTTTCTTAGTAATTGATTCTTTTGCAATGAGGGGTGCAAACTGACCCATTTCAACTTGGGGTGGAGATTGATGGACATTCACGTCTGAATGTGAAGTGGACATCAAAATTATATTATCAAAACCTTGTTCCTTGTCCTGTTATATGTCAAGGAAGAAGGGATTTTGCGAGTCCATCTCCTAACAAACACCAAAGTAATTCAGAAGCAGCACTAACACAAGCAACCAAAGTAATTTCGGGTACCATCCAATGCTAAAACTGAAAATTCTATCAAGTGCAAGATAAGATCAAGTCATTGCCAACTATCTAATAACACAACCCTATCAAGTGCGAGATAAGCACAGCAGCCAAGAAAGTCAGGCAGAGCAGCCAAGAAGGTCAAGCATAGCAGCCAAGAAGGCACAAATCTATTCACCAAATAATAAAAACATCATTACTTTAATTGAAAGTCCATATAAAAAATGTCTTGGCTTTTTTCAATTTTGCGTTAAGACATTAAACTACAGCCACCAACTCATGGATCTGAATTAAAATTCTTGATGTTTCAACAAAACAAGAGCCACAATTAATGGATAAGAGAGCAACGAAGAAACCACATGAAGGTGATAACATAGATAACGGTTATGATCAAGTGGTAACATATAATACAAGATACAAATCCTAACAACTCTAGGATTGTGATAACTGGTAAGATAGGATAGAGTTGTTTCCATTTCAAATACCTATGCATTTCACAGTACTCTTGTATTTCAAACACTCTTGTATTTCAAATTTTGTATCTATACAAATTCTATATTAATAAAAAATAAATAAAAAATAAAAAACCTTGAACGAATTCTATTACAAATTCTATTATAAATAAAAAGACTTGAACCGTATCTGTACAAATCCTAACATTTTTTTTTTTTTTTTCATTAAAGAGGATTTTATTGATAGCTAATAAATGTGTAGCACAGAGACAAACAGAGCCATAACAAACCATAACTACCAGAACAAAACAACAAGACAGAGTCAAAACACACTACAAACAAAATCCCAATGAGTCCCAAAATTAACACTTTTATGCCCTCACTTGAATTATAGGTTCACGTTATTGAGTTCCTGGAACTCAAAATTTTAGAGTAGAACAATCTTTTAATTTACACTTTTTCTTAAGGCTTGAACTAACAGTAAACCCGTTTAGAGAAACTCCCAAGAATCTTGCTCTAAACCAAAGAGAAAAAAAAAAAAACCCTGAAATCTCAATGAGAAAAACCCATACCTTTTTGGAGAAATTTGCCCCAAAATCTGTCAATAGAGATAACTCCAAACTGATCCACCCTCCTCGTGGGGCTGCAAAACCCCCCAAACTAGTCACATTCTTTCCCGTGGTGATGAAAATGAGCAAGAGCAAGAGCTGAGAGAAGCAGACGAAGAGAGAAGATGAGAGGAAGAGGTCAGGAATGAAACAGGGAGAGAGTACTGAGACGTGTTGGTGTTGCTCAGGTGATAGGGGAGAGAGAAAAAAAAAGTGTGAAATAGGTTTTTATAATATATAAAGATAATATTAAAATAATGTATACCCGAGCATTTCATTGAAGGCAAATATGATAAACAGTAGCAGCCATGACCAGTTTACATAATACAGCCTTTAAGAGAACTTTTTTTTGGCAACTCTCTAGTACCCCATTCAATCACAGCATCACATTGACACTTTGGGTTCTTAACCAAACACATGCACATTATTACAAAAGGTTATGTCAGCAACAAATGTGAAATATTTTGTTTCACTAGATTTATTATGCATATGGAATCCTCGAATGTGGGATTTACACGAGTGTTGCACACCTCATTGTGTAAGATATTTTTATCAGCATATCTTCTTGAGCTTTGTTTAAGACTTGGATTTATTAATAGGTTACTACATTCCCTTCCAAGCTGTTTTTCTTCTGTGAAGTGGAGCCTGGAAGTGGGGGAGAGACTCCTATAGTTCTTAGCCATCTTGTCTATGAAAAGATGAAAGAGAGACACCCAGAATTTGTTGAACGACTAGAAGAGCATGGATTGTTATATACGCGGGTAATAGGAGAAGATGATGACCTGTCATCTCCGATTGGGCGTGGGTGGAAATCAACATTCTTGACCAAAGACAAGAGTGTGGCTGAGGAGAGGTTTGTGATTTCAACTATTGTTTGATATTTGAAATGATTTTTATTCCAAGCATTTGTGCATGACAAGCTGCAGTTTCTTATCTGGTAGTTGATTCTTGTAAAACATGAACAAACCAGACATGGTCCTGTTTTGATTGGAAATACATGCAACGAGATAGGTGAAACAAGTTGAAGCAGAGTCTACTTTGGACACAAATTTAGCTCTGATTAATATGATCATAGTTCCTACACCATAACAACTTATTAATATTCTTGACAATAGTGTGATTCCAAGACTACTTGAAACCACTTCAGTATATGTTTCTTTTGAAATCACAAGTTGGACGGTGATGAGGGATAAAAAGTTGCCATGTTGCAAGCTGTGATGGCATTTTTCAGCAGAATTATTTGCACATGACCTGCTATATACCTATGATATGCCAATGCTCTAGATTTTATCTTTATGGTGCTCAGGTTCACTGTAATATATGATCAGTATAGGTGAACTTCTTGTGTTCAAACTCATAACAGCAACAACTATATTTTTGCACACGTTCTATTTGCTGAACTGCTTTTCTTGTATGGCTTCTATTTGATAGATATTAGCAGGCTCAATGCCTTGCAAAAAGTATTGCATGAGGCCATTGTTCAGGACATTCAGGACTAATCATCTTATAGATGTCCCATATATTCAATTTAAGTTCTTGTGCAATCTATATAGCTAAGATCATCTTTTCATTCGATGGCTTCAAAGTAGATTAGTATATACAATTACAAAGCGTTAACAGGTATAATATGGCTCTACCAACACATTTGACAGGGCAGCTAATGTGGGGACGAAGCTGGAATGGCTGGAGGATTCAGTGAAAACAATAATGGGTCCAATCCCAGCTATTAAATTCGACAAGACAAGACAGCGCAAGATTTGGTTTAACAGCATGATTATCGCTTATATAGGCTGGGAGGATGCCAGGAATGATCCTGTAAAGGCTGTTACCTTTGGAGATGGCAAACCATTGCCAGCTGATATCGTCTATGACTGTCTAAATATCCTTGAAGAGGAAAGTGTAGCCTTTCCTTGGCAGAAAGGTGATGTTCTTTTGCTGGATAATTGGGCTGCCCTTCATGCCCGAAAATCATTCGATCCACCTCGCCGTATACTAGCTTCACTTTGCAAGTAGTGTCAGTGCATCTTCACCCTGCAAATGGTTTTATCGGTTGGTACGAAATTATATAATTTTAGGCTGCGTTATGGAGATGTATAAATGAAGTATTGCAATGGCGTTCAAAGTTTATGCCACGTTTGTGGAGAAGTATCAACAGTATCAGTATGCATAAACAAAACCTATTACAATAGCTCCACAATAGAAATTTGGTTGAAAATTTAACCTACCTGTCTATTTAGACCCAAGCCATACATGAAACTAAAAGCATACCCTTTTTTTGTTTGCCTCTACGAATTCTTCTCCTAGGATATATCAAATTATCACCTTACTTTTTGAAAAAATACTAGTTTTGTGGTCAAATGCACCACCTCATGAGAATTATGGCAGATTTTAGAAAAATGTTTACATCTTAATGTTGAGCATGGATTATGCAAATTCACCACCAACTTGCTACCTTAAAGAAAGAAAACTCCTCTATAACTGACTATTCTCATCAATTTACCAGTTTTGCCAACACTCTTGCTACTATTGATCAACCACTCAATGATTTTGGGGTTTTTGGTTTCTTATTGGCTGGCCTCGAATCCAAATATGACTCCTTTGTGACTTAAGCGTGGCCGTGATTGAAGCCACAAGCAATCATATTTGTAATTGAGGCCAGCCAATAAGAAAGAAATGGCTCAAAGTCATTGAGCGGTTGATCAATAGGGGCAAGACTTGTAAATTGATGAAAATATTCTGCTTAAGAGGAGTTTCCCTTACTTCGAGGTAATAAGTTGGTAGTGGATCTGCATTATCCTTACTTGACACTGAGATGTGAATGCTTTTTCTAATGTCTGCCATTCTTCTCATGAGGTGGTGCATTTGACCACTTGCTAGTATTTTTTAAAAAGTGAGGAGATGATAGCACCGAGAATTATTTGATCCTGAATTCATCGAGAATTGATTTTCACCATCTGTTTTGAGTAGTGATGGCTTGTGGTGGAATTGTTGTTGATCCATCATGGTAGCCATAAAGGTGTTGCACTTTCAAGTAGGGAACAAGTTGAGCCTTCAATAGAAGATAGTTGTCTCTGTAGGTTTGATTGAGGGTTAATGTTGTTAAGATTGGTGAGAGAGATGTTTGTGGAAGATGAAGAATTGGTGATGCTGATGTTATTGGAGGCAAAAGGAAGAAGTAAAGAAAAAATTATTGGCTTGATACCATGTAAAGATAATAAAAAATGTAATATAATGTGCTGCCTTACCAAGAATGATTGTTTAAGGCTACTGTATATATAACTCGACGTTGATTAATTTACGGCAATTGGAAAACAACCGTACAGATGATAAATTTGAATTTAAACAATAAGATCAGTAGAGATAATTTCAACTAGGATTTATCCTCAGACTTCTGTATGCCATCTCTTCCATTTGAATGGGATTATGATCCCTTAGTCTTTGAATTTGAGTGTGCCGACTTAACATTATCTTTTGTGGGCTACTCGTTATCATTATCTGTAACAGTCATAAACCTACGCAGCCGGACTTGGCAAGGTCCAGTTATAAATGAATAAAGGAATTAAGCTGGAAATAGAATTGAGAAATATTAAAAAGTTCAAATAAATCATGCATTCAAATCCAAAGTGATGGCTAAGTCCTATCCCATCTCATTGGTTTTGTTTTTGGTTATTCTGCTTTCTTTTGTTACAGAATGTCTTATTCAGCCAAAAAAGAGATAATAGTCCCGATAATCATGACTAAAGCACAACAGAATATTCTGCAACTATGCTTTGTGATAACTCAAACTTTGCATCAACCAGTCAAACTGGAGAGACTGCATTTTAGATGACGGTATAAGTATGAGGAGATCCCTGTTCATATCAGCATCTTTGAGGCAGAATGTTTTAAATTGTTTTTCATCCACCACAATTTACATTTGAGAGTTTCATAAGTTCGTGGCAGAAATAACTATGTAGAAAAGGTCAAAATATAAAAATTGATGTAAAGATGAAAATGCTGTCAAAATGAACTGCTTAAATAGTTTGTGTTACAGAACGACACACACCCTCAGCCACATTTTACATCGAAATTTTCTCACGCTAACTTCAAAAAGAATACAACATTTGAAAGATTAAAAATGATAGCAGAAGACAAAAAAAGATGATGCATACTGCCATCTTTACCACTTTACTGGACTACCTCAGCTACTATACACAAATAATTGATATGGATATGTAGGCCACAAGCTGAATAAAGAAAAGAAAAGAATACATCAAAAGTAGTACGTGGGCTGAAACGAAACTTGCTCCACTATGCACTATCTTCCTTGGACAAGGCCACTGAATACTTGGCTGTTCCCAGCAAGAGTTGCTTCCCACTCCACAGAGGACAGGAGAATCTGAGACAGAGATATCACAACCTGCTTCATGTCAGGACGAAGAATAGGATCCTCATCCACACATTGCTTTGCCAGCATGGCCAACTATGCAAAGAGAAGCACAATCAGGAACAAAATAATGATGAGGTAAATCACTATATAGTGCAACTTCCTAGGCAATTTTAAAAAATCAATGGAAGGGCTTATTTCCCAATAGAGACAATAATGAGAATTTCTTTGACTGCAAGTTGGTAATATAGACATCAACACCCAGGTTTCCTATCATGATAACTAGATATAGAAATAAAGCTTAGGATCATATAGGCTTGGTTCCAAACTATTGAAGATATGTTGAATCACCAAGGGTATATAGACTGATGTCTCTTTCTTGGGTCGGATATCATGTGAAAAAATACCACCAGAAGTCCCATATTCCAATTGCTTGGCGGATTTATACAGGCCAATATCACTTTATTGGTATAGATCATGCTTCCCCTTTGCTTGTATCCAAAGAGAGAGTAAGGGCTTCTTTCTTGTACAAATCAACATATCAATGTACTTCATACATAAAAATATTATCAATTAGTAAAAACATTCTTTTTTGATCATTTTCTTCGTCGGCTTCCCCTAACACCCCCATCCAAAAAAGAATCATTTCCTTGTAGTGGACAAGTTTTAACCATAACAGACTATAAAATGCTGTGGAAAAACTTTTAAGACTCTTATTTTTAAGGCAAATAATAATAGATAAAATCAAACATCTGAAATAAACATACAATAAAAGAGATCAAAAAGTGATTATAGATTACCTTAAATAGGCAGTCATGAGGATAAAGATCCATCATATTTGGATCAATGTAATCCTTCATGCTTGACATATTCATGGAGTCAGGGGAGTTCCTTAGAGCTCCTAACATCTGCAATTTCAGGAAAGCTTTAGAAAAGCAGCACCCAACATGCATGCTTGCACAAGAAAGCAGTTCCAACATAAAAACACAGCCTACGGAGCAACAAATGATAATTAATACAGGAAGAGAATTAGTGTGCAAGAAATTAAAGCAAAAAGTGAACCATTCACAGGTAAGACTTTACAGAGTGTGTGAATCAAAGTGAAGCATAAGATAAATATGCATGAAGAATTACCCCAATTTATCTTTTTGTTTTTGTTTTTTTGTTTTTTTAACACAATGTTTAAGCCCTTAGTTTGGAATTGAAGTATCTCCTAGATATGATAGTTCTAATGCATGAAGAAATGGGAGCAATATGGTTGGGGAATATTTACTTTTTACTGGAAAACTATGCAATCACACTTCTCAAGTCTTAATCTTTACCAAAAGAATTGAAAACTCCTCAACCCACTTCAACGTAAGTGGTAAGCATAGGATTTGGATTACAGAACCAAGAATTGAATTATTCATGAGGGAATTCTTAAGCAAGCCTACTGCATACCCTATCACCAGATATTCCAGATTTAGTAGAACTAGTCACATACCCACGCATTACGCATGATAATTTTTTCAGGATGATCTCATTAAATATTTTATTAATACTATAATTTTAGTTATTAACCATTGGTTTTTCATTAGTTTTTAAGTTAATAAAAATCTTAAATATACCTTTTTTTTACCTTTAAACACACACACATATATGGTGAATCTTTACACATTTCTTTAAGAAAACTCTATATATTCCACTTTTTTGGATGCGTAAAATTATAGACTACCAATCCATAATGATAGTGGCTAATTAATTTTATATTTTTTTTAGTGATCTCATTTGTAACGCTTCTTACCATTATCATATATTTATTAACCGATGATTCGCATAACAAAGACGATAAAAGAGAGGTAGTATTTTTCATTAGATTTTCGAAAATAATAGTATATGAAAATTTTATATATATACATATATATATATATATATATATTATAAATAAGGTTAAATGAAATGTCAAAAAACGGATTTTTAAATTTTCTAACTTTATTTCTTATGTAATTTGTACTACTATCACATAACATCACTTTTTTAGTTATGATTAATATGGTTTCCATAGTTAGAGTTTGATTAGTTTTAAATTTAAATTTAGTACTATGATTGTATTTAATTGTTGATCGTTGATTTAATTTTTTAAGTGAATTTAACGGTTTATATTACTATACTGTAAAATTTTCAATGTTCTACACACGGTAATTTCTATTTTATTTTTTACTTCTCCTTATAATCTCTTTGTTTTCCAATCAATGATTACTAATTGACATTTGTTTTTTTTTTTTTCTTTATCTACTCTTTATTACTTGTATTTGTTTTTTTTATAACATCTCTCTCCATTGGCAACCTATCGTTTTCCAAAATTTGACAATGATTCTATGACATTAAATATGCATTATTAGTTTTTTTTTTTTTTTTTTTTTTTTTTTTTAGTGTTTCTTACTTGATTTGTTTGTATTTCATTCTTCCTTTGATGCAGTGGGTGTGAGAATGAGTGTTCCTTAGTATTCCTCCACTTAATGTGAACAATTTTATTTATTTAATTTAGGCAAAATATTATATTTTAAATTTTTTAAAATAAAAAAGGAGTGGAAATATAAATAATTTAATGATATATACGGGGGATGTGGCTGAATTTAAATGTTAAATAAAATGATATGAGAAAAAAAATATATAAATAAAATACATAACAATAAACACTAACTTATCCAAAATTCTATGTAATATAATAATAGTACATTCTTATATACTATTTTTAATTATTTATAATGCAATACGATAATATTTAACAATCAAAGTCATTAAAAAAAAAAAAAAAAAAAAAACTTAAAACACAAAACTAAATCCCATCAACCAAAATAGAGTTCTAAAGAATACAAAACTTTATCAAGCTAAAATAGAGATGCAAGAAAAATAAAAATAAAAATCCACCAAAAAAATGAGGGAGAAAGAGAGGAAAATAACCACTATTTTTTTTAAAGAAAATTATGTAAAGAATGGAAGAGTGAATGACAAATTTTTACTAAGAGAATGATAATAAAAAGAATCAAAATAAAGGAAGATAAAAGGAAAGAGGAAGAGTGATATCAAGGTAGATTGTTTGGGATGAAAAGGTAAAGAGAAGGAGAAACATTGGAAAAAGTGTAAATGTTAAAAAAAGGAGTACAATTTGATGAGCACAATTTTCTTTTATTTGAATTTAAGTAAAATATTACATTTTTTATTTTTTTAAAACAAAAAGAGAGAGAATATAAATAATTTAATGATAAGGAGGATGTGGTTGAATTTCAACATTGAGTAAAATTAAAGAGAAGAAAAAAATAAGAAAAATTAAAAGATATAACAATAAACATTAAATTGTCCAAATTAAGCTATGTAATGGAATACTATTTTATTTTTATCTACTATCTTTAATTTTTTATAATATAATCAAATAAAATTTAACAATCAACGAGCAAAATAATAATAATAATAACTTAAAATACAAAACTAAATTGTATCAACCTAAATTAGAGTTCTTAAAAACACACAAATTTATCAACCTAAAGTGGAGATGCAATAAAAAATAAAATCCACCAAAACATTGAGAGAGAGAGAGAACCTTTTTGTAAGAGAAAACTATTCATAAAATGGAAAAGAGTGACAAATTTATAGTAAGAGGGAATGGATAAGAGGAGACAAATAAAGAAAGATGAAGGGAAAGATGAATAGCAATATTAAAGAATAGGGTAATGAGGAGATGAAAAGGTAAAGGAAGAAGAAAGGTTGAAGAAAGTGTAAATATTTAGAAAATAAGTGAATGTAAAAAAAATTATAGGAAAATTGGAAATAAAAAATATATATATAGATGTTAAAACCAACAAAGATGAATGTGTAAAGTCAATAATCTATTTACAATTTTTTTTTTGTAAAAAAAAAGAAATAAATAATAAATAATAATTATGTGGCGAATGACGTGGCGCAACAGGAACTCAGCAACAATAAATGTCACGTTTCAGCTTTTAATAATATATAGATATAGATGAGCACCTCAAATACATAAAACATTAATTTTATAGGAGAAAACCATTTCATGAATCAAGACAATATTATGTATTGGACAAATGTTGTCACATTGGCAGAACTTACAATGGATGCCAGTGAGCGTCTTTCAGGATTTTTCATCATGATGCCTTCTGTTCGTATAATCGCCTCCTTTCCAGATATAAGCTCAAAAAGAACAACACCATATGCATAGACATCACTTTTGGTTGTGGCAAGACCATTACTCAAGTATCTGTATCAAAACAAGAAAAGAATTGATCCTAGATGAACTACTTGTTAAGGACCATAGTAGCCAGCTATAAGTAGTCACTTACTCTGGAGCCAGATAACCGTATGTGCCAACAACTTTGGTTGTTGATGCTTCTCCCTCACCTTTTTTTCCAACAAGTTTTGCCAATCCAAAATCTGAAATCTAGATGCAGAGAGGGGATAAAAACATATTTAGCAAGATGGATTACAAGTATACAAAGAATATACATATTACATCAATGAGATGCACTATGTTTGAACCTTTGCCCTGAAGCTACTATCAAGTAAGATGTTGCTTGTCTTGATATCTCGATGTACATAATGACTTTTGGTGTGCTCATGGATGTATTCAAGACCTCTAGCAGCATCAAGGGCAATCTGAACTCTCATGATCCAAGAAAGTGACGTATGATCTGCAAGTGAATTGAACCATACACAGATTTAATTAATATATACCCATGCATATATGTCTTATCATATACGGCATCATATTGCAAATTCGAAGTCCAAATACCAAGACTTATGCCTTGACCTTTTAAAGATGCCAGGTTCACTGAAAGGGCATGGACCAGGAAGTTCATTGAGAGATTGTGCAATTATTTTAATTTCAATTCATATACTTTCCATTTTATTGAGATGGAAAGGGTTGGCAACTGTTGTGATCATGCCTGCAGAAGGCTCAACTTCAAGTGGACTTGAATGCAATCCCACTCATTTTCAGGTTTTGGCTGGTGCTAGTAACCTTCAAACACAAAAACTTAAGCTACTAGAAAGTGAGCCCACAAGCTATATTTATCTTACTTACACACCAACACTAAAATTCTCTCACATGTAGGCTTGACCAATAAAACTGAACCAACTGCAGGCCTTAAACATACAGACAGAAGAAATTAACAGAATGGGGGCTACCAGGACTTGAACCAAGGACCTCATAGACTAGGCTACAATACCATGTTGGATAACAAACAATTCTAAACACTTAAGTTATTACAAAAGCGCTGTTTATCAAGCTAACAGATGCGTAACAGTCTTACACTAACATCTAACCAAGCCTAGGACATGGTAACTTTTGCTAAGCTCGGACTGAAGGTAATACATTTTACGTCATAATCAACATTTTAATAACTTAAACATAAACTTTGCTAGATAACTGCCCACCATCAGGCTAAATTTTTTTAATTTATTACCAATAAATTATTTTTTAAAGACAAAGTTTAACTACAAACTTGGTTGTTGCCATTGGCTACAACTCCCCTCAATATAATTTTATTGGATGTGAATTTTGAAATATCTACCTTTAAATTACATTTTCTTCTTGTATTCTCCATGCTTGCAAAATTTCCAAGAAATCAAAAATCAATAGCTATCTCATCAATCAAATGCTTAAATTCAATTTTTTGTACTCTAAAATTATGCATAAAAAATAGTTTATGGATCAAATAATAAATAACATCCGATTGGCACAAAATTTGACGTGTGTGTTAAGAACATAAAAAACATACAATCCAATGGTTAGATTTTCCAATATGTAGCCATGTTATTTTTTTTGGTGGGAGTTGTAACCATTGACTACAACCAAGTTTGTAGCCAAACTTTTTCCTTTTTTAAATAACCACAATCAGGCCAGCTTGGGCCTTAATCTCCTATACAAATCCTGCGAAAAAAGGTCAGTATATTGTCAGGCCTGACTTCATAGAACTTTAGGCCCAGGCTAAGTTTGGTTCTATAACCATGGTTGGCCCAAGCCTAAAATTGCCACCACTAATCACAACATCAGTATGATGAACATTAAATCCTAGAGCAATAAGAAAAGCAGTTTCTCATGTTTGAACATCATCATAAGTTAAAGCAAAAGATTATTATTAATCATCTTTAATTCATATTATTATCACACTAACTCATTATCATAATTGGTCAACGAATGAGCCAAAAACATATTTAATTAAAGTTTTATGTTCCCCGTTTAGTGTTCTTATTTTACAGTCATATAAATCCCATCACAACTAATAAAATGCACTGATTAGTTATTTATTAATTCTCACATAAGAAATCATTTTATCAATTTTTAGAAAGATAAAGACTTTTAAAATTAGTAAGTCAGGACAACAAGATCCTTACAGACAAGTACTAAATGATACATTCAAAGAAAGCATCAATGTGTATTCTTACCCTTGCTCTGAGGATCATGTAAATGGCTTCTAAGGGAACCCTTTTGGGCAAATTCGTATATAAGGAAGAATTCATCATCAGTAGCCGCATAACCAATCAATTCTACCTTGACAAAATTAATTCAAAACAGGCGTCAAAGCTTTGAATTGCTAAAAGCTACAAACTCCAAGTTAACAAATACTTTTTGATTACTCAATGTACAAAGAGAATTACCAGATTTGTATGATGAACCTTGCACAAGACTTTCATCTCTACCATAAATTCTTTAGTTTTTGTCGCCGTCATTCTTTTAATAGCAACTTCCTAAAAATTTTGAAATCCATTACTGATGGTCCAATGTGGAAGCATACTTTATATACTCAGGAAATCTAAGTAATTATAATAGAAATAGGCAGCTGCAAACCTGGTCATGAAGGTGGGCAAAATACACAGAACCATAAGTTCCATGCCCAAGAAGACTTGAGTCAGAGAATCCATCAGTTGAGGAAAAAATTTCTTCATATGTGAAAACCGTGGGCTTTTCCATGTCAAAGACATCAGTCCCTAGAGCTGCAACAAACAAGATAATAATACCATTCAAACATCTTACACTTAATGAACATAATATAATTACCATATTGTATTTGTCCAGAAGAAGAATGGATCATTGGAGCAGAACAGCTCAACATCTTCCCAACTAATAAAATTTCACTAATCTATTATTGAGATAAATGTTATACACAATTTACAATTATGGATTAGCCATTACGTAAAAAGAGATTTTAACTTCTTTTTGTGATGCAAAAACACAGAAAATACAAGATCAGCATTTCTCTGAGACTTTTCCAAATCCCATGAGGCAAATAGTTTCTGTCATTCTTACAAAACCCAGAGGCAAATATACACACATTTATGTACACATGGTTATACCTATCAGAGTAATATGTCTCCCTGCTACAGAAGTACACATTACAAATGATTGGACAGCATTACTTAAAGCTGAAATTTCATGAACTAGAAACAATTTCAAGTCTAATAAAATAGTTTGGAAATGATACCTTTGGGAATGGTAGTCTGGTGGTTGCTAGGTTCCCCATTGGTTTGCTTCCAATCCCCAGACTTGCAGCAAACATACCTTCCTGAACCACAACAGAAACTTGGCTTTCGTAGAATTTGAAACTTATGAGAAACTTTGCCATCAGAATCTTTTGTGTGACTATTTCGGGCTTCAGAAAAGCATTTTGATGACCTCAAGGAAAGAAAAACAACTGCGCTTAATATAATCAATGCAAGACCAATCCCTAAACCCCCAATAATCCATCCATATGGTATGTGAGCCTTATGGTTCTCTTGATGTACTGCAAACAAATAGCACACAATGCCTTATATTTCCCATAAGAAATAACTCTGGCAGCATGGCACATAGGCATGATTAAAAAGCACATTTGGAAAAACAGAACCAGCAGGAAGTAATAAATCAAAATAGGAAACTAGGAATTACACAAAACCAAATAAATTCTAAACCACATTCTCAAAAAGGAAATGCATTTCTCAAATATCTCTAACATGATGTTCTCTGCCATAAATGAAACATCCAAAGTAACTGCTTATAATTTAATACATGTCATTCTTCATAGCTAATATCTACTTCCCTCTAAATGGATCTTTATGCACTTTTGCAGAAGAAATTCACTTTGTTTCTAATCAGTTTACAATGCAAATTTCAATTAACATAAAAATCTGCAATGCATACTTGAATATTAGATCTCTCAGAATAATCTAGCTAGTTATGTTATGTTTACTTTTAGACAACATGGCCCTGCCTCTTTGGAGTTTCTCCGTCTCACTTGAGATGAACTTTGATCAGAACGTTCTCTAATAATATTTAAAGCAACAAATTGCTAACTTTTTGTATTAGCACCATAAAGGAATTTGCCATTTCTTTGAAAAAAAATTTAATTTCTTTAACGAAGATATATTCATTAATTCATACCTGAGATATCGTCTACCGATGGAGCAGGAGCAGGAGCAGGAGGGATATCAATCGTCGAAGGATAAGGCTCACCGGGGACTAAAAAAATAAATTGATCGATCAATGAAATGGAACCAAAGAAGGGAAGTCTAACAATGATTAGATTCTTAAGAAAATGGTCATAATATCAAGTCTATTTTGCACCCCCAATATGTAAAGAACATAAATAAAATTGATACTTCATAAAGAACTAACATAGCCAATCAAATCTGCAAACCAATTGCAGATGTACTCTCCAACTGATTTAATCAATGGGATTTTTCCCCTCTAAGGCTCCACATACAAAATATTAAATTAATAGTAAAATGCATGACAAGTTACAAATGAGCAACAAATTTACTTGGTGGCTTTTGATTCACTACTTCTTCAGTGCTCCTGACAAGTAATGCCATTGCCAATTTCCCCAATTTACATAATTTGGCATCCTTCCTTTCACATGGTTACCTTTAATAAATATAACCTCAATAAAAATCCAGATCCAGAATAGAATTTTACCAAATTGAAGCACAACCCAAAATTCAGTCCTTGACTTTTTACTGAACAACCCACCATTATCTACCATTCTTGATGCAAAAAAAAACCTAATGACCACTGCATGTTCTCCCAATGAACCCAATTCCAATTCCAATTCCAATTCCAATTCCACTCACCCAATCCAAAAAGAGCAACCTTATAGGAACTGAGAAGTTTAATCATATGTATCAAATTCTAACAAAAAAAATTCAATTTTTACAATTTCGTGCTAATCTTTAACACTTTCCCCAACAATTGTAAAAAATTACTCAACCTCATCTAACCAAAAACCAAACAAAACCCATTAAAGATTCCAAAACCTCATAACTCAAAAGCAATAACAAAAATACCAAAAAAGAGCAATGAAACCAAACCTGAATTCAAAGGAATATAATACAAAGCACCCACAGTGACATTATCAGGATTGTCAATCCCATTCACTTGCTCAATACTCTCCATAGTGACACCAAAACGACTTGCCAAAGACTCCACACTATCCCCATCTCTCATCACATAACTCATGAAGTAATTCCACAACCCACTGGAGCAGCCACAGAAGAGCCTCAACGAAACGACAGCCCCAACCCTGGCCTTACGTGTCGTATTGGGCAAATTGAAAGCCAACCCATCATAGGCCTCCAACGCTATGTCGTTCACAAACCCCACGTTGGATCTCACCGTGAAAGTTGTGTTTGTGGCGTACTCTCTCGGGGTGTATAAACAAGAACAGTTTTTCCTGATGAAAAGGTAGTTGAATTTAAAGCCGCTGTGACCGTTGTCAAGGCTGTTGCTTGGTTCAACTGTTATGTCGTTTGGGAGAACATCAAACATAGACTGGATCACATCCATCGTCTGGTTTGGTTCAGGCTTGAAGGCCAAAAACGAAGTGCAGAGTCGTGTCGTGTCAGTACAGTTCATTGGGGTTGTTGTTGTGTTTGAAAAAACAGAGTTTACTTGAAAAATAAGAAGAAAAAGAAAGAAACAAATGGGTTGTGTCCGTACAGCATTCATAGTTTTGAGAGAGAAGAGAAGCTAAGTTCTGAGGTGAAAAGTGTGGATTTTGAGAGCTAGAAATGAGAGAGAAGAGAGAGGAGTTTGACAAAGAGAAAAGGGTAGGTGAGTATTGAAGAAAAGGGAGTGAATTGGTGTGGTGTACTGAGGAAGAAAGGAATGATGAGAAGAAGAACAGAGCATGTTAGGAGCGTTTTTGTTTTGGGTTTGGTTTTGTTTTGTTTTGTTTTGGGTTGGTCTGGTTTTTTGATGAGTGATTATGGTTTCTGAAGAGTAAACTGTGAAGTGGCTTATTATTACACAAAGACAGTAAAAAGAGAAAGCGACATGTTGCAGAGTGGACAAAAGAGAAAGCTAGCAGAGCCACCCACCTGGAGATATTTGGTGGGACTTTTCGTTTTTGTTTTTTCTCTTTTACTAAATTAACCTTTTTTTTTAAAAAAAAAAATTGTAAATACTTAAAATGGAAGAATGAATATTTGAACACATAAACCTTATATATCACTTTTGGAAACATTACTATTAGGGGTGTCCACGGGTCGGTCCGGGTCGGGTTTGTGCCCAACCCGAACTCGACCCGATAGACTCGGGTGGGAGAAATCGTAACCCGCAACCGACCCGTACGGAGCTTCGGATCGGGTCTTGTCGGTTTCGGGTGCATCTCGGTCGGATTCGGGTTCGTTACAGGGGTCGAAATCTGGCCGGATTTTGGACAAAATCTTGCCGGATCTCGTTAGATCTGGCCGGATTTTGGCCGAAATCTTGTTCGATCTTGACAGATCTGGCCAATATTCCTCCATATCCTTCGAGATCTGGCCGAGATGTTGCAATATTTGTCAAGATCCAACCGAGATCTCTTTATATCGATGGAATTTTGAGTTTAGCTTACCAGTTTTCCGCCGAAACATGAGATCTGCGACTGGAAGAGAGAAAGGCATCGGGCGGGTCGGGTGCTTCGGTTTCTCAGACAGGCAAACCGAGACTCGAACCGATGGCATCGGGTCTCTGCGCCGGCGACCCGCAGCCGACCGAACCACTGCTCAGGTCGGGCGGTTATCGGGTCGGAGAGCGTCGGGCCGGTCGGATTCTTCGGGTCCGGGTGAGTGTTGGACAGCCCTAATTACTATGAACCAAAAAAAAAAAAAAAAAGTTTTCTTGTGTTATAAAACACTCGGCTTGAAGAGTAGGATTTTTTTTTGTTATAAAACACTCGGCTTGAAGAGTAGGATAAGCGGTTAATTTTGATTTAGTTTTGCTTTCACAATTCATTATATTTGAAAACAGTGAGTTTATTATATATCATCGACTTTTTTTGCTAAATATTATGCCTTTGTAAAAAAATTTAAAAATATATATATTGAGAAGCCTCCCCAAACTTATTTAGTTATATAGTACTTTCTTAGAACTCGAGTTCCTAGAATTATGGCAAAAAAAATGCTACATAACTAAAAATGTTTCAAAATAAGTCAAACTTGAGCTTGGAACTCGAGTTTCACTCTAAAGTTGGAACTCGAATTCAAAAAAATGCTCCTCATAACTAAATAAATTTGGACTAATGCTTTTTTGTAAAAAAAAAAATAATAAATAATCTAAAAACATGGTATTTGGCACACAAAAAATGCCTTGAATTAAATTCAATTTTCATTGAATTTTTTTTTTGAGGGGTATCTAATTAGCTTAATTGATTGAATTTTTTTATAATGAATAAGAAGATTGAATTGTATATTGCGCTCTGCACAAATATATATATATATATATATATATATATAAAAGATTGAACTTTGTAGTATCTAGTCCATTATAATTTCTCTTTACCATCATGTTAATGTATAAATTAATTTTTTTATATAGTTAAAATTCCAAAGGTTTAAAGTTCAAACATAGATCCAATTGAGCTAATTGGAATCTAAGTGAATATGAGAGTCCAATTTAATCAATATTAGAAATATTTTATATTAGAGCTCTTTAAATACTTCATCCAAATGGATTAATAGCATACTGTAATAAATATAGATAATGTGTGCGATTGGATACAGTTTATTTTACTGTAAACTGAAAATAATAAAAAATCATTTTTTTGTTACTGTTCACTTTTAAAATTACTGTTCATAAGCCTAAATGCATTATTCATGTCTCATGAATAGTACACCAGGTGCTAGAATAAAAATAAAATAAAATAAATAAAGTAGCCAAAAACGCGTTTGCATTTCCAACACAGATGCAATCCAAACAAAGCTAATATCTTATGAAAAAACTAATACCATAAAAACTCAACTGATTTTGAATATTTGTATTTATAGTTGCCAGTGGTCTTATGACCTGGTGATATCTACCTTCATGTTGAATTTAGTTCCATGATCAAAACCCTTTGTTTGTGTAAGGTTGAATTTTATCAACCATCTTGTTGGTTTAATTTCGTACCAAATTTGCTTGTATTTTAGCAATTAGTAACCCTGTATTTAGGTGGAAATCATGTAAGGGTAGTGTGTGAGAAAGTGTGAAGAAATGCTCAAGATTGTGCAATTGCAAGTAGCTCGCAGCTTGCAAACTGTCAAAAGTTGCACACATGCCAAGCATGCAGAGAAGTTGAATCGTCATGCCAGCTATAATACTACAAGACAAAAAGTCCAGTCTGGCCATTTAGTTATCTCGAGACTGGAACTCGCGGCTCAGTCAAGTCGCGAGGCCAAGTCGCCAGCCAACTCTGTTTTGAAAAACTGACAATTCGCATTTCACTCTCACCCTAGTATATATACCCATTTATACCCACAAAATGAAGAGAGTTTCCGGAGAGAATATTGAGAGAGAAGCCCTAAAGAAAAATAAGATTGACTTATCCCCAATCTTCACATAGTGATTCTTCAAATTCCTCTACTCTCACCATCTCCATTGTTACATCCTTGAAAGGTTCATTACCAAAACTTTTTCTCACCATACCCACATCTGTGAAAAGGTCATTTGGTGTTTGGAAAGCAGTTAGGAATGGACCAATCTCATATTGGTTGATGCTATGGTTTATAGCGGAATCCGATAAGCTAAAGAAGAAATAAGTTTAGCGTAACCTCATTGGAGTAGGAGCTTGGAGGGCTTAGGAACACTGGGTAGATTAGGCTTAGAGGGTCTTCTGCTGTTCATGTATTCCAACTACATTCTTTAGTGAATTATTTACCACTTGAAGAGTGGTGGAGAGGTTTTACGCTGAGAGTTTTGGTTTCCTCTTCGATAATACATCATGTGTTGTCCTTATGTTTGCATCTCTCTTCCCTTAATCTTTGCTATTTAATTTCTGTTGTGAATGTGATTTTATTTGGTCTAAAATTGTTTATCAATTTTGTTATATGCTCATGTTCATATTCCGTACATTAATTGTTTGATAATAAGCTTAAATTGATAATTTGTAAATTAAGGGTCTAAACGTTCAAGGTGTTTTATACACTAATGGAACTTTCAGTTTGAATTGAGGTGAAAAAGTGCATTTACAATCTAAAATCTAAAATATAATGTTGCCTACTTAATATGAAACTTTCTTTTAACATTTGAGAGAATGAAGATGAGCAAAATAAATTTCAGTATCTTTTACACATAACAAACAATACAGCACACAATAAATCACAAAAGCATATGAATTTTGCAATTAGAAATATCCTTCTTGCTGTAAAGTTGACAACTAAGCATATACCAGTCATCCAAACAAACCACTTTAATCAGGACCAACTTTTTGTTCCCAATTAATAATTGAAAAACTTTTGTTAACTTATCCTACATGGAAAATTTTATTTTCTATTCATTTTTTTTTTTTTCAAGAAAACATTTTAAGCAATCTCATCCCAATAATTCCCACATAATGGAAAGGTTTTCCCAAGTTGTTGAAGTAAATCCATCAAAACAATAACAATAAGTTTATTCCAAATACAATTTTTTTTATAAAAAAAAATGATATCAATTTTTGTTAAAACATTAAATTGAGTGGCATAAAATATTTATGTTTTCCAGGAAAATCCGTTGTAAGGCCAAATTGGGAAAAGAAATTCACGGGATTGGTAAAGGGTTGATGAAGGGTGGTTGTTTATGGGAAAAAGGGTGGGCACAAGTTGCGAAGAGCTGGCAATGGGCAAAAGAGAAGAGAAGGAAACAGTTGGGCTGGGTCCCACAAAAGACCCTCCAATATCTCCAAAAATTCGCCGATGAATTGATGGAGTTTAACACTACTCGTACTCGTGCGTCGACTCTCGACTCTGAAAACCCGTTGACTCGAATAGCTTTAACCTTATAGTAACCGACACTTACACATGCCGTTGAGCCTCGATTGAGTATACGCTACTCACACTCATAGACTCACTGCATTATTGTTTTGTAAAACAAAAGCTATTCTCTCTTCTTCTTTTTTTTGTTTTTTTTTTTTTTTTTTTGGGCAGAGTGAAAACAAAAGGCATTCATTGGAAGGTAAAGTGAACCTAATGGTTTTGGGGTGAAGCTTCTCTACGGTGCATCATAGGACATGATACAACGCTTTGATAGATGTCCTAAATAAGAATTCTTGATCAACACAACTAATTTCTAAAAAGTGGGAGAGAAAAATAAACAGTTAATTAAAGACAAAAAAAAATTTAAATTATACGTTTATATATATATATATATATATATGAAGAAATGATGTTCCTGTGGTACAAAAAGGGATCCTAAGTGTTAGATACAAATGAAAAGTTCCAACTCTCTTTGTATCTCTTGTTCTAGCTCAAGTCCTCTTTTTCTTTTGGATCCCTTTTCCTATTGTTATCCTCCTCCTTTTATAGTCATTTCCCTTCATTTTCTAGTTGTCCAACTCTTAGCTAAATTTGGGGGGATATATGTCTCATTAGCCTCTTACCCTGCCATTTCTTGATCATGATGGACGTTTGGAAGTATTTTCACTATTTGAGCTAGACATTCAGCATTTAATATGGCTGACACTAAGTAGGGGGAGCTCATTAATATGGAGGTGACTGTTACATTGGGTTCGGTGTTTCCCTTGACGTGTTCCTCAAGAAAATGGTGAACGACGAGTGGCCCCTAGTTAAGAGGAAAGTCGTTTCTTAGATAGTCTTCATGTCCTCAAGAAAGTAGCGTTTCTTAGATTACCTAGGTAGTGAGTCCAAATGGGCCTAGGGGAGAATGGGTATAGCGGATTGCCTCGATTATGGGCCAAAATGGTCTCTTCCCATCAGAAGTCCCTTTTATTTCTTGTTGCACTCCAGGTCAGATCCATTCTTCGAATTTCCTCCTCGAGTCAAAGTTCTTAGGCTGGATTTAGGTCCCCCCCCCCTCCCCCCTCCCCCCTCCAAGTAAGATAAGAATGAAAAATAGTGGAAAATATAACAAAAAGAGTGTCGTTAAGCAAAAAGAATAAATGGGTGTTTTCTATTTAGGCTTAGACTTTTTTATCTATGCCAAAATAAGAGAAAAATAAGGAATAACTTTTGTCACTCCCTTGCATAAGTAGAATTCTCTTTGATTTCCATTTTTTTTAATAAGAAAATTATCATTGATGTCTCAATTGTGATATCGGAGACTAGAGAATTTAGAATAGGTGTGTACTCATCTAGAAGTGGACTTGCAATTTAAATGTTTTCATCAATTACCTATTTCATTTTTAGTTATCCTAAGTTTATGGTGGGCTCGGTAACTAGTTAACTAACGACAAGCGCTACATCCACAACAGTTTTTCACAATATTTTCACAATAAATTCTAAGAGACAAATTATTACGGTTTTTTTTATTTGAATCTACCACTAAAATTACTTTCTTATTTACCAGTAACAACCAACGTGAACTTATTTAAAAATTATTATGGACATAGCATTTTTCTTAACTAATATGCATTTTGTAATTTTTAGTTTTCTTTTTTCCACTTTTGGCGTACATATAGACACCATTTTATTCTTTCTAGATAAGACAATATGTAACGAAAACATCTCATGTTTTATGCATGTTATTCAGTGCGTTTATTTGTTTTATTCTCAAATCTAATCATAACTTATTATTAATTTATAAATTGTTAAATTTTAGGAGTTTTTAGGATTCCAAGAACATGATATTTTATAATCTCTTTCTCTCAAACATTAATAGGGTTTATTTTCTTTTGGGAGATAGAGAGGGGTGGGAGGTTATATTCATAGATGTGACAACGGTTTAACAATTATTTATTGTCCTAATTTTTAATTATTTAATATATATATATATATATATATATACATACACGCACAATTTTAAATGTTTTCATTTAAAATATTAAGAAATGTTAATCAATTAAGTTATAACAATGGCTCCATAAATTTTTTTTCGGGCGATCATTAAAAGATTTAAATAAAAAAATTAATAAAAAAAACTTGAATATATTGACCTCATAAATAAAATTTTTTAAAAAAATGCAAATATATAAAGTTTTGGATTAAATTGACGTAATACTCCACTAATTTCTTTTTTAGGGAAATTATGGCCAAGAGGTTGGAAAAAGCCTCTTTGTAAATATACTATTTTTATTTCATCTTGGTCATTAATAGGAAAAGATGAGACATTTTCTCATAGCCTAGGATCTAAAAGAAGATTATTCAAGTCAATACTAATTTTTATGAATATGAATCTTACAATATAAGTTATTTCCTTATAAGAAATTTGCCCATAGTGCTAGCAAAAGAATAAAAGATAAACAATAAATTCGTTCAACATATTCAACTTAGGCATTCAACCGTTATATTGTTCTTGTTCAATAACATATTCAAGCATTATTTTAGTGCATATACGTATGTACAAAATGTATCACATAAATTCAACAAATTCAACTAGAGACTAAACCAAGTACTTACAGACTAGCTATTTGAAAATGTGCATTTAAAAAAAATAATGATTTTAAAATATGCCCTTAGAAAACAAAATTTTAAAAAAAATCAAAATAAAACATTTAATTTGGTCTTTTAGGCTAATTTTGTTTTTTTGGGTAATTTTTTATAAGTGTTAGGCCCACACAATTTCACAATACTTTAACAACGAAACTTATATGGCAAGTTGTTAATTGGTTAAAATATAATTTTACCATTGAAATTACTTTTTTGTCCACTTGTAACAACCTGTTACTTAGGATTTGTTATGAAATTAATGTGAAAGTATTGTGAAAATGTTATAAACATAGCAACTTTTGTTTCAACCTTCAATGGACCAAAATTTTGGAGAGGTCAAATTTTATTTAGGGTGATCAAGTTTTTTTTTTAGAGTGATCAAATTTGTTTTCTAGGGTGGTCATCAACTCATATTAATTTAAAATTCAATTTTTGTAATGTATATATAATAAAAAAAAATTTCAAGTGAGGGTGGTCACTACATGGTGCTGCTATAAGTCTCTTGGTCAAAAAAATTATTATTCTTAATATGGTTTATTTACAAGTTCATAGCTTATCATCATTAAAGATCTATGTCAAGAGTCTTATAATTAAGTAGTAAAGTTTATTCTCATTTATAAGAAAAATTAGGGTTATAACTCCCTCTTCCTATTGTTGAATTATCGAATTACCAAAACAAAACAAAACAAAAGAGGCCCATCCCATCTATCCATGCCAGATATCTTCTTCAATTTCTTGCTACATTTGAGTTCGATTATAAACTAATTTTATATATACAACGATTTCACAACAATTCTTACAAGAGAGGATAAAATTGATGAGTAAAAAAAAATGTTAACGAGCACCATATGGTACTTATTAAAATTTCCCTAACATGGATCTTATATAATAAAAAAAATTAGATAAATAAAAGGAAAAAAAAACATGAAAGTGTTTATAAAATTGAAGAAATGACATAAAGTTGTAAAAAAGATTAAAAAACTCAAAAAAAAAAAGGTTATTGTTAACTGCCATCTTCTGATGCCGTGAACACAACCCAAAAATATCCGTGATCAATTCAGATCAGAACCAGTAAGATTTGTTGTGCGGTATTGTTGATGTAATGTTACTAGTCAGTTACACATGCATGCACACTGAGTCACTGACACACCCAATAGCATAAAGTATTCTGTTTGGTTTAATACGTGTCTCTAGTTCAGTGGCTGAGAGTTTGAGGCCTTATTTGCCGTAAATACACCAATACTATATATAGGATATGTAGCAAATAGGCACCCATGGGCCATGGCTTCATTGGCTTGCCGTCACCGATACATTGTCATTGAGCGGCACTGGAAAAATTAATTAGAGACTTGTTTGACTGGGAACTGGGTAGGCCCGCACGTGGGCAGGAGACAACTGTAAAAATATACTTATAATCTAGGAGACACATGAAATCTAAAACCTGCGGCAAACGCCAAGAGAACAAACCCCAAAAAAAAATATATATATATATATATATTTATGAATTTTTTATTACTCAAAGTTACATACATAATCATTTTTTCTTTTTCTTTTTTCAATCCCTTTGGAATACAATTATTAACAGAATAATAAAATAAAAAAGCATTCTCCACTGGTATCTTTTTTTTTTAGTTCTTCTAAAACTTTATTGTCACTGTTCACAGAATTTTAAAATGTAAAATCGTTGTAAAAGAAATAAACTAAGATATGAGGGACATAAGTGTTAACTATTATAGAATACAATATTACAAACAATACTGACTCAATATATTATACAAAATTTTGGTCCGTAGTATCTGTAACATGTACTCCTATAATATTCTTACATTCTTCTTCAAACTCAATAGGAAAGCTTGGGCGTAGGAGCCTTCCTACTCACCCAGGGTGAGCTTTCCTTACCCTACTCTCTCCAAGAGTGGGGACCATGGATTCTGACTTCATTAAAAGGCTGAAAAAAATCTCACTAATAGAAGAGGAGGAAGGAACTATAGCTGTTCGAGAAAGCCATCGTAAGCATGTTCTCGACGAATGTTCCTTGAGCCTATTAGGCCGCTTCTTGAGCGTCAAACAACTAAATCTCTGAGTAGCAAAGAATCTCCTATGTTCAGTGTGGAGGCTAGGGAATGACCAGAAAATCATGGAGGTGGGGGACGGACAACTCCAGTTTATGTTTTCTCTAGACAACTAATTGAGATGGGTTCTCGATAATGGCCCTTGGTGCTTTGATAATCAAATTCTGGTGCTCCGTCAGTGGGAGAAAGGGATGACGGCGATCAACATCACATTCCCAAAGATCTAACTTTGGGTACAAGTCTGGGGGTTGCCATTTGATCTGATGAACAAGGAGGCAGGCAGGGAGATTTGTGGAAGTCTAAGTGAGGTCTAGGACATGGACGCCAAAGCCATTGCCTCGGAACAGGCAAGATTTCTCATAATTAGAGTTGATATACCGCTGAGCAAACCCTTACGACAAAGAGCCCCAGTAATTAACCTAGAGGGGGACAAAACATGGGTGGCTTTTAAGTATGAAAGAATTGTGGGTCTATGCTACTTGTGTGGATATCTAGGGCATGAAATGAAGTTTTGCCCCCACCATGGTTCAAATAGTAGCAATATTGAGACTGCCAACCTCCCTAATGGTGACTGGCTAAAGGCAGGTGATCGGCGATGGATGGACGAACCTTAGGCTAGTGAAAACAAGTGGGCGGCACGGAATGAACATGCCGGCGGCGGTACACTGAGTAAGGGTCCTCCAAACCATGAAAACCCTAGTATGATGACTAGGACAAAAGACAGGGAGGCACAAATTATGACGGATATTACAGAGGGTATTGGGCAACATAGCGTGAATTCTAGGATCTTGGAGCAGATGGGTTTGAAAATGCAATTAGTGGAGGTTGATTTAATGAAAGTAACGTAACCGAATTTGGTGGAAAAGAAGCCGTTGAAATTGACATGGTCTCTCCCTTGAAAGCCACCTATATTAATGAGGAGATAGTGGACGTGCATGGATTCAGTGACATGACATATGAGAAGCGCGGGGACAACAATACTTTTGGGCTAAATAACATGAGCACCCATGCCACTTCAAGTACTAAGCAACCTACATGGACAAGAAAAATTAGACATCAGACCTATGAGAGTACGAAGAAGAAAGGCGAGCAAATACAAAAGGCGGGCGAAAAAAGGGAGTTTGAGGAGAGTGAAATGACAACAAGGCTAGAAGCTCTAAAGGATGGAAAAAGGATTAAATAGGCAGTGTACAATGCTCAACCCAACATATCAACAGTGGAGGTTGCCTTCTAGCCCCGCTGAGCACAATGATCATTATAAGTTGGAACTATCGAGGGCATGGGAAACAACGAGCAGTGAACGTACTCACTGAAATGGTGAGAAGTAAAGGACCTACCATTTTGTTTCTTATGGAGACGAAGCGGTCTATCACAGAAATGCGTAAAATTTGCTACGACCTAAATTTTCAATCAGTCCTAGCTAATCCCGAGTGATGGCCAAAGTGGAGGTTTGGGACTTCTCTGAAAGGCAGAGTGTGATCTTGATATTCAAACCTTCTCTCCTAACCATATTGATGCACACATCATGGCAGAGGATAAACCACCTTGGCACCTAACAAGTTATTGCGGACGACCAAAAGGACATCAAAAGCATGAATCATGGAGATTACTTAGACACTTGCATGCATGAGCCTCCTTGTTATGGGTTTGTCTAGGTTACTACAATGAAATCCTCAATTTTGGAGTGCAAGGTGGTATCTTGAAAGCTTTGGTTCCCATGTTAGCTTTCAAGGAAACCTTGCTGTATTGTGGATTGGAAAACCTAGGGTACCACGAGTACCCATTCACGTGGCGCAATGGCCTACCGGGAGAAGCTTTCGTTGAAATACAATTGGATAGGACATGTGCTTCTACGGAATGGAAAGGCCAATTCCCTTTGGCTAAAGTCTCTCACATGCGGGTAACTTATTCTAATCATGACCCTATTTTGTTGAATACTGAAGTCTATGCTCAACAAGGACGAACTAGATGAAAACACCTCCACTCAGGGGCGTAGCCAGGAATACATGCTTGGGGGGGCCGGGTTGTAACAGAGATATACCAAATATAATTTTTAAGTCTATTTGATACAAAATTATCAACTTTTATATATTATTATATACTTGAACATGTTGGGAATTTAACCGAAATTTCAAACCTGTGAGAAACAAAAAAATAGAGAAAACAAAACGCCAAAAGTAAAACAATCACACGCACAAGACAGTAGTTACGTGGTTCGGCAATTTGCCTACGTCCACGGAGTTGTAGGGATTTCACTATTATCAAAGAAAATTACAATGTGCGGCTACAGTGTTTTTCTTTCTCAAAAACAACAACAAGACAAAACCCCAATCACCAAAAAAAACAGCTCTTATATCCTGCGCACAGGATTCACAATGGGTTACAAAACGGACCAAAAAAATTTTGTCGGCCCAAGCCTCCGCTCCATGGACTAAGCCTCAGTAAATCTCCCATTATTCAGGTCAGGTCGAGTCATCAACCGAATCAAATCATGCCTGACGACGATTTTTCATGGAATAAAATTCATCCATTATCATCTCTATAGTGAAATTCCCTGCAATTTCCTTCTCTATATAAATTATCATATTATCTGCCAAAAGCTCATCCTCCATTCTATTGCGAAATCTTGTTTTTAACAACTTCATAGCTGAGAAAGCTCGTTCTGTAGTTGCTGTAGAAACTGGAAGGGTCAACACAAGACGAATAAGTCTATCAATCAAAAAATATATTTTAGACTTTCCTGAAATTTTTAATCCCCTACATAGCTCGGAAATTGTACTCATATTCTGAAAATCTGGATGTTTTATCACATCAAGCTCATAATGTCGCAATTGAGACTCCAAAAGTTCTTGTTCATGTTCAGTGAAATCTTGAGGATAATATTTCTTAACCAAATTGCATATATCAACAATCTTGAATAATCTAAAAGCATCCTTGGGATTTAAAGCTGAACTAAGAATGATAAGTTCCGTTGTTAGCTCACAAAATCTACTTTTCAATTCTTGCAATTGAAAGTCTATTGCAACTGTAAATATGCCAATTCTAAAATGATGTTCCATTGTTAAATCGCCATCTTGACGACGATATCTACCTCGACCTTTAGTGTAACGAGCATTCATATCAGGAATATCAATTTCATGTTGCTCACAAAATGATATAACACTAGCAAGTAAAGGCTCCCATCCATCATCTCTCAACTTTTGAATAAGTGATTTTGTAGTTGAAACTAAATGCATGGCATTTAAAAGGTCTTGAGATTGTTGTTGCAAAGCTTGACAAAGAGCATTAGTAATTCCCATTATCTCTTTCATCAAATGCAAGATTAAAATAAATTCAAATGATATTAACACCTGATAAGCTCCCTCGGCATCACCGCGTTGTTTATAATTAGCCCCTTCCTCAGAAATAGTGTTAATAACTTTGCAAGTAGCGTCAAACATTTTAATCAAACTACAAATAGATTGAAAATGAGATCCCCACCTAGTATCTCCAGCTCGTTGCAAAGTACCAATCTGGTTTGCACCTCTTCCAGTCTCAATTTCATTAGAAGCAATCATATTCTCAACTTGTTCTACTTGAGCATGTTGCAATTCATCATTGCGCTTACTAGAACCAACAACAATATTGATAATATTGACCAAATGATCAAAGAATTGATGAACATCTTTTACTTCTCTAGATGCTGTAACTAGAGCTAATTGCAACCTATGAGCCATACAATGTACATAATAGGCATATGGACAATCTTTAAGAAAAAGAGCTTGTAATCCATTCCATTCACCACGCATGTTACTAGCCCCATCATATCATTGACCTCGAATATTTTCAATGTGGAGGTTATAACGAGAAAGGACAGCACATATCTCATTCTTTAAAGTCAATGCAGTAGTGTCTCTAACATGCACAACATAAAAAAAACGCTCTTTAATAAAACCTTCTTTATCAACAAATCTCAAAATGATGGCCATTTGCTCTCTCTTCGACTCATCCCGAGCTTCATCAACAAGAATGCAGAATTTTGCATCTCCAATTTCTTCACGAATAGCATTTCGCACATTATTAGCAAGAATATGCAAAATCTCCTTTTGAATTGTGGGTGATGTATATTTGGCATTTCCAGGAGCATTTTCCAAGACAACACTAGCTACTTTTTCATTGAAAGTTGATGTCAATTTTATCAATTCAATAAAATTGACTCTATTTTTTGAATCAAGGCTTTCATCATGACCTCTAAAAGCACAAGCTTGGAATGCTAGCCATCGAGCACACTCTATTGAGGTTTTGAGCCGCAACCGATTATTCTCTAATTCTTTTGACGTTTGTTTCTCAATTAGCTTGTCAATATGTTGTGAATAATTCTGTAAATCCTCGCAACATTTCACAGCATTTTTATGTGGAGAGTTTGGTTCTTTCCCTTCATGACGAATTAAAGGACAATTCATTCCATCTTTCACCTTTTTCCAATTATTAAAACCTGTTGAAATGAATACATCTGATCCGGGACGACCTATTGGTTTCTTACTAAAAAGGTAGCAAGGTAGACAATATAATGCATCCGTTGTAGGTGAGTATTCCAACCAATCCTTATGTGAAACAAACCATGAAGGTTGAAATCGACGACGATGAGTATCATTATTGTATGGACAGACTATATCTTCAAGTTGGTATGGACCATTTATGAGATAAGCTCATCGAATTTCATCTTGTTTGTTGATAGGAAATTCACATATTTGTTTACGTGTTCCTGGATCACGATCTATCTCTTCAAATTGAAGTTTTGGACATTTGGAGGTGTGTTCATCAGGCATCGAAATATTAACATTTGTTTCTACAGCCACAGGTGTCCTAATTTCTGAATTGCTAACATCTTTTTTCTTAAAGAATGCATCAATTGTTTTTCGTTTGCTCATAATTCTTTTAACTTTAAGAATATGACTCAATTAACCTGAAAAGAATTTTAAAAAATAAAATTTTAATTAGAAATTTTTGCTTAGTTATATGAATATTATTCATACTCAAGGAAAAAACAAAATTTTCACTATAATTTAAACAGTCAACTCATTTTTAATACAACTTTAATTAATAATAACCCCTCAAATAATTTAATTAAGTTATCTTTTATAATGTATTGGTTAATTTAATTATATAACTTTAATTATTGTTGTTTAGCATAACAATAAACTATATTGCTTTAATTTATTTGTCATTAATTATAATGCTTTAATCCTAGTTGGTAATTACGCAATATAGTTTTAATTTATTTGTCATTAATTTTAGCATAACATATCCTTTGTTACAATTCCTAAAATATAGCAATAAATAATTAAACAATTCTTAAAAAATTGCAATAAATAATAGCTAATAATTTAATGATTACACTAAAAACCAACACATTGACTATTGACCAACAATGAGGGATAACCGCATAAGATAAAGACAAACAGAAAAAAAAAAAAAAAAAAAAAAAAAAAAAAAAAAATCAACCAATGAATGATTGAAATGTATTCAGCCAAAAAAATAAAATGAATGAGTGAGAATGTGAGATGATGTTAAAGTTAAAAGAATAAAAGGGCTCAGGCAGAACACTACAGGATTCATAAACAGCCTAAACCATTCGGTGAGAGAGAGAGAGAGAGAGAGTCAGAGAGAAAAACCAGTTGAGGGAGGGCCGGACTGCCGGAGCCGGAGCCGGAGCGGAGGAAGCACCTAGTCAACGGCAGATCTCCGACGGCGATGAGTGCTGACCGATCTACCGACTGGCGTCGACGATCTACGAAGATTTCGTTCCATTTTTCATTTTAGTGACAGTGAGATAAAGAGAGAGAAAAAGAGAGAAATACCTTGAGGGAGGGCCGGAGGGAGCACCGGAGCAAAGGTCGATCTCCGATCTGCGATGAGGGGCGAGCGACAACGAGCGAGCTGCGGCGTCGCTGCGACGTGATCGTGGGTCTACTGCGGTTTGATTTTTGTTTGTGTATTTGGAAATTTTTTTTTTTTTAGATAAAAACCTCTGTCTCTCTGTGTTTGTTGTGTTTCTCTCTGTGTTTGGTTTGCTGTTGAGTGTTGAGTTTGGTTTGCTGTTGAGCTTGATTTGCTCTGTATAGACAGTATCGGGCATTGTGGTATCTGCCACCGATTTGATCTCTCTGCCAGCGACGTGATGGGTGGATTTTCTGGTTCTCTGTAATATATATATATTTTTTTTTTTTGGTTGAGAATGCGTGGGCTTGCCGTGAGCGAGCTACTGGGCTCACCGTGGGCTTAGCTTGCCTGGGCTTCTCTGTGAATTTTTTTTTTTTTCAGATTTTAGTTCAATATTTTTTGGGCTTTTTTTTTTTTTTTTTTGGCTTGAAAGTAGAACAGATAAATTTTTTTTTTTTTTTAATCTGAGGATGTTACTAATTTTTGATTGAGGCCTGGGAGAATGGGTGAGAAATTGGGAGGGGGGGCCGGCTGCCTAAGGTTGGGGGGGCCTAATTATTTTTTCTTCATAGTCTAATGGGAAATTTTTTTTTTTTGCAGGGGCCTCGGCCCCCCCAAGCCACTATGTGGCTCCGCCCCTGCCTCCACTGCTTTGAGGAACGTTGGGTGGCCCACCAGGGGTGTGAAGATGTGATTAGGGCAGCATGGACCTACCATCCACCCAATGGGAGCCCAATGTTTAGACTATTCAAGAATATTAAGCAGTGTTGTATTAGATTGGTGGCATGGAGCTGAGAGGTGTTCGGCAATACTAGAACTTGTTTGGAGGAAAAACAATCCACACTCATGGACTTGTCCAACATCGGGTATGGTAGCAACCTAGCCCAGATTAACACACTAAGGGAGGAAATAAATTAATTGCTGCACCAAAAAGAGGTGTTTTGGAGACAAAGGTCCAAAGCTATATGGCTCCCAGTGGGCGATAAGAACACTAAGTTCTTTCATAAACGGATAAGCCAACGGTAGAGGAAAAATCAAATCGATGGGTTGATGAATGAAGATCATATATGAAGGACGGATGAGCAGGGGGTGGGCGTGATAGAAAAGGAGTATTTTTTTATAAAAAAAATTGCTACGTCCAACCCCAGTAATGTGGATGAGGTTCTAAACGTGGTGGATGGTGTAGTGACAGAGGAAATGAACTAGTCTCTACTTCATCCTTTTGTCGGTGAGGAGGTGTGGCAAGCTTTATTCCAAATGCACCCATCGAAGATATCGAGTCCGAATGGTAAGTCTCCCTTCTTTTTCCAAAAATATTGGCACGTGGTAGGTGGAGATGTAACGGAGGCAGTGCTTTCTGGACTAAACTTAGGTCATGTCCTAACGAAGATGAATTTTACCCATATTGTGCTTATACCTAAAAGGAAGGACCCATAAACTATGTTGGATTATCGCCCCATCAACCGGAGTAATGTGGTCAGTAGGGTGGTATCAAAAGTGCTGGCTAATAGAGTGAAGAATATCCTACCGAATATTATTTCGAATGCCTAGAGTACATTCGTTCCAGATCGACTCGTCACCAACAATAATGCGATAGCATATAAGATGCTCCATAGGCTAAGAAATAGAAGAAAAGGAAAGGTTGGGTACATAGCGATTAAATTGGATATCCGTAAAGCTTATGACTGTGTGGAGTGAGAGTTTTTACGAAAGATAATGCTGAAGATGGGGTTTTCGGCTATGTGGGTGGACATGCAAGCTACATGGTGCTAATCAATGGTGAGACTCGAGGCTTTATCTCCTTAACATATGGCATTAAACAGGGTGAACCACTGTCACCATACTTGTTCTTGTTCTGTGCGGAGGGATTATCCGCTCTACTCTGAAAAAGCTATCGAATCATAGCATGTACAGGGAATCACCTCCTGTCATAATGGTGTACGTATCTCCCACCTACTCTTTGCTGATGACAGCCTATTATTTTGCTCGGCCACCCCCTTGGAATGCACACGACTTTTTAACATATTGACTACCTACAAGCAGGCATCGGGGCAAGCCATCAACCAACAAAAAACAACCATGTTTTTCAGCCCAAACACCAAACCAGAGATAAGGGAGGAGATTTGAAGAATGTTCAAAGCCCAGGTGGTGACTGCATTTGAGAAATACCTAGGTTTGCTGATGGTTGAAGGCAAAAACAAAGTGAACACATTCAAAGATCTTCAGGAAAGAATAGCTAAGCAGATTACTAGATGAAAGGAGAAGTTTATTTCAAAAGTAGGGAGGGAGGTCCTTATTAAAACAGTAGTGCAGGCGATACCGACATACTTGATAAGCTTATTTCAACTACCGAAAGCTCTGTGTAGCGACATCAACTCCATCATGGCAAAATATTGGTGGGGGCAGACGAGTAATGAAAGAAAAACACATTGGATTAATTGGAAGAGACTATGTGATCCGAAGAAAGCTGGAGGAATGGGCTTCCATGACATCCACGCATTTAATTTGGCCATGTTGGCAAAACAAGCATGGAGGCTACTCAACCACCAAAGCTCTCTATTTTTCAAAGTTTATAAAGCTAGGTATTTTCCTAATGTCTCCTTCTTGAAAGCTGAATTAGGAAGCAACCTGTCATATGTATGAAGAAGCTTATTGAAAGCAAGGGAAATCATACTAACAGGAGCTAAATGGAAGGTGGGTAGTGGAACTTTAATAAATATAATGGGTCATCAATGGCTGCCAAAACCGCCATGTCTTCCTAGAGAGGGACCTGGACCGTTGAAAGTGAGGGAACTGATGGACGAAGAAACTGGACAGTGGAATAGAGCTACAATAACCTATTGGTTTGAGCTGCATACATGTGCTGATATATTAAGTGTACCCTTGCCCAATGTGCAGGCAAATGATGCACTAGTATGGAAGGAGAACAAATCCAATACTTTCTCTGTTAAATCGGCGTACTCAGTCGCCTTGAGGATGCTGCACCATTCGAGTGGGGACCACTCTAACACAACTACTGATAGAAGAACATGGAAGGCAATATGGTCCCTCAACACTCCCCCAAAAGTACGAACATTCCTCTGGCACACTTGCTCTAATACCCTGCCAACCCATGATAACCTCCACGCGAAGAGAGTGCAACTAGATCCGACTTGTCTCATGTGTAAACAGCAGAGTGAAATAGTTGGACATATCCTGTGGGAGTGCCCGTTTGCACTTAGTGTATAGGCGTTGGCTAAAGGGAAAATCCAAAAGAGCTTAGCTAGTGCACCAGATTTCTTCCTTTTAACTCGAACTATGGTGTAGTGTTTGAATTGGACTGAGTTGGAACAACGGGCTATGATAGCATGGGGTATATGGAATGCTCGAAATAAGCTTTGTTTTAAGAACACTCATGCTCACCTAGGGACTACTCTACGTGGTGCAATGTCTTTTTTGCACGAATACCAAAATCTAATGGCCAATCAGCGGACATGCTAGTGCTACACTATCAACTTACTAGATTTTCCCCCATTAGTTTATTAGTTGTTTTGGCAAGGCTATCCTGTTCCTATCCTAGCCAAGGCTAGCGTGTAGGCCTGAGTGGCTCAGGACCTTTTATTATACCTTTGTACTTTCGCCTTTTTATAATAATATCAATTCTATCTTTTTTCGTAAATTTAAAAATAAAAAAAAAATAAAAAAGCTTAGACATTACTTAAGTTTGGAAAAAAAAAATCCACTATAATGGGTCAATTAATTAACTCATTACAATATTTTTTTTTTCATTGTTGATGAATCACACTCCATATACTAAACACATGACTTGTAAGAGAAATGGTATGGTACTAGGACTCCCAGACTCAGGTAACTGAAGGTCGGGCTTGGGAGTTCACAGGACATTGTTTGAGGGAAGAGAAGCTCTGTTGAAGCTAAATGTGTTGCAAATATTTTAGTGAATAAAGAAATTTTGTTACAATAGATAATAACTCGAATAATATGCAAAAATGTAAAATAAAAATAAGTTTAGAACGACCTTACAATGCTATAGAATCACGCTACAAAAGTATTGACCTTAAAGGTTGATTAGTGTCACTCGGAGTAAAACTCATTGCGACTAGTTTTCTTGGCCAAACAACCCCCTAGGGTTATACTATAGTGTCAACCTTCGTGATGAACATATTTCTATTCACAGAGATTCAAGAACAACCTTCTAATGCATTTCCTTAAAATAAATATAGATTGTAAAAAAATATGTGGGAGAGAAAGAAAATAGAAAAAGACTAATAAGAAAGGGTGTTGTGATAGGTATTATATAGGCTACTTATGACAATAAGAGCTTATGGTTATTGGTTACTAATAACTTAATTGGTTACTAATAACTTAAAAAAGTCCAATGACGAGTTTACCAATTATTGCCTAATGACTAATTTTCTTATAATTGACCAACGGTTATTTTACCCACCATTGCTCAACAGTTAGTTTACTCATTAATTATCTTCAGCTAAGAAAAAGTGAATAATAAAAGTTCTTGGAACACACACCCTCACCAACAAGGTATAGTTAGGGTTCTACACAAAAAGGGCATAATGTCGTGCTAGGTGGCAATGATCACTCTGAAACTCAAGTCGGCTACTAATTCTGGGAAGAGAAGAGTTGAAGTGAAGATCTTGAGTTATGGCTTACTTCCTTCCAACAGAGAGGGTGTATTTATACCCTTTACAGCACGTGTGGCATGGTAAGGGGCATTATTGCCGTACAAAGCTACTTTTGACTAATGGGACAACCTCTTAACAGGAAAATTTGATGAGACGAGGTAAGTTGGCCACATCTAGTGTGCTCATGATAATCTCAAGCCAGTCTTGATGCACAAAATCTTGGACTAGACTTAATGCATAGGGCCTGGGCTAGTCCTATCTAAAGTGAATTCCTCCTTATACCATTATGTTGATTTGGCTACCTACCACAAGGAAAATGTTTCTCTCCAAACTAGTATGGAGAGAAAACCTTCAAACTCCTTCTACATCATTTTATTACATGTGAATTTTGAAAATCTAACCATTGGATTGCATGCTCTTGTTATATCCTTCATGCTTGCAAAATTTCAAGAACATCAAAAATCAATAGCTATATCATCAATCAAATGTTTAAATTTCAAGTTTTTGTGGTTTAAAATTATGCCTAAAAAAATAAGTTTATTGACAATATAGTATAAAAACATTGGAAAACTCAATAAGTGTGAAAACGTTAATGCTTGTTTAGGCCCCCAATTTTAAATTAAGGCTTAATTGCTATTACTCTAACTTATCTAAGTGCGGAACAAGAGTACATGAAGCGCAATAAACCTAAGCACTACTCTAAAGCAAAAGCACATACAATAAGTGATAAATGTAAAGCTTAAAGAGTAGGGGAGAGAAATACAAACACAAGATAATACCAAGATGTGTTATCGAAGAGGAAACTGAAGTAATCGGCGAAAAACCTCTTCGTAACCCTCCAAGCCGAAATCAATCCACTAGTGAATAAGTTAGAGTACACGAATATCAAAAAGACCATCCAAGCCTAATTTACCCAATGTACTTGAACCCTCTAATCTCTTGCTACCAATGGACTTCTCGGAGTCTTGTCTTCACTAGTTATCCGTATCCTGCAATTTCGCCCGATTGCATCCGCCACTCAATGGCTCCTTCCAATGCTTCCCATAGGCACCAAAACTTCTTTCAACACTCAGAATGGGTGAGTAAGCGTTTAGGCTAAGAACCTCTCAACGATGTGTAGGTGGAGAGGTAGGTGTAAATGGAAAATCTAGAGAAATGATGTAGAGGATTATGGGTAAACAATCTCTAGCTCTCAAGTGCTTGGCTAGAGTTTTATCTCTCAAAAGTTTCTCATGAATACTCCTTTAGCTTTTTACATTTCATGGGTAATGGAACATGTGCTTCTCACATGGCCTGTTTCGCAGGTCAGCAATCGTGAGTCAATCACGAGCTAGTCGCGAAATCCTCATCTTCACAAGTTTTTCACCAAATTCTCGCACACAACCCTTACATTAAATCCCACAAAAATACAAGGAAATGATTAAACAGAATTACAATCAAATTTGACACGGAATTAAAACCAACATAAAACATAGTTGTAAATCACAATTTTACAACATCTGATTTGAAAAAAAATTTATATGAATGTTAAGAACATAAAAAACATATAATTCGATTGTTAGATTTTCAAAATTCACATTAAATAAAAATATATAAAAAATAGTTTGAAAAGATTATCTTCAAACTAGATTGGAAAGAAACATTGTCCCCTCCTCCGACAACCACTGAGAGAATAATGGATAATGGATGCTTGACCAAAAATAGGAGTATGGATTTTACCTATGTAGGCATGCGGTGTTTGAAGTTCTGATGCCTTCAAGGGTTGTGTAGATGTAGATCAATATCCATATATACAAAATTTGTTAAGGGTGATCATTGATTAACTTGTAATTAAGGACTCCAAATAGTTGAAGTATTTCTGAAGGCATTTTATCCAAATTGAATAGTTATGATTTAAGTTAAGTTATGTTTGTTTAAGGGGAAAATATTTTCTGAAAAATTAACCCACTTCTTTATATGTTTAATCATTTCATGAGACAAAAAACCTAGCTTGTAGTTATAGATGAATGAGTGAGTACTACTCAGAATTTTTCTTTCCTTCATGATGAAAAATATGTGACATGTCAAAACATGCAAAAAGGAAAAGTTGGTGTAGAAGTAGAACAGAATTTTTAGACAGATTTATATGAATTTATGAACTCAGTCTTAGCAGGATGGTGGGGCCTCAATTGGTCACAGTCGGAGCACATGGAATTTGCTGGAACTTTAATTATGTGACCCAAGATAACGTTTACATCGTCTAATAGTTAATTATTTGTTTTTGGACCTTGGTCTCATATATGATAAGATGTTAAGTGGTATGGTGGTATTAATTTTGTTTGTTTATTTGTTCTAATTGTTTTTTTTTAAGTAATCAATATCATCCAGACTGGACTGCCCGTACTGAATATGCTAATTAAAGGGTGCATAAGCCTTTTTAATTTGATGCATTATTCTTTGATCGAGGCCCCACAACACTTGGATCTTGTCTGTGTGTATGGCTTCTTTTTTACATATTTCATATTTGGAAGGACCAAGGTGGCCCCTTTTGTTAACCTAATTAATCAGGATACGATGCAAGGTTTGATGGTGAAATGAGTGACCATACTTTTAGCCTTTATGGTAGTCAAAAGGTTTGGTTATTGAGTGGTACATAGATCATTTAACTAATCGTAGGTACTTTTAGAATAACATTTATAATTATTTATATATATCTTTTATAGAAATTTATGACGTTTATTTTATGATAATTATTTTTTATTATTGGACCAAATACTAATAAGATATCACTAAACCAAGATACTAATAAATTTCATATTTATGATTACCCTTTATTACAAGTCAGTAGTACCCTTACGAGCTGTTTTTATTTTTCATATAAAAGGGATTTGAATCTAAATTTTTTGTTTGATAGTAATCCTATACTAGTGTTTATGCAACTCAAAATTCATAAATGGTAACAAATCACAATGGTGTTGTCTTTGATAGTTATATCAAAAGTCAGAACACAAAAAACTTAAGACCTCTGAAATCTGAACTTTATATTCTTATATAGTAAGATCCTTTATAAAGTCAAGACACTTATGAGTTGTTCCCAGTTTTTTTTTTTTTTTTTTCTTAAACAACTTGGTACTATAAAAAGTTAAAATAGATGGAGAATGAACCATATCAAAATTTATGTACTAAATTGAAGGGTAAAAAAAGGGAGTCTTACTAGATAGTGTGCAATAGCATAAAAGTCCAGCAGGTTTTAGTGAATTTTACTCCTTTTTTTTCTTTGTTTAATTCTTAAGTGAGCATGAATTCAGTCACTTCTCACATCCAACCAACCCTTCAAACACTTATCGGATTGAAAGATTGTTTCAATACAAAATAACTTAATAAGTGAATGAAGTCAATGAATTCCTGAGAGAGAGAGAGGCAGTACCCAATACCCATTATTCTCAGTGTATGTGTTTTGATAACAGCTATTCTTTGTAGTTGAAATAGCAATTTGGAAGATCAAAGTTACAAACTTTTAGTGGCTTTTCCCTTTAAGGATCATTTTCATTTGCAATTACCATGAGAATAAGGTTAAACCAGAGCCCAAGATATAATCTTAGCAGTTCAAAAAGTAAAAAAAGAAAGAAAAAGAAAAAAGATATGTATAATCCAAGCAAGCATTGAAGCATTTGGGGAGCACGAAGGATGCTATTTGTTGTTACATATCCTCAATGGCATGTTTGGATCTCAACCAGACTTTCCTGGAAACCCAATCAGCATCACCTGTCTATTCATGACCAAGAAAAAAGATTACAACGCATATGGGTGGGGCTGAAATTTTAAGTGCAAAATCAGATTCAGATGAGGTGCAAAGTGGTTATGTTTTGTTTTCTTCCCTACGCTTTGGGGCAAATAAAATTATCAGAGATATGCATTATCATGACCTTGGCCCATCTATGTTAAAATTTGACCTTCTATAAAGAATGAAAACAAAAGCAATAGCCCAATTACCTAAGCCCGGCCAATCAATCTATTAAGGTGGTTTAAGTTTGCTTCTTCTTTTATAAATAACAATGATAAGAATAAGTGAGTAATATAATGTATCCAAATATATGGGTGTATGATTTGCTTCTATAAGAGAATAATGTCAAAAATACAAAAGAACAAAGAGAGTAGAAAGAAGAGAAAATTGATAAACATCTATATATATATATATATATATGTATGTATGTATATAATAGGTGAAGCTAAGAGAAACTCAAATTAGAATTCCAAATTAGAGTTCCAATTTTGCGTCATGTGTCCTAATTATTTATTCATAAAGAATTTTATTTCTCAATTTTAGAATCAAATGTGGGACCACATCATAAATATTCATCCAAGTGAGTTATTAAGTGCAAAAATCAAAGAGTCTAGAATAAATAAATTGTAAAAAAAAAAAAAGTGTTTCACAATAATTTTTTTAAAAATATAAAGACAATTTACATTTTATACCTAATAATATTCTCACAAATTTTTTTAAAGAGTTAACAAAATATAAAAATGACTATCAATAGTATTTAAATTATATATATAGAAATTATATTATGCATCTTATTGTATATCTTTAAGTGTCTCTATGCATATGCATGAGGTTACAAGCTAATTTTTATGTAAAGGGAGAGATTATTGGAACAGTTTTCTTTTGAGTAGCTACTATCTAGTTGATTGAGTATAAATAAAGTCACATAAAAATTCCAGTCTTAGAGAATTTGTATTTCTGACTCTTTAACTATCTTATCAGAAAATCATTTTCACCTTGGTTGAAATCAGAATGTGGGGTCATTTTAGAGTTACATTTCAGGTTGGTCTAAAGCCTTCTGTCACTAGATTGTCAATTTCTACTATTGTTTTAGTTTTCTAGTTGATTTGATACTACTGCTTCTGAGTCCAAGAAATTTCCTTTCCTTTTCTTTTCTCTCTCTCTCTCTCTCTCTCTCTCTCTCTCTCTCTCTCTCTCTCTCTCTGTGTACACATAGTGAAATAATTTCTACCATTATGGATCTGAAGACAAGGAACATAATCATGTTAGAGCTTTGATTTTTTTTGTTCATTTTCTTTCTTTTCATCGGTGTAATTAATGTGTACCAGTGCATAATTTGAATTGACCGCTCATACTTGATAACTTACCTTTTTTTTAACTTGTAACTCCAATAGTTTGATTTGATCGCATTGATCATACAAACGGTGCTTTCTGAAAATATATCAGTTTTAAGAAGCAAATAATTGTTGTTTTCATGCAAATGGGTTGTATTAGAGCTTATATATAGTGTAACACAATTCTAGCTAGATGAAGGACCAACAGGATTCCTGTAAATGGGTTCAGAAAGAAATCTGCTTTTTTGAAGCTTGGACCCAGTTTTAACTCTTTTGAGGCCTGGTGAACTCCATGGGCCTTGTAAGGGTAAAGTACATTATGAAGTTTTTGCTCAAAGCCTCAAACATTGTCTTATTTCTCCAAGCCCATAACTTGTTTCCCAACTTGTGTTTGCTAATTTCCAAAAAAGCTGGAGTAAATTAAATTTGAAAATTTTTACCCAAAGATCCAATTAACACAAACCTTTCATATCACGTCATTTTAGATTACGTGCTTCCAAAAATGTGCTACTACAGCAACTTTGGTAGGAATGGACGTAGTTGATTTATTTTTTTTTTATTATTATTATTTGATAAAGACGTAGTTGGTTTTTGACATATGATAAATAAAATAAATAATAAAAAAATGTGGGAGTTTGAAAAGAAACCTCCCATGTTTCATATGTTAGGTGGAATTTACATTGTATATCTTTTTGTTAAGGTGTTTATAGAGTTTTTCAAGCATATAAATACCCTCCTGAGTGTGTGCACGCATCCACGTCACAATTGGAACTCATAGGTGTACGTATTTAAAGTGCATGGCATGTGCAAGTGCAACAAAGTTATTATCACGTAATTGTGGAGTGTGGGAGACAAAAACTTGTGTTTAAGTCTCTAAAAAGAAGTTTCACACATATATACACTTAGATTAGACTAAAGTAGTAGAATTTCTATATATAAAAAAAAAAGTTATTATTCACGTAATTATTGTGGGGTAAAATAAAAGTTAAGCAATGACACTTTGTAACTCAATTAATTTACATTTTTTGGTGTTTTCAATTAAGATATTCGACTCAAATTCTACCCTTCCCAACTAAGGGGAAAAAAAATTGAAGAGCAAAAATCACTTTCAAAATATAGACTCTCTATTAGGATCAACAGACTCTACTCAAGGACCAAAATTTATAGATAAGATGAACTTTGGGTCACTTTCCTTGCATAGCCCAAGAAAGCTAGAGCTCATCAAAACCCAAATAAATTTGTTATTATGGTTAGGCCCAAAAAAAGGGGAAAAGAAATTCGTAGTTATTATGATAATAGTTATGATTGTTATCTTTTCTTTTCTTTTTTCTTTTTTTTTTTTGAGGGATAGTTATGATTGTTATCTAAAAAGACTTAATCATCAAACCTGTTTTGAAGAACCTATTTCTTTTAGGTGGAGGTCCTCAAACAAACTTTAAAGACTTTGTAATAAGCCTTATAATTATTGTCATAATTTGGTAGGAATGTAGGGAACTAACTTTGCCTCATGGGAAGTTTCAAAAAAAAAAACTTTGCCTCATGGGATACGAATCGTAGAGGCTGCTAGGAGCAATATAATAGAGATAGCGTATTCTTTCTTTTAGAATATTTCTATTTTTAATGTGGCGTTCTAATGAGACCTTGACAAGTTGACATAACATATAGTGTCAAGCCAACTTTCCTCTGTATCCAGATTAAAATAATTACCACGTTTTTTACAGGAAAAAAATAAATAAAATAAGAGATGAGAGACCCTTTGGTTTAATGGTCCATCTTTCTTAATTATTGGATATACTGAAATGGATTTAAAAAAAGTTTAAGCAAAAATAAGAGATTTAGATATAATTTCAACATATGACGTATATTTCTGACAATTGCTCAAATAATGTCCATTTTAGATAATTGCTCTTTATTAACAAATCAAAATACTAATTAGTTTTTGATGTAAACAAGAATTAAATTACAGATTTCTTATTTAACAATAAGAAACTTTACTAATCAAGTGCAGAAAAATTTATATATTATTTGTAATATATATATATATATATATATATATATATATATATATTTATGTCTATATCATCCAAATGTTCTTACCTTTTCTTTCCAATCAATTGAAACTCAATTATCACCACTAATATATTCTGTTCTTCTTTGTTTTGCACCAATTTCAATTATTTTTTTATTTCTGATGTATATGAGCATTACTCATTGTCTCGTGTGAATCTCCAAAAAGCAATAGTTTAATGTCACATAGTGCGTTTCTCACTAGTCTTTCCGAGCATATAGGCTTTTTTCGTAAAAGGCAAACAGATATTTTTATGCTCAATGATAAAAGCACCTTTAGATTAATATCAACTAAAACATCAGTGTTAAAAGAAAAGGTGCCTAATTAGCTTTGCTTTCATGTACAAGAGAATAATGTAGCTATGCATGGTGTAATGCAAATAAATGGTCATTACTATCCGCATTATTCTTAAGGAATACAAGTTAGACGTTGTATATGCCATATATATAAGAAGGAACTAATTAAAATAAGTTTTGCAGTTTTTTATGGCTAGATGTAGATAAAACTCATCCCAATATGTTTACATATTGGATTTTTTTAGTACCTTAGGCCCATCATGTAAGTGTTTTCTCAAGCCTTCTATGGAGGTAGCTTGTGACATGGGATTATTTTTAGGTTTTTAACTTTTAAACCATGCGTATTCTAGACCAAGGAAAAAAAAAAAAAAAAAAAAACCTTTAGTCCGTTTTGAGAAACCCAAATGTAGTTAAGCTACTTTTGTTATGAGCAGAAGAACCACTTTCTGTTAAAAAAAAAAAAAACCCATATTTTAATTAACTTTTACTCCTTACATTATTTCTCAATGTAGATGAGACTCAATTAATACTTTCTTAAAGAATGCTTAAAAACTCCTTTCAATAAACGAGTGTCATAGAGTATTGTTTAAGGTTTAATTTTATAATATAATTGATTGACTTTTATATAAAATCGAGCTACTTTAAAAGATATTTGTTTATTATATTCTTCTACTTTTTTAAGGTAAGTAAAACTCATTTTTAGCCTCTTAATGAGTACAGTACTAGAACACCCATTAACATACTCCATTAAAAATATGTGCTTATCATGGCACAACCAGGAAAAACATTAATGATTGACTTCTCTTGATTGAAGTAGTACTAGAAAAGTGGAATAGGAATCTCATCAGAATTGATTTGAGATCAAAAGAAAAGACTCATAGATGAGAAATTATGGTCTTTTTAAGCCATCTTAATCATATAAAACCCCCCCATCCTCCAGGAAAACAAAAAATTAGCATGGTTAAATGCATTGACCCCATTTTCCCAACTGTCCTAATTAATCATATGTATCACTCTCTTTCTTAAGATTCTGGAGAGGAAAATCCCAAGCATCACAACCAAATGTACTGTTACCTGCGCATGCCTAAGAAATATGCGTTTTAATATTGTCTTTTACCACCTTCTTATAAAGAGAGAGATAGACATAGAGAGAGAGAGCTGATTTTCTAAATATAATCTTGACGTAATCCAGATCAAGACCAGTGAATGAGTCATAATCAGATTCAAAGTAAGCAGAATTCCTGACCTATTGGGATTGTTAATCAAGCTGATAAGCTTTTGAATAAAATAATTAAGGATTACATTTTATAAAGTGGGACTCTTTGTTCTGGAAGGAGAATCCCATAGGAAAGCACTTCAGTAATAGATAAACATCAAAGAGTAATATCCTAAACCACCAATAATTAACAAAAGAGGCTTCATGATGATATGGTTTAGTTATCAACTCTCACTTTATCTTTTTTTTTTCTTTTTCTTTTTTTTCTCACCCAAACTTCATGCTTCTAATTATCACAATCACAACCAATAAGGCAAAAACACATCCCCACTTCTTTTGCCCCCAATAAAAAGTCAAGCTTTTTTCAGCACGCGTCTATGCATCTCATTTTTGGTCCAAGCCATCGAATTTAGAGCAGGCAGATCATTTCCGAAAGAAAATACCAACCCAATTCGATTTTTTAGAGTTCACTTTTCAATACAATCATGACATGGAAGGAAGATTTATCATCTACAATTGAAATATATATATATATATATATATATATTATATGACATGAGGAGTGGTTTAGTTACATGGTATGTTTATGTACTCAACTACGTACCATTTACTATGGAGTATTATTGAGAGCTGTCATGTCTCTAATAGTATATGCACTTCCATTACACATGACAATCCAAACCATCTGCTAAGATTCTTGTAGTATAATGGCATTCTCTCACTCCCATTTATTTGTAAGACTAATAATAATAAAAAATTCTATACCATCTTTCATATGTGTACAGTATTAATTCCTTAGTAATACCTAAGACGCAACTTCAAATTGTTTTATTCCAATTGTTTGATTGACTTTAGTGTATCTTATGTTGGCAAATTGTGAACAATTGTAACACTTAGAGTCTTAGTTAGTCTCGGTTTATTATTGAAAATATGTTAAAGAACAAAACAAGTCAAAATTCATGCCATGAAAGACTCAAGAAGTTCATAAATTAGATTGCCATTGCACTGCATTTCGACACAAGCTCGATTTGTCAAGTTGATCGGTAGAAGTATATTTCTCAATTGATCGAGATTCATGCAAAATAGATCCTAGACTAGTTTTTGTCAACAATTTGATCTAGGGTTTTATGCATTCCAAGACAAGTATAAAAGCAACCCTAGAGCACCTTTTTAGCACATTTTGAGGAATGTTTTTTTATACGCAAATCTACAAATTTTCCCAACCCTCTTGAAGCATCAAATGAAAATGAATTTCATACTAAAAATCTGGTGATAAAATGAAGTTGTTGCATCCAGTCTATAATCATGAGCAGACGCTCATGAGCAATAGATCCTAAACAGAAGAGTGCATAAATTTGGAGTTACTAATGATTATGGTACAGTAATTTCTACAAGAGATAGCAATAGATTTAGGGTTAAGTCTATTGTGCAAACTTCAATTATATTTTAGTTAATTTGTATACCATGGGATTGTAAAGTTAAATCCGCATAAGTCTTCACTATGGGACATTTTGTTCCATTGGTTTTCCTAATTCATCATTTCATTTGTGACATGTGATCCATGCTTATTGATGTTAACCAATTCAGATCTAGAAGATAATTAATCTAACTATTCTCATGGCTAAGAGTTGGTTAAAGTAATCACTACTAGGGCCTAAAACCCTATCAATATGCATCTTTGATCTTTCTTACCTAAGTTGTATGTATCAACTAGTACAAAAGGACAAGCCATGATAATCTTTCCTGACAAGGAAAGAACCATCTATTTATCTGACTAATAAAATAAAATAAAATTCCATACCATCTTTCATGTGTACAATATTAATTCCTTAGTAATGCCTCAGATTGAACTTCAAATTGTTTTATTCCAAGTGTTGATTGACTTTGTTATGCAGTATAAGTGTTAGCTACATAGGATTATGTTGCAAACTGTGAACAATTGTAATACTTAAGAGTCTTAGTTAGTCGTAGCTTATTATTATTGAAAATACGTTAAAGAACAAAACAAGTCAAGATTCAGCTCAAGAAGTTCAAAAATTAGACTACCATTGCACTACATTTCGACACATACTCAATTTGTCAAGTTGATCGGTTGAAGTATATATCTTGATTGATTGAGATTCGTGCAAAACAAATCCTGAATTGGTTTCTGTCAACTATTTGATCTAGGGTTTTGTGCATTACAAGATAAGTATAAAAGTAACCATAGAGCACGATTTTAAGCAGTCTTTGAGAGTTGTGTTTATGTACACAAATCTAGCAATTTTCCCAACCCTCTTGAAGCATTAAGTGAAAATTACTTTCATACTGAAGATCCAATGAGAAAGTGAAGTTGTTGCATTTGGTCTACATGTTAGGATATGTGCCCTTTAAATCCTATTGTATAATGCTATGTATGACATTATGTTGTGATTAATTAAGTTGTTTTATTATTATCTAAAATAATGGTAACATGAATATTTGGATATTATCATATAGTTCATAAGATGCATAGTATGTGATTTAGTCACAGAAGATATAAATCACAAGTTCTTTGTAAACTTAGAATTTTAGTTCGTAGTCGATGATGAAACTGAGCATTTCATCTGCGAAGACTATAACATATTGTAAGGTTGAATTTATTCAATCAAGTGTTGACTTTATTCCATACCAAATTTACTTGTATTTTAGTAATTAGATACCCTGTATTTAGATGGGAATAATGTAAGGGTTGTGTGTGAGAGAGTGTGAAGAAACTCAAGTTGTGTGCAATCAAGAGGAGTCACGTGACTAGATCTTGTGACTGACTCGTGACTGGCAAGTCACCAAAGTGGCACATGTGTGAAACATGCAGGGAATTGAAGGGTCATGTCAACTGGAGCACTATAGGAAAAAATGTACCGTCTAGCTAGACAGTTAACTCACAACTCAAACTTGCGACTCATTTCACTTGTGAAACTGAGTCTCCAGAATGCCTTGTTTGGATGAAAATTAACTTTTCGCATTTCTTACATATACTACTATAAATAGTCTTATACCCACGAAATGTAAAGAGTTTCTAGAGAGAATTTTGAGAGAGAAACCCTAGAAAAAAATAAGATTGACTCACCCATAATCTTTGTCATTTGATTCTTTAAATTCCTCTACTCTCACCCTCTCCATTGACATATCCTTAAGAGGTACATTTTGTCAAGTCCTTATCTTACCATACCCATATCAGTGATGAGGTATTTTGGTGCTTGAGAAATAGTTTGAAGATAACCAATTTACTTGGTTGATGCAATGGGCTTTTTGCAGGATCCGAAAAGCTAAAGAAGATAAGGTTAGACGTAACCCTATTGGAGCAAAAAGCTTAGAAGGCTTAGGTCAATTGGGCAGATTAGGTTTGGAGAGTCTTCTGCTACTCATGTATCCCAACTTTATTCTTTAGTGGATCATTTAACCGCTTGGAAGACGACGGTGAGGTTTTTTGCCGAATTCTTCGATTTCCTCTTCAATAACACATGCTGGTGTTATCTTTATGTTTGCATCTCTCTTCCCTTATTCTTTACCTTTTAATTGCTGCTATGTTTGTGATTAACCATGGTTTAAAGTGTTTTACCTATTATACTCATCATTTCGCATATATGTTGTTTGTGTATAAGTTTGTGTTGGTATTCTTAAAATTGAGGATCTAAACATTCATTAGTGTTTTACACACTAATTGAATTTTCACATATCAACTAAGATGATTTGTCTTGATCATAGAAGTGAAGACTTCTAGTTGATATGTTTTAAGAGTTAAGACTTATTGAACTAGACTACTGTGAGATTTATTATTCTATTAATGACTTTCAAATGAATAATAAATCTCACGACTTCTATTTACATCAATTCTTAATCCTGAGAGAATAATGAAGCTAATCATAAAGTGTAAGTTACTTTGATATACCAGGAGTGAGATCTAGAGTCACAATCAAAATCTCAGTATATTGGGCAGCCACATTTAGTGTCGAAGGAACATATATTCTCAAGATAAAATTCATAATCTCTTAATGGGGATATAAAATATTCCTTTGAAATAAATTTAATGGGTCTAGTTATTCAGAATGTTAGGCTTAACTACTTTAGTAATCTTCAAAGTGGCAGTTAACATTCGTGACTTTGTATTACTACAAATATTTTAATGAAAGGGTTGTATATATAATAAAGTCTTGGGATATAATTTATTAATAAGGCTTAAAGTGCAATTATATTTATATAGTGGTATTAAATATAATTAATGGTAATTTTGGGCTTGTTAAGAGTTGATAGAAAAGCCTAAAACCCATTGGAGCTAGTGTCTTATTTGTTCCATTTTGGTCCCACTCCAAGCGACATACTAAAACCCAATTGGAATGGCCCAAAAGGAGAGAAACATATAGAATTTTTTAAAAGAATGAAATAGTGTGTAAGGGACTGTAAGCCACTCTCTAATTCTCCCTTGAACACATGCGTATAAACTAATTGAGAGACCAAACTTCTTGGGCATAAGTGGAATTTGAGTGAAGATTAAGATTGTTTCCAAGTACTTCTAATCTTTAGTTTTGAATTTTACTGCACCAAGATACACTTTCTTGATCATAAATTCTAAAATTTACATAGTACATGTTATTAATTACGAATGAAGTAGATCCGTTATGTTTTGTATGAGATACAAACCATATTTTTCCAACACTATATTCATGTTATTGGTTTAAATCTTTGAGAAGTGATCTCAAAGTCATGAATAGTCATTAACATGCAATAGATCCAAATTAGAAGAGTCAATAGATTTGGAGTTATGTAGTAAGTACTATAAGAGATAGCAATAGATTTAGAATTAGGTCTGTTATACAAACTTCAATTTTATTTTAGTTGATCAGTTTACCTTGGGATAGTAAAATTAAATCCCCACAAGTTTTTATTGTGGGACATTTTGTTCCATTAGTATTCCCAATTCATCATTTCATTTGTTTCTTGTGATCCATGCTTATTCAAATCTAGAAGATAATTAATCTAACTATTCTTATGGCTAAGAATTGGTTAAAGTAGTCACAACTAGGACCTAAAACCCTATCAACTAGTGCAAAAGGCCATGACAATCTTTCTTGTATGTATCACAACATGAGTTGTATGTATCAACTAGTACAAAAGGCCAAGCCATGATAATCTTTCTTGACAAGGAAAGAACCATCTATTCAATCGATAAGTTGGATTAGCTAGCTTGATCAAGGCAGGTTTTTCACCTGGGCAAATTATACTCAGGAAAAAATTGGACAGCAAAAGAGAGGAAAAAGAAATAGTTGAGGGCCAGGAGTGGATCCCACTACTGATAAACATTTAAACTTGTTTCAATAGCGGCGCATGGGGACAATTTATTTGTGAAGGACACAAAAATAAGACCACAACAAAACTATCAAAAAAAAAAAAGACAGTGATGGATGTAATCAATAGAATGAAGAAAACTGAGCAAATATAAAAGCCAAGAAAAGGGGATCTGGGAATGTATCTTAGTGAACCTATCATTTTATAAGACCAAAAGAGTGGTGGGGTCTGCCACAAACAAAGTTAGAGATATGCATCAATGTTATATGGTTGTAGTTGTTTTTTGTTATAGTTGATAGTGGTGTGTATGATTTGATGGAAAAAAACGTGAGAAAAAGTTTCTCACAAATGGGGCTCAACACAGCAGCCACTCCTAGCACGCTGCTTACAGAGCCTCACATACTCTCAAACCGACCAACTTTTCTAAGTGCCAAAGGCATGAGAGACTATGAGAGAGATAGATTGATGTGGAGAGCACAAGGCATTGTCACATTGAGAGATCATCAAGGATAGGTTTAATAAGCCCACCTTGGGGAGGGATTGTTTGGATTTCGGCAAAGAAATTTCATTTTGGTTTTTTTTTTTTTTTGAACTCTATTATACCTTCTTTTTTAACCATAGATAAATATAGTTTCATTCGACACAACACATAGAGAGAGAGATTTTTAGAGAATCTTTAAACCATGTGATAAAAATGTATCCTTTCAAGATGTTGATTGCACATTTGCACTTTACAATGCACCAATATAGCCAGGGCCCAAGTCAGGAGTAGCCGAGTGACAAAATAACGGGTCACCATTTTAGGATCCATGAAACATTGATTGATGTATTTCATTGCACACTGATGTTAAAGTTGATTGATATAAAATTAAACTTTTTTTTTTCTCTAAATGATTTGAAAGAATATTCTTTTAAGTCGATAACTAATAATGATTTAAATGATTTATCTACTAGTTTTGTAACTCAATTCACACTTTCTATTAATGTTTTCAACGAAATCACTCAAGATTTAAATCTTCTTACTCATTATAATTATTGAACTAGCACAAATAATTATTATTATTTACATGTGTTTTTAATGAGATGATCTCAAAATAGTTCAAGGTTCACATAAAGAGGACTAAAAATACTTCTCATTTTCAAAAACAAAAAATCATTTCTTTGTTCCCAAATCTAAAAGATTGGCTTCATTCTAAGGAAGTCGCTTCAACAAAAAAACCAGATCAATTTGTTAAAACAAGTCAATTTCAAGCATGTTTTAGTATAAAAATTCTTTGGAATGTGATACATGTGAAGAATGTAGAAAATCTAGAATGAAAAAAACGGCTCTTCAATGAAAGGGAGAATGGCCAATCTGTGACAAGAAAGCAATTTATGGCAATTATTGGAAAATTTTCTTGATACTCTTTAAAATTAAATATATATAATTTTTTTTCTCTAAATGATTTGAAAAAAATTCTTTTAACTCATTAATTAAAATGGTTTGAATAATTTATCTACAAGTCTTGAAGCTCAATTGACAATTTTTATTAATATTTTCAACGGAGATATTTAATATTCAAAACTCTCTCCCCATTACAATTATCAAATTATCAAAATAATAATAATTATCTATATGTGTTTTTAATGAGATGATCTCAAAATACGTTCAGGATTCACATCAAGAAGACTAAAAATACTTTACATTTTCAACTACAAAAAATCATTTCTTTATTCCAAAATCTTAAAATTTGTTTTCTTTCTAAGGAAGTCACTTCAGTTAAAAACCATATCAATTTGTTAAGACAAGTCGATTTCAAGCATGTTTTAATATAAATTTTTTTTGGAATATGATACACGTGAAGAATGTAGAAAATCTAAAATGAAACCAGAAAACGGCTCTTCAATGGAAGGGGCAATAGCCAATCCATGACAAGAAAGCAGTTTATGGTAATTATTGGAAAATTTTCATGATACTCTTTAAAGTCAAAAACATTACCATTTAAAGCAAAAATAAGGAAAAAAGAAGAAACTAGGCAATATTCATTAAATTCTAAGATTTTTTTTTCTCTCAAATGGAATTCTATTCAAGTCTAATTTAAGTGTATAAGTGTATGAAGCTCCCTCATGAAAACTTGAACCCTGATCCTTACCTCGCACACTCCATAAGCACTTATACTTGTAAAATGACTATCATGCCAAAAGTGCGTTGTGGTACTCTAAAATTATTATATGGCTACAAATGCATCCAAAGTCCTTAATTACTATACAAAGTACAAATGATTGATGCCTATATTTTTGAGATTAAGAAATGGTCAAAAATTAGCTGCAACAAACTAATTAGTTTAATTGACTTCAAAGGTAGCATAATCAGTTGGGAACCTTGTTTGATTGATGAAGGAGAGGTCATTAATTTGAATCTCTTATTCTCTTTTCATTGAGATCAAACTTACTTTGATATAATATAATAGTAATAACAATAATTCTATTATAAAGAAGCAACTTGGATAGAATCTCACCACTATATTAAAATAGAAAGAAAATTTTCTTTATTGAGAGAGAGAGAGAGAGATCCACACACCCTATAAGCACTTATATTTGTTGAATGACTATCATGCCAAAAGTGTGTTGTGGTATTCTAAAATTATTATAGAGCTACAAATGCATCCAAAGGCCTTAATTACTATACAAAGCACAAATGATTGATGCCTGTATTTATGAGATTAAGAAATTGTCAAAAATTAGCTGCAACAAACTAATTAGTTTAATTGACTTCAAAGGTAGCATAATCGGTTGGGAACCTTGTTTGATTGATGAAGGAGAGGTCATTAATTTGAATCTCTTATTCTCTTTTCATTGAGATCAAACTTACTTTGATATAATATAATAGTAATAACAATAATTCTATTATAAAGAAGCAACTTGGATAGAATCTCACCACTATATTAAAATAGAAAGAAAATTTTCTTTATTGAGAGAGAGAGAGATCCAATGAGGGTTAAATAAGTGAGCTCTAAGCATATCATGTAGTAACAAATGATTGGAAACACGTGAGTACCTGGCAGTAGAAAAGCCATTTTCACAAGGCTCATAGTCAAGTTTGCTTTTAAGTTTTAACATGATCAAATTTGGTAGGCTAAGGCTCAGCCCAGGATAAACCATTCTTAATTAAACAAGCCCAAATTACAATGCTCCTAAGCCATCCTGCAATCCAGCAACTAGTTCAATCATCAATGCCATGCCCGTGTCTTATTAGCCATGTAAAGGGATCAAGTGCCCATGACCTTATTCGGCCATGGGAAGGGTTTCTACTTTCTAGGTTGACCCCCTTATCATTATAAGAAATTCACATTCCCTCATTTACTCCCATGGAATCCATGTCCAAGGAAATTTTGAATATTTTGACTTGTTTTACAATTTTATGGGCCGATATTTTTGTAGTACCAATTAGGAGAGTGATGATTTGAATTAGACAATAATATTGAACAATAAGGTTATTAACAAATTTGAAGTAAAATTTTACATAAATAATATATGGCCAAGCTGATGATAATAATGATAAAATTTTAGTTCCAAAATTTTTAATATCAATTATATCCATCAAACTAATCGAGATTGATAGCTCCTCCTTTGCCATTGGTTTTTTTTTTTTTTTTTTTTTTTTTCACCAATATGTCATCATGAAAATCAACTGCACTTCCATGTTTGGTGATCAGTGATCTTTCTCCGTGGGCAATACTATTTTGGTGGATCTTTTCTCAAGATAATTTGTGTAGATTTTTTTTTTTTTTTTTTTTTTGGTGGGCTTGTTGCACACTAATGTGGGTGTTAGATACATGCACCATGTTCTCACTCTGATATCACATGTCAAGAAGATAATACTTTAGGAAAATCAAATTTATTAGTTAATATAACATATAGATTTATCATGTTATTTTAGTAAGATATAGAGATACCACTTAAATCAAAAGTTTAAGCCTATAAGTTTGAGTCTACATATGTTATATTACTCTTATTATTATTAGGAAAAGTTAATGATATAAGGACATTGGTTTTAGAAATAGTTTTAGAAACTTTTTATAGAAAAATAAGAAAGTAACTAAATTTTTTGACAATTTTTTATATTTTCATAAAAATTGTATTTAAATTTTCTTTAAATTATATATTAACATTTGTCTGGAGAGCTCTCATTATCCGGCTCACTATTATTTAATGTGAAGCTATTTTCACATGCTTATATCCAATAATTTTTCATGCACAACCTTTAAACTGCATGAATTTGTGCAACACATCCAATATTCCATACATTTCTTTCATATAAAATTAAATCTCATACATGCTAACTCGTGCGTAATATCCACATTTGTATAAGAAAGAAGAAAATTATTTTACTAAAAAAAAATATTTAAAAAAGAAAAAAAAAGGTACAATACACTATAATTCTCCTAAACTGCCACGTGTACAAGTTACAACGGGTTTTACTTTTTTTTTTTTTTTTTTCTCCCTCCTAATTAACTTGTCCCCACTCCACTCAGAAGGTCACTGCAAAAAAGTTTGATCATGAATCACAAGGTCGGGATTATCCCATCAAATTGACTCCCATGATAGGACCCGTAGCCTTAAGTGCTCCTTGTCTGACTTCCAATTAATTTCTCATGCTGCTGTAGGAGAGGAGGAGGACAATGTATCATCACCAATATGACCTCCTTCTAATAAAGTTAAGCTTTGATTTGACATTCACTCCACGAGTTGTTCATCACCCTCCAATTTCTAAATCTCTAATCCGTTACTAATTGTGGTCTTTACTCAAATTACTGCACTCACGCAAGATATATATATATATATATACACACACAAATATTAAGAGAGTTTGGTTAATGGGTAATCTTTAGGTATTTATTAATCTTTCATTTTGAGAAATTTTTTATAGGAATTTAAAATTTTTGTCATAAAAATCAGTTACTTTTTTATTTATTTGTGAAAGAAATTTCTAAAATGGTTTTTTAATAAATGTTCTTAAGGACATCTATATGATTTAACATTAAGTAATGTAGGTAATCCAAGAAGAAAAATGCTAAAACTACATACTTTTTTACAAATTGTTGATGTTAGTAGTTGTTGAGAAATAAAAAATTTATGTCAGTAATAGGCTTATATAAAAATTTGTAAAAATATTGTGCTTTAATAGCTTACTACACTAGAAAAATTTGTTGCAAAAAGACATTTCTATGGCAATGAGGCCTTCCTAAGGCATTTCTATACATACAGGAAGACATCCACACCACAAGTTGCATCCAAAAGATTTAGAAGCACTTTGAAGTATAGAAGTTTTGCAAGAATCAAGCCTCAAAACCTTTAAGAACTCCAATCCCGAATACGAAGAACACTCAAAACAAAATCGTCCAAATCACCTTTCTAAATCTTAAAGTTTGTTGGAATCAAGCTCAAAAACCTGCAAAAACTTCAAGAAGTCACAAGTTGAAAAAGTTCTATGGATTCAAACCCCAAAAGCTTTGAAGAACTTCCACCACAAACCTTCGAAGACAAAGAACACACAAAGAACATAAAGAACAAAGAATTTCTAACAAGCTCATAGCTAGAGATTTGTTGTAATTCTATTTCAAATGTCTTCGATTCATTCTTTAGCCAAATTGAAGGCTATTTTGTGTTCAAACCAATATTACATTCTTACAATTCCCAATTAACAAATCTTTTAAGGAAATCGAATCAGATGATTACTCTTTTGTAATTTTAGAGAATTATATATGCCACATATTCATTAATAGGAATTCACATTTGTGTAACTATTTTGCATGTTTGACTTTATTTCAAATTGGAAATTTAGTCATTTACAATATGATTCAGCCAAAAATGTTATAAGTGCTATAATTGTGGTACTCTAAGAATATATAATAGGAGATATTTTTATCTTATAGTGCCTCATGGAAGTTTAATTTTATAAGAAAAAAGAGCACTATATTGGAGCAAAGGTTCGACATCAGCTCGTGTGTCAAAGTGGTAAGTGGCTGCTGATCCCCATTAGGTGCCGAGGTTCGACACCCCATGCCAGTGTTGTGTGGGTTACACAATTTCAATGTGTGGATTAAAAACCAATGGGACTTGTGTGAGGTCAGGGTCTTTGAGCTCCACTCTCATACTGGTAGTATCTTTGGACTTATCTAACCCTACTTTAGGGCGTGGAATAATGACTATACACATAAGTTTCCTTTTTCTTTTTCTAAAAAAAATATATATCCTTTTTCTTTTTCTAAAAAAAAAAATATATATATATATTTTGGAGCAAAGGTTCTACATCGCACCCCCACGCAAACCAAATAACACGTACTGGTGGTCGTAGCTCGTAGGAGTACGTACTAAAACTCGAAGCACATTTGAGAAGACAAAAATTATTATATTTGATTTGTTAGAAATTTGTGATTAAATAATTAAACATGGTTTATGTGCACATTGTGTAGCTTGTTTTACTTTTACCGAAAAAAAAATTAAAAGAAAGGGACCTAGACCTATATATAGACTGAGCAATGACCCTCGCTTGCAGAAAAAAGATGCTCAACATCACGCTGTAAGCCTGTAAGTGCCATCGATGTGCTGGCCAACATTAACAAACTCTAAGATCCTTTTTGTCATTTTGAATTTGCTTGTAAAAGTTAGTATAACTAATGTATGGTCATCTTTTGTTTTTTTGATAAGAATGTATGGTCATCTAGGTTCATCCGCAGGCTAGAATTAAATGCCTTGTATATTTTATTTGGTTTTTATATCAATTGTACGGATTTTTGGGGATTCCCTCTATATGATGTCATAGATTGATGAAATCGAAGGGTTTTTTATTTCTTTAATTTGTTCTTTCAACGTGTCATTTTCAATGAAAAATCTTACTTACCTTTACCAATGGAAGAAAATGAGATTAATAAGAAGGATAATGTTGGTTTATTCAATTCTTCAAGAAAGTTAATTAAATATAATATATAAAAAATTATTTTATACCATTGATGACGTTGAGAATTATCACCAATAAGTCACACCGTACTCGCGAGTCAACGAGCCTGCACAACAAGAACGAACGGAAGAAAAACCCTTAGAGAGCACCGGTGTGGTGCCGGCCAAAAGCTCTCCGAAGGTCAAGTCAGAATTCGTCCCTTGAGTGTTCTAGAGGCGTTAGAGAGGGTCCAAATCATCTTACCTTGATTTGCGTGAATGTTACTCCTTTTATAGTAGTGGAGAGGTGGCTTTTCTTCTTGACCTCCAGATCTTTCCAATGTGGGACTCTGATACCATTTCCCTTATTGGATCTTAAGGCTTTTCTAGGCAATAGAGATTTCGGGCTATGGGCCCTTACTATGTCTGTCCACGATGGGCCTTTAGGGCGCGTGGGCCCCACTTTACACAGACCAAACAGTACCTATCCGTCAGGCCCATTAAGATAGGCCCATCAGACTAAATCTTACCATCTTCAACCATAAATGCAGTGCTCTTCTTTATATGCATCAAAGACTACACGCATGAACTTATGTATATGTATATAAGAGTAGTTTTGATTACCGCACACTTTTGATATAATGATCAATTTATAAATATAAGTATATATTGGGTGTGAGGGAAAAAGGTCGAGATTCAAGTCTTAAGAAATGAATGTCACACATATATACGCTTAAATGCCTTGTATATTTTATTTGGTTTTTACTCCTTTCGTCCCACTTTGTTTGTCCTTTATTTTATTTTTAGATGTCTCAAAATATTGTCCTGTTTCTAAAAATAAAAGTCATTAATTTACTAATGTTCCTATTATACCCCTATTTTATTAATAATTCAATTTTTTGATAAATTTATTTAATGGTAGTTTTGGAAACTTATAAATTTTTAAAAGGTAAACAAGATAATAAATGATGTTCTCTTAAAAAGTTTGACTTTTCAAACAGAACAAACAAAGTGGGACGGAGGGAGTATATCAATTGTACGGGTTTTTGGGGATTCCCCCTATATGATGTCATAGATTGATGAAATCGAAGGGTTTTTTATTTCTTTAATTTGTTCTTTCAACGTGTCATTTTCAATGAAAAATCTTACTTACCTTTACCAATGGAAGAAAATGAGATTAATAAGAAGGATAATGTTGGTTTATTCAATTCTTCAAGAAAGTTAATTAAATATAATATATAAAAAATTATTTTATACCATAAATGCAATGCTCTTCTTTATATGCATCAAAGACTACACGCATGAACTTATGTATATGTATATAAGAGTAGTTTTGATCACCGCACACTTTTGATATAATGATCAATTTATAAATATAAGTATTTATTGGGTGTGAGGGAAAAGGATCGAGATTCAAGTCTTAAGAAATGAATGTCACACATATATACGCTTAAATGCCTTGTATATTTTATTTGGTTTTTATTCATTTCGTCCCACTTTGTTTGTCCTTTATTCTATTTTTAGATGTCTCAAAATATTGTCCTGTTTCTAAAAATAAAAGTCATTAATTTACTAATCTTCCTATTATACCCCTATTTTATTAATAATTCAATTTTTTGATAAATTTATTTAAGGGTAGTTTTGGAAACTTATAAATTTTTAAAAGGTAAACAAGACAATAAATGATGTTCTCTTAAAAAGTTTGACTTTTCAAACAGGACAAACAAAGCGGGACGGAGGGAGTATATCAATTGTACGGGTTTTTGGGGATTCCCTCTATATGATGTCTTAGATTGATGAAATCGAAGGGTTTTTTATTTCTTTAATTTGTTCTTTCAACGTGTCATTTTCAATGAAAAATCTTACTTACCTTTACCAATGGAAGAAAATGAGATTAATAAGAAGGATAATGTTGGTTTATTCAATTCTTCAAGGAAGTTAATTAAATATAATATAAAAAAAATGTATTTTATACCATAAATGCAATGCTCTTCTTTATATGCATCAAAGACTACACGCATGAACTTATGTATATGTATATAAGAGTAGTTTTGATCACTGCACACTTTTGGTATAATTGTCATTTTATAAGTATAAGTGCTTGTGGGGTGTGGGGGTAAAAGGTCGAGATTCAAGTCTTAAAGAATAAATGTCACACATATATACACTTATATTAAACTAGAATAAAATTCTATCTTGTATAAAAAAAAAAGAAAAAAAAGAAAAAAAAAAGAGTAGTTCCGTAAATGCCATGCATGTTATCATAGTTAACAAATATATTTATAAATTGGATTCAAATTATCTTTTCTCTAACCTTTTTATGTGATAGTTAAAGAGATCATTTATGTATAGTTTTAGTTATATCATTCTTTTAATGAGTTATGTTGACTTATTTAAGCAATACAATAGATGGTCTTATAAATTTTCATCTAGTTGGTTGGAAGAGATAATTCCAAATTAATTTGGTGCTAAACTTTGTTCATGTGCATTTATTCGGTTTATTTGGATAGGTGAATTTATTTCGTTTATTTGTCAAGAGGGAGTTATTCCCTATGTGGGGACCGTTCGATCAATAGGCTCATAGGGTTCAGAATTGATTCAGGATTGTTGGGCCCGTGGCCCATCCGAGGATGTGTATCCGTCCGAGGACACCACACTCCTCGGCAGTATGCGTCTGAGGATGATCGCGTCCGAGGACGATCGGGACGTGGTCTTACTGCAATCAGATCTCAGAATTAGGTCACCGTAACGGATAGAGTAACCGACTAAGGATGAAAGAGATAAGGCAAACAAATATCTGCAACTACAGCTACCTCCGCATTAATGACCTCTCAACCAACTCTCTGGCCGCATTAATGTGGAGGTGATACCTGAACAGTAAGGAAGCAACCTTACAGCTGCCCATAGGAAGTTCCAGGAGATGCCAGATGGGACAGAAAGAGATCCTCCGGACCCAACCTACACGTGTGCGGTAAGGATGGACCGTAAAGGGGAGTATATAAACTAAAAGAAGAGCATGAAGAAGGAGATCGAAACAGAAAAAGAAAAGAAAAAAAGACATAAACAGAAAAAAAAGAAAGTAAGAGTAGAGAAAAAGAGTTGCACTGGTCACTAAAGAAAACGTTCGTTGTACCAACTTTAGACCTTTAACGTTCTTGAGAGTGAATCTTTTTAAGAGAGACCACAGTTAACCTAGCTCTTTACACCCACGCTCTACAAATCATATTGTTTGGGCCTTTTTACGTACGAACCCAATACTGTTTAGGTTCGTTACAAAATCGTGTACTTACACCCTAGAAATCCAATGCTTTAATTAAAAAGCCATATATTTTTTTATGATTGAAATTAGCCTAGTCACTTGGGCCTTCATTGGTTATGACAAATAAAAATGAATTTTCACCCATAAAAAATAACTCAAATTGAATTAATTTTGATGTAAATAGAAATTTCTTGCAAACCAATTCCATGATCATTCACACATACTTTTATTCGCATAGACGTACCTTTTTTTAAATTTTTTATTAGTTATGTTTAACTTGTTTACATAAAGTTTATGCAAAAAAAATTGTTTACATAATAAACCCAAATAGTTTTGTTAAGGATAAACTACATATTTGATCTCTATCTTTTACACTATATTTCAATTTGGTTTATAATATTTCAATTGGGTCAATTTGACCCTTAACCTTTTAGTATCGTGTCATTTTAATCACTGCCATTATATCTTGGATGAAAATTGCTAACATGGCAAATGGCTAAAATAAAATTTTTGTTTATTTTCACATCAACATAAGCTAATTTTTTTTTTTTTTTTTGCCCATTAGACACGTCATCAATTTTCATTTAAAAGATAACAGAAGAAATTAAATTGACCATTCGTGAAAGGTTAAAGATCATATTGATACAACTGAAAGGTTAAATATCAAATTTAAATATTGTGTATAAGATAAGGACCAAAGACACAGGGTGTGTTTGGATACCGCTTATTTTGCTGAAACTGAAAACTTTTTACTGAAAATACTGTAAATAAATGTAAAAGATAATTGAAATAATACAGTGAGACTTATGAATAATACTAAAAAATGTAGTAGAGTTATAGTAAGATTTATAAATAGTATAAAAAATATAATAAAATTTATAAATAATAATAAAAATAAATTAAATAGTAAAATAATTTTAATTTTTAATTGGTTCCTAACATAGTTTACTCTTTTATAAATTAACAGTGAAGTTGGTATATCGTGCGCTTGGGCATGAGAGATTTTTCTTAAACAATTATACTAATTTGATTCTTCCACAAACCCAAAAAAAAAAAAAAAAAACCTTAATTGTTTTTGATATCATTATGACGTGGGTTGTGAACAATAATTTTGAGTTTGAACGTGCTCGAAAGTGAGAATGGGGGATCGAGAGCCCCCATTAAATCGAGAAAAGGACGTGAGTAATGAATATTATAGACCAGCCGTACGCAATAATTTCCGCCGACTCGGAAAAGAAGGTGTTAAAGATCGAGCATGTTGGATGGTCGGAGGCCAAAGGGTCACGAGAGTAGACCACGCATTCCCGCGAGTGTGATGGAAAATGAAAATAGAAATCGAGTCTGGGAGGGTCCCACATTAAATTAAAAAATAATAAAAATAATAAAAAAACTAAAATTAGTTGGCCTTTTTACGAAACCGACACGTGTCAGTCAATCCTAGATTTTGAACAGAAGGAAGGATGCGTTTGCGTTTCTCAGTATCCAAACCAGACCAACCAACCGACCGACCAGGAGGAGTTCACACAGACACAGACACACGGTCACACACCTCTCTCTCTCTGTTCGAGGTTTGATTAACCCGTCTGTGGTCTGGGTGCATTTAATTGACACTCTCTGGTTAGGACAGTTAGTTTTAATGTAATCATAAGATCGCCGAGTTAGCCTTTGACAATTGTACATTGGAAAATAGGCCAACATGTATAATCACAATTATGCCCTTTATTCATGTAATTAATGGGACTTTATTTAGGACTACTCTGTTGTCTTGTCTGTACAGCTGGGTACAAATATGGGTTTCAATATACTAATACAGCAAGGAAATGGAAAAGGATTTGGTACATACAAGATCATGTGGCAATAAAAAGAAATGCACAAGTTTTAAAGAGATCATTTAGTTACGTGCAAATGACTCTCGAACATATTTTGTTTTATTTTTTCTGCTACGTAATCTTGTAAGCAGCAAAATCCAAATACTTTCGGCGAATGACATATATTTATGGAGTAAATTGTTCTCTGACATTAGTTGATGTCCACCCTATACTTATATAGATTATAATTTCACATGTGACAAATTTTTATTGGTTATAATTAATCAAAGTTCATTTACTCACTAGTCATTTGTTAACTAAAATTTATTGTGAAAATGTTGTGAATGTAATATTATTTTTTTTTCTCTTATTGATATCTACATTTAAAACGTAAAATGAATGATGTGTACGTATAATGTACAATAAAAAGTATGGAGTGATAATAATTGTCTATTTTGATTGCTTACTTCTGGTAGCTCATTTGCATAATGTGAGACAAAAATGTAAAAACTAGTTTATTTTCTGAAAGTTGAAAGTTCAATTATTTGAAATAAAACTGAGATGAAAAATAGTGTAGGACTCGTAAACATTAGATAAAGCTAGCTTAATTGAGATTCTTGAACTTTGGTGATGAGCTCTAATTAAATTGTAAAAAATGAAGCGGATTTAGATTGTCTTAAGGAAAAATTTGGTGCTTAAGGGTGCATATTTTTTGGCTTCAAACCATTTTAGGAAATGCTTTTCCGTAAAAGTGGATGTTTGGTTGTTACTAAAAATTGGGTCAAATTGAAAATGTTTTCAGCGTTGACTGTAAAATAAGGGCAATATAGTGTAAAATATTTTTCGTTGTTATTTTCACTTCAAACCATTTCCGAAAACGCACAAAGAGAGAAAGAGAGAGGGAAAGGACTCATAGAAGCGCAAACAGACAAATAGAGAGAGAGAGAGAGAGATTGTGTCGTTGAACCCATGATCGCGCAGGTTAGATTGTCGTCTTCATCCCCTCCACGCGATGGTGAGTGCTCTATTCATCCCACTCCGGCGAAAGAAGACCCATCCCACTCCGCCAACCCATTCTTCATCGTCATCGACCCAGGGAACAACCCACCCTTGAGCCAATCGGACCGCCATGAGCAACCCACCCCTGAGCAACCCACCCTTGAGCTGACCCAGTGAACGACCCACTCTGCTGTTCCATTCCTTATCGTCACATAGCACCGTTTGTTTTGATCTCTCTCCCTCTGTCACTTAAGTCCCTCTCTCACAATTGATCTTGGGATTTTGATTTTTTTTGTTTTGATTTTTGTTTCTTTGAATGTTTATATATCTTGATTATCTGTATTAATATTTGTTTGGATCCTAAGAAAATGTGAGAAACATGATAAAAATGGGTTTTTTAGAGCATTTTCAGGAACACAACCAAACACTATAAAATATTTTCCAAAACATTTTTTGGAATGCAACCAAACACTTGAAAATATTTTCCTTTCCCGAAAATATTTTACACTCAGAAAATATTTTACATTCAACCAAACGCAGCCTAAATAACTTCTAAACTACTATATGCATTTTGATTGAACAATTATAAACAAGTTTTTGGTAATATTTATCAATGATTAGTTTATTTTTAAATACTCTTTTTAGATTAGCTTAGAAATGTGCTTATGAGTTCCATGCATGCATCCCTTTCTCTTATTTACTTACTTAAAAAATATTACTATAATTTTTTGACATTAAAACGTAGATGGCTATTTACTGTTGTCTTCTTCTTCTTCTTTTTTGATGGGATACTTTTGTCTTATTTGATTAAATATACATCTCATTCATTTGAACAAAGAGAAAAGTATTCATCATATATAAATAAAAATAAAGAACAAGATATATACGATAACTCATATCAAACAAAGTATTAGATTTCATAGTCTATGGTTTAGCATCTCAAATCAAATTCTGTCGATGGAATGTTTCGATCGTGTGTCATAAATCATATCGTTATATATATATATATATATATATTTCTCATTATCTTAAGACTCTTGTTGTTCTTACTTTTTTTTTCTCTGGTGCTTGCAACGTTTTTCATTCTAATCAACTTGATTATCCTCATTAACGGATAATATATACTTGTTTAAACACACACAAGCATCTTCCATTGCAAGTTGTTGGAAAGGAATAAAAAGCTGTCTTTCCGATAATCATGTTGATATCTTGAACATAATCTTCGAGCTGTAAAAGAAAACAACCTATCATGTAAAAGTTAATTTCCAATGATGTCGATCCTTTTTTCTTTTTCTTTTTTTGCAATACAAATGTTTATTTACGGACTATATATATAATGAAACAAAAACAAAAGGATCATACCCTACCAAAGGAAATATTATTGTACCCCAATAGTACATTCTTATGGATTTTTCTCTATATGCATTGCATGCGCAGAGACTCTCAAATATATCATTTTCAATCATACCATCGTGCAATTTAGGTTCAAATGATCGCTACATGAAAGAAAATGCACTCGTTGCCCATAGAGTCATATTTGGAAATTAAACAATAGATAAACTCAAGATATACTTCATGCATTTGCATGTTGTTGTTGAATCCTTCACATTAATCCCTATACACCATCCTGATGAAAATAACACATTCCAAATTTCCATATTCACTTTTTGACACGTGGGGGCTTGGTGTTTGTCTATTTGACTATTCAAAATAGCCAAACATAAATAGGAAGATATGTGACAAAAAAAAAAGGAGATACCATGCCCAATTATGTGGACTAGAAATAGTACAAATGAGAAATTCCCCACGTGTTAGGTTCATTGACATCTAAATTTTTGAAAAATTGATAGTTATATATTATATCCTATTATTTGATTCTCCATGAGTCATGACTATTCTTGTCAATTTTATTGAAATATATAAAATTTTGCCAATAGGGATTTGATCTTGCACACGTCCCTTTTTAATTTTTTTTACTTTTGCATGTTGATGCTTGCAACGTCAATTTAAAAGTGAAAGACTTTTTTTAATAATCTAAAAGAGAAAGACTTTTGTGCTGAATTATATATAAAAAAAAATATTTTACAGTGCTATACAGTACTTAACTACTTATAAGATATTTTACGATGCTATATAGTACATAACTACTTTTTTTTTTTTTTGAAGAGAGTACATAACTACTTATTAAGATATTTTGCAATCAGCCCGCTTTTTTACAGCCGTTCTGGCTCTGTACTATAAGCAACGGATGCGGTTGCTTAAAATCCTAAGTAAAAAAAAAAACTCAAATTTTAATCAATAGGATTTTTTTATTTATTATAATGGTATTAATTAAGTCTAAATATTAGAAAATAAATAAAATAATATTTTTTTATCAAATGAAAAAAAAAAAATAGAAATATTACGTCTATAACATTTTTTTTTAAATAAATCTTAAATAGCAAGTTGTTACAAATTGTTATTAATGGCAAAAAAAATAATTTCAGCGATGTGTTCAAATTAGAACCAGTAACAACTTAACACCTTGGATTTGTTGTGAAAAATATTATGAATATAACACTTTTCAAAAAAAAAAAAAAAGAGCATTACACAAAAAATTCACAACATTTTACATAATAGTTGAGTTGGCTAACTTTTACTAGTTCTCACATAGGTCCATTACTAACATCACTTTTTTATTTACTACTATCAATCTATTGCATCAACAAGGTGTGTTGTCAAATTTTTTGTGTCTATAAAATTTCTTTAAAAAAAAAAAATTCTACGTGATTCATATTAGTAATAATCTTGTATTTAAAAGATAATAGAGTTTAAGTAATATTTAGTTTTTAAAATTCATATTTAAATATATAAAATGCCTCAATTTCAATTTTAAGCTTAGCCCCAAATGCATCAAGCTGCTTAAAAAATGAAATTTAAGATAGAAAGATTAATAATTTATACTCTTTTTTTTTTTTTAGAAAGAATAATTTATACTCTTTAAGTTAATATAAAACTAAAATTATCAATCATGATACAAACTCTAAAATTTAGGCGTATATAGAGCATTTAAAAATATTTGAATATATGATCGTACTGTAAATACTTCTAAGCTCATTCATTTCAATTTCAATTTATTCCTCTCCTCTAAAACCCACCTACCATCCTAGTTGATATCCTTCATTACATCCACTGATCCATCCTCACACCTTATATTTCGAGCATTTATTTGTCACAATAAGATAAAATTTAGCTTAAAAAGTCCTTTGAATAATTGTGATTATTTTTAATGACGTTTGGGAGAGCTTTAATTTCATTTGTTTTTTGTGCTTAAAAAATAAAATTGAACAATATTATATATATATATAAAAACCAAATAAATTGAAGATAACTATTCCAAACAAAGAAATACATATGAAATAAACATCAATGATGATCAATGAAGTGCTTTTGGGTTTTGCTTAAAAGTTTTATCCTTTTTACTTTGGGTAAATTCCATTTACACTCCTGAGGTTTGGGCTAATGCCAACCAAATTCAAGATATTTCAAAACTAATCAATTTTACCCCTAAAACCAATTTAGTTCCAAAAATAGTTGACAGAAAATAACTAACTGTTTATGAACTAAATTAGCTTTAGGGATCAAATTAGCTAGTTTTGAAAAGTCTTGAATTTGGTTAACATAAGCCCAAATTTTAGGATGTGTTAATGGAATTTACCATTTTACTTTTTATCTCAACTTTTTTGAAATAAATTAACTTTTAGATTTTTGTTACGTATGTTGATTCAGATCTTCTAGATTTTTTAGGATATTCTACCAAATAGATTTCCTTCAATCTTAACCATTCTTTAATGATTTAATAGTTTAGACTTTGCCATATCAGTATTTTACTAACAATAATCTTAACTGTTTTGTTTGCAACATTATTTTATTATTTTAAGATTATTGTTAGTGGAATATTGACATGACAAAATCTAGACTCTTAAATCATAAAAGAATTGTTAGGATATATAAAAATCTATTGATAGAGTACACTAGAAAATTTGAATCCATATTTAACATAGCAGTTACTAAATACTATATATATTTTTATTAATATTATACAAATAAACCACTGAAAATAAGCATAAGCTAAACACACATTCACAAAATAATAATAATAAAAATTAAGGGCATGATCTTAAAGGCCAAATTTAATAATCAAGGGCATCATGGTCAAATAAGCTCAGGTTCCCTTCCCTACTGGTTAGGTCATTGGTGAACCACCTGGGAAGTGGATAAATTATGTAAATTCAAGATTCATGCGACTTTTACCCCGAGATATTCAAAGTGGTAACTGTTGTACGTGGAGTTCTGATTGCATACAGAAAATGCAAACAAAAGAAAAGTTTTTCCTTTAAGCTGTTAGGTTCAGAGTCCTGTATTGAGTAGTAGTTGAGTTCATATCTCAAGGAATATCTTGGTCATATAAATCCAACGGCTATGAATTATGTTTCACACCCAATGTAATGTGGGGGCCCCCTCTTCAAATCCAAACCCAAACGACTCAATTTAGAGAGAGAGAGAGAGAAGATTTATAGAGTATAGAGAGCAGACAAGATCATGGGATCTGCATGTTTTTATTGCACAAAGCCCTGCAAATATGGATCATGCAAATCCTTGCTTTCTCTCACTACTTCTCACTTTTCTCTCACTTACCAGTAAATTTTACATTAAAAAATCAAAATAAATATATATATTTTTATCAAAGCCATCCAATCCATCAATTCTTGACCCCTTTAAAAGCAGCCCGGGTTTAATTTAGACCTCAAAAGAGTCAATTACCTCTCTCTCTCTCTCTCTCTCTCTCTTTCTCTCTCTTCTTATAAGTAACCTTAATTATCTTTTACTTAACCTGTGACTTTGACACTACTAAATGGAAAAATGTTTTTGGGGTTGTGTGCTGGCAATGCTCCAAGTCTCTTTCTCTTTCACTTTTTTTTATTTTTTATTTTTATAGATTGTAACTAAATCAAAGCTTAATTAACATGGACTTATTAGTTAGTGGGGTGTGACTTTGGTAGCAAGAATGTCACATTAGTCTTTTGTCTTACTTACTAACTTTCTCTATTTCTCTTAGACAAGACTCAAATAAAAGGGTAAGATGTTTGGGATATTGTGCTAATAAGAGAGAGAGGGAGGGTAATGTTTACTTATTAATGTGAGTTGTGGTTGTGGTTTGTGCATGTGTGTGTTTGTTGGTAAAGTGTGGTAGACCCAAAGGGGAGGTATCTTTAGGGGCAGGTCAGCACAGCACGCTTTGTTGCTTCCTGAGCTGAACAACCTATAAGGTTTTTAGGGGGCTCAGGTTGCGTGTGTTTTGCACTAATTCCCGTTTTCTGTTTCGAGTTCTTGAGCAAAGGGGAATCTCTCTGGTTTTTGTCATCCTCTCTCTCTTTTTTTGCTTCTTCTGTTTTGTATCCAAGTCCTAGAAAGATATAAGAGAGAGAAAGGAAGAAGTGAAGAACCCACTAAGCGTGCTAATATAAAGTTTTTTAAGAGAAAAGTTAGATATTAACAATCCCATGCTATTATAGCTCCATCTCTGCTTTTGGGTTGTTATTCTTATTGGGTTGTTTTTCTAACTTGGTGGGGTTTCTCTTTGGGCTTTCTATAATATTGTGCTTTTGGTTTCAAGGGTTGAAGCTCTTAGAGTTTGTGAGTGTTTCATAGTTTTCCTTTGTTTTCTTGCTTTGGTAGCTGAGGTCTCAAAGAAAGTCATTTTTTTTTCTCCCTGGGGTTTGAATCAGAAGCAAAAGAACTGGTTTTTGATGATTTAAGGATGTGGGTCTTTATGGTTTTGAGCTCTGGTTTACCTCTTCAGGTATGTAAAGTTTCTGGTTTTTGGTTTTTGGTTTTTCTATTTGTTTCCTTTGTTCAAAGCTGTTGCAAAGTTAAAGTTTTTAGCTTTAGTTTTTGTTTTATATGGAGTTTGCATCTGTTCTATCAAGTTTCTAATGGATATATATTTTGCATTTTCCAGTGAGGTGAACAAATCTTCTTGCTTTTAGTTTGACATAGTGGTAGAGAGAAGGTGAAATCAAGTTATTTTCAGAACAGTCTTGGGTTTAGAAATGGAGAAGTCTTCGAGAAATGAGGATGCCTGTCCTCAGTTGTTGGATTTGATTTCAAAAGAGAGAGAGTGGCTTGTGAACAGAGATGGAGAAAGAAGGCATGGCTTTCCAGAGGAGAAAAAGTTGGAGCTTAGGCTTGGTCCACCAGGGGAAGACTGGTCTGTGAGAGACAACAGCAAAAACAACCAAAGACAGAGAGATGAGTCTCTACTTTCTTTTGGGTACTTCTCTCCCAGGACTTCCAGGACCAATAACAACAGCAATGGAAGCCAAACTCAGATGTTTGCTGCTTCCTCTGAGAACCCAGTTGGAGCTGTATTGTCATCCCCATGGCCTTCTTCTTCAGCTTACCAGGGAAAGAACCACAATCAACAACAGACAAAACCTCCATCATTTCTTCAGTTCCCTTCAACACCTCAGAGCTTGCCTGTCATGGCTCAGGAAGCATCACAACCTTGTTGCACTAAAGTGGTAGACTTGCAGAGTGCAGAGAAGAAAGGATTTTCACCATCTTCTGCAAAGACAGCTGTGCCAAACAGCTCTCAGAAAAGGTGCTTCAGCTTTTTCATCTCTTATGTATATTTCCTTTTTTTTATCATTCGGACAGAGGATATTCATTCACAGTGTCACGTTGTTGGATGTTGTGTGGTCCATGCATAATTGCTCTATTTGTCTATGTTTCTAATGCATAAATAGATCTTTAGCTTTCAATCATATCTTATATTTTTTACCCATTCATTCATTAAATTTCAACAAGGTAACTTGTTTTTCCTTCTAATTTCTTACCTGCCCGTATTAATTTTAACTGTCAGCTTCTTTGGGCAACTTTAAGCTTTGTCGCATATGCTTCCTATTTTGTGCTATTCTTGGCCTCTTATCTCTCCCTTCTTTCCGTATCAAATGATTCTAATTAAGCAAAGTTTGGATTTTATCTCTATTATGCTTACTTTGACAATCTTTTCTTTCTTGAATTGTGAATTTTGCGTGTACTATTGTTCCTCCTTATTCTCTAGTAAAAGACCAATAAATATTTATGTACAACTTGAATAGTATTGGTTACAACAAATTTCATCGTTGTACTGAAGTTTTAGGCTTGTAGCTACTCTAGTGTAAATAATTTTTAATGCTAAAGGTGCTTAATCTCTTTTGACTTTATTGTGTATTTCTGTTTTTTGATCTTAATTCTGTTGTGATGCCTTTCCAAAAATAGGACTGCTCCTGCTCCAGTTGTGGGTTGGCCTCCAATTCGTTCATTCAGGAAGAATCTTGCAAGCACCAGCTCCTCAAAACCAGCTTCTGAGTCTCAAAATGGTGTTACAGACAAGGTTGCCAGTCAAAAACCAGATGAAACTTGCAACAAAGGTCTATTTGTGAAGATCAATATGGATGGAGTTCCTATTGGCAGAAAAGTGGATCTCAAAGCTTATGACAGTTATGACAAACTCTCCTCTGCAGTTGATGAACTCTTTAGAGGCCTACTTGCAGGTTTTTCTACTAGTCTCTTTTTCAACTTAGACCCTTATAGTCTATTTGTCATCTTTTTTATTTTTGTCAATTAATTTATCTCTATAGTCAATTTGTGCGTGTGTTTGTTGGGATGTAGGGGTCAGATATTGTCAATTTTTGTTTAGATCAGTTTATTTGCAGTTCATATAATTGAGAAAAAGTGGGTGTGGGGGAGCGTGGTATTAAAGAAATTATTTCTTTGGTAGTAATATCAACTTATTCAACATAATTTCGGTATGATAGTTACTGATGTCAATATGACCATTCTTGCTTTAGACATATTATATAGTATTCATAATACGTGTAGGCCATCAGATCAGAAATTCTATTAGATAGCTAAGCCATGTGGTCAAATTCTCTTTACCAATCAATTTGTTTAATTCATGAGTTTGTGGTGTGGTCCCTTTATGAATAAGAAGGAATTTTGTTTTTTAATCTGCTTCTATTGGAGAGTAGTTAGGGAGTTGAACATTCAGGTTTCTCCTCCAATTATTGTTATTAGCATATTTGTTTCTGTATTTTCCTTCAATTGTTTGTCTATGTTTTAGCATATTGTTAAATCATGAGTATATGACTTCAATACACAGTGTTGTAGTTATCTCATTTTGTTTGTCCTATGCTATATTGTTTAGCTCAAAGAGATTCCTCTGCTGGTGGAATCCAGAACAAGCAAGAGGAAGAGAAAGCAATTACTGGTTTATTGGTTCGAAGTGGAGAATATACTCTTGTTTATGAGGATAATGAAGGAGACAGGATGCTTGTTGGGGATGTCCCATGGCAGTAAGCATCTTATCACTGTGGATCTGATGCAATTTTGATTTATTTAGATTATTCTGTCCTTTATTATATTCCTACAATTAGTGATTGAGTCTATAGCACATTTTATGGCTGTATTTAGTTTAATCTTCCCGGTAAAACAGCATTGATTCCTAATCTTGTAACTATAAAATCCTTTATTTAATCACAGTAGTACAATACGGTTTGTTACCTTTTTTATCTATTCATTCCCAGAACTCAATGTAACACATCTTGTTTTTCACATACAAAAGTTGTATGACATATTTTGGCTCTTGCATTTGGCAGCTTGCTAAGCTAATGTTAGGACATACTAACTTCTTTAGTTCTTGATTAATTGTATGATTTGTTTTATGAATTTAATTTCTCAGTTTATAATTTACAGAATGTTTGTATCTACGGTTAAGAGGCTGCGCGTGTTGAAGAGCTCTGAACTTTCTGCGCTTAGCCGTAAGTTTATTTTCAAATTCCATAAGTATATACATAGTTTCCTGTATTTATGAAATGTTTTTCTTTCCCATTAATGTCTCAAATTAAAAGTTGATTGCATTTCATGTTCAGTTGGCAGCAGTAAGCAGGGGAAATTATCACTTGACTCTCCAATGAGGTGAAGAAAGAGGAATCTTTCTCCAAAAATATCCATAGTGAAAGTTTGAAGGAGATTTGATTTCTGTTTCCATTTGACGTTTTGGTGCATAGTTTCGTTGGCAAGAAAAGAGAATTTTTCAGCTCACAAGTCCAAGTGATGTTTCATGGATGGTTTTGTTTTGTTTTTGTTCAGAATTCCTCTTGGCTCTTGTAGAAAGCTTAAAAGAGCCAGGCAAAAATGTATTCTGATAATGCACTATTGAGTAACAAGTTATGATATTTTTGGTTTGTATTTAATTTTGTGGTGATACCAAAACTTAGGAAGAATGTTGATAAAAATGCTGATTCTTACCCCATTAAGCCCAATTATCCTGAATTTGTACTAAACATGGGGTAAGGGCGTGCTTGACTAAGCCAATCTTAAAGTGACTAATTGTTTGGTTATGCCACTTTCAGCCTAAACGGTTTTCAAAATGGCTGCATAAACTTGGGTACAAATACAACACCCTGCGTAAATAAAGAAAAACATGTTACATCAAGTGGGGAACAAAGACATTGAAAACCATGTAGCATTTTCTTGACCTTATAAAAGCAAAATACTTGGCATATATTTTTGGGACCAAGAAACTTTGAGTTGATAAAACGCTTGTGGGCAGTACTGTTATTGCGACAATTTTGTCAAACTTAACAGGTTTTATATTTGACCAAAAGATGCTCCAAGTGGAATTGGTGCATGCATTAATTCTAACCTAAAAATGCATTTCCTGGGGCTAGTTTTTCTACGCCCATAGAAATTGCAGGTTAGACCTAGCTTTAGGTTCAGTTGTGTACAATCTGGATGCAATTTTAAAGCCTCATTTTTCCTAGATAAGTCTATATTTAAGTCTTTAACCAACTGCAAGTGAATCAATAAAAACCTATCCAAACAATGAAATTTTGGATGAAATTTCTGCTACTAGCCCCAAGCTAGACCGTTCTCAATTTGATTTTTTTGGTTGAATTAGACCTTTCACCTTTGTTTTTTTCTTTGCAATAAGCCCCTACAAATTTGAGTAATTATTAGCGGACGTGATCTTGATCAATGAAGCTCCTATAAGTGAAACAATGATGGGCTGTAAAGCCCCTACACTTTCTTCCCTTTTTGGATTCCATTGATGCCGCTGCTGCTAAGTACACTATTCAAATGTTCCTTTTGGCTTTGGGTGGGGCGAAAGTATAACATTATACTCCTTTTGTTCAAAAGTGTGGACCAAAATCCTTTCAAGCAGACCATTGATAGTGATGCAAATCCAATATCATAATACTTATTCTATTCATCATTTTTGGACCCTTCGATCATTTTTTTCATTCCAAACAAAAGATGCTTGTTAGACATTCTTTCTGAGCTGGAGACACATGGCTAGATCAAATGGATGTTGGACTGATCGAGCTGAGCTGTGTTATACTCAATAGACATCAGGAGCAACTTAAAAAAAAGCTAAATGAGAACAAGTTTTGAGAAGGATTGAAGGGTCATTGTTGTTGAGAGCTGCCTAACTTGGGGACGAAAACTATGACTGGTTTCACTTTAAAGGGTCTGCATGTGTGTAGCACAAAAAAGAGAGATAGCTAGATAGATAGATAAAGATGGGTTTGTTGTTGTTAAATTGTGATTGAAATAATATCAGTTCTATCTGAAATCATTATTGACAGTTTGACACCACTATCATTAACATCAAATGTCAATCATGACAAGAAATCTTAGCGGTTGTTGAAAACAATATAAAAATTTTGTGTTTCTACCCCCATTTTTCTTTTTCTTGTTCCTTTCAATCTAATGACATGCATCATGCATGACCACGTGTGCAAGGAGACGGGCCTGAAGGATTGACCTAAAACATGCTCCTGTCCCTTCCATGGAAAATGATAGATGGAAAGTTTGAAAATATTTTGTTTTGTTTTATGTTATTTTGGGATGGAAGATTTTTTGGGAGGGAAGAAACCAATGTAACACTAATTTGTAAAATAGTCCACCTTAAAAAAAAAAAAAAAATCTAATTTGTAAATCGCCCAAAAACTCAAAGGTCATTCTAGGCTTGTAGGCTTTGAGTAATTGACCAACATTTTGCCAAAACAAGAAATTAAAAAGAGAAATTGACTATCACATGGCATGTTGGCCACGTTCCATTTTAAAAAATAAAATAATATATATATATATATATATTTTTTTTTTTTTATTACTTTATCCGAAAGTGAGGTTTTTTAGACCAGTTGGGCCTATAACTAAACAGGGTATAAAGTCGGAAATCAATGAGGTCAGACCCAAATCAGACCGGACTAAGTGGACTAGATGGTACAAACCCAAAATATATATTTTCTTCCTGGGCTCAAAGGGCTTAAACATGCTGTCTGGGATTACGAGTGTACAGCCACAGGGTTGAACTTGGAATTAGACGTGAAAAAAATTCACCAGAAACTCTAGTTAAGATTTTGGTGAACAGAAGATGACAACTTATCAATTTAGACGTGACAAAACGGGTCAGAATTTATTGACCCAACCAAAATCTGTTTTTTACCTGAAGTAAAAATGGGTTGACTCTTGACCCAACTCATTTTTTGCAGGTCAATCTAACCCAATCCGTGGCTTAAACCATTTTTTTAAAACATTTTTTTTTTGGTAAAAAAATAATAAAATTAAGACAATGTTGGTTTAATTGTTTGTTGTGAACTTTAAGGAAACAATTGAAACCTTTACATAACTATCTGCAAATGAATTGTAAAATGAATGGTTGAGACATTCTGTAATGAGTAAAGATTTTTATATATCAAATAACAAAGTACATGTCAAGATAATATGGTTACAACAGAGTTAAAAATATATATTTAAAATTATAGACATGTATGAGAAATACTAATAAGTGTGAAAATAATGAAGTCAAAGTATCAATAAAATTAGCATAAATTATGAATGCTTAGACCTATTTTTTAACAATTCATGTCCAAAATAAACAGCTTTTCAAAATAAGTTATGATATTTCCTGGACTGTGTGTTACTTAACAATGACATCATAATCATAAAAGAGACCATGAATAAATAAGTAAGCAATCAAACTTTAATATATATTTTCAAATTGAAAAAGAGTGATAACCACAATTAATAATAGATTATAAATTAGTTTTCAAGATTGTAAATTCCTTATATGTTTTTATTCTTTGTCAAATTAGTTATCCAATAAGTCATTTATAATTTTGTTTTATATTTTGAAATGTTAATATTATGTAGAAATGAAACATGTGTATTTGTTTTACTTATCCTTTGAGCTATTTTGTTTTGGTTAGTAATGTTGGGATTTGTATCATTTTAAAATTATTGAACAAGTATTAATTTGTTTAGCTAAGTTAATTCTTGATATGAGTGGTGAATTCAAAGTAATGCATTTTACATCAAATAATTTGTTGCATGACTTTCCAAATGATAAATGCATGTTGTTGTTGTTGTTGTTTTTTTTTTTTTTTTTTTTTTTTTTTTTTAATTCATGTGAAAAACATAGGTCATCCCGATCTAACCCGCAACCTGATTGACCCAATCCATTTCTAACCTGCTTAAAATAACCCGTATATTTTGCCAAAACCCATTTTGACTTGCAACCTGATTGATCTGACCTAAACCTAATCTGTCTTGTTGGTTTGCAAAGTCTATATATCATATTTCAAATTAACTTTCACCACCTTGTTAGGATGCTTGTCCCTTAAATCAAACATGAAGTTATATGTGTTAGCACTAGTGGGTGAAGATTTTCTTATAGAACAAAAACACACACTTTGTATTGGAAGCAAGAACAAATCGAAAATTGGAACTGTGTATGAAGAAAAGAGAGAGTGAGAAAAAGAGAGGAAGAGAAAGAAAGAGAGAGAGAAACTATTTGATTAAAAAACTAAATTTCTTGCTTAATGATAGATTGAAGCTTACAGAGATATTTATAGTACAAGCTGAGCATAACTAAAGACCAATAATTCCACATTATACAGATCTGATCCGTGAGATTGGGAAGGATAAAACAAACTAAGTCTAACAGTTCTTTGCGACATAACAACTGCATTTCAAGCACACCACACGATACCATTTTAGCTTAATTAAGTCTTAACCAATAGCACACACTAAAACGAAGCATTTCATAAACACTCATTAGTGAAACAATGTGTTTCCTTCATATTTGAAATACCAACGGTAACTCCCAAATCTTATCTTCAACCTCAAGCCCTTTGTTCTAAAATCAACCATCTTCTTCCTTAAGCATTTTATTCTTGTTCTTCATACTGGAATTGTCACTATCATCAACATCTCCCCTCAAACGACTGGGGGAGGAATCCAACAGGAGTTTGTGACGCTAAAGAAGAAAAGAGGGAGAAGGCAAGGGCTTGATGAACAAATCAGTGAGGTTGTCTTTACCAGAAACAAAGCAGACACACAAATCATGACGCAACACCTTCTCACGAACATAATGATAATCAACCTTGTTATGCTTTGTGTGAGAATGAAACACAGGATTAGCAGAGAGTTCAATGGCCGAGACATTGTCACACCAAATGACAAGGACAAGGACATGCGAAGCTAAGACAATTCAACAACAGTGATGGCTAAGGCACGATATTCAGCCTCGGTGGAAGAATGTGCAACCATGGCTTGCTTCTTTGCTAACCAGGAGATAGGGCAGGGACCTAAGAAAACAAGAAAACCAGTAGTAGATCGACGGTCAGTGGGATCCCTAGCCTAGTCTACGTTAGAGAAAGCTATGAGAGTTAAAGGGCCAGAAGTGAAGGAGATACCATGGTGTAGAATTCCATGAATTTATCTAAGAACTCTCTTAGCAGCTTCTAGGTGAGCACTGGTAGGCTTACTTATAAACTGACACAATTGATGAAAACTGAAAGCAAGATCTGGGCGAGTAAAAGTTAAGTACTGAAGAACCCTAACCATGCTTTTATACTCAGTTGGATCAGATAGAGAGACACTATCATGAGGAAGCAATAGAGTAGATGGGCAGCATGGAGTTTTTGTAGGCTTAGAGTTCTCCATATAAAATTTGTGAAGAACATCAAAAGCATAGTTAGATTGAGAGAGAGTGAGCCCAAACTCATACCTTGTAATTTGAACACTTAAGAAGTAACTGAGAGAATCAAGGTCTTTATGCTCAAAGACAGCACTGAGAGCATCAATAAGAGAGTAAATATGCTTGGAGTTGTTCCTTGTGATGATAATGTCATCTACTTAGGGAAGTAGATAAATAATGGTGCTGTGAGATTGAAAAATGAACAAGGAACTGTCAGCCATAGAAGCAATGAACCCAAGATGTAATAAATGAAAGGTAAACCTCTCAAACCAAGCCCGGGGTGCTTGTTTGAGACCATAAAGAGACTTATATAACTTGCATACATAATTTGGATGAGCAGCATCAACATATCCAGGAGGCTAGTGCATATAGACCTCTTCCTTAAGGTGGCCATATAGAAATGCATTCGACACATCAAGCTATCTTAAGGGCCAATTGCAACCAACAACAATAGCAAATACTAATCTAATAGTGGCTGGTTTAATCACTGGACTGAAAGTTTTTGAATAGTCTATATTAGCTTGTTGATGAAACCTTTTAGCTACAAGCCTAGCCTTGTAACGAGCAATAGTCTCATCACTGTTAAGCTTAAGCTTGTACCTCACATCACTTAGGGTATTTGGAGGATATTTTATAAGAAGGAGGTTTAGTATTGGTATAATCTAATACTGCTTTATAGCAAAGTTTGGCTTTAGGTTTGACAATACCACTTTTAGACCTAGTTTGCATTGGATGCTGATTGGAAACAATGGAGATTAGGGCAATAGACACTGGAGGTAATGGAGATGGAACTGTAGAAGAAATAGTTGTGGCAAGTAATGGAGATGTGACGGCAGTGATAGCAAGAGTAGGTGAGGCATTGGTGGCAGGATCAGGCACAATAGGCAAGGGAGGTGTGTCTGCAGAACTAGAAGGAGGCAGTGAAGTGTCATGAGGAAGAGAGGGATTGGTATGTGAGGTATAAGGATCTAACAAGGAAGGATGATTAAAAGCATGAAGATAAAGAAGGTTTGATAACCAGAGAGAATTGGACAAGACTAAAGCAGAGGAAGATGAGATAGAAGCACATGAGGAAAGAGTGGGAAAGGGGAATTTGGACTCATTAAACAAGACATGCCTAGAGGTATATATATGTTGAGATTGAACATCAAGACAGAGATACCCTTTAGAACTAGAGGAATAGCCTAAGAACAAACATTCTTTGGTTCTAGGATCAAGTTTGTGAGATGTGTAAGGCCTGAGATGGGAATAGCAAACACAACCAAATACCTTTAGTTTTGACATATCTAGTGGAGTGGAGTAAAGTTTGCACCAAGGAGAAACAAAATTTAGAACATAAGTGGGAAACAAATTTATCAAGGTAACAGTTGTGAGAATAGTATAGGACCAATAAGAAGTGAACATAGAAGCCTGAGACAGAAGAGTAATAATGGTCTCAATCAGGGGCCTATGCTTTTTTTCAACAAAGCCATTTTGCTGTGGGGTGTAGGGACAAGATATTTGGTGAATTATACCATGTTGTAGTTGGTAAGATTTAACAACAGAAAATGTATACTCACCTCCCCCATCAGATCTTAGAGTTTTGATTTTAGATGAAAATTGATTTTCAATCATGGCCTTAAACAAAATGAATTTAGAATAAATTTCTAACTTAGACTTAAGGAGATAAATCCAAGTAAATCTTGTAAAATGATCAACAAACAAAATGTAATAACAAAACCATTGATAGATTGCACTGGTGCAGGACCCCATACTACATCAGAGTGGATAAGTTTAAAAGGGGAAGATGCAACAAATTGAGATTTAGGAAAAGGTAGATTATGCATTTTACCATACAAATAGTGAGTACATGATTGAACCATAGCAATACACTTATTTAATACAGGTTTGAAATCAAGGATAGGAAGTTTGAGAACTTGATCATGAGGATGACCAAGTCTCATGTGCCAAAATGTTTTATTGAAAATAGTGGACTTAGCAACATTGTTGCAGACTTTAGAAGACAAAGTGAGATGAGGAGCCTTATGAAGATAGATGAGATAAACTCAATCTTCACTCGTACCCTGGTAGTGTACCTTTGTTGTGACCAAAGCCTGAATTGAAAGTATATTTTCATCAAAATAACACCAACAATGATTATCATGATAGATTTTATTAACAGAAGATAGATTAGAAGAAATGGATGGGACTCCAAGCACATTGTTTAGGTGAAGGGTTGAATAAAAGGAAGGAATGAAAGTATTACCTATGTGAGTAATAGGTAGATTCTACCCATTGCCAACTGTAAGGTGATCTTGACCTCCATAAGGCTTTGGAAAGCTGAGTTGATTGGAGCTGGAAGTAACATGATCTGTGGTTGCACTATCAGCTAGCCAAGGTTACTCCTGTGCAAGACAAGTATTAGATGCAGTGGCCATTGCTGTAAATTTGGTAGATGGATGTTTGCCTTGGTAGGCATAATCCATCCTATGATATCAGTCTATGGCTAGATGACCAAGCTTGCCACAAATTTGACAAGTTGGCCTTTCAAATCTGGGAGTAGCTGTGCCAATATTGGACTAGTTTTGCTGGGAGTGAAAGGACTATACTGAGGTGAGTGATTACCTGCACCTTCACCTTCTCGTCCACCTCTACTATTGTAATTTCTTCAGCCCCTTCCTTTATTGTATTGATTGTAGTTGTTATTTGGCTTTGGAGTAGCAGTTGCTACCATTACAAAGATTGGATCTTTAGCATCCAAACCTTCATTCAAGGACTCTTCTTCTGCATTAAGCATGGTTGAAAGTTCATGAAAACTCAATTGAGTGCTTCTGGTCCTTATTGCGAACCTGAAAGCATTGTATTCTTTAGGAAGTCCCTTGATAGTTACATGAAGTAGCTCTTCATCATCTATGACCACACCAACTGCTAGGAGCTTATCTCTCACAACTTTGATCTTTTGTAGATAAATATCCACGGTATCTGCTCCCTTCTTGAGGTTATGAAGTTCACCTTCAAGATTCATTATATGAGATATTGAAGAGAACCTATTCTCTAAGACTTTCCAGACCTCCATGGTAAATGTACAACCAACTGTGAGGGCCAGAATGGAAGGTGAGAGAGTAGAGCTCATGAAAGTTAACAAATTTTTCTCCTCCTTTGACCTCTAGAGTGTGTAATCTGGATTCACAATTGAGGTAAAAGCACCAACAAAATACTTAAGAAATTTCTCAGGAACCAATTGTGGTTCTTTAAGTAGTTCAAACAAGGAATAGGATTCCAAAACCATTGAAATTTGATGTTTCCACACAATATAGTTTGTATTATCTAGCTTGACAGTCATCATATTAGCCATATTTGAGAGAAGAAGAAATGGTTGATTCATCACATTCATTGTGGAATTTGAAGAAGCTAAAAAATGAATAACTGTTGAGCTTGAGGTTGCCATTGAAGAATTCTATGCATGAATCTCTTACTCTAATACCTTGAAGATTTTCTTATAGAACAGAAACACAAACTTTGTATTGGAAGCAAGAACAAATCGGAGATTGAAACTGTGTATGAAGAAAAGAGAGAGAGAGAGAGAGAGAGAGAGAGAGAGAGAGAGAGAGAGAGAGAGATTGTTTTTATTGAAAAACTAAATTTCTTACTTAATGATAGATTGAAACTTACAAAGATATTTATAGTACCGGTTGAGCATAACTAAATAACAATAATTCCACATTATACGAATTTGATCCATGAGATTAGGAAGGATAAAACAAACTAAGTCTAATAGTTCTTCATGCCATAACAACTGCATTTCAAGTACACCACACAACACTGTTTCAACTCAATTAAGTCTTAACCAATAGCACACACTAAACAGAGTTTTTCATAAACACCCATGAGTGAAATGGTGCATTTCTTCCATATTTGAAATACCAATGGTAACTCCTAAATCTTATCTTCAACCTCGAGCCTTCTATTCTGAAATCAACCATCTTCTTCCTTAAGCGTTTTATTCTTGTTCTTTGTTCTGGAATTGTCACTATCATCAACTGTGGGATCATATTCGTGCAGCATGTAGGAATTTCAAAAAACAAAAACAAAAAATTCCCATAAGGGTTAAAAAGAATCAATTTTTGAAAAACAAGTTATAAGTGCCCATTTGGCATGTGGTTTCAAATTCCTTTTTTTTGGGGGGGGGGGGTTGGTTTAACATTTTAAATCTTTAAAAAAAAAAAAAAAACAACTTGTTTAAACATTCTATTTAAAAAAAAGAAAAAGAAAAATAAGCTTACCAAGTAGACTTGTGCTTTTCCTTAAAAAAAAAAAAAAAGTAGACTTTTGCAGTAAAAACTTACCAAATGTTCCAATGGGAAAGTCTGGGGTTCGATTGGAATCCACTGGTTAAACCAACAAGATATGTCAGGTCAAGTATACCTCATATCATACATCTAGTTGCCACACTACATTAGCATAGGGAATACAAGCCATTTTCTTTTTCTTTTTCATCTTGAGTCTTAGAATATGTTTTGGCTCGAGCTCTCATTTTTTGTTATATGAGTGTATTGTGTATATGAGTTTACAATCACACATTTGAAAACAACCAAGAACTTAGGGTTTTTTTTTTTTGGTGACAGACCTAGAAGTTTTTTTATTTTTCAATGATGTTTGAATATATTAAGCCTCAAGATATAGTTTGCTTTACCCATGTCATTCACCTCAAAGTTGGAGGACAACCATCCTTTCGTTCCAACAATCATTTCTATGTCACTTTTGGCCAATAGTATCTCAGCAAAATCAATGATAGAATAATGAAGCTTCTCTTAGACCACTTCATGTAGATACAATGATCTTCTCCAATAATCGTAAACCCATTTGATAGAATGGCTTGATGGGAGCTCAAGTACTACTATCTAGATGATTGATTCATAACAAATATGGACCATTTAAGTTTGCACACTTTGTGCTTTTAACCGTTGGCTATGAAGCCAACATGCTAATTCACATAGACCTTCTTATTTAGTTCTCCATTGGAAAATTTGTTTTAATGTCCATATGATATAATTCCAAATTCAAATTTGAAACAATTACCAAAATAAGGTGAATTGAGGCAAATCTCACTATGGGTCAAAAGGTTTCCTCATAGTCAACACTTTTCTTTTGGGTGTAGACTTTTTTCACTTGTCAAGTCTTGTACATTTGTATTGAACCATCCACTTTCCGTTTGATTTTAAGAACCCATTTTGTTCCTAATGACCTTTCGCCTTAAAATTAGATCTACCAAATCCAAACTAAATAAGTTCGCATTAACTCAATTTCATCATTCATTACATTCATCCATGTATCACTAGCTAAAGATGAAAGAGGTTCTTGTATAGTTCTACGCTCATCATTAACTTGTGAAGCAATCATAAAGGCTTCCCCTTCATTCTCAAAACAACGATAAGAAATGTTTTCATGTTTGCCTCTACATGGTGGCTATTGTTGTGAATCCTTTGCTAGTGGTGCGATCCCATTAGTTTGTGTCACTCCTACTATCTCTACGAGTTTCATGAAAATTTTCCTTATTTTCTATTAGTTTGCTTGGGTTACCTTTCTTTGGATCTATCATCTCATTAAGTATCAAGTTTTTATCAATTTCACTTCTTTTTAAAACAATTTGAAACTCCTTCCGCCAATGATCTATAGGTCAAATGGTATTCCCTATCCTTACAAATGCCAAGAGATTTAGAATCTGTAATACAAATGTCAATCTTGTTTAAAGTGAATTGAATTGGAAAAATAATATGCACTTTTAGTTTGAAAAAGGAAGATACTTACTTCTTTCAATTTTCTATCCTTTGAGTGAATGTATGCTTCAAAGTCAAAAGGTTGTCAATTGTCTCAAAAGTTAAATTGTTCTAAATATTGAATTAAAAAAATTGTTAGGAAATGATCAATTTAATCATAATTCTAATGGTCACACATCTCTCAATGCATGAAGTTCCCAAGATAATCCATTAATTGAGGCCAGAAAGAACTAAAGTTCAAAATTTGACCAATTAGCCTCCACTAAATTTACGAAGTCAATTGCTTAATAAAATAATAATAATAATAGTTTGTGTCATTTCTACCATCTCTACGAGTTTCAAGAAAATTTTCTTTATTTTCTATTAGTTTGCTTGGGTTACCTTTTTTTGGATCTATCATCTCATTAAGTATCAAGTTTCTATCAATTTCACTTCTTTTTGAAACAATTTGAAACTCCTTCCACCAATGATCTATAGGTCAAATGGTATTTCCTATCCTTACAAATGCCAAGAGATTTACAATCTGTAATACAAATGTCAATCTAGTTTAAAGTGAATTGAATTGGAAAAATAATATGCACTTTTAGTTTGAAAAAGGAAGATACTTACTTCTTTCAAGTTTCTATCATTTGAGTGAATGTATGCTTCAAAGTCAAAAGGTTGTCAATTATCTCAAAAGGTTAAATTGTTCTAAATATTGAATTAAAATTTTTTTTAGGAAATGATCAATTAATCATAATTATGATGGTCACACATCTCTCAAAGCATGAAGTTCCCAAGATAATCCATTAATTGATGGCCAGAAAGAACTAAAGTTCGAAATTTGACCAATTAGCCTCCACTAAATTTACGAAGTCAATTGTTTAATAAAATAATAATAATAAATAAATAAATGAAGTCAAATTCATGAGCTCAATTTATTTTGGATATAACTTGAAATCTTGAACATTTTTCTTGCAGGTGTGGTTATAAGGGATTCTCCAGGACGAGTGGAAGCAACCTTGAGTAAGAACTTACATGTGCCTTTAAGGCTTTTGGAAACGGAGGCAATGACTTTTGAGGATGGAGTTAGTTTTGTACGGGATGTGGGTATTCGTGATGTTGTGTTTGAATGTGATTCCAAAGTTGTTTTTGATACAATTTTGGGTTATCACAATCCACTAGTGGCTATTGATAATGTTGTTGTGGGGATTTGCACAAGTACGTATTACACTTGAAGTGACAAGACAACCGCCCAACACATATCTTGGCACAGTTTGTCAAGAGTATTGATAGTTATGTAACTTGGATGAAGGAAAATCCTTATATGATTGAGTCTGCTTTAGCTTAAGATGTATTGCTTTTATCTCGTTCTTAATGAAAGTTGCTATCCGTTAGGTTCTAAATATTTAGGAATAAATGTTTAGGTTCTAATTTTCTGTATGTTGGCAAACCAAGTACAAAACATGTTTACTTTAAGATTTCTAAGTCTTAGAACGAGTGTTAGACATTGCTTAAATGAGTTCAAGCCAAGATTCAAGAATAGTCAAGCTGCAGAAAGAAGAATTCAAAATTTGCAAGGCTTGATTAATTGAGAGATAAGCTAAACTAATCGAGAATCATATTCTACAGAATTTAAATCAGGCTTTGAGTTCAATACTAGGAAAACCCTAAATACGTTTCAAAAGTTCTTGGAAGCCTTGTGAGTTACTCCTGTGAAATTTGAGAGGTTTTGTAACCTCTTAACTCAACAAGCATATACTGGAAAGAAGATCCATATACAAGAACCGATGGAGATAAGTTGCTGCATAAAAGATCAACTACTGTTGATGGTTTAAAGTTTTGAGTGGGATCTTAGAGTCACAAATGTGTTCAATAAATTCAAATAGAAGAGTTCGTGGATTCGGAGCTATGTGTGATTACATGAATAAGTACTACAAGAGGTAGCTTTAGATTTAAGGAAAAATCTATTGTAAAACTTTCATTTTATCATAGTAAATTTGTTGGCTTCTAGGTTTTTTACCTTGAAACTGGACGGTTTCATTACTTTTCCTAGGTCATCATATTATCTACGTTATTTATTTTCCACTTTATGTGATATGATTGTTTGTGTTTAATCTAGATTTGAATAATAAACCTAAGTAACAACTTGATTAATTAATTAAGTTAAACAATTTGAGTGTACAGGGGTCTAAACAAACAAACACTATCTTCTTATCCAAAAAAAAAAAAAAGTAATATAATATCAAAGAGTCGAGGAGGGCAAAATTAGAAAATAGAGTAGATTTAATCGTGCATTTGGATTTTTTTTTAATTAATTATGTTTTTTTTTTCTTATATACAATTTTCTAATAAAAACTCTATTTGTACAACTATATAATATAACTTTAAGCAAATAAATAGATAGTTATTTTAGCAAAAAATTAATGCTAATCCATGCTTGAACTCTTTTAAATATTTAACATTTTTAGTTACAAAATAATAGGTGCCCATGTAGGCTGCACTGTGTTCGCGGTGTGATACAGTGCAGTTTTGGGTCATTTTTAGTAACACACTTTGCAGTGCGATTTAGCCAAAATCATAACTGCACCACATCTCATTTTTGTGGTCACATGTGCAGTGCGATGTATAAGATGCGGTTTGAAGCCAATACATTTTCAAATTTTGGGCTTTTCTTGCCCAGCTCAAAACTGATTTTTCTCTTTGTTTTAGGCAAAGTTTTAAACTCTTGAACTAGTTTTTCTTTATTTTGGGTTGGCTTTTCCAATCAATACTTGCTTAGGTCGTTAAACTTTTTTTTTTTGGGTTGAAAACTAGGGATATTAAACTATTATTAATATATTTAATATTAAAAAATAGATATATTAATATATAGAAAGAGTGCAGTGCAGTGCGGTGCAGTTTTCCTATTATAAAACTACAAACTGTACTGCACCATGCAGTGCATTGTAGTTGCGATGCGATGCAATTATGCCATTTTGTTGGTGGTTTTGGTACGACTTTCACGATTTGTGCAGTTCAGTAAACGCCCCTACATGCAGCTCACAAAGGCCATATCTATATATTCATCTTAGTAAAATGACAATGCTTTTGAAAATTTCAACTTTATATTCTTAATGAGGGTGGCTTATTTTCTTTCTCGATGGTCAATACAATCATCAAATTTGAAACCTTAGTTCAGTCAAAACTAACCAGACAATGTAAGTTAATTCTCTTCTGATCACAAACTCTTCTTTTATAAATTAATGTCACATACTTGTTTCTTCTTTTGAAAATTCTGGTTTTTGAATTTGGGTAATTACAATTGTTCTTCAAATAAGATTTCAACAAAAACAAAGATGGGAAAGAAGCCCATGCACATTGCCATGTCTGATGGTTTCAATTATATCTATGGTGAATTAAAATATAAGTGTTCGTTATCAAAAGAACAGTTATATGACATAATAGTTTTTTTTTTTTCGTCTGTGAAGACATTGTAGAATGAAACAAATCCTTTTACAAAAAACTAGTTTCAAAGAATATATTCTCAACTACAAACTCACAGGCAATATTATACTGAAGAAACGGACATGATCAGTTTCCTTTATTCAAGCAAAAAATAAAAAATATAGTGAGAGGCATGTGTTAACACTATACTGAATCAAATTTCAGCTAAATTCTTGAAATTACAGCAATAATATCCCAATCGTTTGTAGGTTACCTTAAAAAAAGAGAGGAAAACAAAACCCTGAAATATCTATTCAGAATGAAAACAACAACATCAAAATTTTAGATCACAAAGACTTCATCCAAATTGGTCAGAATCTCTCTCCATATATCATTCTTGGACTAATTTTAGAATACAAAAGTTCTAAATTGGACAAGCAAATTCAAACTAAACTACTGAAGTACACAAAAACTTCAAAGATCTAGAGCTAAAAACATGAATATATATATAAACCCATGTAGAATTTAGTCATACAAGCTTCAAAAACAAACAAAAATACGCAAGTCATAACCTAATAGGTCCTAAAATTATATATCGTTCTTGGACATAACCCAAGAACCCAATAACTCAAAAGAGAACAAGAACAAGAATATCAGCTTTTAACATACCTACAAATATACAATACTACTCCTTTCTGGTTTGCCTGGCTCTACCTGTGTGCCATTTATGTACACCGTACGTACGTATAGTATTGTCCAAAGGAGAGAGCAGCTAGGGATCTATGCATGAGAGTCTCCACATGTTATGCCAGACTTGGATGTTGTAGAGCCAAATTTGGCTGAGGTTCAGAGAGAGCAAAGCCTTGTTAGCCATTTGTATAGATTATAGAGAACATTTTGTAGTGTGTGTACAATATTGTTATATACTAAATACTAAATATATATTTGGTGTTTCCCGCTTTTATTTGAGGTGGAGAAAAAAACACTCTCATAATGATGTTTTGAATACGTGTTTTTTTTTTTGGGGTGCAATTACTATAAACCCAAAGGTTGAGTTAATGTTTTCCTTTTTCTTCTTCTCTTTCGATATGGTTTTCTTTTGTTGGTTTTCTTCTCTTGATAAGTAATTAGTTTATCAAAACTTATTGTTGCCCTAATGCTGGAGAAGTGGATAAGGGAGGCTCCACAAGATAATGAGGTAATAGCTAGGTAATCTCATTGATTAAATAAAATATCCACTAGGTCTAATATAAGAGAATATATCTCATGCATCCATCAATATATGCATGTATTTTCATTCTTATGGCATGTGAGTAACACATTATTGTGAGACTCACACACCATAAAACCAGAGGATATATATACATAAATCTAATGCAAGAAATAAATTTTTTTTTAATTCCTAATTTTCATTCAAATAGTTATTCAATAGGTCAAGTTAAAGTTAAATTTGTGACTTTGAAATTGGAACTAGGCCAAATGGAAGCCAGTTTGGTGTGTGTGTCCCTTTATATTTTGCTGAATGCTCTAGATTATAAACAAAATAAAATTAAGCAATCCAAATTCCATAATCATGTATTGTTCCTGAATCCTGAGGTGGGTATATAAATGCCTCTTAACACTTACATCCATATCATACTGTGGAAACCGATTATGAAAATATTTTTACTTCCAAATAAGTTGCATATATAGATATAGACTACTTGGCAATTTATAGATTGAAAAGTTTAAACAAGCTAATTTTTGGGCCAAATGAGAGTTAAACATGCAAATCTTGGAGTTTCAAAAAATGATGAGGTCAATAAAGTAATTGGGAGATGGGAATGATGACTAAGATGATGTAATTCAGTGGTATAGAAAGGGTATTATTTGGATATAGTTGGGAGTATTGCATATAATAATTTAGTCTTCCACTACTCCCTCTACTACTCCCGTAATAACTGTAAGTGGAGGTGACAGGGGAAAGGCCTTTCTCAAAGTTTCAACTTCGGCTTCATTTCTCTTTGGACTACACTAAAATAAAAGGGATGTTGAAGGTTGAATCAACGAATTGGGGGCACTTCCACTTATACATATTTTAATGGAGAACCTTCCCTTGGTCAAATCATAATCAATATGTCAATCCTTTATCTTATACTATATACATCTGCCCCTTTTTCTACTCCATAATTTTGTTTTACTAATATATTTTATGTATAAGATAATTTTTTTAAAAATAAGTTTGGTAAGACATTCGTGCTTATCCCCAAATTTAAATTAAAAATAAGTTTAGAAGAGAGAAAGCAAGAAAGAAAATAAAGACTTGCGAGCATCTTTAAATTAAGTGTCGATTTGATATCAATTTTTTTCTTTTTAACTTATTTACTCATACACGATTTCTTAAAACGTTATTTCTTTTTCTTTTCTTTTTTTCTATTTATGAAGTACAACTATATTTTAACCATTGACACAATTTGGTGAGTTCTAAGAACCCATTAGTGGTGTTTCTCTCTAAAAAAATGACTGAATGAGAGCAAAGTGGAACAGCTTCAGTTTGCAAATAAATTCTCAGTAACTAGGAATTTGACATGACAGTTTCATCCTGATTGGATGGCATTGATTATATGTGCAGCACAGTATCTTGATCTGTCCTAGTCAATGGGGAACCTAATGGTTTATTCAATCCATCGAGGACAAGAGACTTCTGTCAAGGAGACCCAGTATCTCCATATTTATTTTTGCTGTGTACTAAAAATTTAATGCTCTTATTATCGAAGTAGCTGCCAAAGTTGAAATTCATGGTGTACATGTCTGAATTAGTTGACGGAGTTGAACACTGTCACACACTCACAGTAACTCATTTGTTGTTTTGTAAAACTAACTTCAAGGAGCGCAATAAATTTATGAAATCCTGGAAATAGCCATGGATGTCGTTTCCATAAATTCCATTAATATAAATAGAATCTTTTCTTCCCCAAGCAGTACACATCATCACAATAGAATCTTTTCTTCAACTGAAGATGTTTGTGCAGATCTTCAAACTCGGTTGAGTAGTCTACTTGTGTTGATTGTATTGAATGGATCTCATTGGAAAACTAAAAAGCATCGACTGAACTCACACAAATAAATTTTTTTTTTTTAAAAGCTATTCAACTGACAAAATAAATAATCAAAATGGTTGAGATGTCAACTGATAGAATAAATTATCATAAGGACTAAGCTTCAAGTCTCAAATAGGAAGTTTCACATACATATACACTAAGATTATATTAGAATAGAAATTCTATCTTGTATAAAAAATAAATAAAAAAACTCTTCATTAGTCAAAATAAAAGAATAAATATTATATTGAGACTCACCAAAACTAAAAACAACGTTATTGTAAAAATATTATGACATTTTGCAGACTATTTTTCTTGTCTTATATTTTTCAACAGTTATGCTATCTAAAATCTCTTATGTCCTATATTGTTCAACAATTATTCTATTTAAGATCTTAAAATATCCGTATTAATTTGTGCAAAAATTTCTTTCTATTTTAGTATAAGAACCTAATTTTCTTATTTTACACAACTTTTTCTCAAAAATTCTCACATAATACTATCTATTTTACATTTTGTTTTATTTAAATAATCACTTTCTCACTTTTTTTTATTATTTCACAACTATCCTACCTGAACACACACACACACACACACACACACACACTCTCTCTCTCTCTTGTGTTGCACCCATGACCCAAACATGGGTTTTCTAAGTTTTTTGTTTTGAGGTGAAATAGGTTAGAGATGAAGTTGGTTTGAAGTGAATGGGTTGAGATGGTTGATTTAGCTCTAGGTGGGTTGATTTTGTGGGTTTTCCATTGGTTTTAGGTGGTGGCAAAAAGGTGTTGTAAACTTGTAATGGGTTGTTGTGTGGTGGTGGGTTGCAATGGTAGGTGGGCGGTGATTTTGGGTCGATTTCTTCTTTCGCGGTTTGGGTTTGATGATTTATATGGATTTGTAAAAGGGTTTGATGATATATATGGATTTATATATGGGTTTGATGAGTTTGGGATCTAGATTTAGAATGAGTTTGATGAATTTGATGATTTGTATCGATTTGGAGAGCATGTTGCTAGGATTTAAGAGAAAATAGAAGAGGAAGAAGAAGAGAGAGAGAGAGATTAAAATAAAAAATACAAAGTTATAGTAATCGTGTATATTTTCACAAGTACTATAGCAAAAATGTAAATATACAATGTTATAAATGATTGATATGGGTAATTTTTTAGCAAAAATGTGTAAATTTGACACTTTTGTACTATATGCTCACTATGCGAGTGCTCTAACCTACTTTTTCTATTTTACATACTTGTCAAAACATCTCACATTAAAATCTCTAATTTACACTATATTTTATTAAAATATCAAATTTTATTGATTTTTTTAATTATTTATCTTTCTTCGTACATAACAACCATCATCCATTATCTTCTTTCATCATCGAGATATGCAAAAAATAAAAAAATAAAAACTAAATTCAAAATGAATAGTATTAATGTAAACATATTTTTAGCCTTCTGCACAAGTCCAATGGTTGTAGTCTTGTAGATAGATTATACTATTATAGAACTACACAAATAAATATTATAAATATGGACTTTTATTCTCTTACTTTTACTTTTTTATATCTACTTTATGTTTTAAATGTGGTATGTATATGAAATAGTAGAGGTAAATGAGCGTGAAATAATATTTAGTCTCATACAAATATATTATGCCAACATTTTTGCCTTGTGCACAGGTCAAGTGTAGACAAACATGCAGTTGCTTCTCCTTTTTTGGGCCACAAATCAAAGGCCCACCTTTTCCCAATCTTATCTTTGGTTTTTTACGTGCTATGCTTCAGTGAGCATTTGAATCTCATGTGGGCTATGCTGGTTTCTTGCTAGGGGAACAGAAGGGAATATTCCAGTAGCCCAAACCCAATTATGGGTCACATCTTGCACAGCATTAACGTAAAGGAAGAGAATCGTGGAAGCAGCTCAATTTATATAGGTTTTTGTGTCGCACACGAAAACTCTGATATGAAAGACATATATACTTGTTGTAGTATGTCTTTTAACACTTGTTATAAATAAATAAAAAAGTATGCATTCAATTTTGTAGAATGTTTCAAAATGACATTTTTTTTTAATGACAGAGAAGAACTTCAATGAGATTTGTTACGTCATGTCGCAAAATATACTATATAACAATTCTTACCGTTAACCAAACTTATAGGAGCAAACTGACTCCACCTGCCAGAATCAGTTACCGAGTAATTCAGAAGCTTTTCACCCTTGACATGTGCCATCCAAATACCAAATATGCATATTTCTAGAAGGGAAGAAAAAATTGTAGCTGATGGAACCCATGGACAGCTCTTTTTTTCTTTTCATGGTAGAGTAGTTAAGAGAATGCATATCAGACTATTAGTGGCTCTAAAAAATATTGGGCTCTTGATGTTAACACATGACCCTTAGATAATTGTTGGTGGAAACTTTCATATAAGAAGAAGATTAGTGGGTATACATGTGGAAGCAGCAGTGGTTAAATCCCATACTGGGTGGACTATCACAAAAGCTAATAATTAATATCATGTTATTGCATCCAAAAATCCATATGCTTAAGCTTTTAGGTTTAAGATGGTATCCGCAACACATTATCCACCATTTTCAAAACAAGAATTGGTAATAAGCAGAAAGAAGCAGTATGTTGATAAAAAAATGAGTAAAATTACGGGCCGAAGCGGATTAGATTTGCCGCTTCCAGGTCCTGCTTTTATACAACCAATCCACCTTTATTACATATTTTGCCAATTCATAATTCAATAATTCACACAATCAACCTCCTAAACAAAAAAGGCAGGAGGATAAAAAGTTCAGAAAACTCATAATTGATACAAATGTAGAAGAGGTGAAAAAAGGATTAAGAAAGAAGGAAAAAAGCCATAATCCAAAAATTCAATCAATCAACCTCCGAAACTACAACAGGAGGAAGGGTAAATAGTACAGAAAACTCATAATTGATACAAATGCGGAAGAGGTGAAAAATGGGTTAAGAAAAAAGGAAAAGGTAATTATGTAAGAGAGATAAAGTGAATTTTCTTGAACTCTATGATTCTGAATATAATTCTTAGGATTTATTGACTTCAAGGAACTGTGAGTGAGAGGCAGCAAGAAGGGCAGCTCCTATACCTGACCCATCATTGGATTGCTCAATGACAATGCTTTCTGAGACTTCCTCTCCAAGCAATTCTTTTAGGGTATTCTCTAAGCACTTGCGATATTCAGCGTAATGCTCATACAATCCACCATCTAAGGCTATCACTGTCCTTTGTTTCTCCCCATCCTTGATTTTATCTCTTCCCAATTTTATCAGAATGCCCAAGATCCCAGCAGCAGCAAGACGAGCACCACGTGTTGCAACAATGTTGCAGAGCTGAACGACCACTTTTCTCATTTCGAGGGAGGTATTAGATATCTGAAATAGAAATATAAGTAAATAAATCAGAATACAAAAACTTGTACGAACGACCACTTTTCTCATTTCGAGGGAGGTATTAGATATCTGAAATAGAAATATAAGTAAATAAATCAGAATACAAAAACTTGTAACAGCAGTTCAGCAGGTCTCATCATCAGTTACAAAACAAATCTGAATGTGCCTCTGAAACCATCTCTCTCTCTCTCTCTCTCTCTCTCTCTCTCTCTCTCTTTGGACAAGTTAAATTTGGCATGGCACAAACCACAAAGACCTCTATCACTGCAAATGAAATGGCCTTTGTTACATCTCTCATCCCATATGTTCGAATGAGATATTAAACTTCTTCCTCATCAGATAGCTACAAGCCACCATCTCTTGTTTCTATTTGGTACATCCATTGTCATAGCAATTTATAAAAATAAAAAATAAAAATTTTCTGTAGTCCCATATGATATGGATGATATATTAAACTTCTTCCTTGTCAGAAAGGTACAAGACAGTAAGTCACTATCTCTTGTTTCTATTCTGTACAATCACAGTTGTAGCAAAAGATAATGCCCTCTCTAGAGTCTAATCCATTATCCCATATGTATGGATGATAAGGAATAGGAATGGAGGCCTTCAGTCATGATGCAAGACAACTAAGCCAGGAACCCAATTCCAAAAAATTAAAGGTCACTCAATTATGCATATAATACAGTGCAAATGGAAGTGCTATGAACTAAAAGCACAAGGTTTGACAACTAATTGAAACTCCATACAACAATGAAGAGTTATATATACCTCTAAAATATTCTTCAATTTAGTATCCACCACTTTAAGATCACTGGATGTGTCATGATGCATTGCTGACAAGTCAGGTGTCCTGCATATTTCATAGCTCATTAATGCCATGTAGTTATATTGTTCATCCTAATCTCAAAAAAAAAAAAAATGAATGAAGATTACAAGAACAAAATTGAAGTTAACAAGAGACAAATTTCAAAGAGGAGCATAAAAATGTGACCACAAGAATGCAATACCATGGACCTAAGGCTAAAGTCCAAGAGCTAGAAAGAGAGAGCTAACATCAAAGCCTGAGGACTGCCACTAAATCATGAAGGTCATCAATTACACTTGCCAAGGGCTGGCCTGATGAAATTCATTAATTTCTTACTATGACCAAAATGCTTTTGAAGTTATAATAAGGATACTAGGTCTTACGGACGCATTATGCCAATAAGGTGACAAATGTGACACCCATTATGGACCACAACTTGGCAACCATATCAATTAAGCAAGAATAATATATCAAATATAGATTATTCTGAAGAATGAATGCCATGCTGATGAAGTGGTCACCCAGACAGTTATCTGGGCAAACACCTAGGCCATTAAGAAGTAAATTATAGACAAAGATAGGCAACTTGACAGCTGTAAAAAAAATTTTACATTATTTCATACCAATAAATAGTTTAAATTAGTACTTAAAAAGAAACATTCTACGATATTTAGGACTCAAGGCAAAGCTTAACACAAGGTTTACAGCCCAAGTTAGTGAATATAACGTGCTATCCAACTATTTTTATGGTCGGACAAAAGTCGAATGTTCCATTTCAATTTATGATTTTATTACAGAACAAAAAGCCTAGAACAGAAACAAAGAATATATAAAAAAGAAATGTGAGCTGCAAGGCACATGCTCTAGGTTACTATGACACTTTTGGATTTAAGTCGTGACTATAGTTGTATGGGATCAAACAATGCACAAGAGTTTCCACTCTAGAGTAAAGTTGACAAAAATTAAAAAGCTGTCAACCAAAAATAATCCTCTTATAACATGAACAAGTGGAAAGGCAAAATGAAAAGGAAAAGAGCAGAACATAATAAACAATGTTTAAATCATTAACCTGTAAGTTTTGAACACTACCTTAATGTGAATGGAATTTTTAGTTTTGGTGGAATGATGTCACCAAAAAAGGAAGCTTCTTCAGCCATTTTGCATAGAACTATGCGAACAATTTCTCCCAAATACATACCAGAAATTATCTTCTCAAACATCTGAGAGTACCAAACAAATTTTAAGGAAAAACACAATAGAAGATCATTTGGCAAAACAAAGCCTAGTGGAACGTTAAATATTCATACAATCACCTGTTCACCTGGGTTCAAACTCTCAGCATCAAGTACATAATCATACTCTGTGAATGGAAGGTCTGTTGACCAAAAGGTACCCCACTCCATGTTGATGACCTGCAGTAGAACATTGGCCGTGTCTTCAGAATTCTTTCTCAATAGTTCTTTTACATTTTCCAATCACATGCATAACTTTTTTCAACCATACTGACTTGAGACAAGAACAGGAAAAGAAGTTAAATATTATTAAAAGAACTAGACAATTTAACAGTCACTGAGAATCTGCTAACCATCTCTCCAGATTTAGGCAGAAGACCACGTAATTTTGGTATTGCATTTGCACGTTCTACATATGCTGCATTTGTTCCAGTACCTAAGATAACAGCAGCAACAACATCCTTGTTGGAATATCTACCTCCAGCTAATGTCCCAACTGTATCATTCACCTAGTTCCAATAATGTACATTAATACCATATTGAAAACAAAAATAATATCATGAAGTATTCAACACCAGATTGACATATGAAAAAAGGAATACCAATCCACTGCACAAGACCATATATGATTTTCATCAAGAATAACCAAAGGGATCACATTAGTGTTTTTATAAAGAAGCCATTGACTTTGACTAACCAGAGCTGACACACGCATATCAAGGCCTTTTCTCGCCATTGCTCGTGTTAATTCCGCCACAACATCTTGGCCAACCTATGCACCCAGAAATTAAAAAAGTCACACAAGGGGATTTAGGCTAAAGAGAAAATACCATACTGTCACATTTGTAAATTAGTTTTGATGTGCCAACAAACTGTACTTACTATTGAACTGGATTGTTTCTGTCAAAAGTATAATATGTTCATGCTTCCAAAAGTCAGATAAACCATGTTCAATTTTTTATGACTATCCTCAAAGTGTTGCAGAAATTACAGCTCGTTTAACAGGAAAATATGCCAGATTGGTGGGGGTAGCTACCATTTTCTAGAGAGAAAAAGAAAGCTTTAGATTTGTTTTACGTAAAGGGATGACAAACCAGGACAAAATATGCTATATTCCATGAAGTTGATGATTCAACACTTGCTTCCTAACAAGAACAAGATTATGAACATGAAAAGAGTTGTTGGTCTTGATTTTCACAAAATCTTAAAGGAAACGATTAAAAATGCTCCTTTGATCTGCTCTAAAATTGATAGAGAATATTTATAAAGATGAAATTATTTTTGCAATTAACACTTTCTTCCTAAAATTTTAAGGAATATAATTTTGATCGATGACACATACAAGAAAGCTAACCAAAATTGATATTAATGTTAAAGGTGCCTAACAATGATTTGCGTAAGGAATCTAGAAGCCAACCCAAATATAGGACAAACATGGAAACCAAAAGGTTTGAAAGGAGATACTGATGCATATCTAAAATTTTAAAATCTCAACAAATTTTCCAAATTATAAAAATTTTTCTAAATATAAGAAATTGGCCATTCCCTCACTTCCCCTAGCAATGGACAATGAATTTTGCCAACAAAATTTCTCTCAACAAACAAATTAGAGCAACCATCACTAAAGAAAGTGCAAACCTATCATGTTATCAAAGTCACAATGGTTGAATAAAATATAGAAATTGTTAATTAGAACAACAACATAATATGATGCATCAATGTGATGAAGCCCTAACAAGTTTTCATAGCCACCCTAACTAAATCTTCAGTTGAGTCAAGAATAATATGTTGGAAACAATACCAAACTCACTAATACCTTGCCTATTTAAATTAAAATAACATACTTTTTTTTTTAAAGTAAAATCAAAATAACATACTATAAACTAGTTCCACTACAGGACAACTTAATCCAAAATTTAAAGTTTGAAGAACATGATATTCAATGAATACAATTGGCAATTTAATCTTCAATCTGTAATAACTGCCCCCTAATTATATTATTATGGAAGTTACCATTTAAACTGGCCACTTTGTTAAAACAAGAGAAAAAGAGACATCAAAATGAACCTTGCGTGCATTACAATTCTCATCTCAAACAGGAATCTTCACATTGGCAAGGTTTTATATCCTTTACATGTTAATATGCAATATGTATTTGTGTGAGATATTGAATATGTGTTTGTCTATTCAGAAAAGATTCCCTGCCCTTAAGCCTTGACAGAGTTTATAAAACAACAATGAAATATGTACATTTAACAATATCCAGACTGGACCAGTTGGTTGGACTGTATACTATTCTGACTTCCCATCCTGTAATTTTATTTTCAACTTTTTTAGGCCCCTATTTATGAAAAGATGAGGGGAAGTCACTTGAGGTGGTTTTGTCATGTTCAGAGGAGAGCGAGTAATGAAATGGTAAGAAAAAGTGAGTTTATCCAGGTTGAGGGATAGGAAAAAGGTAGAGGAAGGCCAAAAATAACATTAGTTGAGTAATAAAAAGGACAAAGAGCATGACTTCAAATAGAATTTAAAGAGGAAAGGAGTTCATGTGGCCAAACCAATCTAATCTATCGAGCATCCATAGCTAACTCCAAATTTTGGGATTAAGGCTTTGCTGTTGTTGCCAGTACCTTGACAAGTTACCAGAATATTCCTACTAAAATAATAGTCACTACTTTTTGTAACTACTTTACCATCAACCTGGAGTTGATTCTATTTATGGAGATGTCTGGATATGTAGGCTCATGTGCAACACACCCTAAAGGGTATCCATCACGATAACTCATCATTCTTTTTTTTATACATAAGTAAAAAATCTCATAATTCTGTTTTTAGCACTTCATTTTATTCTAATTTAATATATTGATTATTAATACTTTAATGATATCACCAGAATTTTCTTATTAACATTAGTTTATTTTACAAGTTCAATTTAGATAAAGAACAGATTGATAATCAAAGACATACTTCAATTTATTGGAAAAATGCCAGGAAATCTATAGGTAAACATAAATGAAGATAAACAAAAAAAGACACAAAGCAATTAGGATTTACCGCATCATCTATAGAGAAGCCTTTTGTCCACTTAATAAGATTCCCAGAGGCAATTGATGATTGCATCACAGGGAACGAGAAGGTAAAGCATAGTTCCCTCTGCCTACCAGGAGGAAGTTGAAATTCTGGTCCTTCTTGTTCGACAAATTTTGCAAGTTCAGCCGCTATAAAATCAAATAGTGCCTGAAATCACATCAAGATTTTGTGACTTTTAACATTTATTTTTGCATAATAAAGCTTGAATTAGCGGTGACAACAGTTAAGCACCAACACAACTTTACCTCTGAAGTTCCAACCATCAAATCCAAAGGAATGGACACCTCGGAAACTTCTTGATTAACAACAGCTCCCCCTCCCAATTGTACCCGCAACACACGGAAGTTTGTTCCTCCAAGGTCCAACGCATAAAACAATCCCTTCTCATCTCTGAAAATAGGAAAAACACAAAAAGAGGATCCATCATCCATTAAACTTAAATCTCTATATTGCACTGTCTACTCATAAAGTCAAAATTTTTAAAAAATAATGTCACAAATATTTTGGGAGATTGTCAACGGATAAAACATAAACACAAACAAGACATATTAATCAAGTAAAAGCAGGAACACCCACATACAATTCAATCAAAAAAAGGACCAAATGAGACATGCATGCAACATAAATATAGACAAAAACAACAAACAGCCACATGAAATCAAGACAGACTGAATCAAATGAATCACACAGACACCCTCATACACAACACGTACTAACCAAATGAGAGGAAAACGCCCACATACAATTGAGCCAAAAAAAATGGGCCAAATGAGACGTGCAACATAAACATAGACAACAAACTCCCACATGAAATCAAGACAGACTGAATCAAATGAAACACACGCACTCTCTCTCTCTCTCTCTCTCTCTCTCTCTCTCTCTCAACATATAGTAACCAAATAATAGGAAAACACCCACATACAATTCAATCAAAAAAATGGAACAATTGAGACGTGCAACATAAATATAGACAAAAACAAGAAACACCCACATGAAATCAAGCCAGAATGAATCAAATGGAACATAAACACAAGCCAAAAAAAAAAAAAACTTAAATCCATGTATCCATTTTTTTTTTTAAAGAAAGAATACCCAGATGGGAGATTGCTGACATAGGTGATGAGCATCTTGAGCATGGTAGGGGCACCTTGAGAATCAGAGGCAGCAAGCCCAGCGTGCATCTCCTGAGTCATGGCATCAGCCACCTTCTCCAGCTTCCAAGTTGGGGTCCCACACTTCTCCTCAAAGTCCTTCACTATAGCCATGGCCTTCTCCCACCTTTTCGTCCTCTGCATACGCCGCCGCACCACCACCGCAGCTGCTACCGCACACACCGCTGCCGCACATATCACTGCTGCACTCACCACTACCTTCCCCATTTTTCCTCTGTATGTGTTTGTATGTATGTATGTAATGCTATATATAATAAACCATGAAGAGCTTAGAAAACAGAGACTGGGACACACAGATTTTGAATCATAAAATTGCCGTTGTTTATAGGATTTAGGATGTCATATTTGTCATGCTGTTTTTTTTTTTTTTTTTTTTTCGTGACAGATATTGGAATTCACTAGATTTAAAAAAAAAAAAAAAAAAAAAAAAAAAAAAAATGAAAGACCAGAAAATTGGAAGGTTTGAAAGATTTAGTCCAGTCCAACCACTATTTATTCCATATCCAAAAAAATTTAAAAAACTGTAACTTTTTTTAATATAGTTTGGATAAATTTGTTATTTTTATCTGTTAAGTGAGAAAATTTAGAATTATGAATATTATCCAGGTAAGTTAAAATAGTTGAAAGATTTGCTTAGTCAGTGGCATGATCCTTTCATGTAATAATTAAATAATCAATTACAAAGTGAATTTTAAATTTAGAACTTCTATTTGAAGCTAATTTGCTGTCTATATTAAGATCTGCTTCGAGTGTTGTGTACACTAAAAGATTGAGTTTTGTATATATAGAAAAGAAATCAATTATGGTCATTGCCTAATAATAATCATAATGGGATTTAAAATTTAGGTTCAAATCTCATCCATATGTAATTATATTATATTTTAAAAAAAATACTAAAGGTATAAATTTTTTTACAAAAACTTTTATAAATTGCTGATATAGTAAGTGATTATTGGTAGATAAAAAAAATGATATTATTGGTAGGCCCAGATGAGTACCAATAAGAAGTTGACCACAACAAAAATTTGTAAAAATATTATAAAATAGTTTGTTACTATAATATTACTTATATTTTAATATAGGATAATTATAAATATAATTGTATGACTTATTCTTCTCAAAAGCAAATTTGAGATTGTATGACTTTATTTAAAAATATATATACATTTGTATGACTTTTTACTATAGCCGCCTACACTAGAATTAGTCCATTCAAGTAAATACTTTAATATTTTAAATCACATTTTCAATGTACTTTATTTACTATAGTTTTTCTCAACAAGCTTATCAGAAATAGGCTTTCTTCCCATTAAAAAAAAAAATTTATTTACTGTAGTCACTTAACTAATTCACATGATTATCCTATATTTTGTTAGGGATACTAAATTTTTTATAGACTTTTTCACATTTATTAAATAGGTTGACCCAAAATAATGGGTCCATATAAAAGTCGTGTCCACCACTATTAACAAATGTGAAAAAATTTACGTGTTCCTTGGGTGTTTTGCAAATTTGGATTATACCTCCTCCTTATCCAAAAATTCTTAGATAATCCTTGTGTACAGCTAACCACCACATCATGAACACTTCAATTTAGATGGTCCAATAGGTGTAGCCACGTAGATGGTCACTGTAAAGAAGAAATCATTGTTGAAGATATGCTTTGGGTGATGTAAAAAGAAATCACTGTTGAAGGATTATCGAATTTATGTAGCCAAATTTGTTCTTCCAATATTAATTAGGAGAATTCGGAGAGGAAAGATCTAAAGTCATTCTTGCATGCCAGAGGTAAAAAAATAAAAGAAAGAGATGAATTTTTTGTCATTGGTTAAACGGATTACTAAAATTTAAGAATGACGCATAAGAAACAATATATAAGTATTGTATTTAAGTTTTGCAATGGCACATAAGAAACAATATATAAGTATTGTATCTAAGTTTTGCCCTAAAAGTATGTAGTCAAGAGTCTTGTAACTCAATTGACACCTCATAGTATTTCCAACAAGACATCTAGAGTTCAACCCCTTCAACATTATTAATAAAAATAAATACAAAAAATAATAAAAATAAGTACAAGAAACAAAAACACACGTACACTAGTTTGCATTCCACTAAACTAGCCAAGAGCCTTGGTTTTTTAGTAGTTATATTTATTTACAACTTTGTTTTTAAGTCAATTAAAACATCCATACCATACCTATTAGTGTCTTGTAACTCAACTAACGCTACTCATGTTTTCGACAGAGCCATCCAATGAACTCCCGTGGTTGTAATTATTGATAATAAAAAAATGCTGGCATATTGCAGTGTTTGGTAATGAAAAAGAAGAAAGTAATGGACATTTTAGAATTGGCTAGTTAGGTCAAGTTGCCTTAGTTGGGCCCTGTTGATTGGGGCCAAACCGGCCCAGCTAAGCTAAGACGCAACTTAGTTGCTCCTGCACAAATGATTTTGACGTGTAACCAATTTGCCACAGATACTTTTGTGACAAAAAAATCTCAGCCATGTAAGCCATGACTCAGACATGCATATCAACCGCTTTTATTGCAGCAGGGCTATCTATAATATGGATGATAAGTCAATTACAATGACGGAATTGGCACTCACTCTTTATTTCCAGCTTTTTTTGGGGGGCGGTGCTAACTAACGGTTTCTAGTTCATCCCACAGTCTCTGTATAAATCCAGCGAAAGCTATTTTATAAAATACCAAAGTCAAAATAGTTGGATCACTCACAGAACCTGTAAATAAATAAACCCTTTAATTAAATGCTAGTCCCTGAATATTCGAGAGTTGCTTTGCATCACTAGGTATTGTTTATTAATTACTTTTTTTTTTGATAAATAACGTAAGAGGTATTGTTTATTAATTACATCAGATACAGATCCATTGTCTCAAGAATTTAACTTAATAAATATCACACGTCAAACCCACTTATAAGCCACAGAGAGAGAGAGAGAGAGAGAGAGAGAGAGGTTCAACATTATAAAATATTATTACAAAGCAACCAGTGTACACAAGTTTCACAGCCTAACCTCAAACCATAGGCACTACTATATAAACAAGACCTCAACCCTAACCAAAGAAACACACAATCTCCATCCTTTTGGTTTTTTTTTTTTTTTTTCTTTTCAAAATTTTTTTTTTTTTTTTTCCTTTTTTCTGATTCACAAACTTAATCGAAAAAAAAAAAAAAACAAAGGAACAACCTATGACTAACTGCTAAACACTAGAGCATCTATACTCCCATGAGCAAGAGAGCAGACAGCTCAAGCAGAAAAGCATAACTTAAAATGAGTATTATCTGTACACATATGGCAGAGTATAACCCCCACAGGTGTCTTTCAGTTGGTGCCGATTGGTTCCCAATCCGCAATGCAGACTAAGCAAGTATGCCTGAAAAAAAGAAAGAAATGAAAGCCAGCAATTAAAATAACACTTACCCGAACTGCTGGCTTTCTGTCTTTCTATTCTGGGCAAAATGTTTTCGCAGCCAAATATAGCCATTGACCCAACTTCTAATCTTTCACGCCGTTGACGTTAAACTCAGCCTGCTATTAAGAGTAAGTTGGGAAAAGATAGAAAGGGAAAACAAAAAGAAAGAAAGCAGTATAAAGACAAACAATATGAGAATAATCCCAAATATAAAGGTTAAAATTTCAAAATGCATGCCTTACAACTGGTTTCTCCACAGCTTCCAAGTTTGCTTCACCCCTAGAATTGATTACCATCCCAACTGCAGCATTTGGCTTCACATAGAAAGCAAAAGGAAAAAATTAAGAAATTAGATAAGATCGGTCAGCACATACAACATATCAAAGATGAAATTAGTCAAAAACCAATAAAAAATAACAATAAAAAGATATATCTGTATTTCGTGCACTCTGGGCACAGTAGCCCTACTAGAGTGCGACTCTCAACTGTCCACCTAAGGTTGTACAGCACTGGTAAGGACGATCACAAATAAATTCAGACAAAACAATCTACTGGTCGGACTGAAGATATAAGAAATCATCCTACTAGTAAAATGTCAAAGAAGAGAGAATAAATAGATGATGCAAGCAACCAAAATTGATAAATTAAAGAAAATCACGGTAATTGAAGGAACTTAAATCCAAAACCTCTAACTCTTCCTGATATCCGTCTTGTAGAACTCCGTCGCCATAAATGCATCCATTCTCCAAAGGAGATATTGAGTGTGCCTCACACGAATCAGCCACAGAAGATCCTATGTTATTACTCCCTTCAATGCTTCCTTCCACACTCCCAGTATTCCCCTCACTGCTACCTACCACTGATCCAAATCCAGCATCTTCACAGGAACTGACCTCACTTGCAGGGGTTGTAGTGATAATACTGGAATTTGAGGCACATCCTGCTGTCTCAGCTTCTGGGCATAGCATCCTTTTTTGAGCTTCAACTAGCTCCAAATTGGACCTTTTAGCACCCTCCATCGAGCTCCGATCTTGCTCGACAGACCCAGTCCCAGTAATCCTGCAATTTGATGCCAAATCTTCCACTTTACCAGTGTCAACCTGCCAAGTTCTGTTCCTTTCAGCAGTTGCATTATTTCCCCCTGAATGAGATGCCAAATTATCTGAAGACACACTGCTCAACTTATTACTGATAATGTCAGGAGAAATCGAATCCCGTCTCTGAGGGCTAATAGATAGCCGTTTTACAGGCATGCCTTGTTTCACATCCACTGCATCAGAACTGTTTTTCCTCTTAAGGCATCTCTCACTGGAGCCAGTCCCGCCAACTTCACCATATTCATGAGATGATTTATCAGCCTGCTGCTGGGCTGTAGGCCTTGAGGGTCGAGTTCGTTTATAACCATCTGGAAACACATATGAAGGAATTTGCCTTCTACGAACATGAGAAACATAAATTTCCATCCCCGGTTTCCAATACGAGTACATGTTTACAGATTGCCTGAATTCATCAACAGTCCCACGGATATCAAACTGCTGACCTTCTTGGACCATCTCCCCCTGTTTCCTTTGCAAACCCATAAAAAAGGCACAATGGGCACACTGCTTTGATGTATCCACATACTCGTGAGGATAAGGGTGGCATTGCAACTTCCCAAATGTGTCCCGCTCAATCTGCAAGCACAAAAGTACAAAATAGGGATGAAAGAAACACCTCTGTCACTCATTTGCTATCTTTCCATTTTGCTATATACTACAGAGTTTTTTGTGCCACAAACCAACAAAAATGCATAAATATTACCATCAGAGTCAATTGCCTCAGCCTAGATTCAACCCAGCCTTTCCAAGCAAGCAAGTCATCAGTATCAACTGCAACTATGTCAACCTGCAGATAGTTCTTGTAGCTTTCAAAGAAGAAGTATGGCTGAAATAGATCACTCCACTGAGCTTTATTGAGTTCTATCTCCTGGATTTAGGCAATAAACGAGAACAAAAAAAAAGTGATCAAAATATACACAATCAAAGAAAATTTACTTCACAGACAAGAAAAAACGAAACTTCTCACCCCACAAATCTTGTTACCATGTTGGAACTGCTCCATCATAACCCTAAGGGTGCTTGTTGAAACATTGTAGCTAGAATTCATGCATGGGTAAGCAGGAGTTATGATAGGCATGTGATGAGTCCGGTCTCGAGGATTCTTACGAGGATCCCATACAGAAAATCCAAGTTCTTCCTCTTCAATTGCACATAACATCACAGGGTTTGGCCAACGCCACTGCGTATAAACCCTAAAAAATCGAGAGACAAGCATACTAGGAACTGCATTAGGATAAAGCTGGCACACACGAGCTACAAGAAGTGCCCAGTTCACACCCCCAAGAAATCCAGTCACCTGAACATGAACACATGAAATAGATAAATAGAAACAGAAAACATATCATTATCCAATATTACCTGGCAATAAAAAGGACTCACATTGGAATAAACGCCACGCCTTTTGGCCCAAAACTTCATGCATCGGAGTGTTGTGCAAAAATGCTACAATTCAAAAAGGAGTATTTTACGTACAGACCAAATACCAATGATATACCCCAAAAAAAGGTAAAAGGTTGTATCAAGTTAAATTCATAGACCAAATAAACACGATACAGTAGGAAGAATTTCACCTCAACATTTGGAACAAGCTTAAGAATTTGATCTGCAACCCTGCAGCCGTTAAAACTTCGAACAGTGGGCTCATCGACATTGTACAATACAGACACATCAGAGATGTCCAAGTCCTGTAGAAACATTGGTTACCACATGTTACTCCAAAGTATCATGCGGTCTAAAAATTAAAGAAACCATAAATTGACAAACTTAAAATATACTAGCTTGTATCACAGAAGAATTTAATTGTGCAACAGACTGCAACTATTATACATTCTAATAATTGCATCAAAAATATACCATCAGCTAACATTAGAATGAAACTAAAAACTTTCAACATACCATTTTGACAGACACTGTTAAACCAAAAAAAGGCAAATGCACAAACACAAACAATCATCTAAACAGTATATGCAAGAAAGCAACCTTCTTTATTGTTGGGGGAGAGAGAGAGAGAGAGGGGTAAAAGAGCACTTTCTTAAAACCTCTCATCCACATAATTCATAATCAGGCCAAGGGGAAATCTCAAACAAAAATTTACTCCAACCATCATCATTGAGGATATAACCTTTTTACAGTGTTTATACAATGTATGGTTTCAATAGAGAAAATTTACATAGTTTACAGAATGTTTGGTTTGAACAGAACTTACTTCTGGCACAACCAAGAGAGAAATACTTGCATAAAGAAGGTCAATGGAAAGTCCATCAAACTTGAATTTCATTACTGGGACATGAGCTTCTGGAATTGGTTGTAGTTCAGTAACTTCTTCCATTTCTGCCAGGATATTGTGCAGTATAAAGAAGAAGTCTTCCTGGTTAAAACAAATAAGGATTAGATGCAATATAGAAATCAATAGCCACAAAACCCACAAAAAAAAATAACCTGAACGCAATATTTACCTCCCTATTCACATATGATGGCCCAACACATAAAGTGTCTATGTCAACCCCAGGGCCATGTACCTGCCAAGGATTAAAATTCAGCTTAATCTCCACATAATGCAGGAGGAACACATGACAAAAGAACATCAAGTGCAGAAACAAGCCATGTGAACATGGAAAGCAACAGCTTGAATTATAATAATAACAATTTACCAATTATAACCAGATCTACCAGACCCTGCCCCAACCCCAATAAACTAACCATGATGGGGATATGCAGATAACATGAAAACAGTAAATGGAAACCAATTCTAACCAATTATAATAATAACAATTTACCAATTATAACCAGATCTACCAGACCCTGCCCCAACCTCAATAAACTCACCATGATGGGAATATGCAGATGACATGAAGCACAATCAAATAAGAAACTAAATGGTAGACAACATTGATTCAAGAAACCAATTTAACTCCCCAGAACATAGTCAAACCATTAAGAAACCATATGGGAAAATATTATAGAGAGCATACTCACCCCAAGTCGATATGAACCAAAAGTAAAAATCACAGCATTTGCATCCTCCACCATTTGGTCCGTGTATCCTCTCAACCGAGTAAGTTGCTTTACCCAATCTTTTACAATCTAGCATTTAAAAATTATAATAATAAATACAATACCAGTAATTAGGATGCGATGTTTTAAACAAACTCAAGCCAGCAAATGAGCAGGGTAAAAGAAAATCATCAAATCAACAAACTAACCAGACCAAATCAGCAGTTGAACCATCAGAACTGTGAACCCACTAGTTTTTCAGTTCAGCATTATAATAATACTGAACAAGCAATTTATAGGGGAAAAACCGATCAAACCAGTGGTTTTCTTAGAAAACCATCAGAATAGATCCCAAAATAAACCATAATCACCAGGTTCCATAAATATATTTCATCTCAGGTCTGTCCCTGATTGTTGATGGGCTCCTACCCCAGAAAATCAAGTAAAATAATTCATGGGAGAATGAATTACTATAAGTTCGAAAATCCTAAGTTGCCTCCTAACTTTCCATGGCTTTTACTTAAGAATCCCAAATCAAAGCCACTGCTTGAAAAGACCTTTAATAACATCAATGTGGTTGTAAAGAGTTAGCTGTGATTGCCAAACAAGTGGGCATAGATTTGATTACAAAAATTCAAATCTATTGCTTAGAAAGACTTCAAATATGAAGAGTTGGTCCTACGAAATAAACTTAATCCCCAAAATGAACATATTTAAAAATTAAATTTGCATGCTGATATTCTCTTTTTTTTAGAGATAATTAAATAATGCTGCTAACCTGCAGCTCGTACCCTTCCCCCCCTTCTAGACCCCCAAGTACTTTGTGCATGGGGAGGTGTCAATTTAGCTACAAGGCCCTCGGCAAAATTTGCATGCTGATATTCAAAATTTATAGCACTTCAAATAAACAGGTTCCAAACACACATGCCACCCACATTTATGTCCCAAGCTTAAACCAATGTTCCAAATGTTGACTTATCCTAATTCGCAAAACAATCACAATAGAAATACTTCTCGATTTCCAACTCATATAAGCTTCAACAATTCATTTCTCTTAGAAAGATATAATTCAGTCTCACTAGCCCTCAATTCACATTTTTAACATTGAAAATCCAACTTCCCATAAAAAAATTTGACCAATTACCTGACGAATACGATGAAGCACCTCCTCTCTCTTCTCAGCTTCTTGTTTGCTCTCATAAAGCCCCGCATCCACCAAGAACTTACATAGCCAGATACCAAAACATAAACAGATAACTTTATCAGCGCAAAATCCTCAATGCTCGTAAAGAATTAAACTTTCTCTAAATAAAATCATACCCAGAAACCAAAAACATAAATAAATAACAAAATCAGCACAAAATCCCCAATATTATAAAGAATTAAACTTTCCCTAAAACAATAGCCCATACCCAGAAACCAAAAAACATAAACAAATAGCTCAAACACCAAAAAAAAAAAAAAAAACCTCAATGCATGTAAAGAATTAAACTTCCTCCATAAATAACCCAAAATCCAAACCTTCTCTAAGTCTCTGCTTCTCTGTCTATCGGCTCTGGTGGGCCCCGCCATTGATATCGGCTCCGTTACGCCATATTTCTTCGCCACCGCCACCGTCGCAGCCGCCGCCGGAGGAGCCGGCGAGGAACTCAGCCCTTCTGAACTCACCATTCCCAAACCCCCAAAAAAAAATCCCAAATAGTAACGTATCAGGAAAAATCTGAAGGAAATTGAAAATTGGATGCGAATTCAGAAGCGAAGTTAGGGATTAGAAAAAATTTATGAGAGAATGTAGAGGAAAATTGGAAGAGATCGAGAATTTGAAATCCCTAGAAAGTAACAGAAAATTAAGGGTGGAGATTTTTTTTTTTTTTTTTTTAAGAATAGTGAATCTGAGATCTAATAGAACATAAACAAACAAACCCTAAACGAAATCGAAGAGAGAGAGAGATAGAAAGAGACCAAAACGGTGTCGGAAAGAAAGGGAGAGGTTGGGTCGGTGAGCTCAGAGAGAGAGAGAGAGCGAAAGAGAGTAAGATATTTTTAGAAGATTTTGTTTATTGTTTGTGGGGTTTGATGTTAATTTGGGCGTGTGAAGGGCGTTACAGTGGGGTGTTTCGGTGGGATTTTTTTATTTTTATTTTTTAATTAGGAGATTAGTTTCAGTTTCTATAGGATTCTACTGGATTTTTTTTTTTTTTTTTTGATGAACTAAAAAAAAAAATTAGGAGATTGTTATAACTTTTATACTTCTGAGGTGACTCTTTTTTTATTATTATTCTAAATTAGGAGATTGTTATAACTTTTTTAGACTTCTTATGTGAGTTATTTTCTTCTTCTTATCTTCATTAGGTAGATTTATAAACTTTATTTTCAAAAGTTTTTCTAACTAACTAATACTACTCCATCTATCAAAAAAATAAAATAAAAATAATACTACTCCAAAAATAATTTCCAAGATAATTATTATGTTCTAAAAATCTTATAGTCATTCATTCTGTACAAAACAAATAAATAAATCTTATAGTCATTCTTTCTCAAAAAGAAAAAAAAAATCTTATAGTTATTCTTTATCTTCTTTATTCTCTATATATATTAAGAGGATTTAAAAAGTTAATTATGACTTCAAAAAATATCAAAAATACCCTTAATATTAATATAATTAAATAGTATTTATTCTTAAAAAAAATTATGGTTAAAATTGTAATTCAACAAAATTCAAGAACAAAAAAAAATCCTGAGAAACTTTTTCCTAAAAATTAGCACACTCTCTATTTAAATATGAGAAATGATATGTCCACAACATTTTCACAATATTTTTACAACAAATCTTAAGTGGCAGGTTATTACTTGTTGTTATTGTTAGGGCAAAAAAGTAATCTTAGTATTATGTTCAAATTTGAACCAATAACAACTAACTACCTATGATTTGTTGTGAAAATGTTGTACATGTAACATTTCTCTTTAAATACATTTTACGCATGTTTAATACATTTTTTTTCCTAAAAACTAGCACACATTAAACCTAGCAGTTTACTTCATTTGAAATCTTAAATTTTAGTTTCCTAAAAATCTCATTTATAATAACCTCACTAACAATAAATAAATTTAAATTAAAAAATTATATTAAACTCAAAATAAATATATAAAGCCTCATCACACGTGCTGAGCGCGTGTGATGAGGCTAGTCATTTAATAAATATAAAAAATTAGCACTAATTTTGCATCTTCTATATCACTAATGAAAAGGTAAAATTTAGGCCATTAATTAATAAATGAGTGATTTAGATTTTGAAATTTTAATGTCAAGATTAGACTGATTATTAAATTAAAATTGTAATTCAACAAAATTCAAGAACAAAAAAAACTACCTGAGAAACTTTTTTCCTAAAAATTAGCACGCTCTCTATTTAAATATATTTTACGCACGTTTAATACATTTTTCTCTAAAAACTAGCGCATACTAAACCCAGCAGATTACTTCATTTGAAATCCTAAATTTTAGTTTCTTAAAAATCTCATCTATAATAACCTCACTAACAATAGATAAATTCAAATTGAAAAATTATATTAAACTCAAAATAAATAAATAAAAGCCTCATAGCACGTGCGAAGCACGTGTGATAAGACTAGTCATTTAATAAATAGTTTATAATCTACAACAAACATTAATTATATCTAATTTTTTTATATATAAAAATTAGCACTAATTTGGCATCTTCTATATCACTAATGAAAAGGTAAAATTTAGGCCATTAATTAATAAATGAGTGGTTTAGATTTTGAAATTTTAATGTCAAGACTGATTAGTAAATTAAAATTGTAATTCAACAAAATTCAATAACAAAAAAAACTGCCTGAGAAACTTTCTTCCTAAAAATTAGCATGCTCTCTATTTAAATATATTTTACGCACGTTTCATATATTTTTCTCTAAAAACTAGCGCACATTAAACCCAGCAGTTTACTTCATTTGAAATCCTAAATTTTAGTTTCTTAAAAATCTCATATATAATAACCTCACTAAGAATAGATAAATTCAAATTGAAAAATTATATTAAACTCAAAATAAATAAAAAAGCCTCATCGCACGTGCGGTGCGCGTGTGATGAGGCTAGTAATTTAATAAATAGTTTATAATCTACAACAAACATTAATTATATCTAATTTTTTTATATAAAAATTAGCACTAATTTGTCATCTTCTATATCACTAATGAAAAGGTAAAATTTAGGCCATTAATTAATAAATGAGTGATTTAGATTTTGAAATTTTAATGTCAAGACTGATTAGTAAATTAAAATTGTAATTCAACAAAATTTAAGAACAAAAAATACTACCTGTGAAACTTTTTTCCTAAAAATTAGCACGCTCTCTATTTAAATATATTTTACGCTCGTTTAATACATTTTTCTCTAAAAACTAGCGCACACTAAACCCAGCAGTTTACTTCATTTGAAATCCTAAATTTTTGTTTCTTAAAAATCTCATCTATAATAACCTCACTAACAATAAATAAATTCAAATTGAAAAATTATATTAAACTCAAAATAAATAAATAAAAGCCTCATCGCACGTGCGGAGCGCGTGTGATGAGGCTAGTCATTTAATAAATAGTTTATAATCTACAACAAACATTAATTATATCTAATTTTTTATATATAAAAAATTAGCAGTAATTTGGCATCTTCTATATCACTAATGAAAAGGTAAAATTTAGGCCATTAATTAAAAAATGAGTGATTTAGATTTTGAAATTTTAATGTCAAGATTAGACTGATTAGTAAATATTATCTATATTAAAATTCTTAAATTAAATATTAAAATCACTAATATGGAATGTGTAAGGACACAATTTGGATCCTAAGCCCAAAGAGTAAAAGGATCTAAGCGCAAATAACTCAATACAATGAATTCGTAGAGAGTGGGTTAAAAACTATGCTCTAATAGGTTGGATCACAGTTATAGCGGGTTCAGATCATAAGAAGACAAAAACGAAATGGATTTATCCAAAGAAAATCTTCCTCAGCACAAACCGAGGAGAATAGTTCTAGTATGTATTTCTTTTGAATTTGGTTACAATTCTGGTTCTTTTTGCTACAGTCCTTCTTTCTATGGATTTTCAGCTACCCCCTCTGTAATGGGGTTTTTCTTCTTTATGTTACTCTCCTTTGCTCCATCTCAACCCTCCACGTGTAGATCAGATGGCTGACTCATTTCCTTGTCCCATCAGCATCTTCATGAAATCCTTAGAGATAGCTGTAAGGTTGAATCCCACTGTTCAGGTATCACTTCCACATAAATGCGGTCAGAGAGTTAACTACAGAGCATTTAATGCGGTGGTAACAGTTTTCCTTTAGATATTTCTTAGTTTCCTCTTACCTTATCCCTTATTGATGCTTATCCCTTCCAGCAGAATTGCCCAGAACATTTCCTCTCTATTTAAATATATTTTACGCACATTTAATACATTTTTTCCTAAAAACTAGCACACACTAAATCCAGCAGTTTACTTCATTTGAAATTCTAAATTTTAGTTTCTTAAAAATCTCATCCATAATAACCTTACTAACAATAGATAAATTCAAATTGAAAAATTATATTAAACTTAAAATAAATAAAAAAGCCTCATTGCATGTGCAGAACATGTGTGACTCTATATATTAAGAGGATTTAGAAAGTTAATTATGACTTCAAAAAATGTCAAAAATGTCCCTAATATAATGAGATAATCTTTATTCTTAAAAAAAATTAGGGCTAAAATTGTAATTCAACAAAATTCAAGAACAAAAAAAAACTACCTGTAAAACTTTTTTCCTAAAAATTAGCACACTCTCTATTTAAATATATTTTACGCACATTTAATACATTTTTTTCCTAAAAACTAACACACACTAAACCCAGCAGTTTACTTCATTTGAAATCCTAAATTTTAGTTTCTTAAAAATCTCATCCATAATAATCTCACTAACAATAGATAAATTCAAATTGCAAAATTATATTAAATTCAAAATAAATAAAAAAGTTTCATCGCACGTGCGAAGCGCGTGTGATAAGGCTAGTCTATTTTAAAATTCTTAAATTAAATATTAAAATCACTTGTGGGGCCCAATAATTCACGGACCAAGCCCATTTGTCCTTAGAGAGTCCAAAGGCCCGAGCCGAGGAGAACTATGGCCCAAGCTCTACAATGCAGAGCACCAAACATTTTTGTGGTGCAGCCGAGGACAACTCAGTCCTCGGCAGATCCAAAACCTCACCAAAAGAAGAAGGATAAAACCGGTATAGGGCCAAGCTTAAAAGAGAATCAAAGAATATCCGGGAAAGCTGCTCTCATTGCCATTCAATGCGCTGCCCCTGACAGAGCCGTACTCTTTAGCTTTATCGAACCATCCCCAACAATTTTGGGATTAGACTGATGGGACAAATATCAGTCTTGTAAAGATTGACCCTACACGTGGACGAAGGACAATCAACGCAGACGAGTATAAAAGAAGAAAGTAAGTAAATACAAAGGGAGCCCCATCCCACCTCCGAAAAAGAAAGACTACATAAGGGAGAACCTCTCAACAACACCGGACCTCACTGAAGAAAGTCCGTCGTTGGGTAACCGGGATAAGGCCTCAATGGTCCTCGGATCAACTCCGAGGAGTCCCATCCCATAGGGTGCGACGCCTTAGGGCTTAAATGTTCAAGCCCAACTCCTTTTTTCTACAATGAACTCCTCTAAAAACCATGACCGGGCATCGCCCCTTGACCAGCGGCTAGCTTTTCAAGCCCACTCTCTACAAATCATATTGTGAGGGATCTTTCGTGTGTGAGCCCAAAAATGTTAATGGGCCGCAAAGGAATCGTGTCCTTACAATTGGCGCCGTCTGTGGGGAGGCTTGCGCGCTGGCGCAGGTGGCGATGGAATCAACTCATTGGCAAGCAGAAATTTCTAGGATCTCCTCCGTCTCCGGCGACATACAGTTGTTGCTCCGGCATAAGCTTCTGCTAGGGGCTAAGCCTTACAGTGCCAAGGGCGCGGGCACCTCTAGGGGCTTCTGGCCTCAAGCCAACTTTCCCCGCCCTGGTATAGGGGCTTCTGGTCGAAAAGTAAACCGAATAAAAGAAATTTTACAAGTTTTGGACAGAACCAAGGCCTTGCATGGTCCACGGACTCAAGCCTATGGGGAAACCAAGTACATAAAAAGATCATAAGTTTTGGACAGAACCAAGGCCTTGCATGGTCCACGGACTCAAGCCTATGGGGAAACCAAGTACATGAAAAGATCATAAGTTTTGGACAGAACCAAGCATGGTCCACGGACTCAAGCCTATGGGGAAACCAAGTACATAAAAAGATCATAAGTTTTGGACAGAACCAAGGCCTTGCATGGTCCTCGGACTCAAGCCTATGGGGAAACCAAGTACATAAAAGATCATAAGTTTTGGACAGAACCAAGGCCTTGCATGGTCCTCGGACTCAAGCCTATGGGGAAACCAAGTACATAAAAGATCATAAGTTTTGGACAGAACCAAGGCCTTGCATGGTCCTCGGACTCAAGCCTATGGGGAAACCAAGTACAAAAAGAAAAATCATAAGTTTTGGACAGAACCAAGGCCTTGCATGGTCCTTGGACTCAAGCCTATGGGGAAACCAAGTACATAAAAAGATCATAAGTTTTGGACAGAACCAAGGCCTTGCATGGTCCTCGGACTCAAGCCTATGGGGAAACCAAGTACGTAAAAATATCTTATAAGTTTTGGACAGAACCAAAGCCTTGCATGGTCCTTGGACTCAAGCCTATTGGGAAACCAAGTACAAAAAAGACAATCTCATAAGTTTTGGACAGAACCAAGGCCTTGCATGGTCCTCGGACTCAAGCCTATGGGGAAACCAAGTACTATGGCACGTAAACCTCAAGATCCATCCGAAGAGAACTCCTCGTTAATAGTTGGGTCAATCCCTTAATTGCACGGGTTCCCCGGTCCACCCTCGGATCCCCCGTACCAAAGGGAATGATGCGCTACGGTACAGCATATTACCCGAAAGCACAAAGTCCTTCGCTACTCGACTATCATCTCAGACGAATTGTTTAGAGTTTATCGTTCTCGGGAATTGGTCTAGCGTGCATCGCGCAGCGCTCAACAGCTATCTCGGTTAGTTCCATGAATTTAATCTATTGAGGATTACCATCGTTATACTTGATAATATTTGCGAGTTTAAACTAATAAGGGTTTGTGTTAAAGTGTTCTTCTGCCCAGAATACTGTTAAAGGCAGGCTTAGACTTAATATTCAGACCCAAAGTGGTCGTTGCAAAAAAAAAAAAGTATGTATAAAGAAATAAACACATCTTTTATTAAGACAAAAGAACAGTACAGTGTACAATAAAAGCTGAAACAAGCTTACATTAGAGTTAACTGCGTAAGCAAAAGAAAAGCACAAAAGAGTGAAGATGATGCCGAGGAGATAGCTCAGAGGAGAGATTGGCTATTGTTCCAAGATGTCGTCTAAGGAAACTATTCCTCGACGCTTCTACGTGCCCATAACTCAGACAGCCAAAGAACCTGACCTCAGGCTAACACCATCTACAGAAAAGGTGCAGGGAGCCGGAAGTTGGGAAGCCCCCGCAGAAATTTGCCTGCTATAAGGCAGACGACGCTGATGGCGGAAATTCCTTCTTCGGACATACCAAAAATCTGGCATGACCAGAACCTGCTTCGGATTTTGACTAAAAGAGGGAGAAACACCCTTTCCCCTCTCTCGAACTGGAATATTCTCTTGAATTTATGCCTCCTTTACCCGTACCCCACTATCTGGAGTCTCAGGAAGACACGGCGCCTTTGTGGCGGAGAGAGTTCCTTTGCCCCAACCCTCGCCTCAAACATGATGTACTAGGAGAGGAGACTGAAGGATTTGTGCGAAGGTAAGACAGCTTTCTCTCCTATTTATTCAAAAAGGTAAAGTGGTGGCATTTAATGCACGCAACGTCCCAAGGAACGCTACGGACAAAATGTCTCCGGCTCGATTTCCCACGCCATCTGCAATATTAAAGGAGCCTCGTGAAGGCGCACCTCGAACACTGGGACGCCAAAAAGTACCGCGTGACCAAAGACTACGGAAATGCCTCTAAATCAGTGGGCCTAATAAATTCGCGTCCCAGGCCCGTTCTACATGGAGGCCCACGGACTACGGCCCACGCCGGGGAATAACCGCTGCCGAGGACAACCTCCTGCTCGGAAACTTGTGAGATACCTGAGGAAAGACCAAGTGCGTAAAAAGAGCATAAAGTTTTGGACAGAACCAAGGCCTTGTATGGTCCTCGGACTCAAGCCTATGGGGAAACCAAGTACAAAATTTTTTATTATTCCAAGTTTTGGACAGAACCAAGGCCTTGTATGGTCCTCGGACTCAAGCCTATGGTGAAACCAAGTACAAGAACTCCTATTACTACAAGTTTTGGACAGAACCAAGACCTTGTATGGTCCTCGGACTCAAGCCTATGGGGAAACCAAGTACAAAAACTCCTATTACTACAAGTTTGGGACAGAACCAAGGCGTTGTACGTTCCTCGGACCCAAGCCTATGGGGAAACCAACTACTCGGATAAGAAAAGGTTTGAATTTCGCAAGATGGGCTACTTGATAAAAGGTCAGGTCACTTCATCCACGGCTTAAACACCCTAAAGGGTTAGGCCCAACGAAGGTGTAAGGAAGGTGCTAGAACGCCCCAGTATTCATTGGCCTAAGAGGGCTGTTCATCTGGTGGGTGATATGTCTTCAAATGGTTATTTCTCATACGGCATCAAGCCTTCAGTTCTCTCCTCGGCTAGCATGGGTAATTATTACTTTTCACTGGTCGGCCTTATTATGCCAAGCATTTTTATTAGAGTTATGGCGACATCTTTTTATTATCAAGTATTTTTGGTCTTAGTTGACATTGATCTAGATGCTATATTATTGTGCCGAGCGGCGCTTGCAAATTTATAAAACAGAGACAAAACATGCAAAATGAAATAGAAACAACTTTTATTAATATGAAAAATTATTACAATGTACAAAAAGGGGCTTTAACAAGCCTATACAAAAGAGGGGCTGCCGAAGCAGCACTAACATCCACAGTACAGATAAGCAAACGGTCAAGCGCCTTTTAAACTTGTCTTCAAAGTCTCTCCAATCTCTGCCTCATTGCTGCTCATACTAAGAGAAGAACTCACTTCAAAAAAAAAAGAATGAAGAAGAAGGAAATAGTAAGGAAGAAATCAATGAAGAAGATGGAGGACATGAGTAAGAGAAGGAGGAGAAGAAGAGGGGAAGAGATGAAGAGACAAAGAGAGGAGCAAAAGAGGGAGAAGGACAGCACCAGGGCGGAACTGGTGCTGGGAAGACTATAAGAGGAAGGCGGAGGAGGGCACCAGTGAGCAAAGAGAGGGAGAAGCAGAAGCACTTCGCCCCTGCCTCAGCCCTGACTCCTAACACACTGGTGCCATGTTAGGTACGCTCGTGAGGAGCCGGGTGGTGCTGATATTGGGTGTTCTCGACTCAGTCACGCCGAGAATTCGACGTGACGAGCCCCTGCTTCGGATTTTGGCTGAAAGAGAGGCGGGACAGATCTTAAGTCTGCGCCACCCTTGCCCTGATCGAGCCATTTCAAGTTTTATCAGAACATGGTGTCTTGAGGAGGGGCATGGTTCCTTCATCGTTCGTTATGGTAGGCGTATACTGATATGGTGTATAACAAACGGGCTAAGCAGACGCTAAAGGAGGCTACGGGTTTCAGATCTCAGAAGGAAGGAAAGGAGTCTGCATGAAAGTGATGGCCTCCTGCTTGCCTTCTTATAGGAAGGGCAAAACGAAGAGTATTAAATGCATTCAAGTTTCCAAAAGAATCTGAAGAAAAAAGAGGCGTCCGTTCCATTTCCCCACCTTATCAGATGAGCCGCCGGACATAAATGAGCCTCGTAAAGGGGATTCATTAAGGGCGCGTCTGGGACAGCCAAGCGGTAGGAGTAGATCACGAGCAGATTAAACGGAATCCCTTGAAAACCGGCTAACTTCCTGGACAGGTGGAAAACCGCTCACATAAATGCGGGGTTGAACTAATTAAGCCACATTAAGGGCCCGGGTTTGCCAAAACCCTCCTTTCCAACCCGGAAGTCGGATAGAAGGGTTTTGAGGGGCTATTGTGGGGCCCAATAATTCACGGACCAAGCCCATTTGTCCTTAGAGAGTCCAAAGGCCCGAGCCGAGGAGAACTATGGCCCAAGCTCTACAATGCAGAGCACCAAACATTTTTGTGGTGCAGCCGAGGACAACTCAGTCCTCGGCAGGTCCAAAACCTCACCAAAAGAAGAAGGATAAAACCGGTATAGGGCCAAGCTTAAAAGAGAATCAAAGAATATCCGGGAAAGCTGCTCTCATTGCCATTCAATGCGCTGCCCCTGACAGAGCCGTACTCTTTAGCTTTATCGAACCATCCCCAACAATTCTGGGATTAGACTGATGGGACAAATATCAGTCTTGTAAAGATTGACCCTACACGTGGACGAAGGACAATCAACGCAGACGAATATAAAAGAAGAAAGTAAGTAAATACAAAAGGAGGTCCCATCCCACCTCCGAAAAAGAAAGACTCCACGGGGGAGAACCTCTCAACAACACCGGACCTCACTGAAGAAAGTCCGTCGTTGGGTAACTGGGATAAGGCCTCAATGGTCCTTGGATCAACTCCGAGGAGTCCCATCCCATAGGGTGCGACGCCTTAGGGCTTAAATGTTCAAGCCCAACTCCTTTTTTCTACAATGAACTCCTCTAAAAACCATGACCGGGCATCGCCCCTTGACCAGCGGCTAGCTTTTCAAGCCCACTCTCTACAAATCATATTGTGAGGGATCTTTCGTGTGTGAGCCCAAAAATGTTAATGGGCCGCAAAGGAATCGTGTCCTTACATCACTAATATGGGATGTTTACAAAAAAATAATTGAAAATTTATAGAAATTAATATGTTAATTTTAATAATTTAGTCACATTTTAACAAACAATTGTTAGGGTATTGTTTTTTACTCCTAATTTTATTTGAGTACCACCTATTTATTTTCAAACACCACTAATAAGTTATTGGGCTTTCTCAAATAATTTTTGCTCTATTATTATGTTAATAACAAATGTTTCATATCTCATTATCTAAATTGGGTTATGATATAAAATATCACAAAAAAGCCCAAAAACTCATATTTTATCTAATTTTATTATCATTATTTAGCTAAGTCCAAAACTGGCCTTATGAACCCAATAAACACATCCTATTCTATTTAAAGTTCAAGAATATTTATACTTGGCAATATTTAAAAAGCTCATGATTCAAATCCATGGCAAAACAATTTTATCAATGGAATTCAAATCCATAATCAAAACCCATGATTTAAACCCATGGCAATTTATTTATCTAAAACCCAATTCGCATTAACAATATCAAAACCCAATTCTTATTGGCAATATCAAAGCCTAGTTCTCGCTGGAAATATTTAAAACCCAATTTTCATTGGCAATATCAAAACCTAATTCTCATTGGCAATATCAAAACCTAGTTCTCACTGGCAATATTTAAAATCCAATTCTCATTGGCAATATCAAAACTCAATTCTCATTAGCAATATCAAAGCCTAATTCTCGCTAGCAATATTTAAAACTCAATTTTCATTGGCAACATCAAAACCCAATTCCCATTAGCAATATCAAAGCTCAATTCTCATTGGTAATATCAAAGCACTATTAAAAGCTCAATTCTCATTGGTAATATCAAAGCACTATTAAAAACCCAAACTAACTACTTGACACTATTTTATCAAAAGCCCAAGGTTATTAATACTTGGCAAAATACTATATCATAATTATTTCACTTAAAAGTCCAATAATGAACAATACTTTAGATTCTTAAACATATAACTATAATATTATAAACTCATGGAATTTATGAATTATCTATTCTCAAAACTCATGGCAATCATCTTATAAAAGCTCATGGAAAATTATGATTATTAGACCCATGACATTTATTTATTTCATATTAAAACTCATGTTCACTATCTATCTTACTTCACAATATTTATAATATTTATTATCAAAACTCATGGTAATTATTTATCATATATGTCCATTATGATTATCTATAGAGAAACTCATGAGAACATCACATTATTCCATTATAGTGGTTGTTACCATATTTATTTAAAACTCATGGTAAATATTATTCTCAAGAACAATATTGGAGGTCATTATTTAAAAAAGCCCCAAAGAAAATATCATTTACAAATCCATAGTAAAAATTATGAGAAACTATACAAGTTGTTATTTAAAACACGTGGGAAGTAATACCCAAAATCTATCATAAATATTTATTAAAGCTCATGGATTCGTTTTATTTTTACTAACAACCAAAGCCCATGACGAGTAAGAAAACCCATGGCAAAGCATGTCTTTAATGCCCATTTTGTAGGCCCAAGAATCTCATGAAGTAGGGGACAAGCCCAAGCAAAGAAAGGGTCATGTGGCCCAACTAAAAGTGTTGAAATGGAGCAAAGTTCCAGCCCAAAAAGGCCCCTAGCAAGAGGCTTGAAAGTGGGCAACTAGCCCTTGTTCATCCCTAACCAAAAAACAATTAGAGAACCCTAATAGAGAACTAAGCCTTTAAGGATGAACTAGGGGATGTCCCATCAGTTTTCTGCCACCCTCTACCTGACGTGAACAGTGCCCGAGAGCTATCATATCAGCTAAAGTCTGGCTGTCATATCAGCTGAAGTCTGAAGGATGATGGAACTCCATCATCTTCCTCAAGACTGTACCTCCAGCGGAAGGAGAGCTGAAACCAAGTTATCCAAATCTCAACAAATTGATGCTATAAATGTTAAAAATATTCAAGACGTGATTTATGTGCTAAGCCCATGAATCCTAAAGATGAAAATTTGGGAACATGTGGTTTGGAGGGCATAAAGGGATCTCGAACGGAACCCCTTGAAGTGGACTTAGAGTTTGACACCTGGCTTAGGGTGTTGAATCTTTCTTCTTGGTGGACCAAATCTCAGTTATAGCATTAGGATTCGTTCCTAATACATGCCTTAATCCTATTGATTAGGCTCAGTCCCAGAAATTCTGGCATTTAATGCAAAACACTCTAAAATCTCATCATTACCCAAAGAGGCAAGGCAACCTCTAAAGTAAATCTCCTACTTCTGACCAAAAATATCAGGAAGATTAACCTTGATTCACTACCTCTGATTAGTCCTACATTTTTGGATTCTTTTTAATTAATACTTCTCTAAAGTACCATTATAAAAAGATAAACACCTCAGCCCACTGCAGGACAGCCACCCTCTCTGAAACTCTTGGTTTGTTTACTACTTTGCTCGTGGTTTAGCTTCCTTCAAGCTCACCACTCATCATCTTTAGCCCACACTCATCTAATCTTAGATACTCTTTTCCCCTTTCACACAATCGCAGCCCATAAATGTCTCTTAACTAGTCATAAACAGCCCACCATTCACAAAAAGTCTTAATCTTAGTATTAACCCCATCTCACTCACTCAAAATGGCTTACATTCACCTCATTCATGCCTTATAAATACACACTCACCAAAATCCTAGTTCAATACTTGTTACACTGAGTTGGGATCTCTCTCTCCCTTCATTTCATCATATTTTTCCTCTTTTATTTGTATATATGGAGCTTTTAATCATTGTTTATTATTATTATGATGAAGGCCATAATGTTCTGGATACTATGGAAGTTTTCCCTTATATTGACTTAATAATAATAAGGAAAATATATGATTTTTACCATGTAAACACATTTATTAACCTAGAATTACTCTACCGCTAGAGATAATACCGTACCGCTAGAAGACTTATTTGAATTATGATGCTATAAAAGGACTAATAATATAACAAACTAACAACAATAACATGTTTATTGTGCTATATTGTTGTCTTCTTGTTAGGATGCAGCCTCTATCTCTTGCTTGGGCGGACTTACACAACACTAAAAGCCTTTGGGCTTTATTTCAAGGGTCCATCGTTGAGTTTCGGCTTAGCTACCCCATATTCTATTTGAGAACATTAAAAATTTTCCCTCAACACCAATCTACCATTTATTATCCCATCAAAAGAAAATCTACCGTTTATTAACTTTGGTATTAATATTAGAAAAATGTTAACAAATGCCCTAAATTTAAAAACTATATTAGAAACATTTTATGAAAAAAAATGATAAAGTAATTAATATTTCTGACTACTTTTTATATTTTTTATGAAAGTAGTGTTAAAAGTTTTTTAATATGATTTATTAATAACTGCTCTAAAGGCACTCATTAACATAACTCTTAATATTAAAGTGTTAATTAATGATTATACTCAAAAAATTTCTTGGCACGTATACAAATAAAATACAATTTGGAGTGCATATACAATTTACTCTAATTAGGAGTATTTTAGTTTTTTTATTTTTTTTATTTTAATAAGAGTATTTCAATTGGGAAACTAGTCTGTTTGAGTTGTTTTAATAGAAGGGATTTGGAATTTAGTTTTGCAAAGGAATTGGCTTACAAGCACACCCAAACTCATTCTTAATTTCACAATATGCTCTGATGTCAACGTTTGATTAGATGACAACACTTTCACGTGAGACTACTAAGAGGGCGTTTGGATACTGCTGAAACCCAAGTCTGCGTTTTGCGTTTTACTTTTTTTTTTTTTTTTTTTTTTCCTGCACCGTTTCTGATTTTGGGGGACAAGAACACTGTTCACCACTGTTTGACACTGTTTACACACTGTTTGACACTGTTCACACACTGTTTGACACTGTTCACGGGTTAAAAAATATTAAAAAATGGGTCCCACAATACTATTCACACATTTAAAAATTATTTTGCTACAGTGTTTTCAGTTTTCAGTTTTCAGTTTTCAGTTTTCAGTTCTCAGTTTTCAGTTTCAGGACACTTGGTGAAAGAGTATACTTTATGCTCCAATTACAAGTTAACACAAAAGCTTGTTCTGGATTTAGGTGTCTAGCGTTTTCCATTGCAAAGGAGTATTTTGGTGATATGAGCTACAAGGAAAAGCTAGGTTGTGTTTTATTTGGCACTTGTCATTAGTGTTCTCGGGTGGCGATGTGGGATTGTTGTTTTGCTATGAGCTAAAACCGCTAAAGCCTAAAACTGCGTTGGTCGGTGATTACATTTTTCCCATGTTTTATGCATTGTTTAAAGGGATAGAAAGTTTTGTAGACGTATAATAAAGTTTTTTTTTTTTTTGATACGAATACTACTATTTCATTAACCATTCAAGTCTGAATCAATTGGTTTACATCTGAAGCAACTGCAGATTCTATAATGGTTGGAGTTTCCTCCATCCATGTTACATAGTCATCTACATATTGAGCATATTGTGCTAGTCCGTGGGCTGCCTTGTTGCCCTCTCTTCGAGTGTGTTGGACTTCAACGTGGTGTAGCTGGGACATATATTGGTTGATGCCAGAGATAATATTGGCAATGGTTGGTTAAAGAGAGAAAGTTTTGCAGACGTATAATAAAGTTATGCTGAGAGATCTCCTCAAAAAAAAAAAAAAAAAAAAGTTAGGCAGAGAGAGACAACATGTTTATTTAGGGAAAATTATTCATTACTCTAAAAGTAAGGGTGAGCATAAACTCCTAGAAACCGACTCGCTTTATCTGTCCAAGTTGACTGAAAAGGCCACAACTGATATCAACTCGTCAAGTGTTCAGCAACAGGTTGGTATTAAAAACAAAAACCATATTCTCAGTCAGTGGCAAGTTTACCCATCACTCAAATAATCTAACCCAACTGACAAATACCCCTATCTCTTAGACTCTCACTAGATACGTCATTTCTTCATCCCAAACCTTTTTCTCTTTGACTATGGATGCAACGGCTGACAATGAGGCAAACCATGGACCCCATTGTTGACAGCAAGTTAAAGAATGGAGCGATGGTGGCTATATCAACCGCCATTGCCCCTGTCAATGAGCCATCCAATGGACAACTACTCCCACGATTTACCGTCTCCGTTGCCTTTATCGAATGGCCACCCAATGGACTTAACAATTACGATAAATAGCCAAAGAAGGAAGTCTGGTCAAAGATTATAAGCTCTTCACTTGGCAACATATTGAAAGTTTATATACTCAATCTAGCAAGGGCAGTTGGCTCCTTTGTGAGAGTATTATTTCCTCCTTAAATGGTAAATCTCACCATGAATTTAAATAGGAGATTCATATCATGTAAGAGAATGGAGTATTGTTGGTGGGGGTGGAGTGATTAGAGATAGTGCAGGCAGATGGGTGAAGGGATTTTCAAGGTCTATAGGACTTGCAACAAATGTGGTGGCTGAATGTTGGGCTCTTAGAGATGGGCTGCAACGGGCAAACCAGCTGGGTATTCAAAATATTGTAGTCGAACTTGATGCCAAAATTATTGTCGATATATTGCAATCTAACCAAGAAACTATTAACTCTTTCTCCCCTCTTCTTTTAGACTGCAGATTACTCCTAAGGAATTTTCCTCAGAGCAGGGTGAGACATGTCTTTAGGGAAGCAAATTTTTGTGCTGATGCTATGGCTAAAAGGGGTGTGTCACAAGATGAGGATTTTGTTGTATTTGATTTTCCTCCATCTGAAGATGTAAACTCTTTTGTAAATTCGGATATGTATGGTTTGTATTATGGCAGACTCACTACTGCCACTGTGCTACATTGGCCATTATGGCTAGCTAATTATTAATGATATTTCCTTTTAACCAAAAAAAAAAAGAAAAAGAAAAAAAAGAATGGAGTATTGTTCCCAAGTTTAAATAATTACTCTTGATTTAGTAAACATCCAACTAGTTTATTTTTTGTTTATTGTTTTTTAAGAATCAACCCCCAACTAGTGTTCAGAAATTGCATCATTTTTTTTTTAATTATATATTATAAACCTTTTATTTTTGAACTGGTTTTCAAATTAAACTCTATTGTTTCAAAAGTTTCAATTTAATCTTTATAGTTTTGTTAGTTTCATATTGAACTATTGACTTTTAAAATTAATCAATTTAGACATTAAACATTTCAATTTTTTTAGGGGTTTGAGTGTGAGGTTTAAATTATTATGAATTCTAAAAATTCAAGAATTTGATTTCAAACTAAACAAATTACAAGGTTTAGAGAAAAATATTGTTTTTGTCTTTAAAGTTTGCTTTATTACTCTCTTTTTTTTTCAATAAAGAAAATTTGATAGTTTTAATGGGAAGTGGGGATTTAAAACCTTAGACATCTGCATCCAAAACTCTCTCTCATTCTCTATCAAGAGAATTTGTGATACATCATATATGCACTTGAACAAGCATATGTGGCATGAATCTAATATTATTTGCTAGTGTTTGTTTGACATGTTTGGTTATTGGTTATCAAATTAAGATTATGCTTGATATGGCATTATGTACCTTATTTTTGTCTCCAAACATCTAAAAAATTTAAATCAGGATAATACTTTGAGCTCGCCTATATAAACTTCGGATACCATTGAGTTTAATTAGAGCTCAAAATTGAGCCTATAATCTATATCTATATATATTAATAGGTAAAACTCAAAGAAAATTCAATTAAAATTTGAAATTATAATCCAATTTTGAAATTAGAATCTAAATTTGAAATTAGAATCCAATTTTGCACCATGTGTCTAAATTTATGTGGGGACTACACCATAATTATGCATTTAAGTTTTTTAATCTTTGTGTCAAGTGAGTTAATGAGTGCAAAATACTAAGAATCTAATAGTAATGAACTATAAATTAAAAAAAAAAAAAAAAAAATCATTTATACTCCATAAAAATCACATGTTCTATCTTATTAAAAAAAATTATCATAAGTAGTATTAAATTTATGTAAAAATTCTAATATGTGACTAATTACGTTTACTTAAAAAAAATAATTGGACTAATTATTTATATTTTTATAATAAAAAATTTTCTTAATTTTAAATGCATCCATGCGTTTGCATGGGTTACATGCTAGTCTATATATATTTTGGGGTCCAAATGATTTATGGGTCAGGCCCATCTACCCGGGAGAATCCAAAGGCCCAAGCCAAGGAGGGCTATGGCCCAAACTCGACAAGATAGCCTATGGATACCGCCGAGGGCAGTTCAGTCCTCGGCAGACCCAAAGTCCCCCCAGAAAGAGGGGTAAAAACGGTATAGGACTGAAACTTGGAAGAAAGATCTAAAATATCCAGGGAAAGCTGCCCTTACTGCCATTCAATACTCTTAACCTGACATAGCCGCGTTCTTTGGCTTTTACAACCACCCCCAACGACTTTGGGTATGGGCTGATGGGACAAATATCAGCCTTGGAAATGTTGACCCTATACGTGGACGAAGGACAGTAAACACAGGCGAGTATAAAAGGAAAAATCAGTAACCTAGAAAGGGGGCTGGGAAAAATGGCCAAAAATCAGAGCCTCCCAGGCCACCTCCAGGAGAAAGACTCCATGGGTGAAGATAACCTAGACACGCACGAATACCACGAAAAACCCACCGTCTGGCGATCAAGGCCTAGCCTTTTAAACCCACGCTCTACAAATGATATTGTTTGGGCCTTTTTACGTGGCACGAACCCGATACTGTTACGGTCCGTCGCGAATCGTGTCCTTACAATTGGCGCCGTCTGTGGGAAAGGCTTGTGTGTTGGTATAGGAGGTGGGTCGATAGAGTTTCTTTGTTATTTCTAACCGTTGGTTATAGAATTCTAGTATAAAGTTCTGCTAGGGGCTACGATTCTTGACTAGGGGCTTGGCTGAGGAGCTAACTCCCTTAAAGCCAAGGTCCCCCGCAAAGAGCAAACTAGGCACTTGGTAGCGTTAATCGTATGGATAAACTCTAGGGGCTTGGCTGAGGAGCTAACTCCCCTAAAGCCAAGATCCCACACAAAGAGAAAACAAGGCATTGCATAGTTCTCGGACTCAAGCCTATGGGGAAACCAACTATTTAAAAAAAAAAAAAAAAACTATGGCACATAAACCTCGAAATCCATCCGAAGAGAACTCCTCGTTAACAATTGGGTTAATCCCTTAATTGCACGGATTCCCCGGTCTACCTTCGGATCCCCAGTACCAAAGGGGTTGATGCGATACGGTGCAATATATTACCCAAAAGCACAATCAAAGTCCCTCGTTACTCGGCTACCCTCTCGGACGAATTATTTAGAGTTTATCGTTCTCGGACGTTGGTCTAGCATGCATCGCACAGCACTCAGCGGTTATCCCGGTTAGTTCCAAGAGTTTAATTTATTGAGGATTATCCTTGTTATACTTGATAATATTTGTGAGTTTAAACCAGTAGGAATCTGTGTTAAGGCATTTTTCTGCCCGAAATATCATTAAGGGCAAGCTTACATTTAATATTCATGCACCAAGTAGTTGTTGCAGAGAAGAAAAGTATGTATAAAGAAATAAACACATCTTTTATTAAGACAAAGTAACAGTACAGTGTACAATGAAAAGCTGAAACAAGCTTACATTAAAGCTAACTACGTAAGTAAAGAAAAATACAAGAAAATGAACATAAAGCCGAGGAGGTGGCACAGAGGAGAGGTTGGCTACTGCTTCGAGACCTTATTCCTCCTCAATGCTTTTGCACGCCCATAACTCAGGCAGCAAAAGAACCCAACTTGAGCCTCACACCGCTGAAGGAAAGGTGCAGGGAGCCGGAAGTTGAGGAGCCTTCACCAAAAATTTGCCTACAACAAGGCAGAGGCGCTGATGACGGAGAATCTTTCTCCTGACACACTAAAATTCTGGCATGAACAGAACCTGCTTCGGATTTTGACTAAAAGGGGGAGAAACACCCTTTCCCCTCCGTTGAAACGGAATGTTCCCTTGAATTTATGCCTCCTTTGCCCATACCTCACTACTTTGAGTCTCAGGAGGACACGGTGCCTCCGTGGCGGATAGAGTTCCTTTTCCCCAACCCTCGCCTCAAACATGATATACTAAGGGAGGAAACTGAAGGATTTGCACGCAGGTAAGACAACTTTCTCTCCTATTTATTTAAAAAGATAAGGTGGTGGCATTTAATTCACGCAGCGTCCTAAGGAACGCTACGGACAAAATGTCTCCGGCTCGATTTCCCACGCCATCTGCAACCATGAGATTAAAGGAGTCTCGTGAAGGCGCACCTCGAACACTGGGACGCCAAAAAGTACCGCGTGACTAAAGACTACGGAAATACCTCTTAATTTGTGGGCCCAGTAAACTTGCGGCCCAGGCCCGTTCTGCATGGGGGCCCAGGGACAGAACCAAGGCATTGCATAGTCCTCGGACTCAAGCCTATGGGAAAACCAACTACCTGGATGAGGAAAACTAAGTTTTGGACAGAACCAAGGCCTTGCATGGTCCTCGGACCCAAGCCTATGGGGAAACCAAGTACAAAAAAAGAAAAAATTACAAGTTTTGGACAGAACCAAGGCCTTGCATGGTCCTCGGACTCAAGCCTATGGGGAAACCAAGTAAAAAAAAAAAAGAAAGAAAAATTACAAGTTTTATAACTGCTCGGATGGGAAAAGTCCCCGGCTCAAATACTGTAAAATGTTAAGGCCAATAAAAGTGTTAGGATGATGGTGGGGCACTCCACTATTCGGTAGCCTAAGGGGGCTGTTCATTTTTGCGGGTGACATGTTTTCGAACGATTACTTCCTACATCGCATAGAGCATCCAGTTCTAATCTCGGCATTTTCTCGGGCAATTACCGTTATTCATAGGTACGCATTCCTAGTTCAAGCAATTCTGTTAAAGTTGTGGTGACTTCTTTTTATTAGCAAGTATTTTGGCCTTAGTTGTCATCAATTCAAATGCTATATTATTGTACTGAGCAGCGTTTGCAAATTTGTAAAAACATAGAGATAGAGCATGCGAAGTAAAATAACAACAATTTTTATTAATATGAAAAATTATTACAACGTACAAAGAGGGGCTCAAACAAGCCTATACAAAAGGTGAGCTGCCGAAGCAACCCTAACATTCGCAGTACAGATAAGTAAACAGCCAGGTGTCTTTTAAACTCGTCTTCAAAGTCTCTCCAATTTCTGCCTCAGTATTGGTTATATCGAAAGAAGAACCTTCTTTGGAAAAAGATGAAGGAGAAGGAAGAAGAATTTGAAGGAGAAGGAAAAAGAAGATGGAGGAGATAAATGAAGAAGATGGAGGACATGAGTAAAGAAGGGGGAGAAGAAGAGAGAAGAGATGAAAAGAAAGAAAAAAGAGTAAAAGAGGGAGAAAGAAAAGCACCAGGATGGAACTGGTGCTGGGAAGACTAAGAAAGGGAGGCAAAAGGAGGCGCCAGTGAGCGAAGAGAGGAAGAAGCAGGGGCACTTAGTCCCTGCCTCGATCCTGACTCCCAACACACTGGAGTCATATTAGGTATGCTCATGAGAGCGCGGTTGGTACTAATGATGGGTGTTCTCGACTCAGTCACGCCGAAAGTTTGACGTGACGAGTCCCTGCTTCGGATTTTGGCTGAAAGGAAGGTAAGACGAATCTTAAGCCTCCGCCATCCTTGCCCTGACCGAGCCATTTCGAGCTTTATTAGAACATGACGCTTTGAGGAGGGGTATGGTTTCTTCATCATTTGTTATGGTGAATGTACTGTGATTTAGTGTATAACTACTGGGTTAAGTAAACGCTAAGGGAGGCAAAGGGTTTCAAATCTCAGAAAAATAAAAGGGTCTCTGCACGAAAGTGATAGCCTCCTACTTGTCTTCTTATAGGAAGAGCAAAGCGGAAGGCATTAAATTCGTTCGGGTTTCCAAAAGAATCTGAAAACGAAGATGTGTCTATTCCATTTCTCCGCCTCGTCAGACGAACCGTCGAATGTAAATGAGTCTCGTAAAGGGAAGTCATTAAAAGCGTGTTTTGAATAATCAAACGACGAGAACGTGTCAGGAGTAAAATCAAAAAACGCCTCGTAGATCAGTATATTTCTTGGACAGACGGAAAACCGTCAGCATTAATGAAGGGCCGAATTAAAGGAGCCATCATAAAAGCTCGGCATTACCAAAACCCCCTTTCCAACCAAGAGGTTGGACAACCGGGTTTTGAGGGGCTATTGTGGGGCCCAAATGATTTATGGGCCAGGCCCATCTACTCGGGGAGAATCCAAAGGCCCAAGTCAAGGAGGGCTATGGCCCAAGCTCGACAAAATAGCCTATGGATACCGCCGAGGGCAGTTCAGTCCTCGGCAGACCCAAAGTCCCCCCAGAAAGAGGGGTAAAAACGGTATAGGACTGAAACTTGGAAGAAAGATCTAAAATATCCAGGGAAAGCTGCCCTTACTGCCATTCAATACTCTTAACCTGACATAGCCGCGTTCTTTGGCTTTTACAACCACCCCCAACGACTTTGGGTATGGGCTGATGGGACAAATATCAGCCTTGGAAATGTTGACCCTATATGTGGACGAAGGACAGTGAACACAGGTGAGTATAAAAGGAAAAATCAGTAACCTAGAGAGGGAGCTGGGAAAAATGGTCAAAAACCAGAGCCTCCCAGCCCACCTCCAGGAGAAAGACTCCATGGGTGAAGATAACCTAGACACGCACGAATACCACGAAAAACCCACCGCCTGGCGATCAAGGCCTAGCCTTTTAAACCCACGCTCTACAAATGATATTGTTTGGGCCTTTTTACGTGGCGCGAACCCGATACTGTTACGGTCCGTCGCGAATCGTGTCCTTACATATGTAAATAGGCAAAGCTGGGAGAAAATTTAATTAGATTTCAAATTGAAATTCAATTAAAATCTAATTTTGCAACATGTATCCTATCTAATCTAAGTTTTTAAATTTTTGTGCCAAGCTAGTTAATTCAGTGTAAAAAATTGAAATTCAATGAAAGCTTATTTTTGCGCTATGTGTCTCATTTAGGGTCTGTTTGAGATTTGCTTATTTTGCTGAAATTGAAATTTTTTTTATGAAAGTATTGTAGATAAAGGTAAAAATTAGCTGAAATAGTATAGTGAGATTCATGAATAGTACCCAAAAATGCAGTGAGACCTATGAATATGTGACTAATTACGTTTACTTTAAAAATAATAATTGGACTAATTATTTATATTTTTATAATAAAAATTTTTCTTAATTTTAAATGCATCCATGTGTTTGTATGGGTTACATGCTAGTCTATATATATAAATAGGTAAAACTGAGAGAAAATTTAATTAGATTTCAAATTGAAATTCAATTAGAATCTAATTTTGCAATATGTATCCTATCTAATCTAAGTTTTTAATTTTTTGTGCCAAGCTAGTTAATTCAGTGTAAAAAATTGAAATTCAATGAAAGCTTATTTTTGCGCTATGTGTCTCATTTAGGGTCTGTTTGAGATTTACTTATTTTGCTGAAACTGAAATTTTTTTTATGAAAGTATTGTAGATAAATGTAAAAGTTAGCTGAAATAGTATAGTGAGATCCATGAATAGTATCCAAAAATGTAGTGAGACCAATGAATAAGTAGCAAAAATAAGCTGAATAGTAAAATAAGTTGGCAAAATTAATCTTGCCAAACGGACACTTAATGTAAGTTTATAAATTTTGGACAAAACTTATGTACAGTATCTTAGGTGCTGTTCGTTACGTTTCCTTCTTACGATTTTGCCATGTGACTATTTAACTTAAAAATTACACTTCCATCCATGAAAAGAAAGTCACATGGTAAAATCTTAAGAGAAAAACCTAAGGAACAGCACGTAAGTACTGTACTTAAGTCTTGCTTCTAAATTTTTATGCCATATGAATTAATTTAATGTAGAAAATGAGGAGTCAATATAAATATATCATAATATATATATATATATATATATATAGGATTGGGTTCAAGTTAAACCTAGTGTAACTCTAAATAACATTACACCACCCAATAACTTATTATAGAATTCATATTTTGAAAATCTTACTGTTATTCTTAACTTGCATGCCAATTTTCATACCAATCGCATGTAATTTACCATTTGATCTATAAACTCATTTTTTATGCATTATTTTAAACTACAAAAACTCGAATATAAAATTAATTGATGAAATTGCCAATGATCTTTGATCTTTGATCATCTTTAAATTTTGTAAGCATGAAGAATACAAAGATAATGTAATCTAATGGTGGATTTATCAAAATTCGCATCCAATTAAAAAATATTAATTGGTGTAACATTACTTAGAATTACACTAGGTGTAACATTGTTTAGAGTTATATCAGGTGTAACTTTAACCAATGTTACACGGTTACACCACCAACCCATAACTCTTTGATCATCTTTAAATTTTGTAAGCATGGAGAATATACAAAAATATAGTAATCCAGCACTAGATTTATCAGAATTCACATTTAATTAAAAAATATTGAGTAGTGTAATATTACTTAAAATTACACTAGGTGTATTTATAAAAATAAATAAAAATAAAAAGTTACACTGGGTGTAACTTGAACATAACCATATTAAAATTGAATTTTGCTTTAGTTAGCTTTCCATATAAATTAAATTGTTTAGATTTTTGCTGTTTTTTTTTTTTTTTTTTTTCCTTTGAACTAATGAGCACATTTTTTATATTATTTTTATTAAGATATTTTGTATGTTAGGATCTTGAACGAAACAAATTGTAATTGAGTTAAATGATTCATGCACCTATCCCCATTCAATTTAGGAGATTTTATTGGACTAATTTATTCTTTTATTTTGTGTTGTATTTAGTAGAATTTCATGGACAATGATTGTGAATTGATATTGAATATGTAGCATCCAATAGTGATTTTCAAAATTATATACATAAATAGTAGTGTAAAGAAACTTGGCGTAACCAATATCATGAAAATGCAAGAAAAACTATTTTAGTATCTCCAAATGTCTAAGTCGAACTAATATCCTATATGTTTTATAACCCAAACTAACATTAATAACACCACTACAATTCATCATCCATATGCGTAAGCACGAGTTACATACTAATTTGACACAATAAACGAAATCAAATGTTGGTAAATTAGGAATTACCCATCTTATCTAGTCAATACCCATCTTAAAGGACGATTATCGACCACGTTGATTATTGACCTCCATGCCACGCCACCACCAGACCACGTCTCCACCAAGCCCATGCTGGACCCATGACCCATGCTAGAAAAAACCACCACTGTGAAAGAGATATGTGAGAGAGAGACTTGGAATGTCAAGAGAGAGAAGAGATATAGAGATTGATGAAGGGAGGCTTGGAATAAAATATATTAAATTGGTTTGCAATTGTGCTACAATATCGTTGCAAGTTTGCAATGGTAATGTAGTAGTATTGCAAAAATCTTTAGGATACCAGACCAATACAAGGCCAAATGTTGGAGCCTTTTAGTACTTTAATGCTAAAATTTGCTTAAATATGCCATTTGCAAGGCCAATTATGAATGCTCTAAAGGGACCCCGGTCTTGCGAGATCATAACAAAAATTGGATAATTGGTTTTTATTTACATCTGAGAATCACAAGTCGAAACTAATTGTCCAAGCAAAACTTACAAGTCAAAACTAATTGTCCAAGCAAAACTTTAGGCCATTTGTAAAGGTCTCCAATTAGCGTGTTTTGAGGGCTATTAGGGATATCATTTTGGTATTATTATATTGTTTTGATTGTTCTCCATTATCTCTTGATTTTGGTTTGTGACTATAAAAAGACCTGTTGGCAAGACTCTGGCGAGTGTGGCTCAAGCACATTTACCATGAAGCTAATATTTGTACAGACGCGTGAATTTTTTATTTTTATTTTTTTATTCTCTTGGGCATGTATAGTCCCCCATCCCACACATGCCAATTAATTACAAAGAGGAATCCCTTGGAGGTGGCCTCATGAACGGAGCCATGGTTAGACCCCCTCTCCCTAATTTTTTTAAAAAATATTATTATATATGAGTACTAATTTTAGCAATTTTGTTTTGTAAAATTATGCTTTTGCCTCTTAACAATATCATTGATTCTTTTAAGAGTATTATTATAGTCACAAATTTTTCTACAACATTTTTCAAACAGTTAAAGTAACAAAATTTTATTGGTTTGCATTTGGGCCCAACACTTACATTATTTTATTACTTACCAATAAACACTCATCACTTCAGTAATTTGTAAAAAAAATTTGTAACTTTAGCATTTTTCTCATTTTAAAGACCATAAAAAAATTATAAATCTAAAATCTAAAACAAAATATACAAGCCCAAAAATATTAGTTTAATAACAAAAATTACCAATAGTAAAACTAAAAAAATTAAGCCTAGTCAACCAATTTATCAAAAACAAACAACTTGATCGTTTAAAAATTTTGAACAAAGTAATTTTTTTTCCTTACCTAGCATCGCACACGTCAAATATCCAAAAAAAAAAAAAAAAAAAACTCAGTGGTTAAATAGTAGCATTGTTGGAGGTCGAAATTACTGCATATAATCAATAGCAAAGCTGCCGCTCCTAACTTTAAGTTTTGGCACCATCCTAGGGTGCCCCAAGATCCTGACAAGAGGAATTCTTTGGAGGTGACCCCAAGATGCGGAGGTTGTGACTCAAGACCTATTACACTTATTTTCTTCTTAAATAAAGTTGATATACTTCCTATCAAAAATAATAATAATAATAATAACAAACAAACTAGCGGGGAAGTGGTTTATCTTTCTTTTCTTTTTCTTTTTTCTTTTTTAAGAAATAAATGGTTTATCAAGTTGATACACTTTTTTTTTTTTTTTAATGGAAGAAAACTAAAAAAAAAAAAAAAAAAAGACTCATGGTCTCGCAATTTCTAAATTGATTCGTAAACTTAGATAAATAAAATGATAAAAGCCCAAAAGCAAATAACTAAAGAGGTCCATAGAGATTAGAGAATGAGGCAGTCTGGCAATGAGCCCATCTCTTTGTCAAAAGCATTAGTTGTAGATACTAGACACTGTCACACAACGCATCCAAATAAGGGCACCGCACGTCCCCCATGCCGGCTTTTCTTGGTTTCAAATTTTGCATTATCTCTTGTTACGCAATGCGCAGTAATAGTCAATACTCATTCCCATCAAAAAAAAAAAAAAAAAAAAAAAGAAGTCAATACTCATTGTAATGCCTAAAAAAAAAACCTTTTATCAATAACAATTTAATTAATCACCACTTTTTATTTCCTTTTAAATAGTATGTATAGCATAGGAAGAGATTTCTTTAGAAAAAAAATCACAAAATCTTACTTCTACTAAAGAAAGTAAAACAACTTAACTAGATAAATACAAACAACATAAGATCCTAATTTTTTCCTCAAAATAAAAACTTAAGATCCTAAATCAACTAGAAAAGGGAAATAAAATCATAATTCAAATAGGAAATAGGAAAGAACATTAATTACAAAAGTGATTTTTTGCTCAATCAATTAATTTGAATTATGTCAATAGTTGAGAAAAAGATTGTGTCCCTAATATTAATTTTTTGATAATGTTTCGATTTAGAGCAACCACACCAGCTCTTTTATAAATGTGTAAAATACACATTTTACCCATTTTTACACATTTTGAACCAAAAAAGGGCCTGCATCAGAGCATTTAAAATCGTCTAAAATCATGTAAAATTTTCAACGAGCTACAGTACCCGTGTAAATTTACACGGGCACTGTAGCTTGGTTATCCCTTAAAATAATATTATCTATACAGTAAAATAAAAACCTCATTTTCGCTCTTTTTTTTCTCTCTCTTGTCTCTGCTCTTACTCTCACTCTCTCAAGTGCATAGCATAGCTCTCTCTTTCTCTCATCTCATCAATTTTTCTTCCTCTAGATTCCGCCGATCGCCATCACCGCCGATGAGAATGAGGTAGAGCAAGCCGAGTCACCGAACGAGTTCGTCGCCTACAACAGGAACGGAGTTCTCCGACAGGTCTGTCGCCTAGAATCTCATGGGTTTTGATCCATTTTTGGTTGAGCTTGAGGCCGGCGGCCGTCGCAAGGAGGTGGCGGTGCTGCGAGGCATTGATCTTGCTCCGGCTGGAGGCCTCGATCTCGCTCCAATCTGTTGGTTGCTGGTTTTTTTTTTGGTTGATTGTGGGTGTGGGTCAGTGGGTTTTGATCTTGATCGGCTTGGCTTTTCTGGTTCATTGATGGGTTTTGATGATCTTGCCACTGATTGGGTGATGATTTGGCTTGACTGGGTTTCGGCGAATCATTGTTGTGGAAGATCGGTGAATCATTGTTGTTGTGTCATTGTTGTTGTGATTGTTGTTGTGGAAGATCGGTGAATCAGTGGCCGGATTTTGTTGAAGGGTGGCTGGCTGGGGTGGGTGTGGACGGAGAAGATGAGGTGGTGAGTTTGTGCCAGAGAGGAGAGGGAAGGAAATAATAAAAAATGTAAAAAGAATGAATATTTTATTAAATAAATGTGTAGAATAGATAAACTGATGTGGATGTTTTGTAAAAGTGGATGTGTAAAATAGAAAAAGTAGGGTTTTTCTTGTAAAATAGACAAAAAATTTGCACGAGCTGATGTGGTTGCTCTTAGGGCTCGATTGGTACATGTGTTTAAACACATATTTTCAGTTTTTAAATAACATTATACGTATTTTTACATACTTTTTCACTTACACGTATTTCCAAAAAATATAAATAACGTTACTAGAATAACATTACCAAACGGGACGGTAGTCTCTCTCTCTACCTATATATATATATATGTGTGTGTGTGTGTGTGTATTCTTTTTGGGCTGTAATTTTTGTTTTCTGTGGTGTAATGTTTCCCTTTATTCATATATACAAACCTGAGATTCTAGAAACAGTAGGTTTGATAATTTACAAGTACTGGGGCCTAGGCACAGAATAGATCCAAATTTTAGAGTAAGAGAATGATTTTGTACAGTGGACCAGCCGGGCTAGCTTGAATTCTCTACGGATACATCTGGGATTTATTAGGCCCAAGCCTTGTTGGTGACCCAACTCATGCCTGGTCACTCTCAAAGTTACAACACACATAAATACAAATATGAGTAGCACCCCTGGGCCTGGGCCCACAGTAAAAGAGGTCTTTTCGACTTTTGGGACTAAAGGTCTATGCTATGCTAACATGGAAATGGTCCTAATTATGGATTAATGCCAAGTTATTTTGTGGGTCCAATTACCCTACTTGCACTCAAATATCAATGTTTTAGGGCATTAAAATCCAACTTCCCAAATAGCAATTTGGACCCAATGTGTCAAGGTTAGGACAATTTGGTGGAGTGGTCCATTTGGAAATGAAAACGAATGCATATTTGAGAACTATTTTTTGGGAGGTCAATTTTAGTTTAATTTCTTGGAGGACCCATTAGGAATAGTGCTTCTATGCATATTTAAGATGTAAGGTCGTTTGGTTGAGGATGCGGATATGAAAAAACAAATGAATCTTTGAGAACTATTTTGGTAGATCAAAATTAATTTCATTTCTATGAGAACCACAGGGAATAGTGGTTACCTCTAGCCATCGTATCCAATGTTGGAGTTGTGATGATAGAACTTGTCGATAGGTGTCTCAAAACTTTTTTTTTTTTTTTTTCATGGGCCCTTTTTATTAAATAGTACATTTTTAAAAATTATTTGCTAAAATAATAATGTTGTAAAATTATTTTGCATATAGGATTCAATCATTTCTAATCTCTAAACAGGATTCCATTTCTATTTGTTTCGTTCAAGCACTGAACTAGTCGATTCAGCATATGTCCTACTCAGTCATCATGCTGATTGAATGTGAATCCAAGTGTATTTGTTTTTAGAAAAAATGAGTCTCGTTGTTTTAAGGGTGACTCTTATTTAAAAAAGACGTTTCTAAGTTATCATTAGCCATGTCAACATAATGTGGATTTCATCTCTTGGATATTAAGTTTAAAACAATGCTATTTACCAAATAATTTTTAAAATAGCAGTATTTAACTATTTATATAAGAAAATGGCTTGCTTTGTGTTATTATTCTCATACAGTCAGTAATGTTTTGTTTTCTTACGTACAATTAAGCCAACCAAAAACTGTAAAATCACTGTATCAAACAAAAAAAACAAAAAACTTGAACACACTTGCCTGAATCTATCTATAATATAAAAGTCATGTACGAGCACAAATGATAATGCCTAAAACCATAAACGAAAACTTTCAAACAATTTATTGTTAAACTTTCTCTTTCCATTTTTAAACTAACTTTGGAAAAATTCAAATCAATTAGAAAAAGGTATAAAAATTTAGAAAAACTTCCAGTAACAAATATATTGTGGAAACAAATATTCATCATTAAAAATGCCTAAGAGGGCCTCTTGACATATGAGATCACTTTGGTTAGGATTTCATTTATTTTTGAATTACTTTTTAGATAAGGTAACATTTGAAACTGATAGGATTTGCTTCATGACAACTACTCTTTACTCTTTAGTATCAAGTCAAGAGACTAATGAATTTATTTTGAGATGTAGGTGAGATTCAAGCTTAACTCCCTTACTCAATGACAATAAATTATTTATTAGGCTAACTAGAACCTATGTTGAGTATTTGAGATTTTTGTTTTTATTTTTAAATTTGTTATTTTTGAGAAGTTGGTTTATTGAGAAAAACTTATTCATGAGAATGATTATTATATCCAAAATTTTATTTTTGAGTTATCATGAGGTGCTAAGAGCCTTGTAGCTTAATAGGTATCTCGAGGTGTTTCCAACTGAGATGTCTTTATTTGGGGATATTTGCCATCTAGCATAATTTTAAGAGACTATTTTGTTAGTAAGCACGGTTTTGAAACTGTTTAGGAAACTAGCATCTCGAGTCCGTGAAGCTCGAGTTCGGTGACAAACTCGAGCCCCAAATACTCAAGTTCGGACTGCTGAGATGGAACAATTTATCCATGTGGAACTCAAGTTCTAAAAACCAGAAGTAGAAGAACCAAATACGAAGAAGAACAGAGGAAAAAGATGGAGGAAGAAAGACGACCTACAGATCCGAAGAAGAATAGAGGATGAGGAAGATGATCTGAAGTTTTGAAGAAGAACAGAGGAAGATGGTTTGGTCGGAGAAGAAGAATACGATTTGGCTGGAGAAGAGCAAGATGATTTGACTGGAGAAGAGGAAGAAGAAGAATAGATATTGGGAAAGAAAATGGTGGAACTCGAGTCTTAAAAACTTGAGTTTCACATTGATTTTTTTCCGCATCAAATGCCACAACTTGTAACTCGAGACTTAAAAACTCAAGCTCTATCTTGGAACTCGAGTTTTGGACGCTCGAGATACTAGTTTGCTGAATGGTTTTGTAAACTAAATAGCTAACTAAAATATTACAAAAATGATGCTAGTATCTCGAGCGTCCAAAACTCGTTTGCTGAATCTTTCTTATTCTAAGGTCACCTTGTAGCTGAGGTTAAGATATTGTCAAGATCTTTCTATTTGCTTCGTTTTTCACTTTTTTTTTTTTTTTTTTGTAACTCATTACCTTACTAGATATGTTAACGGTCTTAGTATGTGAATGAAGAATATTCCTTTACATTTAAATTTTATTCTCTTAAACGATTATGGTTAATTGTTACTAATAAAATGCATGGTACTTTTTCTTAGAAAAAAGAAAAAAAAGAATAGCCTGTTAACTTTACCAAAATGCCCAACTAGAAAACATAAATTTAGCAAAATGGCAAATTTCAACTAACATTATAGAAAAATAATGACAATAATGTCTCCTGGTTTTCCTATGTTGTAATTAAGCCATTACAAGTCAAAAAATTTGTATTTGAATTGACATTTTTTTATGTAAAAATTACTAGAAAATTAAGAGTGATAGGATTCGAACCACAGAGCTTGCAGCATGGGGGTAATTATTCTTTAAAAAAAAATTAAACTGTTACAATATACCTGTAGTCACCTACTCAATAGGTCAAATATCCTACACCATTAGCTTACCTTCCTAGCCATCACTGTCATAAACTCATACCACGATAATGTTAAACAACGTCTTGATTTCAAAAATTTAAAAATATATAAATAAATAAATCAAATCAAATCAAATCCCTGTCATATCAGCTAATTAACCACTGTCAATGAAGCATTTATCATTTCTACTATACAATTAGTACCATCAATATTAATTTTGATAACCAAAATTTTGGGTATCCCAAGAATTATGAAAATGAAAACCCAACATTTATTATTAATGCTTTTATTTCTATAAAACTCAAATTTGATCTTATTTCAATTACAAGACCCCAGTAGTGAGAGAAACTTTTTTGAACCCAAAAGGCATACTGTTTTAGAGATTTTGCAGCAGAAACAATATGGCAGAGAGATTCGAGATATAGGAATCGTGATGGAAGTGGAAGGTACAGTGGGAAAAATTTTTCTGGGAATCTTATACTATGAGTGATACGGAGACTGAAAGATCTTCTCTAACCCAAGAAAGAAAGCGAAGTCTCAGCCTTTTTTGTGGCTCTTTGTTTGGGACAAAGAGAAACTATAGAAAATAGCTCTTTTAGCGGGTATAATAAGCTTTAATGGCTGTTCAGTGTTCTCGTACAACATAAAAAAGACAGGAGGGAGAGATCAGAGTGAGTAACTCATGGCTTTGAAAGTGTCATAGATTAGGAGCCGTAGAAGATATAGCAAAGAGTCAGAGAGAGAGACAAAGAGAGAGAGAGAGAGAGAGAGAGAGAGAGAGAGGAAAAACACTCAAAAGGGTTTTTGAAAGTGAAGCATAAAATACTGAAAGATTCACGGGATTGTCAGTGAGTATCTTTCATTTGGGGTAGTACACGTTGCTCCAGAAAAGCAAAGAGAAAAAGAGAGAAAATAAGAGAAAATTTTTCTTTTTCTTTCTTTGAGAGAGAGAAAAGGGAGCTGGGTTGTGCTTTTTGTAGTTTTAGACTAGTGGGGCTGTGAATTCGGCGCTGTTTTTGAATTTGAGAAGGTGGGTGAGTTTGTTTATGTGTGTTTTTTAATTTTATTTTTCTTTCTAGTGTTTATTACTTTCTTTCCAATAAGGTTTCACTTTTTATGCCTTTTGTCTGTAATTCTTGTTTGTTTACATGGGGTTAGTTTTTGAAGGTCTATATTTTAATGGGTTTGCGCTCTCTGTATCTTTCTGTGACATCTTTTTGTCTTGTAATGCAGTTCTTCACGAGGTGTTGTCAGAATTTCTTTTCAAATTAAAAAAAAAAAAAATCCAATCTTCATCTAAGCTATTTTTAAGGTTTGGATACTTTTTGTTTGTTAATCTTATGCTCCACACAGTGCTCACATCACTTCTCTGCTTGAAATCTGCAAAGATCTAAAGATCTTACGTATTGTTTCTTCTTAATAAACAACACCTGGGTTTTGGTCATAGACCCATAGGTTTTGAAATATTTTTAGTCTCTCCCACTTAAAACCTTTTTTTTAATCTCTTAGATAGGTACCTCCTCTTCTATTAGCTTCTATCTCATTGAAGGGATATTTTTAGGGGATAGAATTTTCTCAATAAGTACCACATATGACATAGGTTATAGCGTTTGTTCTTTCTCTAGGATTTGTTGGGTCTTTGTTTTTCTCTCTCTAGTTTTCAGTTCAAATTCTTGAGAGGGAAAAAAATGGGGGCTTGGTAGTTGTGAGGGTGTTTCCCTCAATAAACTTAACTTGGGTCTTTGACTTTGCTTCTTTCTCACTCTTTTGTCTATTTATTTCTCTCTCTAGTTTGTCACTCTAAAGCAATAGAGATAGAGCAAATATGGGAAAAGCTGCAAGGTGGTTTAAGGGCTTTTTGGGGATGAAGAAGGAGAAGAATCTTGTGGAGAATTCAGGTCCAATTTCTGTGGAGAAGAAAGAGAAGAAAAGGTGGAGTTTTGGCAAGTCAGTAAAGGACTCCAGAACAGTTGGTCAATCTCCAGTGAGCAATGCAGCTAATATGCCAGCCACTGATGCTGCTTGGCTCAGATCCTACATTGCTGAGACAGAGAAGGAGCAGAACAAGCACGCAATTGCGGTGGCTGCTGCCACGGCAGCTGCTGCTGATGCTGCCGTGGCTGCAGCGCAAGCGGCGGTGGCGGTTGTGAGGCTGACAAGCCATGGGAGGGGAACTATGTTTGGTGGTGGGAGGGAGAGGTGGGGTGCTGTGAAGATTCAGACTGTTTTTAGAGGCTATTTGGTAAGTGGGTTTTCAATTTTGTTGATTTTCCTTATTCTTTGTTGCTTCATATTTGATCTGAGAAGTTAATTGGCTTAAAATCAGTATACAAACATACTCTGTGTCTGTTCTCTTGTTTGGTTTTTTGTTTTTGTTTTTTTTGAGATTGTGATGAAATGTTTCTAGACATGTCTGTTGCAGTCTCACACACATTTTTGCTGTAACTATTGTTTGGTTGGCCTAACGGAAGTACTATTCTTAATTCTTACGTTTATGTCTGCTTTCAAAAGCTGGATAACTAGTTTCAAAATGCCAATGGAACAGTACATGTGTTTTTGGGTCAATAAGATTGTACATTTGTGTCTCACATTATTGTTGACTTCACTAATCATTCTGTTTTTCTTCAACCTTTTCTCTTTTGGGCCCCTATGTTTTTTTTGAATCTTAAAATTTGAAATTTGAAAGTATGTTTCTCCGATTTGTCATTTTTGGGTCTACATGCTGCTTTTCATGAGTAAATTTTGGGGTCTATTCCTTTGATGATTATCTTTTGGTGGTTCTAATGTGGGTCTTCCTCCTTTTGGTAGTACTGTGTATTTGGAGTTGCTTTTTTATGTTCTACATGAAGTCCTTCTTGGGCTACTACATAAATGTTGCTCTAATTTTTAGGTGCCTTTTCCCATTTACAAAGCTATCTCTATGTATGAAAATGTGGCATTATGTATGAAATCACCCACATGTTGCACTTTATACTACTACAGAATTTTTTGTAATCTTTTTCTGAAAATTTTGGTCCAATGTCAGGCCCGAAAAGCACTTCGAGCGCTAAAAGGACTGGTTAAGTTACAAGCTCTTGTTAGAGGCTATCTTGTCCGAAAACGGGCTACTGCAACTCTTCATAGTATGCAAGCTCTTATAAGAGCACAGACTGCTGTTCGATCACAGCGTGCTCGTCGTTCTCTCAACAAAGAGAACAGATTTCATCCTGAGATTCGACCAAGAATGTCCGTGGTAAGAATCTGCTCCTCATAATTGGTCATATTTTCTATGTGGTTTAAGAGTTGGTCTAATTGAAATGTGTTTATGATTTTCAGGAAAGATTTGATGAAACAAGAAGTGAATTTCATAGTAAGAGGCTGTCTGCATCTTATGAAGCTTCAATGAATGCCTTTGATGATAGCCCAAAAATTGTCGAAATTGATACATACAAACCCAGATCAAGGTCTAGACGAATCAACGTGTTATCTGAATGTGGTGAAGACCTGCCTTATCAAACGATCTCATCGCCTTTCCCATGTCCAATTCCTCCTCGTATATCCATACCTGATTGCCGAAACCTTCAAGACTTTGAATGGTACTTCACTGGTGAAGAATGTAAGTTCCCTACTGCTCAGAGCACTCCAAGGTTTGGTAATTCATTGCAGTCCAATGCCCCAACTACACCGGCCAAGAGCGTTTGTGGAGACAGCTTCTTTAGGTCTTACTTGAACCACCCTAACTATATGGCAAGCACACAATCTTTTAAGGCCAAGTTGAGGTCTCACAGTGCCCCGAAGCAAAGACCAGAACCAGGGCAAAAGAAGAGGCTCTCACTGAATGAAATTCTGGCAGCAAGAAATAGCATCAGCAGTGTTAGAATGCAGCGGTCTCCTTCCCTAGTTGAAGAAGAAGATTTTTGACAAATTGTTGTCAAGAGGTCCTGTGTTTGTTAGAGAGAACCAGTGAAGGATTTCAGTTTTTAAATGATTCTCTAAGCTTGATTTACCACTTTTAGTATCAACAGCAAATAGGATAGAGAGCACAGAGTCCTTATGTAAATTCTTCTAAAACAGTTCTTATTGAATCATGCCTTATGGAAATTAAATAGCTTTTATTTTTATTTTTTATAATGTTTTCGATTTCTTCTGGATCTGAAAATAAAAAGATTCACGGTTGAATTTTTTATGTCTTTTTAAAAAAAACTTGGATTGAATAATTGAAGAATGAGATTGCCTTTGTAGCATATGACATGTCTGAAGATTGAGCAACTTCTGTTAATTTAGATTCTAGAATATCTGTTTGGACAATGACAAGCAGAGGAGCTGCAAGGTTCCTTGATTCTCTTTTATCTCACAGTATATGGGATCTATACTTTAGCAGGATAACTTCTTAAACTTTTCAATAGTTGAACTTTTGCTAGTTAACAACTTAACATTTTCAATTAATAAATGGATGACTCTAAATTCTTCATATTACTTATGCCATCTTTTTAAATTGGTTATCTTTTTATACTAGAAATTCTAGCTCCATCTTATCTAGATCCGATATATTCTAAGAGGGTGGTTCTATAAACTGAAGCAGGGGTGCAATTTAGTTCTTCACCAATGTATTTAAGAAAAAAATAAATAAATAATGCAGAAATGGGAAAGACATTGCCTCTAATAAAGAATTGGAGGCCTTGTACCACATAGTATGTCCAAGCCATTTCTGAAAGTTTTAAATTATTTCCCATTTTGAACCTGGTCCCAGGTAGAAGTTGTTTGTTTACATTATTTCCCATTTTGAACCTGGTCCCATTTTGAATCCCATGAAATTTCCACTGATCCAGCTCTATCCAGCTTGATTTACGCTGGCCACTGAATTGGTTTATGAGTTTATCTCTCTCATTACATAAATAGGAAGATTTTGGATTTGGGTCTTTTTTTTTTTGCTGAGATAAAAATCTGGGTCTTGTTTCCATTGAAATCACTCCTTAAGTAAATCTGTTTCCATAAATTTTTACTTTAACTTTCATCTAATATTTATCCCTTTTTAACGGGAAAAGAGCATTTTCCATAAGTAGCAAAAACAATAATGTCAAAACAGTTATGTGCTTTTCAAATTTCAATTTTAGGCTGATGGTTCAAATCTCAATGAATCATCATCAAATGTTGACTGGCAACAAGCTCAGTTTTTTCTGAAGCTAACCATAAAAAAAAAAATTAAAAACTTTACCAGTCACCTTCCAACCTTCCTATTATGGTTCATGTAGGAAAATCACAATGATTAAAGTGGGGTAATTTGATATCAGCTTTTTTTTATTCTAAAGAAAAAAAAAGGAAAAAAATACATAGCTTCATTTTTACGACAAAGGTGATAAAATAAAGGGCTTTGTTTTTGTTATTAGTCCCACATCTTAAATCATTGGTTCATTTAAAAAAAAATTCAACTCTTTAGGAAATAAAATTTCACTAATTTCTAAAATTAATCTACATAATTTAAATTGGGGTATGTATGAAATGATTAATTTTTTTTTTTAAATTTTCTGCTTTCTCAATTTTTAATGGTGCAGCCTCGATGTGGGAACAGGACCCACCCAAAAATGGAGGGAAAGCCAATGTGTGGGACCCTTTAATGGATCTTAAATTTCTTATCAGCAATGATTAGAGATTTGATTTGATTGATGGGTTTCTGGGCTCTGCTTGCATCAGCGTATATATGATAGCTCACATGCTTTCTGGTAAAAAAAATAAAAAATAGTAACATTACATCATTACTAGGGGTAATTTGGGAAATTGAGCCGGTGTTTGACTGAATTATTATCCCTTAAAGCCATACATCATCCACATCCGTTTGCTCATTTCGTGCAGTGTGTCCATAAGCTCCTTCCCAGTTTTGTCTTCGACATTAATCATCATCCCATAGTTGCCCCGTGCCTTTCTCTTGATGTCACATTAGTCCACTCACTCACATCTTAGGTATAAGTTAAATGTTTTCTTGTGTATATAAGAGTTAGACGTTTTTAAATATATATTACTGTAAATTTTTTTAAAAAAGATTTTTTATTCTTTTTATGTATGTATTAATACTTAATATTCTAAAAAAAAAAAAAAAATTCACAGACAATAATAGGTGGATGGTGAAAATGTTTGTTCCAAACATCTTTTTGTAGGCGTTAAAAAAAAGTATAATTTTTTTTATTAGTTTGTAAATTTTAAAAATTTAATTGTTAAATTGTATTTTTTATTATTTATTTTTAATATATGTATCAAATTTCTTTTAAATTTGATATTATTTATTATTTAATTAATAAACTTATTTTTATGCATAATTTTACACCATAAAAATTTAAACATTTAAACATATTGATTTTTTTATTTTTTTGAAATTTTGTAAGCATGAAGGTATAAAAAAAAAATGCAATTCAACAATTAGATTTTCAAATTTCATATCTAATCAAAATATATAAAAGGAGTTTAAAGAATTTCTTTTTAACATTTTCTTAAAAATAAAACTACACATAATTTTTCTACCAAATCTTTAGTGCCCGTTTGGTGATTGTTTATGTGTCCATGAACGTTGTAAATTTTGTGTGAAATATAGGCGAAATTACTAGCTTCTGTAAAGAACAATAGGTTTTTTTTATTTTTTTTTGGGAAAAATGTAAAAATTATTGATTTACTAAAAAAAAGTAAAAATTATTATAAATTTTACTATGAAATATTTACAAATTAATTAGACAATGAATATAATTAATAGACTTCAATAACCTAATTAATGAATGTTTAAATTATTTTATTTTGATTGGCAACACATAAAATTATAAAATTTATTATAATATACACCACTAAAAATAGATATCTTATTTTAGTGATAGTGTGAAAATTGAATATATATATAGGAAATGTAGCTTATTTTATGATAGTCACAGACTAGTACGTTGACAGATGTGCAACTCCATTTAAAAAACACGACCATTCTATCGAGCCAATCGGTAAAAGGTAATGAAGACCATGATAAAAGTGTATATGATCAGACATTTTCTGTTATCGAAAAAAAAGTGTATATGATTAGACAAAAAGATAAAACGGTAGTGGCAATCATGTTCAATGAAAATGAAAAGTTTTGTTTTTGATAATTCTGTTATAATTAAACTTTCTTGTTCGTAATAGTGGTATAACGTATAATTTTTAAAATTAATGTATTTTATGTGTCTAATTTGTGGAGAATAGATTAAAAAAATAAAAAAGAAGGAAAGTTAATTACACCATATTGGTAATCTCATCATTCAAATTTTTTCTTCTTCTAAATCTCTCAATACTTTGTGCATGGAGATTTGTCAATTCAGTTATAAGGTCTTTAAAAAATAGATGAGTATGATTCATCTCATAATAGCTAGTCAGCAGTCACACTAGATTACTGTTTTTCAAAACATTGGATTTGAAATATATAGCCTCTGTTTGGGAAGTACGTTTTGTGCATTTTTTAACATAAGCATTTTTTCTTGTAAATTCCGTGCACTGTTCACGAGACCTATAAGTATCATATTCAGCAATTTATTTTTTGAAATTGGGTTCTACGATACTATTTACACATTTAAAAATTATTTTATTACAGTATTTTTAATTTTCAATAATAAACTATATTCAAATAGACCCATAAAAAAGCAAGTAAAATCCATTCACTCATGAGTTTCTTTTTACACGTTGAATTGTTTGACTAATTTACTTTATCTATCAGAATCTTGGTGGTAAAGGTTGTAATGTATGAAGAGAAAGGCAAAAGCTTTCGGCACTTTTTGACATAATTATGTAGCAAGATTTCATGATAAAGGTATTCAAGTCACACGTGAATATATCATCACCAAAAACTTCTAAAGTTTTTTAAAAGCTTTCTATAAAATTTTCACCTTTCTTTTGCTCATTTGTTTATTAATTGCATTTACATATATAGCAGAATATGCCACTACGTACACTGTAAATCACATGCAAATAAATCAATAAGAAGATCCTATAGTTTGAACTTTGAACAGGAAAAAAGAGACGTTGAGGACTAAACAAAGAATTAAGATTTTGTTTCCCTAATTAACAATTATGTCTCTTCTGATCCAAACACTGAAAACCCATAATTTTTTAAGCCAAATTGTTTATTGAAAAAGTGCTATTTAACCCAAATATGTTTGGTCGACCAGGCTATGCTTTCGTCGTGTCTCTGTGTTTTCAAAAAAAGAAAAAGAAATTCTTATGCCTTTGTCACAAGCACTTACATAATCAAGATTAAGGTTCTTGTATTAAATTATTCAGACATTGATTATATTAATGCAAGTTTAGGGTCAGTTCCCTAGAGAGCTATGTAGGAGTAGTGCTTTTGAAACTTTGAATTTTGAAAAAGAGAAGGTGCATGGATTTGATTAAAAGTTCAAAACCAAAATTATAGAAAAATAAAAGTGGTTATTAATAGTCAAATTATGCATTAATTACTCTCTACAAATTTCTATTTAGATGGGGAAACTACAACATTGAAAAGTAGCCTCCAAAAAAGTCCCTCTTTGACCATCTTGGAATGTGGCTTTAAGCCTTGAGAGAATGGACATTATCGGTATTCTAGGGAAAATAACAAAGTGTGAATGGCCTAAATTATGGTTTATATTTTAGCTAAGTTGGCCTATCATGTGCTAAGCACTATTCAAAATGGTCATTATTTTATAATAATCACTTCAACACCAACCTCTTGTCGGTATGGTCAAAAGGTTCTTATTGAGAATTTTTTAAGGTATAAGATTTGAAACCTTTAGGCTTTAGCCACTATTATTGTGGACCAATCTGTTCACTATTGTTTGGAATTCGGATCATTATTTGACGGGGGGAAAAAAACAAGGCCTGAAACCCTGGCCATTCTCTTGTGGACCCAAGTCTTTCTGCTCACTATTGTTTTTGGACCATCAATTATTAAGAGTTAAAAAAGCTCCAAAACAGTAGGTTTTAGCTAACTCAACTGGTAAAGTCTCTGATGGTTGAATAAGAGATGCGGGGTTCAATCCCCGCCTACACCAAAAATTGATTGATGTCTTGGTCTGATACTAAAAAGTTATCATCAGGAGCTGACGTCATATGTTGAAACTCTTTAAAAAAATAAAATAAAATAAAATAAAACTCCAAAACAAGGCCTGAAGCCCTAACAATTCTCTTGTGGACCCAAGTCTACTCACTATTGCTTGGACCATCACTTAACTAAAAATAAAAATCTGGGTTTTATTATATTCGAATATATAGTTTAATTTTTCTATGAAAACAAAAATGCAGTAAAAAAATAATTAAAAAAGGAAATTAGGAGACTGCGGTTTTTTTTTTTTTTTTTCAAATTTAAAATTTGAAATTATTATTTAATAACTAAAAAACTAAATGAAGGAGATGAATGATATCTGTCCTAAAAATAACTTATTTATTTATTTATTTATTTTTATAGATATTTACTAACATCATAGTTTGAATCATTTTTCCTCTAGACATCAAGCACTTTGTACATGAGGAGGTGTTAATTAAACTATAAGACTCTTGGGTTTGGCTGTCCTAAAACTAACATTAAAAAAGAGTACTCTAACCTCCAAGGATTGAGACATTGTTTTTTCGTTTTGCTAATCCTCTAAATGTGAGTAGTATTTATGTCTCACTTATACCAAATAATTATAAGATAGAATTCTTAAAGAATGGTCCTAACTAAGGTCATGACTCGTGTAGTTCAACTAGCATTTTTTTAGCGTTTTTAATGTAGACATCTATTGTTCAAATTCTCAAGCACTTTGTACATTAAGATGTGTTGATTAGATTATAAAACTCTTGACTGTCATAAAACTAACTTTAAAAGGAGCATTCTAACCTTCAAGGACATGAAACATTGTGTTTTTTGATTTGGTAATCCTCTAAATGTGTGTGGTATATATGTCTCACTCATACCAAATAATTATAATATAGAATTCTTAAAGAATGGTCTTAACTAAAGTCATGAGTTATCAGTTACATTGTTTAACTAGTATTTTTTAGTGTTTTCAATGTAAATGACCCGGATTCAAATTTTCATCCCCAAATAAGGAATTATTAAAAAAGAAAGGGGAAAAAAAAAGTGGTCCTAAAATGCATGAACCCAGTAAGTACAAAGTACATTGAGTTATTATTGCATAAGTGGACATGTCCAATAAATATGATGTTACCAAAGCCTACTTGTAGAAGTATGGATAACAGATTAATGATAAGTTTTTTTTTTTTTTGGTGGTTGCAGAGGTGGTCCTGGAAAACAACCAGACAAATATTAGTCTGTCGCATAACAAAACATTGAAGAAAGTAACTAGCATCTAGCGGTATAAGGAATCATCATTTTTGCTTCATGCCTACGAAAAATATATATTTTTAGTTTTATATTCATTATGAAAAGAGAAAGGTATCATCATTCATGAACCACCTACTTATTAAAGCATATGAAATTCCTAGATTACTTAAATGGTGCATTTGGATGGTAACTTTGGATGATAAAATTTGGGCAAGTGGATTTAGATTTGGATTATTAAAATTCAAATATATTTTTAAAATAATTTTAAAAAGTGAAGGATTTGGATTTGACAAATCCACCAAAGGTTTTAAAGTCTTGAAAGCCTTGAATATATTTTAAATTAATCGCTAATCCGTGCGATGTAAGGGAAAACTTTGCATATATGTATAATGTATCATGAAACGAATTTAATAAGTTTTTTTATTAAAAGAATGATATATATATTAATTAATATTTTTAAATAAATAAGCTTCAATGATGTGGCCATGGATCAAGTCAAATTCGGCCAAATTACTAACACATGACATAAGTACAAGTAAAATCTATTACATTATACTAAGTTTAATTCATGTTTCTTAATCCCATATAATGCACCGGAAAACTTTACATAAATGTATAATATATCATGTATACTCCATGGCTATAGTTGACAGGTTCAGTTATTGACAAAAAAAACCCAAAAATTCATATGTTAAAAATTTCAAAAGGCCAAAAATATCAGATTTTGAGGAAAAAAGAAAAATCAAACAATCAGATGTCAAAACTTCCAAACATCCAAAAAAAAAAAAAAAAATAAAGAATTAGATGACTCAGAGCCAATAATTAACATATATATATATATATATATGACTGCACAACAGAGGAATATAGGAGATAAGGTACAAAACAAAATATATAAGACTACACTGCAAATAATTATAAGAGAAACATAAGGTACTCTTGAGAGAATAATCCATGGTTATAACTGGCACACAGATTCAAATATTGCAAAAAATGAACTGAAACTTTTTTATGACTTTTACAATGCCATAAAAATTAGTAAATTAGAAGATCCAGAGCCTAGAGAAATATATGACTACTGTGGGGCCCAAATGATTTATGGGCCAGGCCCATCTACCCGGGGAGAATCCAAAGGCCCAAGCCGAGGAGGGCTATGGCCCAAGCTCGACAAGATAGTCTATGGATACCGCCAAGGGCAGTTCAGTCCTCGGCAGACCTAAAGTCCCCCCAGAAAGAGGGGTAAAAACGGTATAGGACTGAAACTCGGAAGAAAGATCTAAAATATCTAAAATATCCAAGGAAAGCTGCCCTTACTGCCATTTAATACTCTTAACCTGACATAACCGCATTCTTTGGCTTTTACAACCACCCTCAACGACTTTGGGTATGGGCTGATGGGACAAATATTAGCCTTGGAAATGTTGACCCTATACGTGGACGAAGGACAGTGAACACAAGCGAGTATAAAAGGAAAAATCAGTAACCTAGAGAAGAGGCTGGGAAAAATGGCCAAAAACCAGAGCCTCCCAGCCCACCTCCAAGAGAAAGACTCCATGGGTGAAGATAACCTAGACACGCACGAATACCACGAAAAACCCACCGCCTGGTGACTAAGGCCTAGCCTTCTAAACCCACGCTCTACAAATGATATTGTTTTGGGCCTTTTTACGTGCGAACCCCACACCGCTACGGTTCGTTACGAATCGTGTCCTTACAACTACAAAACAAAAAAATATAAGTGAAAGATTGGTTAGCCTCAAAAAAATAATCCATGCCAGCGTTGGTGAAGATAGCTATAGCAATTAGCAATAGTGGCACTTTATGTATGTTCTGCTTTATTTAGCCAAAGCTTTAATATTGTTGATTCCTATGTGTAGTGCTCATATTGTTAGGGCAATTGATTTTGCTTGATTTTCCCTACTTTTTGTCCCCTGAAACTGTAATTATGAAATATTTTTGTGCAAGAAATTTTGTTCTTCATGTTAATACTGACCTAGTGGAAGTTCCAGTGATTTTAAACATCTGTTTTTGCTCTTTTAGCAGATTTGAAATGTACACCTCCCTATTCATGGATGAATATTCTAGTAAAAGAGCTGTGGATAGGATTGTGGTCTCTAAAAGGGATCTGGTCTTGCGTTGGAGAGAATGCCAATAATAGATATCATAATGCTCTTTCTTCATCAAATCTTGATATTGTGGGGAAGAGGCTTGGATGAGAGTGAATGGTAGTCCGCTCTATAGTTCTAGGTTTAGGGTTTTGTGTGTTTTACTTTTATCGATTGTTTTTCAGCGTGTTCTTTTTTTAATAAATAAAATAATTGACGATGTGGAAATTTATGAGGTTTCCAAAGCTTATGTGTATATAATAAAGTCAACAAAAAAAACAAAGGTTTCAGTTTTATAGTATATATATAGATAACTTAAATTGCCATGGAATTTTAGAAATCATTAAGACATACTTCAATAGATTTTAAATTTTATAATCTCAAATCATCATAGATATAAAACCATGGTTGTAAAAATCAGTATGGTCAAAGAACCGGTTCTGATCTCAATTCCTAGTTTTACTTGGTTTTGGAGCTTTTTACCAGACTGGATTAGTGCTTGCTTCCCGATTCAACTAGTGAACCGGCCGGTCCAATATGATTTTTAAAACTATGTATAAAACACATCCAAACAAGGAATTTTAAATTTTAAAGATTTGGATTCAAAGAATTTCAAATCCCTTGATTTAAAAATCCAAATCCAAATTCAAGTATCGAAATGCAATCTGTATATATTTCTATATTTGTGATGAAAATTTTTATCATTCACCAAGCACCAACCTTTTGAAGATATAAAATTTTCCATTTTACATATTATATATAGTAGTGTAAATAATAAATTATGATTTTCAATACTCAAATATGAATTTCTTGTAAATTTCACTTAATTTAGACAATTGTAAACCCGCTTGAAATAAAAATGATTACATACGTGCAAAACATTAACTTGCTAATAAATGTAATTGATACAGGGCCATACAACATCAATATCATAAAATATAAATTTTTAAATAACTTTTTTTTAATAATTCGATAATTTGCAATAAAAAGGAGGGGAGATTCAAATCTTGGTTCTTTTCATAAAGGGAAGAAGGCAATGCCGCTAAACTACAAGATTCTTAGCTTCTAAATAACTTTTTTTAATTTTATTTTATTCTTAAAAGTTGGCATAACAATTTATAAGATTTGTGTAGTAAACATTGTAATAGTTGTAGGATGATTCTAACAAATAAATAGGCTCTTAAACACGCATGCATCACTTGGACTCTTCAATCTTCATGAATTGCTTGGTAGACATTATTGTAAAAAGGAGCTAATGAGTAACGGAGCGTCTATTGGCCATCATCGAAAGCGTTGTTCTTTTGCTTCACTTAAGGGGAAAAATACACCCTATTTCGGGTGTATGCTTCTTCCGTTTATGGGCCCTTTTAGAGCCTCCTCAAGGAGCCCTATGTCATCTTTTTTGAGAATCTTTCTATCTTGTTTATGGGTCTCTTTCCTCTGTAGATCTCGAGTCTGCCTTTGTGGGTTTCTCGTGTTTGGAGCATTTTTCTCTGCCTTTGTTGGCTGTCGTTTCATTCCTCCTCAAATGTTTGACTCAAAAAGTATAGCTTATTTGCATCATCTTTTTTGGATCTGAAATTCTTAATTAGAGCAACGTGTTTTGTGTGGAAATCTTCTGTTATTATTATTATTATTATTTTTTCTGTAGATTAATTAGTATTTTTTTCATTGGGCTGCAATTGTGTTGGTCTTTATGTTTCTACAATCCACATTGTATATTTGATAACATTTTTACATGTTTACTATTTTTGGCTGAGAGACTGTTTTACTAATATATATACTCACTGTAAATATTTTATTAGCAATAATACTTTTGTCGATTCATTAAAAAAGAAAAAGAAGAAGTGAAGAACACACTATTACAAGAAGGGTAGGTTCAGCCATATTACAATTTACAATATAGGTAGGAGTTATTTAACAAATGAATTTTGAAAAGCTAACCCTCATATTAGTTGAGTTGACTTGTTCAGAAACTCTCATGCATTTGATTTACGATCCAAACTGTCATTTTGTGAGTCTCCCTAAGGAAGGGTAATATTTACGAAATTCCAAGATTTGTGAGATGTAAAAATAAAGAAAAAATATATGTCAAAGAAAACAATTATACAAGACAATATTTAAATGGTTCGGCAGTTTGCCTCCATCCATGGAGTTGCAAGAATTATATTATTCTCAAAAAATCTGTTATTAAAAATGGTAACAATATTATTTTGAGTCTAATCATAATTCAAATCAAATACAATTAGACCCCACAAAACCCAACACTTAATACATTTGATGTAAGTTGTCATTCTTGGCATATTTCTTAATGTAAGCAATGCTCTCTTATGTCATAACCCAGTTTAATAATTTCCTGTTCAACAAATCAATCAATATAAATGCTATTTTAAAAACCTACCTCTGATGTCAATTAAATTGATTCTCTCACAAACTTTCTTACATTTTACTGTGATCCAATGTGTCATTCTGTGCAATAGTCTTCTTTGGCAAATGGTAATAGCTAGGAGTCCTCTTATTCCAGTTTAATAATTTACTGTATATTTTTATAACTAGAAGTAAATGCTGTAAGATTTATATTTTAATGTGGGGTTAGAGGGTTCTTCAAAAAAGAAAAAAAAATTTTGGGGTTTGAGGGAAAATTCCGTATTTAATAATAAAAAATATTATTTGAAAGAACCTAGTTCTATATCCAATTAAACCAATTCCCTATGAAATTTAACGTAAATTATGTAATTGTAATACAAATTCTTTACAAGCCTTGACACGGAAATCAAGACCCCCTCAAGTCTCTACGTAAGGTTTGAACAATTTATTGAGGTAATAATTTAATTTTTGTATTATGTAAATAGATTTACTTACATGGTTCTGAATAGTCAGCCCGCGTAAATTTGCAAGGAACTTGAAACTAGTTGTAACTAGGCCCAAATTGTTGGTTAAACTTTTGTTGGGTCATATATTAACTCCTGGCCCATTTCATATATACCCAGTTTTCTTTTTTTTTTGGTTCAAAGGAATTAGCATTAAACTAAAAACCCAAAGTATGAGCACTGCCACGGCAGCGTCTTAAGTACACAAGAGTTTGCAGAATCCTGAGCAAGAAAAGATAAAACAAAAGCAGGAGGGCTATCAAATACAACAAAATCATTCTCCATCTTCGCTCCACAACTAGCCAGCGCATCAGCCACGCTATTAGCTTCCCTGTAGCAATGCTTGACTTGGTGATGGGGAATCCTGTTGAGAAGAGCCCTGCAATCATCAACCAAAGGCAATAAATGTCTAGCAGTAGAATAGTCCCCAGAGAGCATATTGACTATTAACAAGGCATCTAATTCAACAATCACAGCAGGACAAAACATTGAAATACACAGGTTTAGCCCATTTCTAGGGGCCCATAACTCAGCCACACAACTTTGTAAATCACAAATTTCGTACCCATGGGTGGGGTTAAACAGTTAAGACTCCAAAGTCCAAACCTCTATCGTCAATGAAAAGGCAGTACTACCACTCTAGACTAAGACATGGATACCTTCTCTAAGAAACCCAATACAAAACAAAAGGTTTTTCTTAGTAAGTAAAAAATGTGTGTGTATATATATATATATATAAAATTAACAGGTTTGCATGTCTTGAACTAATCTGAAACTTCTCAATAACATAATTCAAAGCCTTTGACATTTTTCTTTATAAAAACAATAAGCCCATAAGATGGAAAAGCTATCAGCCTATGAAGTTTGGAGAGAAACTTTGTTCTATATCTTTGGGCTTTAGAGGAAATGATGGACTAAAAGCTACATTTGCCTAAGTAACTTAGAGGATTGATCAAATGATAGTTATAGTAGAACAAAGTTTTTTTTCCAAACTAGTTTAGATAGAAAATTTTCAAACTCCTCTAAATGTGTGTAGTATTTATGTCTCACTTATACTAAATAATTATAAGATAGAATTCTTAAAGAATGGTCCTAACTAAGGTCATGACTCGTGTAGTTCAACTAGCATTTTTTTAGCGTTTTTAATGTAGACATTTATTGTTCAAATTCTCAAGCATTTTGTGCATTGAGATGTGTCGATTAGACTATAAAACTCTTGACCGTCATAAAACTAACTTTAAAAGGAGTATTCTAACCTTCAAGGACATGAGACATTGTGTTTTTTTTTATTTGCTAATTCTCTAAATGTGTGTAGTATTTATGTCTCATTCATACCAAATAATTATAATATAGAATTCTTAAAGAATGGTCTTAACTAAAGTCATGAGTTATCAGTTACATAGTTTAACTAGTATTTTTTGGTGTTTTCAATGTAAATGACCCGGATTCAAATTTTCATCCCCAAATAACGAATTATTAAAAAAGAAAGGGGAAAAAAAGTGGTCCTAAAATGCATGAACCCAGTAAGTACAAAGTACATTGAGTTATTTTTGCATAAGTGGACATGTCCAATAAATATGATGTTACCAAATCCTACTTGTAAGAGTATGGATAAGCAGATTAATGATAAATTTTTTTTTTGTGGTTGCAGAGGTGGTCCTGGAAAACAACCAGACAAATATTAGTCTGTCGCATAACAAAACATTGAAGAAAGTAACTAGCATCTAGCGGTATAAGGAATCATCATTTTTGCTTCATGCCTACGTAAAAAAATATATTTTTAGTTTTATATTCATTATGAAAACAATGTATCATCATTCATGAACTACCTACTTATTAAAGCATATGCCAAAAGTCTTGTAGTTGAATTAGCACCTATTCATGGACAAAGTGTTTGGGGGTCTAGAAGGGAAAGGGTTCGAGTTGCGGGATTAGCAGTATGTTGTAATTATTTCTTAAAAAAAAAAAAAATATTAAAGCATATGAAATCCCTAGATTACTTTAATGGTGCTATGCGTACCCAAAATATAGCTATTGGGCTTAACCTCTACTTGAGCTCACAATCTATTTGTATTATGGGCTTTGGGTTTCCTACTAAGGGTGATTCTATGCTCGGAAGCCTAGGAACACTCTTATTTCCACAAACCCTTCTCTTTTCCTCACAGAATCACTATCTTTCTTTCGTAGAATGGTTGCTCTCTTCTCTCCCTATTCTCTTCAGAATTGCCAACCCCCTCTTCCTCATTCACTTCTCCTATTTATAGGATAGGGTAAGTGGAGGTGCCATGATTACTTCCCCTCACTAGTGTGAATGGGAGTCCAATTCCATCATCTCAAAGTGGATGCTCCATCGGGAAAGGTGGAAGTGGCATTGGAACTAATTCCCACCTTTAAAAAGCCCGCTTGGCAGCGATGTTCTCAAAAGCACTACCGAGCAGCCGAGTGTGGTGTCCCCGAGCAATAACACTCTCGACCAGGTTAGAAGTGATCCGGGGGGGGGGGGGGGGGGGTTTGCTTGAGGTATTCAAGCTAGTGCGGTCCTATTCTAGCTCTTGGGCCTAAATTGGGCCTTGAGGTGTCTGGGTTGAAACTAAAGGTCTAAGAATAGGGACAAGGTCACATAAGATGCAGTGAGGCTTGGGCCTGAGGCCTGGGGCCCAGCCCTATATAGGTGCATTTGGATGGTAATTTTGGATGATAAAATTTGGGCAAGTGGATTTAGATTTGGATTATTAAAATTCAAATATATATTTAAAATAATTTAAAAAATCAAGGATTTGGATTTGACAAATCCACCAAAGGTTTTAAAGTCTTGAAAGCCTTGAATATATTTTAAATTAGTCACTAACCTGTGCGATGCAAAGGAAAACTTTGTATACATGTATAATGTATCATGAAACGAATTTAATAAGTTTTTTTTTTAATTAAAAAAATGATATATATTAATTAATATTTTTTTTAATAAATAAGCGTCAATGATGTGGCCATGGATCAAGTCAAATTCGGCCAAATTACTAACACATGACATAAGTAGAAGTAAAATCTATTACATTATACTAAGTTTAATTCATGTTTCTTAATCCCATACAATGCACCGGAAAACTTTACATAAATGTATAATATATCATTTATACTCCATGGCTATAGTTGATAGGTTCAATTATTGTAAAAAAAAAAAAAAAAAAAAAAAAAAAAAAAAAAAAAAACCCAAAAATTCATATGTTAAAACTTTCAAAGGCCAAAAATATCAGATTTTGAGGAAAAAAAAAGTGGAAAATCAAACAATCAATGTCAAAACTTCCAAACATCCAAAAAAAAAAAAAAAAAAAGAATTAGATGACTCAAAGCCAATAATTAACAAATATATAAATATATATGTGACTACACAACATAGGAATATAGGAGATAAGGTACAAAACAAAATATATAAGACTACACTACAAATAATTATAAGAGAAACATATGATACTCTTGAGAGAATAATCCATGGTTATAGCTGGCACACAAATTCAAATATTGCAAAAAATAAACCAAAACTTTTTTATAACTTTTACAATGCCATAAAAATTAGCAAGTTAGAAGATCCAGAGTCTAAAGAAATATATGACTACAAAACAAAAAAATATAAGTGAAAGATTGGTTAGCCTCCAAAAAAATAATCCATGCCGGCATTGGTGAAAATAGCTATAGAAATAGTGGCACTTTATGTATGTTCTACTTTATTTAGCTAGAGCTTTAATATTGTTGATTCCTATGCGTAGTGCTCATATTGTTAGGGCAATTGATTTTGCTTGATTTTCCCTACTTTAGGTCCTCTCAAACTGTAATTATGAAATATTTTTGTGCAAGCAATTTTGTTCTTCATGTTAATACTGACCTAATGGAAGTTCCAGTGATTTTAAACATCCGTTTTTGCTCTTTTAGCAGATTTGAAATGTACACCTCCCTATTCATGGATGAATATTCTAGTAAAAGAGCTGCAGATAGGATTGTGGTCTGTAAAAGGGATATGGTCTTACGTTGGAGAGAATGCCAACAATAGATATCGTAATACTCTTTCTTCATCAAATCTTGATATTGCAGGGAAGAGGCTTGGATGAGAGTAAATGGTAGTCGGCTCTATTGTTCTAGGTTTAGGGTTTTGTGTGTTTTACTTTTATCGATTGTTTTTCAATGTGCTCTTTTTTTAATAAGTAAAATAATTGACGATGTGGAAATTTATGAGGTTTCCAAAGCTTATGTGTCAACATATAATAAAGACAACAAAAAGTCAAAGGTTTCAATTTTATGGTTGTTGGGGGACGTTTTGCAACAAGGGCCAAAAATGCGAAAACAGCCCAAATCTCCCCTTTGGTTCTTTAGAAGTGTTTATTGGTGGAGAATCAAGCCCAAAATTCACAATGTATAGAAAGCAAAGGCTAATGATGCTTTGACAAGAGAGAATCAAAATGCTAATAACAAAAATGTAGAAAAAACATAAAAACATAATAGGTTTGAAACTTCGACCCAAAGTCACCGAGAAGAGGAAATTGAGAAAGGTTGTGAGGAAGAGAGGGAAGGTTTCCCTGTACCCATATTTCCACCCCTAAGGTTTAGAATTGTGAGAATATTTCCTAGCTCAGTGGGTTTTTGCTCTCAAGTTTTAGCTCTATGGGGAAAAAGTGATTCATCAAGTCTGAAACTTCGACCCACAGTCACTGAGAAGAGGAAATTGAGAGAGGTTTTGAGGAAGAGAGGAAAGGTTCACTTGTACCCATATTTCCACCCCTAAAGTTCAGAATTATGAGAATGTTTCCTAGCTCAATGGGTTTTTGCTCTCAAGTTTTAGCTCTATGGGGAAAACATGGTTCAGCAGGTTTGAAACTTCAACCCATAGTCACCGAGAAGAGGAAATTGAGGGAGGTCGTGAGGAAGAGAGGGAAGGTTTCCCTATACCCATATTTTCACCTCTAAGCTTTGGAATTGTGAGATTGTTGACTGGCTGAATGGGGTTTTGCTCTGAAGTTTCCGGTATGTGGGTAGAACGTGGCTAGTTCCTTTTTTTGAGCTGAAGAGAGAGTTTTATATAAAATTTGGGGTGTTTCAAATGACTGGTTTTTGAGTAGTGGAAGAGGCTTTTATCCCCCATGATACTAATTTGGTGTTTGGCTTGGGTTCCTTTTGTTTAGGGAAGAGTTTAGCATGCTTTTAGCATGATTTTGGAAATAAAGTGGCTGATTCCATTAGCTATTGTTTTCTTGTCATTGTAGGCTTTTGATAGCTGCATTTGGTGGCTACAATAGGCTAGCTAATTAGTTTAGGGTCAGCTATGTTTTGGTGTGGAAAATGGAGCTGGGCTGAAAATTAGGGGCACAATCACTAGAGCATAAAAACTCTTTTGAGGTGGAAATTTTGGGTACAAGACCTCCTCCATGAGCCTGAGGTGTTACCAGTGTCCCTTGCCCACTTGGTAGCATGCATGGATTGGGCTCACGCAAAAGGTCTGAAAGAAACCAACCCATACCCTCCAAACCACACTTCCTCAATTTCCCCATAAGTTGCATGGGTTTGGGCCATGCTTAAAAGAATAAAATATAATATAATACATGAATTGAGCCCACAAGGAAGTCAGGCTTGTTTGAATTGAGCTTGTACGAAATGTGTCACGAAAATGGGTATCATGGCTCATGGCTACTTGTGGGGTCTACACATATTGGAAAATAGATCTTTCAAAAAGTGAATAAAATTTTTGTTAAAATTAATCTGTTAGTTTTTATGGAAGATATACAATTGATTCTAAAGACCATAAAAGCATATAAATTAGATCAAAATTAACAAAAATAACTTAAACAAAAGGCAACCTGCACACAAAACATATTCAATTTGATGAAAAAAAAAAAATAAAGAAGGGAATTTTATGAAAAAACAAAAAGAAGAAGGCAAAATACATACATGCAAGTTTCATAGGTAAGGTAAGTATGAGAAGGAAAGAATATATCAAGAAATTGCAAGGTAGGAAAAAGGGAAAAATATACCAAATCGTATATATACCCCCACTTTTATGTTAGATAATTTTAAGTTATGAAGAAGTTGATAACTTGATATGAACAGAAAGAAAAATGAGTTTACGTAATTAAAAAGTTTATGTTAATTACATATTAGTTTTTTTTTTTTTTTTTTTTTAACTTTATCCAAAAAAATAGTTAATGTTATTAGAATTTTTTTTAAGTTTACGTTAAAGTTAATAAATATTAGTTTTTTTTTTTTTTTTTTCCAAAAGAAAAAATTTTGAGAAGAAAAAATAATACTTTTAAATTTGTTACTTAATTATTAGGAAATAGATGAAGTAGGATAAATGTTTATCACCAATAAAATAAAATAAAATACTAACGTAAGCTAGTAAAATTGTTACTTTACAAAAAAATTTTAAAAAGAAGAAGAAGAAGTTCATTAGAATAATTATTGTTACTGTAAGGACACGATTTGTAACGACCCAAAACGATACTGGGTTCGCACGTAAAAAGGCCCAAATAATATCATTTATAGAGCGTGGGTTTGAAAGGCTAGGTCTTGGTCACCAGACGGTGGCTTTTTCGTGGTGTTTATACATAATTAAATCGTGTTCGCTCTAGGAGTCTTTCTCCTGGAGGCGAGCTGGGAGGCTCTGGTTTTTGGCCATTTTTCCCAGCCCCTTTCTTGGTGCATTAACCTTCACATTATATAGCATTTCTTGGTGGATCTTAGCCCTACACTTGTTGATCAGGCAGGTGTCTACTTCTGTACTCGTCCCATCAGCTGTCCTTCCTTACTTTCTATTAGTTGCGATGATCGAAGTCACCCTATCTAGGCGTCTTTTCTCATTAACATGGTCAGGACACTGGCGGGTGCATTTAATGCGGAGGGGACGTATTTACCCTGAACCAGTTTCACACCGTACCCCCATGTGGGTCCCATTTTACTCGCATTTCCTTCAGGGGGCTTTTTGGGGGCAGCCATCATCGAGACGTTGCTCTTCCCCTTGAAGTCCTGGAGTGCCGAGGACAGGGTCGTCCTCGGCTGTTCCCCTTGACACTTCGGCCTTTCCCCATTTGTCCTCGGCACATACCCTCCTCGGCACGGGCCCCGGGCCCATATAGAGCGTGGGCCGGATCACAAGTTCCCTGGCCCCACAATTACTTTATCCAAAGAAGTTGATAAAGATCAAATACTTTTTGTTTTTATCTAAAAACTTAAGTTAATGAATTTATTGAAAAATCTAAAAAAATTTATGCAATTTGGTGAAGACATTTGGCGCATCTACGACTTCTAAGCCCAACTTTTATTATATAGTATATGATATATGTGGGGTCCAATAATTTGTAGCCCTGGCCCATTTTTGCATTGGGGCCCAAGGCTCAAGCCGAGGAAGAGTATGGCCGAGAATAGGTAATAAAAGCCCAAATATTCTTGAGACACAGCCGAGGATGATTCTGTCCTCGGCATATTCGAGGTCCCCCTGGAAGGAAGGGTAAAAAAGATATAGGAACAGTTCGGGAAAAAATCTAAAAATATCTATGTTCATAAAGAAGGAGACGCTGGATAGTATAACGACTAAGGACAAAGGGAAAACTGCCATTACTGCCATTCAACACTCTGCACCTGACAGAACCATGCTTTTCAGCTTTTACAACCACCCCCAACCACTTTGGGTATGGGCTGATGGGACAAGTATCAGTCTTGGAAAAGTCGATCCTACACGTGGACGAAGGATAAGGAACACAGGCTAATATAAAAAGAGGGACAAGCAATCCGGGAAGAGGGGCTGGGAAAAATGGCAAAAAACCAGAGCCTCCCAGCCTGCCTCCAGGAGAAAGACTCCTAGAGCAAACGCGATTTAATTATGTATAAACACCACGAAAAAGCCACCGTCTGGTGACCAAGGCCTAGCCTTTCAAACCCACGCTCTATAAATGATATTGTTTGTGCCTTTTTACGTGCGAACCCAGTATCGTTTTGGGTCGTTACAAATCGTGTTCTCATAATATAGATAACTTAAATTGCCATGAAATTTTAGAAATCATTAAGACATACTTCAATTGATTTTAAAATTTATAATCTCAAGTCATCATAGATATAAAACCATGGTTTTAAAAATCAGTATGGTCAAAGAACCGAATCTGATCTCGGTTCCTAGTTTTACTTGGTTTTGGAGCTTTTTATCGGATTGGATTAGTGCCTGCTTCCCAATTCAACTTGTGAACTGGCCGGTCTAGTTTGATTTTTAAAACTATGTATAAAACATATCCAAACAAGGAATTTAAAATTTTAAAGATTTGGAATCAAGGAATTTCAAATCCCTTGATTTAAAAATCCAAATCCAAATCTAAATTCAAGTATCCAAATGCAATCTATATATATTTCTATATTTGTGATGAAAATTTTCATCATTCACCAAGCACCAACCTTTTGAAGATATAAAATTTTCCATTTTACGTATTATATATAGTAGTGTAAATATTAAATTATGATTTTTATTACTCAATTATGAATTTCTTGTAAATTTCTCTTAATTTAGACAATTTTAAACTTGCTTGAAATAAAAATGATTACATATGTGCAAAACATTAACTTGCTAATAAATGTAATTGATACAGGGCCATACAACATCAATATCCTAAAATATAAAATTTTAAATAATATTTTTTTAATAATTTGATAATTATAATAAAAAGGAGGGGAGATTCAAATCTTGGTTCTTTTCATAAAGGGAAGAAGGCAACAGTGCCGGCTGAATAGTGGAGCAAGAAATGCGATCGCCTAAGGCTCCAAGTAAAAAAAAGGCCCTCGAATTTTAACCAATAAGGTTATTTATAATTAATAAATAAAATAATATTTTTTCACCAGATAAAAAACAAATAAAAAATAGAGAAAAATGCAACGTTCACAATATTTTTTATAACACTTTTACAATTATGCTAAGTACTAGGTTGTTACAACCTGTTATTGATGGCAAAAAAAATAATTATAGTGATATTTTCAAAGAGAGAGAAAAAAAAATGCAACTTAAAACTTAGGATTTGTTGTAAAAAAATATTGTGAATATTGTACTTCTAAAAAAAATAAGAATAATAATAAGAGTTTAATTAGCAAATTTTTACTAGTTCTCATCTAAGTCCACCACTAACACCACTTTTTTACTTACTATTATCAATCTACCATATCAACAAGTATGAAAAATTTTGTTAAATTTTTTTTGTTTATAAAATTTCTAAAAAATGAAAAAATTCTACGTAATTTTTGTTAATTAGTAGTAATTTTGCATCGAAAACAAGATAATCAATTTTCGCCTTAGGCCCCCAAATACATTAAGCCGCCCCTGGAATGCAATGCCACTAAGCTACAAGATTCTTAGTTTCTAAATATCTTTTTTTTAATTTTATTTTATTCTTAAAAGTTGGCATAACAATTTATAAGATTTGTGTACTAATATTGTAATAGTTGTAGGATGATTCTAACAAATAAATAGGCTCTTAAATATGCATGATCACTTGGACTCTTCAATCTTCATGAATTGCTTGGTAGACATTATTGTAAAAAGGTGCTAATGTGTAATGGAGCCTCTATTGGCCATCATTGCAAGAGTTGTTCTTTTGCTTCACTTAAGGGGAAAAATACACCCTATTTCAGGTGTATGCTTCCTCCGTTTATGGGCCCTTTTAGAGCCTCCTCAAGGATCCATGTGTTATCTTTTTTGACAATCTTTCTGTCTTGTTTATGCATGGGTCTCGTACCTCTGTAGATCTTGAGTCTGCCTTTGTGGGTTTCTCGTGTTTGGTGCATTTTTCTCTGCCTTTGTTGGCTGTCGTTCTTTACCCCTCAAATGTTTGACTCAAAAAGTATAGCTTATTTGCATCATCTTTTTTGGATCTTAAATTCTTAATTAGAAGCAACAAGTTTTTTGATGACATTTTACATGTTTACTATTTTTCGCTGAGAGACAGTGTTTTACTAATTTATATACTCACTGTAAATATTTTATTAGCAATAATACTTTTGTCGATTCATTAAAAAGGAAAAAGAAGAAGTGAAGAACACACTATTACAAGAAGGGTAGGTTCAGTCATATTACAATTTACAATATAGGTAGGAGTTATTTAACAAATGAATTTTGAAAAGCTACCCCTCTTATCAGTTGAGTTTACTTGCTCAGAAACTCTCATGCATTTGATTTACCATCCAAACTATCATTTTGTGCATATCTCTAATGAAGGGGAATATTTATGAAATTTCTAGATTTGTGAGATGTAAAAATAGAGAAAAAAATATGCGCCAAAGAAAACAAATCATACAAGAAAAAATTTAAGTGATTCAGCAATTTGCCTCTGTCTATGGAGTTGTAAGAATTTCATTATTCTCAAAAAATATCTCATTAAAAACCGTAACAATATTATTTTGGGTCAAGTCATAATTCGGGTCAAACACAATTAGCCTCTATAAAACCCAACACTTAATACATTTGCTGTAAGTTGTCATTCTTGGCATATTTCTCTAGGTAAGCAATGCTCTCTTAAGTCATAACCCAGTTTAATAATTTCCTGTTCAACAAATCAATCACTATAAATGCTATTTTAAAAACCTACCTCTGATGTCAATTAAATTGATTCTCTCACAAACTTTCATACATTTTACTGTGATCCAATGTGTCATTCTGTGCAATAGTCTTCTTTGGCAAATGGTTATAGCTAGGAGTCCTCTTATTCCAGTTTAATAATTTACTGTATATTTTTTTTAACAAGAAGTAAATGCTGTAAGATTTTATATTTTAACGTGGGGTTCGAAGGTTCTTCAAAAAAGAAAAATAAAATTGGGGTTTGAGGGAAAATTCCGTATTTAATAATATAAAATATTATTTGAAAGAACCTAGTTCTATGAAATTTAACGTAAATTATGAATTGTAATACAAATTCTTTACAAGCCTCGACATGGAAATCAGGACCCCCCTCAAGTCTCTACATAAGGTTTGAACAATTTATTGAGGTGATAATTTAATTTTTGTATTATGTAAATAGATTTATTTACATGGTTCTGAATAGTCAGCCCGCCTAAATTTGCAAGGAACTTGAAACTAGTTGTAACTAGGCCCAAATTGTTGGTCAAACTTTTGTTGGGTCATATATTAACTCCTGGCCCATTTCATATATACCCAGTTTGTATATCACAAACTTCGTACCCATGGGTGGGGTTAAACAGTTAAGACTCCAAAGTCCAAACCTCTACCGTCAATGAAAAGGGTTTTTCTTAGTAAGTAATATATATACAAAATTAACAGGTTTGCATGTCTTGATCTAATCTAAAACTTCTCAATAACATAATTTAAAGCCTTTGACATTTTTCTTTATAAAAACAATAAGCCTTTTTGGAAAAATTATCAACCTATGAAGTTTGGAGAGAAACTTTATTCTATATTTTTGGGCTTTAGAGGAAATGATGGACTAAAAGCTACACTTGCATAAGTAACTTAGAGGATTGATCAAATGATAGTTAGAGCATAACAAAGTTTTTTTTTTTTTTCCAAACTAGTTTAGATAGAAAATTTTCAAACTTCTCATATATCTTTTTTTTCTGTGTGAATTTTGAAAATTTAACTGTTGAATTTCACGTTCTTTATATTCTTAACACGCATATCAAATTTAGTTCAAATCGGATGTTATTTATTATTCGATCAATAAACTTATTTTTTATACACAATTTTATATCACAAAAGCTTGAAATTTTAACATTTGTTTAATAACATAACAATTGATCTTTGGTCTTCTTAAATTTTTGTAAGTATGAAAAATATAATAAGAACATGTAATCCAATAGTTAGATTTTCAAAATTTACACTCAATATAAAAAAATATGAGAAGTTTGTAGAGTTTCTCTTAAAACTAGTTATAAAAACCATACCAAACCACAGGTTAAACAATGAAAACCGTGAACCAAAGCATTATCTGGAATGATTTAGTGTAAAATACCTAATATGCAATGAACCATATTATTAAACCAGGTAAACTAACAGTTTGCATGGGTTAATCTTTTTAACTTGCGGATAAAACCAAAAAAATACAAATTGGTCCGCATAGAACACAAGTGATCAATATCACAACGATAACACATGATTGATTTTAATCATCAGTTGTATTTGGAGATTTAAATAATTTTGTTATGCTCTAGGGTTTAATGATTAAGTTAAAATTTATTTTAAATTTCTATGAGATATGTTGTTTCAAGACTTTTGGACCATATAACTTGCTTATAGGATGATTTATGTGAATGATGTGTTTATTTTTATTTTTTTTTATATTCTCTTAGATTATGTCATATGATGCAATTTTTTTTATTGTTATAATTTATTAATTTACCTAAATGGAGTGTTTTTATTTTATTTTAGTTGCTTTTTATAATTATAAAATATATAATTTAATAAATTAATAAGGACAAAACTTAGGTACAGTATCTTAGGTACTGTTCTTTAAGTTTTCCTCTTAAAATTTAGTCATGTGGCTACTTAACTAAAAAATACACTTCCATCTCATGAAAAAAAATTCACATGGCAAAATCTTAAAAAGGAAATCTAAGAAACAACACTTAAGTATTGTACCTAATTTTTGGTCAATTAATAAACCTACAATTCAACCTATGAATTAGTGAATCAATTCTTCAACCGAATCAACCACCGGTACAATTTTTATAACTATTTGGAGAAAAACTTTGTTCATAATAGCATCAGTTTTTTAGAATTTGTTTGCAACTTTTACCAAAGTTTTTATTTTATTTTATTTTATTTTATTTTTTAAGAAAAGAAAAAGGGTAGTATTTAGCTAAAGAGAAAAAAAAAAAAATTTGATGATAATTTTTAAATTGCTTGAGAAAATGTTCATATTTTTAATGTCACAAACATCAAAGTGGTTTTGTAGCTTGATTAGCACCTACCCCTTCTTTGAGAATTCGACCTATCTTCCCCCTCTCCTCCAAAAAAAAAAAAAAAAAAAAAATCCAAAATATTTGCTTAGGTAAAAATTTTGGATTTACGTCTCAAAAGGAAAAAAAAAATCCACTAAATAGACTCTAGTAAAAATCACTCTTTGGTACAAATTTAAGAAAAAAAAAATCCCACTTTTTTGGCATTATGTGCCATTTCTAATAGGCTGTATAATGAATGAATTGTGCTCATCAAAAAAATAAAAAATAAAAAATAATGAATGAATTGTGCCGTTTGAGTAAATGCCAACTGGCACCCCAACGGTCAAAAAATTTAAAATTTCTAATACTTATCCGGTTGGCCAACGGTCATATTTCCACTATCTTCCTTTTCTTTCTCCATCATTGAGTATAGTAGTTTGCCATTTTCTCTCTTCGTTCAAAACTTGCATCCAGATAGATCACAAACTCAGAAGAAAAGAAGAAAAATTCTTTATAATTCGTTGAGTGAATTTGTGAAATAGAGAATATATCTTCTTGTGTGAAAAGGGTTTAAAACATTGTGGACAAGAATGGTGAAAGAAATGAACGATCCTGATAAGGATGTATCATCATCAACGCTAATCAAAGCCTCTGTAATTCCAAGAGCCTCGGCAACAGGTAACCCTTTTTTTCACTCTTTTTCTCTATTTTATATGTTTGGTTGCCAAGAAAGTATAGGAAAACATTGAAAGAAAAACTTGCAGTCTATTAAGGGGTTGAAGTTATTTTTGTGAAACCATAATTCATTTTACATATTATGTTTACTTTTTTCCCATTATTTTCCCAGTAACCAAACAAGGGTTTCGGAGATTTCTTCTAATAGTTTTTTTTTTTATTTATTTATTTTTTTTTTTTTTATTTTTTTTTTAAAGTTTTTTATGAGACTTCTAATAGTTTTTGAATTCACTAATTCATTATATATGTTTTGGTTTAATTCGTGATGAGAAAGTTTGTTTCTTTGATAATTGAAGGTGAAATCATGATTAAGATTTAAGAATAGCTATGTAATAAAGCTTCAATCTTTCTTTTCTTTTGCTTGGTTCTTGTTCCTTTTTCTTGGTTCTTTAAAACTTGTTTCCAGTTTCAAATTTGTACCAAGAAAGTTTGTTTCTTTGTAATTTCAGATGAGAACGATCAAAGCCATCAACAAATGGGTCCTAACTCGCCAAACCCAAAGAAATTAACCCAAAAGCATTACATGTCCCCAACCATATCTGCAGCATCCAAGGCCATAATCCCAAAAAAGAAAATCTTAGCTGAAAGGAATGAAGCCTCAGAATCTATTTTCTCGGAACCCGTTGTCCAAAAGACCCCAAATCTTGAATCAAAAACCACTTCTTCAAACCCGCTAACGGAAAAATCTGATATAGCTTCACCTCAGGGTTTTGAACCCAATGGCAATGGCAATGAGGAGAATGTTGTTGCTGATGGTTCTTTGAGGCCTTATGACCCATTAACGAATTATCTTTCTCCAAGGCCTAAGTTTCTCCGGTACAAGCCAAATAGGCGTCAAGAGATTCTCCATCGCCTAGAAAATGAAATTCCAGAAGGAAAAGATGGGCTAAGTAGTACAAGTGGTTCTTCTGAATCCCAGAAAGTCAGTGATGAAGAATCTGACTCGGGTAGCGGTCATGGCTCTTTGATTTCTTCTACTCAAGAAGGTTCCAGACAACAAGAACATGAAGAAATTGAGGAAAGTGATGAGGAAAATGAGGAGGTAGAGGAGGAGAAAGTCTGGAGTGTGAAAAGAGTGTTGGAATCTTTGTTTTGGTTTGTGCTTTTGGTGATTTCTACCTTATATATATCTTCCATGAATTCTCCAGAACCTTCACCTAGTTTACAATCTTTTGAGGGCCCTAAATATGGGTACTGTGAGATTCAGAACCGTACATTGGAAGCTTTCATGGCTAAGAAAGTTGAAAGTGGAAGTAACATCTGGGATCAAAGAGACGAATTGCAAATGGCTTTGGATCAAGTAAGCCAGAAATCTGATGATGAGTGGATAAAGGAAGAAAAAATGGTTCAAGATGTTAAAATGGGAGGAGTGGACATTGTTGAGGAGTTTGGTGAAGTGATCAAGTTAGAGGGTGGAGAAAGTGAAGCTATAGAGGTGGATGAAGATGGAATGAAGGGAGTGGTTGGTGAGTTGGGTGAGGTGTTAGATCTACACACTGAAGATATTGAAGCTAATTTTGATCATCAAAGGATGTTTGCAAGCGAGATTTCTGGTCAGATAGATGAGAATTCTGAATTGCAGAATGCTGGAAATATAGAAAAGTTTGAAGCTTTCCAGGATTATAAGGCCCCATCCTTGTCTGATGGGGTGGATCACCAAATCATGGAGTCTGATATCGCAAATGTTCTTGAAGAAGAAAATGATGTTTGGGTGAAGGAAGCTGAAGAAGTTGTCAATGAGAAAGCTGGAGATGAAGAAATGGTTGAAAGAAAAATGGAGGGAATGGAAAATGTCACAATCAAGGCTGGTGAAGTAATCAACAATGGTGATACAGACACTGAAATTCTCAATTTTGAGGTGGAGGAAGAATTGGAGGAGGGGCTAAAGAAGCAATTGGAAACTGATTCATTACTGAAACTGGTTATTGGGGTTTCAGTATTTTCTATGATTGTTGCCTTTTTGGTCTTGGGTTTTCACTTTAAGCGTAAGAAAGCTTTGAGGAAGGATTCTTCTCTAATAGCAAAGCCTTGTTCTGAAGCTTTGATAGTAGAGAAGGAGAAAAAGGATTCTTCTTTGATACCAATACAGACGAACAAAGCTACCAGAAAGGATTCTTTCATTGTAAAGCCTTGTACTGAATCCGGCATGGGAGACAAATGTAGCTCAGAGCTTCCCAATAGGGAAGAGCTGCACACTGAACGTGTTGACTCTTTTAGGAGTCATCCATCTTTTCATCCAATGGAGGAAGTTCCCAAACACGATTATGAAAGCCGAGCACCATCAGTTGAGTTGCTTGGTGAGTTTGAGGTTGGAGAAGTAAGCAGCTCTCTGAGGAGCAGTGGTGTGAAAAACAGGAGGATGGAAATTGAAGAGAGCAGCAAGTATTCTGTTTCCACAGAGAAGAAGTCAGGGAGCAAGGCTCATCCAATTCCTGTTCAGTCCCAGTCGACCTTTTCAGAGTTCTCTACCGGAGAATCTCATTCATATGGAAGATTTACTGCTGAGAGGAAGATAGTGAAGGTAAGAAATATTTGGTTTTATAATATGTTTACAATTTACTAGTCATTTTTTCCTATGATTGTTTTAGTTCTAGTTTGAAACAAAATGGTTTTTGATTAATTATCTTAGTATTGCTTTATTAATAACTTGACACCAAGGTAACATTATGATTTCTGAGAGATAGAAGTGCATACAGCATGTTTAGCATAAATTGTAGTGATTCCGCTTGCATCTGTTCATTCCTGTATCATCATTTATCTGTCTTAACAAATGAATGAACATTTTTTTATGTGGCTAAATGCATTCATATGTATATATCAAATCCATTTAGCCCTAGTTATATGCATTCATATGATGTCAAATTGGACCTACCAATTAATTCTGTTTCCCTCAATTTAGCTAGCATGAAGTATAAACACAATAATGACACAATGATGTAACTATCAAATTCTTTAAAAAAGAAAAAAGAAAAATGCCACAACACATTTAAGTTCCAAGGATGATGACTTATCATTTTTCTTCTTTGAACTGCAAAGAATTGAAGGAATGAAATTTTTATAATTCTAGTGCTTATCATTTTAATTATTAGCAATCATTTTAGGCCAATTGTTTTTTGTGTCAAAATAGGAGGGCAGAGATGGAGAAGTGCAGGAAGTTACAACTCCAGTGAGGCGATCAAGCAGAATCCGAAATCGCTCAGTCATGTCTCCATGAACTACTGTCACGTTTTTTGTTTTGCTGATGTGCACCAGTCGGAACAGCGTCCTCTGTTGTTTCAAATTTCAGCCTTCTTCCACTGTAAAACTTCTGAGGAGTTAGGCTGTTTAACATCTTTTACTGTAGTCTATAAAACAAGCTGAGCAGTTGTTAATCTTAGGAATTGATTCTTTTGTAGTTGGATTTTGTGGTTGAATGAAATTGAACTTGTGATTACATTCATGCACCTTTGACACCAACTAATCTATCTCATATATATGCTTCTTATACCTTTCTTTTCTTTCTTGTCCTATCTCTATCAATATGCTCATGGTACTTTGTCCCTAACATATTGAGGTTGGTTGTCTTCTTCCCATGGTGATTATAATATTGGCCACAGTGCATTGTACAAGTTGCTAATGTTGAGTCATGTTGTTGGAATGAAGTGGAAGTCCATTAGCAAGTAGATATAATTGAGATACTGCATCACATGTTAGGTGCAACTCCAAAAACTTTAGTATGAGATTTGATATACAAATGTTATGCAGTATATGATTTCAGTGAAAAACTTCAGTGAAATATTTTAAAGTGGATCTTCAAATTTCTTGACAGAAAGCGTTCAGAGAAAAAATATTCCAAAGTATATGATTTCTATGTTAATAAAGTAGAGGAATTGTGCTGTCTTCATTATGTCCATTGATGCTCCTATTTGGCTATTGAATTATGATCTTTACTAGTCAGTGAAAAGAAAAGTTCTAGACAGACATATAACTTCTCATGGCAGACACAGATTTATAGGGATTTGCCTGAGCAGACTCAAAAAGTGGTCCTTCTCCAGCCTCATATGGTGGTATCACCATGTGCAGAATGATTCTAAAGTAGCTTCTGATCTATGTGGATTCATACGGGCCTGACATGTCTAATGGAATCGTAAATGGCTCATTTTGACAGTTCTTAACAACACAGATGAACTTATTCAACTCCTAGGTTATTATTTTATTTTTTGAGTCCTAATTAGTCAAGGATTCATTTGAAAACACCCTCTAATTCCAGAAACTGAAGATGCTCGTTACAGTTATTATCCAATTTTTTGAAGTTGACAACACAGATGAACTTATTCAACTCCTAGGTTATTATTTTATTTTTTGAGTCCTAATTAGTCAAGTGGATTCATTTGAAAACACCCTCTAATTCCAGAAACTGAAGATGCTCGTTACAGTTATTATCCAATTTTTTGAAGTTGACAACACAGATGAACTTATTCAACTCCTAGGTTATTATTTTATTTTTTGAGTCCTAATGAGTCAAGTGGATTCATTTGGAAACACTCTCTAATTCCAGAAACTGAAGATGCTCGTTACAGTTATTATCCAATTTTTTGAAGTTGTGCATTTCTCAGTTGCATTCATTTTAGAATATCATTCACAAACGTTACCCTCTAGAGAATAAAAGAAAAAAGGACTATTGCTGTAGTGCATAACAATCAAAATTTTGAATCTGGGTATTGGGAGATAATACAAATCTACAGATGCCCAAAAAAAAAAAAAACACAGAAAGTGATATATACTTTTCTGAATACATGATCATAAAGTTTGTATTCACTTGCTCTTTACCCTTACAACTCTGCCTGAAAAAAACATGCTCTTCACCCTTACAACTCTACCCGAAAAAAAACATATATGTTTCATCAAGTCTTGATAAGTTTACAGGTTAAATATTCTTCTGTACAGGAATTGGAGGGGGCCTACTAATACTTAAGAAACTTCCTCTTCTACCGGATAAAGATAAAGATGACAAAGAACCTCTACTCTTCTTATAGATGGTAGCCTTGGGAAGGGTGTATGGTTTCTGGGCATCCAATCCTCCTCCATAGCTCTTGCATGATTTCATTTTCCTTCTATAAGGAGTTTCCTTTTTTGCAAGGTCTTCTATGCTCATAACCCTTGAGAGAGATGTAAAAGACTGAGACTTGCCTTGAAAGTACTTGGAGAGTCCTCTCCTGCATATATCAGAACTTATATTAGCCTAATACTCCAATATTTTAACAAGAATTTCTATCCTTTCAGAATCTATGCAAATATATTTTTAGATTTGGAACAAAGGCTGCTTTTTAAAAAAATCTATGGACAATATCTTTTAAGTTTCAATATATTCTCCTTTATTTCTACTAAAAACCGAATCTAGAAAAAATCATAGTGATAAATTCGAATAATAATTGCTACTTTGACAAAGAAGGTAATGGTTGAAAATTTTATCAAGCATTCATGCCAACCCAGAAAGGAATTTCTAGCTCCAAAAAAGCTTATCACAAAAAACTTTTCCTAGAGTTTGTTCAAGCAACTTACTTGATGGGTAATTGGGCCATGAGTTCTGAAAATTCATACAAAGGTCCACTAGAATGTGAGGAGGATAGAGAATATGAAGTTGAGGAAGATGCATCATCCACCATGTCTGATGATGATGTTGATCCACTAGAAATCCTTGAGTCTTCAAGGGAGGATGTTGATGATTCCATATTACTATCATCATTATTATCATGACCAGCTTCCATGATCACCCAGCTGCCTTCATCTTTATCTTTGGCATGAAGCTCTTTGTATAGCTTAATTTGATCTTGAATCATTTCTTTTCCACCTTCACTCATTGATAGCAAAATGATCTTGGGAAGATAAAGTTGCACATATGAATATTATGGTTTTCAATTTTCAAATACCTACCCAATATATCTTGCACGCATGAACTTTAGGGCACTTCTTAGGGACCATATACATATGGATATATATAGAAGTTTCACATGTTAGAAGAGTACGTGGATTAGATTGCTACTTTTAGGAAATTAGGTGCCATGACACCTAGGTGCACAGAAATCCCATAATTTTGAGGGTAAAGTAGCACTACATTTATAATGCAGGTTCTTGGTATAAGTAGAAACGTGACCCCTCACCCACTAACAAAAAAGAAAAACCAACAAAATAAATTAAAAAGAATAATAATTATAGGTAATGAATTGGTTTTTTTTTTTTTTTTTTTGAAAATGGTATTGGATTGGTACAGTTTTGGTTAAACTTGGAAAAAAAAATTTGATAGGATGTTTTTTTTAATAAGAAGATCGTAACTGTTATTAAGAATAAGATAATTACAATACATCATAAATGAAAACTGACTCAACTGTATTTGGATTTTTTTTTTATCCAAGCTATATAATTATCAATATTTTTAACATAATGAGTCAAGATGTGAAAAGTCTTATTTAATTAATTATTTTACTCAAAACAAATTTGGGTTCGAATTATCATTTCTCTCACTTGTTATAGCTTACAAGGAAAGAAAGAAAAAGATTAATGTAGATAAAGAAAAATTAATTGGCAATATTTCCTTTATCTTTATTGGTAAAAGTGTTTAATAGCGACCGGAGGCATACAAGTTCCATGCACTTAAATGTTAGTCTAGCAAGGTCCTCATATTCATTATTTATTTCTACGGTTTGTCTTTTTCTTTTGCATTCATTGCCTTATCTTAGATTCGACATTATCTTCTCCTATGGTATGAGTTCATTGACCATGCCCCATTGTTGATTGTACTTGGAGAAAAGAGGATAAGCTCTATGGAATTGAAGCCATCCTTATGTGTCACTATCTATCTCTACCATATTATCTATTTTAATTAATATTTTAAGGATCACTTTGTCAATATTGTGTCAAAGACGCACTTCTAGATGTAGAAAAACTAGGAAACCTTAAGGAGGCATAGGTTATTCAGGTACTGACTATTTCCAGCATTTATTAGGTTGCCTTGCTCAGCTAGAACCATAGGAGACAAATACTTAGTCATATTAGTATTTTGACCATTTTTTTCTTATAAGAATTTAATAAATAACTAAATGGTTGAACAAAAGTGTTCTTGGAGACTTTACCAGATCTCTTGATAAGGTGTTCTTTGACACTTATATATATACATACTCACATACGTTTTATATATATATATATATATATATGGCCCGCAGAAATTAATTTTACAAAGACAATACATATGGGTTCAGTTAATAATTAATTGTTGATAAATTATCTTAGAAATTTTTTGACATCACACTTTTATGAAAAATACAAAAAATTATTAAAAAAATTAATTAATTTTTTTTCTTTCTCATAAAAATTTCTTTTAAAATATTTTCTAAATCAATGCTTTGAGAACCTCCGTTAAATTCATTATATATATTTTTCTAAATCAATGCCTTTAGGACATTGGAAAGGATTCTTTGAATACTTTTATTTAGGTTCATTTATTCATTCAATCATCATTTATTAGGTTTTTAGAGTTATATTATTAATAAATAAAGATAATCATGTTTCTTAATGAAAAAAAAGTTTGAAACATAGACAAGCTTCGCTCTTGAAAAAATTGAGTGCAAGTTAAAGTTTGTTTGCAACAAGACACATTTATAGGAGCATGTATTTCTATTCATAATGATAATCATGAACGTGTTAAGGATGAGCACGAAAAAGAGAGAATATGCTGAAGAAGAATACAAATGGACCACCGGAAAATCTAGAATTGAATGTCCATGCGATACACGTTCGTAGACTTTTCCAATGCTAAATATGGCCCGCATAAATTATTATTATTATTATTTTTTATTTTTGAGAAGGGCCGCATAAATTAAATATACATAGATAACGCGTTTATGAGTCCTATTAACAGAATGTTATTGAGGTAATTGTTAATTAAGTAAGACTTACGTATTGTATTTAGGTGTTGTTCCTTGAGTTTTCTTTCTAATATTTTGCTATGTGGATTTTTTTTTCATGGGATGAAAATGTACTTTTTAGTTAAGTAGACATATGGTTGAATCTTAAGAGGGAAATCTAAGGAACAACATCTAAGGTACTGTACTTAAGTTTTGTCCTTATTAATAAACAATTTTAGAAAAGTTTTAATAACATTTTAATGATAAATATAAAAAGTTGTCAAAAAAATTATTTGATCTTTTCCTTTCTGATAAATTTTTTTAAAATTGTGGGGCCCAATAATTTATGGGCCAGGCCCATTTACCCGTGGGGAGTCCAAAGGCCCAAGCCGAGGAGGGCTATGGCCCAAGCTCAATAATATAAAGCACAAGATAGCCTTGGGATACAGCCGAGAACAGTTCAGTCTTTGGTAGACCCAAAGTCCCACTGGAAAGAGGGGCAAAAACGGTATAGGACTAAGCTTGAAAGAAAATCTAAAATATCCAGGGAAAACTGCCCTTACTGCCATTCAATACTCTGTACCTGACAGAGCCGTATTCTTCGGCTTTTACAACCACCCCCAACGACTTTGGGTATGGACTGATGGGACAAGTATCAGTCCTGGAAAGGTTGACCCTACACGTGGACGAAGGACAGTGAACGCAGACTAGTATAAAAGGAAAAGTAAGTAATCTAGAGAAGGGGCTAGGAAAAATGGCTAAAAACCAGAGCCTCCCAGCCCACCTCCAGGAGAAAGACTCCAGGGGTGAAGACAACTTAACCATGTATGAACACCACGAAAAACCCACCGCCTGGTGACCAAGGCCTAGCCTTTCAAACCCACGCTCTACAAATGATATTGTTTGGGCCATTTTACGTGCGAATCCAACACTGTTACGGTTCGTTACGAATCGTGTCCTTACAATTGGCGCCGTCTGTGGGGAAGGCTTGTGTGTTGGCATAGGCGGTAGGTCGAGAGAGTTCCTTTGTCATTTCTATCAACTGGTTATAAAGTTTTAGTGTAAAATTCCGCTAGGGGCTATGATTCTTGACTAGGGACTACGTTTGCTAGCGTCAATCGCTTAGATGGCTCTAAGGGCTTGGCCGAGGATCTAATTCCCCTAAAGCCAAGGTCCCACGCCAAAAACTGAGTTTTGGACAGAACCAAGGTATTGTATGGTCCTCAGACTCAAACCTATGGGGAAACCAACTACTTGGATGAGAAAACTGAGTTTTGGACAGAACCAAGGTATTGTATGGTCCTCGGACTCAAACCTATGGGGAAACCAACTACTTGGATGAGAAAACTGAGTTTTGGACAGAACCAAGGTATTGTATAGTCCTCGGATTCAAACCTATGGGGAAACCAATTACTTGGATGAGAAAAAGATTGAGTTTCGTAAGGTTGGCTACTTAATAAAAATTCTAAGTTACTCAATCCTCGGCTCAAATACTGTAAAAGGTTAATGCCAATAAGAGTGTTAAGAAGATGGTGAAACGCCCCACTATTCAGTAGCCTGGGGGGGCTGTTCATTTCGTAGGTGATATGTCTTCGGATGGTTACTTCCTATACCGCATTGAGCATTCAGTTATCGTCTCGACTAGTTTTGGGGTAAGTATCGTTTTTCACAGGTCGGCATTGTTGTGCCAAACAACTCTATTAAAGTTATGGTGATATCTTTTTCTTAGCAAGTATTTTGGCCCTAGGTGTCATTGATTCAAATGCTATATTATTGTGCCGAACAGCACTCGCAAATTTATAATAGCACATTTCTCTTTGATAAGGGATTATGGCCCCAAGTATTGTACTCTAAGGTCGGCGGTATTGTTTCAGGCCGACTCAGTAAGCTCATCATAATGTCTTTTCTTTTCCTGCCTAATGGGAGTTTCAGCCCTAAGTATCACTTGTTCGATTCAGTATTATTAAGCCGGACTGTTTTTATAAATTCAGAGCAAGATCTTTTTATTGACTGGGACTTTGGTCCTAGACGTCGGTCACGGTTTAAAAATAAAAGGAATTCACAAGATTGTATGTCTATTCATTGCGTTATCATTTCGGAAATATAGAGATAGAACATGTGATGTAAAGTGATAACAATTTTTATTAATATAAAAATGTATTACAACGTACAAAGAGGGGTTTAAACAAGCCTATACAAAAGGTGGATTGCCAAAACAATAAAAAAAAAAATAGCAATACAAATAAATAAATAGTCAGATATCTTTTTAAACTCGTTTCCGAAGTCCTTCCAAACTCTGCCTCAGTAGCGCCCATATCGAGAGAAGGACCTTCTTCAGAAGAAGATGGAGGAGATGAATGAAGAAGATAGAGGAGATGAAGAGGGAAGAGATGAAAAGAAAGAAAAAGGAGCAAAAGAGGGAGAAGGAAAAGCACCAGGATGGATCTGGTGGTGGAAAGAAGAAGAAAGAGAGGCAAAAGGAGGTACCAGTGAACGAAGAGAGGAAGAAGCAGGGGCACTTAGTCCCTGCCTCAGTCCTGACTCCTAACACACTGGTGCCATGTTAGATATGCTCATGAGAGAGCGGTTGGTACTGATAATGGGTGTCCTCGGCTCAGTCACGCCGAAATTTTGACGTGATGAGTCCCTGCTTCGGATTTTGGTTGAAAGGAAAGTAAGACAAATCTTGAGTCTTCGTCATCCTTGCCCTGACCGAGCCATTTCGAGCTTTATTAGAACATGGTGTTTTTAGGAGGGGTATGGTTCCTTCATTGTTTATTACTATGGTGAACGTATCACAATTTAAGGTATAACCAAAGGGTAAAAGTAAACTCTGAGAGGAGTCTAAGGGTTTCAGATTTTGGGGGGATTAAAGGGGTTCATGTATGGGAGAAACAACTCTCGCCTTTCCTTTTTATATGAGGGGTGAAGAGGAAGGTACTTAATATGTTCAGATCTCCAAGGAAATCTACAAACAAGAATATGCCCGTTCCGCTTCCCCACACCATCAATAACCATTAAATATGAAAGGTCTCGTAAAAGGAAACTATTAAAGACACGCTTTGGACAGCCAAATGGCATGAGCGCGTCGTGAATAAATTAAGAGGAACATCTCGTAGACCGGTACATTTCCTGGGCAGGTGGAGAACCGCCAACATCAATGAAAGACTGAATTAAATGAGCCATAATAAAGGCTCGGTATTACCAAAACCCCCCTTTCTAACCAAGAGGTCGGACAGCAGGGTTTTGAGGGGCTATTGTGGGGCCCAATAATTTATGGGCCAGGCCCATTTACCTGTGGGGAGTCCAAAGGCCCAAGCCGAGGAGGGCTATGGCCCAAGCTCAATAATATAAAGCACAAGATAGCCTTGGGATACAGCCGAAGACAATTCAGTTCTCAGCAGACTCAAAGTCCCACCGGAAAGAGGGGCAAAAACGGTATAGGACTAAGCTTGAAAGAAAATCTAAAATATCCAGGGAAAGCTGCCCTTACTGCCATTCAATACTCTGTACCTGACAGAGCCGTATTCTTCGGCTTTTACAACCACCCCCAATGACTTTGGGTATGGACTGATGGGACAAGTATCAGTCCTGGAAAGGTTGACCCTACACGTGGACGAAGGACAGTGAACGCAGGCTAGTATAAAAGGAAAAGTAAGTAATCTAGAGAAGGGGCTAGGAAAAATGGCAAAAAACCAGAGCCTCCCAGCCCACCTCCAGGAGAAAGACTCCAGGGGTGAAGACAACTTAATCATGTATGAACACCACGAAAAACCCACCGCCTGGTGACCAAGGCCTAGCCTTTCAAACCCACGCTCTACAAATGATATTGTTTGGGCCATTTTACGTGCGAACCCAACACTGTTACGGTTCGTTACGAATCGTGTCCTTACAAAAATTATTTTTTAAATCAATATATTTAGAGTGTTCGTTAACTTTTTACCACATTTATTACATATACAACCCTTTGGATATAAACAATTCTTACCCAAAAAAAGTAAATTTTTATTTTTTTTATATAAAATAGAAATTTTACTTTAATCTAATCTAAGTATATATGTGTGTGAAACTCTCTCTTGGAGACTTGAACCTCGGTCCTTACCCCTCATACCCCACAAATACTTATATTTGTGGAGTGAATCACTGCACACTACCATCGCACTAACGGTGTGCGGTGGTTCACAAAAAGTAAAGATAAACATATAAATCTAGGTCTATTAAAAAAAAAGGAAAAAGTTTGGCTACAACTTTACTCAATATTTTTTTATTGGAGATGAATTTTGACAAATCTACCATTGGATTACATAAATTTTCATATTATATCCTTGCAAAATTTTCAGAAAATTAAATATCAATAGTTATGTCAGAAATCAATTGTTTAAATTGCAAGTTTTTATAGTCTACAATTATGCATAAAAATAAGATTATAAATTATATAGTAAATAACATCTAATTGTCACAAAATTTGAAATGTGTTAAGAGCATAAAGAACATGCAATCTAACCGTTAGATTTTCAAAATATGTAAGAATATTAATTTTTTTTTAAAGAAAATTGTAATTTTAGATTACAATCAATTTTGTAACCAAACTTTACCCTTAAAAATATAATTTTAGGACAATTTTGGGATTGTAGGGGTATTTAGTTTTATTGGTTTTTGAAAAGTTATGCCTAGAGCTAGAGCACTTATTAAGTTTTTGAATTAGGATTTGAATTCCCATTCCCCTATACGAATACCAATTATTGCAAATTGATTTTCACAGATGAGAACAAAAATCTTATTTATTTATTTATTTTGGTTGGTTTTAAAAAGAAAAATTTATTTCGCGCTTGAAAAAATTAGAAAAGAAAACAAAATTTTGTTTGAATATGTGTTGATTTTACGCACCTACCCAATTCACCCTCGTGAGTCGTGACCCACACAGGCATCCCTCCAACCCTTATGCGAGAAGTGCAGAAATATTTTTTATTTTTATTTTAGAAGTCAATTATAAATTTTATTTAATGTGTTACAAGTTAATTAGGCCATTAGTATTTTTTGTAGAGTTAAAAGTATTTTTGAAATTTAATAATTGAGTTTCTTTAAAAGTAAATTAAAATTAGGGTTAAGTTAAAGTATAAGCACTTTTGTAATCAAATGGAGACTATTTGCTTGAGTAATAAAATTTATTGTTGGAGATTTTCCTTCAATAACGCAGTGCTAATTAAATCCTAAAAAGTAAAAACCGAGTCTAGGCAAGTCTAGATGTTAAAAGTATTTTTGAAATTTAATAATTGGGTTTCTTAAAAGTAAATTAAAATTAGAGTGTAATTACTCTCATTCCTCTCATCAAATTTTTTTACTTTTTTCTTTTAATTTTTTCATTGAAATGTTCTAATTGAATATTACTTTTAAAAAAAAAAAAATTTGAACTCTCAAATTGAGAGCAATTCAACACAATGCAATACCATATCTCAATCCGATGTTCTGTTGGAACTTAAAAGGTCTGGGTACAATTATTTGTCTGTTGTTGTTGTTTGTTTGTTTTTTTTTTTTTTTAATGAATGTCTGGATTATCAAAAAAAAAAAGGAAAAAGAAAAAAAAGACTGGGTGCAAAAGAGAAAGGATTTGGAATTGGTTGGGAGTAAGGGTCATCAAATAGCCCATGACCCATGGGCTGGCCCAGTAGCCCGCTAGCCCATCAGGCTAATGGTCAGCCCAGCCCGGTAATATTGAATCCCGTGGGCAGCCCAGTAGCCCAATGGGACAGGTTATGGGTTGGTTTCTTTACCCATGGGCGCCCGGTGGGCCGGCCCATTAGCCCAGCCCAGTAGCCCAATCCGTTAGCCTGACTTATTGCCCAAAATTTATAACAAAATAATTTGGGGGTTGGATGGGTGAGGGATTGAACTTTAGACATTATAAAAACTTTAAGACCACACACCTAACCACTAAATACTTGGAATGATTGTGATACAATATGCATAATAAATATATATTTTGGTATTAGTCTAATAGCTTTGATTTTTAAAACAAAGTTACTAAGATGACTGTTGCCCTACCTCTGTGCCTCTGGAAAGAAAGTCATTCTTTCCTTTGATAATTCCAATTCTTTCCTTACAAGTTACAATTATAGAAGAAATTCCTTAAAAAAAAAAAAAAAAAAAAAGCTTACCGTTGGTTGGAAGAAATTCTTTCCTTAATGAGTTGATATTTGATTCTTCATATATTTCCTTTAAGAATTGATATTTTATTCTTCAAATATTTCCTTTGAGAGTTGATATTTAATTCAATGTACTTATTTATTCTTATCAATAAAAGTTAATTAATCTTATTTTAGTACCTTTTTAAGAGGTATGTCTTAGTATTTTTTTTAATAGAATCTTTTTAGTAGATTTAATTGTTCAATTTGATAGTTTGTAATAATATATAATTATAATTTTTTTTGGTTAAATTTTTATAACCCCATTAAAGACCTGTTAAAAATGCTCATGGGTAACCCATTAAACCCACCTCACTAGCCCAGCCCGCTAAAACCCAAATGGGCATTGCCCATGGGTAGGGCCCTGGGCTAGGGTTTTTCCATCTAACCCGGCCCGACCCAGCCCATTGACTAGTCAACAGTCCGTTAAGCCCAGCCCATTAGACCCATGGGCCAAGTAAAAACGGGTCGGGCCGGCCCGGCCCGGCCCATTGACGAGGCCTAGTTGGGAGATTAATAGGGAGTTGACTTGATGGTGTATGTCATTATATTTGGTGTTTGATAGACAAGTTCACCTCTGCCGTCTTACATCACTTGTCGGCTGTAGCTGTAGGTTAGGCCTTGACATCAAATCTTATCCACACCCATGAATTTTATATTGAACCTTAAGGTCCCTAACAGTAACAGCTTATCAATTATTAATTACTTATTAAGGAAAAAAGAAGAAGCATGGGAGTGACACGAGGACCACTATGCTAAAGGATGACTCAAGCTTAAAAGAAAATGGTTGCATGCGTCTGGTTGAATCCATGGACTTACTTAGGCTGTGTTTGGTTCATGTAAAATATTTTTCAGAAAATATTTATTTTTCAGAAATACTATTTTCTGAAAAGGAAAATATTTTCAAGTGTTTGATTGTATTATGAAAATTTTTCTAGAAAATAATTTCATGTGTTTGGTACCACTCTGAAAATGCTATTTTCCACCACTACCCCCACAAAACCCACCACCATACAACAGGAAAACCACCAAAACACCACCACCCACGCCACCACAACAACAACAACAAAATCAGAGATCAAAGAGAGAAAGTAAAAAATCAAAATCACAAACAAATTTTATTACAAAAATTTCAAACGAGAACGAGAACGAATCGGTGCGAGTGGGTTCGTCAGTGCGAGTGGGTTCATGGTGCGAGTGGGTTCGTCGGTGTGAGTGGGTTCGCGGTGCGATAATCTCTTTACTCTCTCTGTCTCTCTCTTCGCGCGTGGTCCGGAAATGGTGAGACGATCTTGATGATTGGTGACTGGGTTCGATGAGGGTGGGTTTGAACGATCGGAGCGGTGCGATCGTCTTGCTCCGATGCGATTTTCTTGCTCCGACGTTAGCGATCTTCTTGCTCTTTCTCTCTCTCTCTCTTTTATTTTCCAAGGCTGGAAATCATTTGAAGTGAAAATGAAAACGAAAATGATTTTCCGTTGTTTTGGCTCTCATTTTCGGTCAACTGGAAATGCTTTTCAGTTTGACCGAATTTGAAGTAACAACCAATCACCCAATTTTTCAGAAAATCATTTCCGGAATCAGTTTGAAGTCAATTCAAACACAACCTTAGTAAAATATGCTTCTATTTGTACTATTTATAAGAGATGCTTCTCTTGGTACTATTTATATGAAGGTTTTCATTTTTAGACTAGACTTTTATAATGTTTAAAAATACTCTCATTATGTATTATCTATAAGAGGGTTCTCATTTTTAGACTGGACTTTTATAATGTTTAAAAATACTCTCATTAATAAAGGGTAACTTCTTTTAGAAACAGACTCATAAATGTTATATAACAAATTTCATTTCGAATTCAAAAAGAAAACTCCTAAAATTTAAGAATTTTTTTTCTTTCACGTTCTTTTTTTATTCCCTAAAATTTAGTATTTTTTATTTATTTTTCATCCGAATAAAAGTAAAACACCTCAATTTAAAATTAAAAAAAAAAAAAAAAAAAAAAAAAACTAATAACTTGTTTGGTTGGATAGGGAGTAGAGGGAGATAGAGGAGAGGAATGGAGAGTAAGTTAAATTACCTTGTTTGGATGTTTTTTAAGGGAGAAGGGAGAGGGATTCTAATTACTTCTAACCCCTCATTTTTAATTCTCATAAATTGGAAAGATTTGGAGAGAGAGTAGAACATAGAAATGCTTGATCAAATGAATTACCAAATTTACTCTTACCATATTAATAAAATTACAAACTATGAAAAAACTAATTATTTCCCTCATCCTTATTTAATTTTAAAAACATTCAAATAAGGTGGAGGATATTCATTCTCATGTATTCTCCTCCTCTCTCATTAATGAAGGATAACTTCTCTTAGAAATAGGGTTATAAATGTTAAATAACAAATTTAATTGAATTCAAAAAGAAAACTCCTAAAATTTAAGATTTTTTTTCTTTCAGTTCATTTTTTTATTCCCTAAAATTTGGCATTTTTTATTCATTTTTCATCCGAATAAAAGTAAAACACCCTAATTTAAAAATAAAAATATAAAAAACTATGTATTTAAACTTAGCCTTCTTTCCCCCTCAGGTTTATCTTATTTTTCTTATTCAAACTTTTCTCTATCTCAATACACCACTTTCAAATACACGTTCAAAATGTGAGTTCCAGTTAGCTAAAATGGTAAAGTCTTTGATGGTTGTATAAGAGATCTTGAGTTCAATTTCCATCTATACCAAAAACTGATTGGTGTCTTGGTCTAATAATAAAGAGCTATTATCAGGAGCGGACACTATAGGTTGAAACTCAGAAAAAAATACACGTTCAAAATATCTCTAAAATTTATCATTTTTATTTGTTTGAAAAATTAAAAAATATATATTTTCAAATTATAATAGATATAGCTTTTATCCAAAAAAATAGAAGAGCATCTGAGCACGTGCAACGCGCATGCTTTGAAGCTAGTATCATATATTACTGTAGGTACCCAAACTAATGGTACTCTAACTCCATTGGTTTATCCCTTATAAGGTAGAAAGAGGAAAGAGATCTTTCCAATGAGGGACAAAAGAATTCAAGTCAAAGGCAAGACAAGGCAATCAAACCAAAAAAGCCAAAAGCAAAGGCAAAAGCAAAGAATTCTTGAGTACCTACAATAAAAGGATAACCAAACTAATGGTACTCTAACTCCATTGGTTCATCTCTTATAAGGTAGAAAGAGGAAAGAGACCTTTCCAATGTGGGACAAAAGAATTCAAGCCAAAGGCAAGGTAAGGTAAGGCAATCAAGCCAAAACCAAAGGTAAAGAATTCTTTAGTACCTACAATTACATATAACTATGTATTTGTTAGTAAAAACTCTCGTCTATTGTATAAAACAAAAATACCATGAAAAGTGCATGTTTTATATATATATATATATATATAATTAATCGTATTAAACATTTCCTGTATTATACTTATACAAAAATATTTCAACTTAATTTAATTTCAATACTTTTATTGAGAGTAAAATTGTTTATTTTGTTAAGACATGCCATTATGTATAATAATTAAAATATCAAAATTCATATTTTTTTTTTAGTTCTATATTTTATTATTTATATTAAACAAAATAATATTAAACATCAACATTTTCATGCTTTTATTATACCCTTGAAAAATTTTCATTTGTTAATATGTTTCTATAATTTGAGTTATTAGATCTTATTGCTATATAATCTATATACTAGATATAAAATAAACAAAAAATAATATTATTTTGAAATTGTAATAACATGAGACAATAAATAATTTTTTTTTCCCTGTTAAGTTACTGCATGAAAGAATATATTAAACATTATGCCCTTCACTCACTTGTTATATATTTCCTTTAAAAACACAACTAGAATTTGAAGAAAAATATATACTAAATTTATTAAATTATTTTTGTAGGGTCTCAATTTGGGGCCCAAGCCCAACAAGTATAGGGTCTTGGTCCAAGGGGCCCAGAAACATTGAATTTGTAGAGAGTGGATTATAGAACTGGGTCTTAGAGAAGTGGACAATGGCTAAGGTTGGGCTACACAACAATTAGACACAAATAAATCCTATTAATGTCCATATATTCTCAGTCCGAGGAGATGGGATGGATGTTTGCTGATTCTTGCTCTAAGTCTCCAGTTATTTTTTTGTTCCTCTGTTCTCTCTCCTTTTTCCGTCCCTTTCCTCATGATGACTCCCTTTCTTATATAGTCTCCTTGAAGCTATCATGACCTTACACTTGTTGATTATCTGAACCCTCACTTGAGTGCTTGTTCTATCAGACACCCCCTCCATCTTTCTGTGAGTTGTGGTAGTCAAGGTAGCACTGTTCACAGGTCTTCTCCACATTAATGCGGCTAGAAAAGTAGCTGCAACACATTTAATGTGGCAGCTACAGTCTCTCCTTAGACATCTTACGTTTTCTTCTTTGCCACGGGTTTATAGGACTCGTCCTTGTTCCTAATATCCGTTGGGGTGGGTCCTTTTAGTAGGCAGAGTGCATGTTTGAGCCATACTCGTCACGTCCAAGGAGATATTTCTCCTCGGACTGCCCTTTAAATGTCTTCATGCCCACAAGAACTGGGCTGGGAGCCCTTTTGGCACCCACGTCTTCTCCTCGGACGTGGTTGATTTTCCCGTATGGGGCCCAAGGTCCATTGTATGATTTTGGGCCTTTGCCCCTACAATAGCCCTTCAAAATTCCGGTTTTTCCCTCTTATCCAAGGAGAAAAGGTGGGATTTTGATATTTATTGGATAAATTATCACAATTTCTTGACTCACGCGTGTGGGAGTAGAGTCTCACGTGCCTCATTATTGCTACCGGTGTTTTGTAGCCCATGAGGCGCCTTTATGTTCCCTTGCATCCAACGGTGGGGCGCTTAATCAACGGTAGACATTCCTCCAATTCTTTGAGCGGGAGTAATCCCGTTTGTTTTTTCCTTGCTATATAAGGCTTCTGAGGGGAATTAGTTTCCCTTTTTTAGAAAAGACACTCAAGCGTTCCAGAGCACTTTAGCACTTTCTCTCGCAAAACACTCAAAAGTCCATAGCCATTTCTGTAAGGATTCCCGGCGGATCCTTTGAAAGCTCGGGAGGTTTAGAACTCGTGCTTCCCGTAAGTGTTCATTTCCCCGTATTCCTTAACTCTCCTTCTTTGTTGTTCTCCTCGGCCTCCTTCCATTAGCAAATCTTTTTCCGTGCCACCTAGGGTTAGTAGGATGGGTAAGTTTCAGAACCTAGTAGATTCTCCGGCCGGCGTGGAAGGTTTTAGGTCCAAATACCGTATTCTGCAAGGAGTGGGTCTAGAATACTGCTCCTCGGACCAAATCCTAACCAAGAGAGAAACGGGGCAGGTCGTCATTCCTATGATCGCTTTCATAGAAGGAGGAATGACGATTCCCATGGGAAGGATAACTAGGGATTACTTGCGCAGTCATAGGCTGGTCCCCTACCAGTGCGCCGCTAACATGTTCTAGATCCTAGGGTGTGTAGATGCTTTAAACGAACAGATGAACCTCGGCCTCTCATGGCACGATGTAGTTTGCTTGTATGAGTGCCATTGCCTTAATGAGTCGTATTACCTGAAATCTAGGTTCGACGAGGTGAGGCTGATATCTTACCTTCCCAATTCCAACAAAGTCTTGAAGGACGATTATTTGATTGTTTCTAGAGCATGGCACGACGGTCTTTACTGCCCAGTTAGGGTGGGAGCACCAGGTGGGGCACTCTAGGGTCAAGTCCCCCGGCGGGGATCTTAGTTTTGAGTTTTCCTTTCACTTATTTTGGTCTCGATTTTGATTATTTGCCTTCTCGGACTGACATAACTCTCCCTTTGGGTATTTTGTAGACAAAGTACACACTACTCCAAGGATAAGTTTGGTCAATGTCCAAGCTCTCAACTACCTCCTAAGGTCCGAGATCTTTGTGAGCGAGGACGAGTAACTGTGAGCTGCTCACCTCATCTTGGACTACGAGCCTCTCTCTCGTGTTTTCATGGACGTGGGTCAAGCAATAAGGGCTGGGAGTCCCCGATTAGCCCGTATTGACGTTTTTAAACTGGGTTTCCTTGCTTGGAGAGACCTACCACCAGTCCAACCGCCCACTTAGCACGTCCTCCAAGAGGTAGCCGTTCTAGGGGAGGGAATTGACTCCTTGCATTCGTCCCTCGAAGCTAAAATCGATCACTTCCATTTCAATGAGGAGGGTGAGGTATCAACAAGGCCCGTAGAGCTTTCAGATTCCGACTCGGATCTTGATTGCTTCTCGGCGGCTCACTCTCCTGAACTGGTAGTTGCTCGGATTGACACGAGCCAAGAAATTGAAGAGGAGGGTATGGACTTAAAGTCGAGATTCGGTCTAAGGGGGCTTATGTCCAATAGGAACAAGGGGCAGTCCTCCAAGGGTGCCCCTAAAAAGTAGGTTCTAGCTAAACTTCCTCCTCCTCTTCCTCCTTCCACTGACCCTGCGCTACAACCCATTCCTAATTTGAGGCGAAAAAGGCCAGTGGAAGAACTGGAGGAGGGTGAGGTCGGCCCCCAAAAGACCAAACAACAAAAAAAAGGTAAGGAACCCAAAGACAAAAGGACGAAGTCCATCGATAGTCGAGAGGAGGCTGCCATTAGAAGGGAGCAGCGCACTTGGTCTCCCTGCCTAGAGTTGGACGGTGCCCCCATCCCGTGGGATGCAACCCTTTGGGATTCCCAGCAGGGGAAAGCGTTTTACCTCGCTGAGGCCCTACAGTAGCCCCTCCTTTTGCCTTGTGACATGGACGGGCTCCGAGCCATTAGGCAACCGGACCTCTTCATGTCATTGAAGAGAGACCTAGCTATGGTAAAATGAAGACTTTCCCTTGTTCAGGTTCTTTATTCCGTGCAGGTCTATCTCTCGTTTTTGTTTTAATGATTCTTCCGTTATTCTTGTGCAGGTCACCCAACAAGTCTTCGTGGCCGAGGAGTGGGCGAAGAATTCCCAAGAGGAGGTGAAGGCTAAGGTTCAGTCCCACCCTGCCGTGGAGAAGGCTGCGAGTGCCCTTAAACTGGAAAAAGAGCGCTTAAGCGAGAAGATCAAAGAGGCATTCAAGGCCCGGGACAGTGCTGAGGCAGGCCTTAAGACCACTATGAAGCAGGCCGAAGACATGTGCCAGCAGCTTCATTTGTCAAAAATAAACCTTGCGACCAAGAAGTAAATGGTCTTGGACCTTAAGGTGCAGCTGCTACAGGAGAAGGAGGCGGCTCGTTTGGCTAGGGAGGAGGTTGAGGCTGCAGTGGTAGCCTCTTATGAGCTCGGAATGGCGGACATTGAAACCAGGCTGACCGAGGAGGTGGTTTTGGTTTGCAGGGACTACGTCACTGAGTCCTGGGGAGTAGCCATGGACTAGACGGCAGTTCTTGCGGACTTCGACCTTAGGAGGATCAAGAATATCTTCTTTCCTGAGGATATTCGTGAGATTCCAGGTTCGGATCCTCCTGAGGAGCCCCCTTCCGCCCCGACCACTGCTCCCAATTCCATCATACCTAAAGGGAAATGGGGGAACAAGGAGGCACAGCCACCAGCCAAGGACAAGTCACCTGAGGACGCCCTCACTATAAGGGACATTGTCGCGCAAGCCAAGGATGCTGGACCCAAACCTAAAGCAGGAGATGATCGTTCCGAGGCTGAGGGTCCTGCAAAGAGCTTAACCCAAGATAAAGTCTAGGACATTAGTGTAGGGTTTCTTTTGTAGTTATTTTGCTCTGTTTTCCATTTTCTTAGCTTTTGTTAATGTTTTTAAGATGACACATCTTGGAGCTTAATGAATGATATAATTTCTTCTTTGAACTTTATTTTACTGCTTCAACTTTTGTCTTCATTGTGAATGAATTTTGACTGTGTTACTAGATTTCCGATGATAATCCATTATCTGCAGTTTAAGTAATATGGCTAAGTATGAATGAGAGAATAAAACTCTTCCCCCATGATTTTGCGCCCTTTTGAGTGACTAATTTCCCCAAGCCTGTGGTCCGAGGAGCCACGCAGGACCTAGGTTCTGTTTAACACTTAGATAAAATTGAATAGTGATTAATTTTCCCCAAGCTTGTGGTCCGAGGAGCCACGCAGGACCTGAGTTCTGTTTAACACTTAGATAAAACTGCATAGTGATTAATTTTCCCCAAGCTTGTGGTCCGAGGAGCCACGCAGGACCTGAGTTCTGTTTAACACTTAGATAAAACTGCATAGTGATTAATTTTCCCCAAGCCTGTGGTCCGAGGAGCCACGCAGGACCTGGGTTCTGTTTAACACTTGGATAAAAATGCGCAGTGATTAATTTCCCCCAAACCTGTGGTCCGAGGAGCCACGCAGGACTTAGGTTCTGTTTAATACTTGGATAAAAATGCGCAGTGATTAACACAAAGGCTTTTTGCAATTGAAGGGTATGCCAAAAGTAGGAACTTTAATTAATAATAGTACATTTTCAGGTTGTTTACATTCCAGGGACGTGGTACTATATGCCCATCCAAATCTTCCAAAAAGTAGGCCCTTATGCCAGTCATCAAAGTGATACGATATGGCCCTTCTTTTTTGCAGTGCCCAAAACTTTTCTTAACACCAGGTCCCCAGGTGCCAGTGGCCTTAGCTTTACCTTGGCGTCATAACCTTGCTTAAGCTTGTGTTGGTAGTAGGCGAGTTGGACCGTTGCCCTTTCCCTTCTTTCCTCGACAAGGTCTAAACTCCTTTCCAGCAGCTCGTTGTTGCCGTTAAGGCAGAATGAGCTAGTTTTAAGTGTCAGAAAGTTTGTTTCCAGTGGAATAACAGCATCAGCCCCGTAGGTCATCGAGAAAGGGGTCTCCCCTGTTGATCTGCGGGGTGTGGTTCGATACGTCCACAGGACGTGCAGCAGCTCTTCCGCCCATCTTCCCTTTGCATCGTCTAACCTCTTCTTCAGCCCGTTTACTATAACCTTGTTAATGGCTTCGGCCTACCCATTCTCCTGTGGGTAAGCCGGTGTGGAGTATCTATTGGCAATTCCCAACTCGCTGCAATACTTTCTGAAAACTTTACTATTGAACTGAAGTCCGTTGTCCGAGATTAGGGTATGAGGGACCTCGAACCTGGTGACAATACTTTTCTAGACAAATTTCTTGGCATCCATGTCTCTGATATTTGCAAGTGGTTCGGCCTCGATCCATTTGGTGAATAATCAGTGCCAACGAGAAGATACCTCTTGTTCTCCACTGCTTTAGGAAATGGCCTTAGGATATCCAAACCCCACTGTGCGAATGGCCAAGGGATGGACAGTGGATTGAGGGTCCCACTCGGTTGATGTATATTTGGGGCAAACCTCTGGCATTGGTCGTACTTCTTCACGTATTTGTGCACCTTTTTCTGCATACTCGGACACCAGTAACCTTGGGTTATGGCTCTATGGGACAAGGACCTGCCCCCTGTATGGCTCCCACAAATTCCTTTCTGCAATTCCTCTAGGATAAGCTCCGTGGTGTCAGGGTGTATGCATAGCAAGTACGGTCCTGAAAATGAGCGCTTATACAGTTTCAAGTCCTCGGACAGCCAGAATTGAGAAGCCTTTCTTCTAATCTTGTCGGCCTCGCTCTTCTCTTCGGGTAAGACGTCCTCCTTTAAAAACAGTATTAAAGGGTCCATCCAACTAGGCCCCGCCCTGATGCTGTGAACATGCATCAACTCGGCCTTCATCACCGAGGGCCTGTGTAGATCTTCCACAAGTATAACCCGAGGTAGGCATTGAGCCGAGGAGGTGGCTAGCATGGCAAGAGAATCGACATGGGTGTTTCCGGTCCTGGATACGTGCATTAGGCTAAAAGAGTTAAAACGCGACCGCAGGCGCTTAGCTTGGACCAAGTACTCTTACATTCTTTCATCGCTTGCCTCCAATTCCCCATTTACTTGTCCTATAACAAGTCTTGAGTCCGAGAATATGTTTATGGATTTCCCACCCAATTTCTCGATCATAGACATTCCTTTCAACAAGGTTTCATATTCTGCCTCGTTATTCGTGGCCAAAAAGCCTAGCCTTAGTGATTTCTCGATGGTAATCCCCTCGGGTGAAATCAGGACGAGTCCCACCCCAGAGCCTTTTTGATTTACTGCACCGTCAACATATGCTTTCCAATAGGTGGGCCCTTATTGAGAGACTGTGCCGACCAATCTTTTATCCGTGCTTGGCATTCCTCCCACTTCTTTTGGTGAGGGTTCAGCAAACTCAGCCACCAGATCTGCAAGGACTTGGCCCTTCACGGCATTGTGAGGAATGTACTTAATGTCGAAGGCACCAAGAATGGTCCCCCACTTAGCTATTCTCCCTGTGTAATCGGCACTTCGGAGTATAGACCTGAGCGGGAGTTGGGTTAAAACAAAAACTGTGTGTGCTTGGAAATAGTGGGGGAGTTTCCGCATGACTTGTACGATTACCAGGATGGCCTTTTCCAAGGAGGGTAACGGATCTCAGCCTCATGCAACGACTTGCTCACGTAATAGACAGGTCGTTGTACACCGTTGTCCATCCGGATCAGCACCAAGCTCACTGCGTGAGGGGCCACGGTGATGTAGGCGAATAAAACCTCGTCGGCTTCAGGACTAGACATGATTGGTGGCCGAGACAGATACTCTTTAAGCTGCTGGAAGGGCAAAGCGCATTCTTCAGTCCACTTGAACCCTTTCCACTTGTTTAATAAGAGAAAGAAATGCCTACACTTATCCGCCGAATGAGAGATAAAACGGTTCAAGGCGGCGATCATGCTGATGAGCTTTTGGACCTTTTTGGGGTTCCGAGGAGGCTGCATGCTGTGGATAGCTCTAATTTGGTCGGGGCTGACTTCAATACCTCTGTGGGTCACCATATAGCCTAAGAACTTTCTTGATCCCACTCCGAATGAACATTTAGACTCGTTCAGGCACAACCTGTATTTTCTCAGGACTTCAAAGATATCGCCGAGGTCCCTCAAATGCTCGGACACTAATTTACTCTTTACTTCCATGTCATCTATAAAGACTTCGATGCTCTTACCCATTTACAGCTCAAACATCCTGGTCATCATCCTCTAGTAGGTGGACCCAGCGTTCTTCAAACCAAAAGGCATCACCTTATAGTGGTAGATTCCGATGGGGATGACAAAAGCTGTATTTTCCTGGTTGTCGGTAGCTAGGGGTATTTGATGGTATCCTTGAAAGGCGTCTAAGAAGCTCATTCGAGGATGTCCCGCTGTTGAATCCACCAATCGATCTATCCAAGGCATAGAAAAGGGATCCTTCGGACAGGCCTTATTCAGGTCCGTGAAGTCCACGTAGACTCGCCATTTCCTGCTCTTATTTTTCACCACAACTGTATTGGCCAGCCATTCAGGGTAGAAAACTTCTTTGATAGCTCCTGCTTTCTTAAGTTTCATCACCTCTTCCTTCATCGCATCAGCATGCTCTTTTGACGGTCGCTGAGGGAGTTGCATCTTAGGCGTAACGGCCGGATTAACGTTAAAGTGATGGCATATGAAGTTTGGATTGACCCCTAGGGCCTCGTAGGCGTCCCATGCAAACACATCCATGTTTTCCTTGAGAAAATCAATTAGCTTTTCTTTCTCTTGAGGTGGTAGTTCCGAGCCGACTTGAAAAAATCTTTCCGGATCGGAGCCTACAAGAACTTTTTCCAAATTTTCACAACTTGCCTCCTTGGCTGATCCCCCATCACACGGGACCGGGGTCGTTAATTGCTATAAGTCATTCTCGGTAGGGGTTGAGGGCTCGGCACTCGGCCGTTATGAGATGGCGGACACCATGCATTGTCGGGCCATGGCTTGGTCTCCTATCACTTCTTTGACCCGACCCTCTGACGGGTACTTCACCTTTTGGTGCAAGGTTGAGGAGACAGCCCTTAGGGTGTGAAGCCAAGGTCTAGCTACAATGGCGGTGTAGGGCGAATATGCGTCCACCACTATGAAGTCCACCTCCACTATGTCCAAGCCTGTTTGTATAGGCAGTCTAATCTGGCCTTTCGGAGTAACGGTTTTCCCTTCGAAACTTACCAAAGGGGAATTGTATGCCGTCAAATCTTCGGGTCTCAGCTTCGGCCCCTTGTACAGGTCAGGGTAGATTACCTCCACAACGCTGCCCTGATCGACTAGCACCCTCTTCACATCATATCCCCCAATCCTGAGTGTGACCATTAGAGCATCATCGTGGGGCTGGATAGTTCCAACCTTATCCTCATCCGAGAATTCGAGCACGGGCGAAGCCATCCCTTTAGCCCTCTTAGACACACGGTCGTCAACTTCAGCAGGAAGTCGGGCCACCGACATCACTCTGAAAGGATGGAAGCTGGTTCTTCCTGGAACGGCGAGAATGACATTTATCGTGCCAATAGGTGGTCTCAAGGTGCTTTGCCTTGCCTCAACGCTCGTCTGTTCTTGTTGGCCACTAGAATGATGCAAGAGATGTCTTAACTTTCCCTCTCGGACCAGCTGGTCCAAGTGGTTTTTCAGATTTCTGCAGCCATTGGTGGTGTACCCCGGTTCTTGGTGGTATTGATAGTATAGGTTCTAGTTGCGTTTTGTGGGTCGCCTACCATCCTATTTGGCCATTTGAAGAACGGCTCATTCTTGACTTTCTCTAAGATCTGATGTGATGGATCCTAGAACACAGCGTGGACTGCCTGCGCCTCAACGAATCCAGGCTGCTCCGTGTAACCTCTTCTCGGCCGATTGTTGCTGCTAAATCGATCCGACCTGAAGTCCCTCCTCTCCTAAGGGACAACCTTTGCTTTACCCTTACCCATCTGCTGGTCCTTTTCGACCCTCTTGTACTTGTTGATTCGGTCCATGAGTTGGCGCACACTGGTGACCGGTTTCCCAATAAAGGATTTCCTTAAACCGTGCTCTGTCGGCAGACCTCTCTTGAAGGTGCTGATGACAACGTCATCATAATTGCCCTCTATCTCGTTATACATCTCCCAGTACCTATCCGAGTAGAGCTTCAGGGTTTCTCCTTCTCGCATGGATAAGAACAGAAGGGAATCCAAGGGCCGATGAACCCTACTGTTCATGATGAAGCGAGAGTCGAAAGTCTGGGTTAGCTGCTTAAAGGAATTTATGGAGTTTGGCTTGAGACCGTCAAACCATCTCATCGCCATGGGTCCCAAACTAGATGAAAACACTTTGCACATCAAAGCCTCGTCTTTGGAATGGATGGCCATCCTCTGGTTGAACTGGTTTACGTGCTCTACGGGGTCCGTCTGACCATTATATATGGCAAAAGTGGGTTAGTGGAATCGTCGAGGAAGTTCAACCCCCTCTATATTGCATGTGAAGGGTGACTGGGAGATTCGGTCTAGGGCCTTACTCATGGCGTCGTTTGTTAGGCCCTTGTAAGACGGACTTTTGTGGCCGCATTTGTGAGGTTGCTCTTCCTCATAGGAGAAGGTTTCACTTGGTGGGGTTCTCGACCTTCGCCTGTATTCGTTGTCCTCTTCATTGCTGGTGTTCGAACTGGGGGAATGACGCCTTCGCTGTGCTCGACGCAACTTCCTCTTCAGGTCGTCGATTTCTTGCTATAGAGCCCTATTATTGTCCCACTTTTGGGATGCATGACATTTCCCTCTCGATCGGCTTTTGCTCGTATGGGAGGTATTTACGCTACCCTCTCGTCGCTTACCTTGATCTCTTTCCCGTTCGAGGTTAAGAAAGTTGTCCTGCTGTTGGGAGTCCGCGGATCCCGTTTGGCGCAAACCTGATCCTTCCATTTCTAACAGTCGCACTTGTTGAGGCACAAGTTCTCCCCACAGACGGCGCCAATTGTAGGGTCTCAATTTGGGGCCCAAGCCCAACAAGTATGGGGTCTTGGTCCAAGGGGCTCAGAAACAATGAATTTGTAGAGAGTGGGTTACAGAACTGGGTCTTAACGAAGTGGTCAGTGGCTAATGTTGGGCTATATAACAATTAGACACAAATAAATCCTGTTAATGTCCATATATTCTCAGTCCGAGGAGATGGGATGGATGTTTGCTGATTCTTGCTCTAAGTCTTCAGTTATTTTTCTATTCCTCTGTTCTCTCTCATTTTTCAGTCCCTTTCCTCATGAGACTCCCTTCTTATATAGTCTCCTTGAAGCCATCATGGCCTTACACTTGTTGATTATCTGGACCCTCACTTGAGTGTTTATCCCATCGGACACCCCCTCCATCTTTCTGTGAGTTGTGGTAGCCAAGGTAGCACTGTTCATAGGTTTTCTCCACATTAATGCGGTCATAAAAGTAGTTGCAACGCATTTAATGTGGCAGCTGCAACCTCTCCTTGGACATTTTACGTTTCCTTCTTTGTCACGGGTTTGTGGGACTCGTCCTTGTTACTAATGTCCGTTGGGGTGAGTCCTTTTAGTAGGCAGAGTGCATGTTTGAGCCATACTCGTCACGTCCGAGGAGATATTTCTCCTCGGACTGCCCTTTAAATGTCTTCATGCCCACGAGAACTGGGCTGGAAGCCCTTTTGGCACCCACGTCTTCTCCTCGGACATGGTTGATCTTCTCGTATGGGGCCCAAGGCCCATTGTATGATCTTGGACCTTTGGGCCTTTGCCCCTACAATTTTAAAATAATATAAGTACACTACTAAATCAAAATATAATAAAAGAAATAACTTAACAATATAACCATTCTTTAGTCCCGAATTTCGTTCAAATTTGTAATATACCTGTATGTGTGTCTACAAAAATATATGTTTTTTTTTTCATTTTCCTTTTTTTTTTATACTGTATTTCTACAAGGTTTTTAAAAATCTTGAGAAGAATGAAAAAAGATTTCATACTATAGATATTCACTTATTTAGTGCTACATTATTTAAAATTATAAATGATGTGACACTTTGTATACAGCTAAATCTAAAAAAATAAAATCTTAAACATGAAATGGAGAGGATGAACGACATCATTAGAAAAGCAAGTTGGTGGTTGCCAAGAGCTTTATAGTTCAACTAGAACCTCTTGATGATGTTTTCAAAAGAGGTGTCTAAGGTCACTCCTAACTTTAGCTAATTGACAAACCGAAACTTAACGTTGCCACACAAAACACTTGCCATAACTTGATTATAAGAACCTATGTTTTTATTTTTTAAAAATTATAAAACTTAATCATAAGAAGTAGATGCCCCAAAAATGATTCAGTTGATAATCAAATCATGTAATATTAATTCAATGGCCGCCAATTTTTTTTTTTTTTCACAACAAATTTCACTATTGCATTATTGATCATGTTATTCTGATTTGGGTGCCCACTAGCATAATGCTGTTATATGTTTTTTGAGTTAGATTTTAGGTTCTAAGTTTATTTATTTTTGAAATTCTATATTAGAGTGAAGGAATTTTAAACCTGAATAGAAATGCAAAGAAGCGTCAATTAATCTATAAAGTTCTTCATTTCATGAATAAAGTATAAATTATAACAAAAAAAAAAAACATTTTTATTCTTAAAATTTCTTTCGCATATCTTCCATCATATAAATGCTTAAACAGAGCATTCATCCAAGACTTCAAATGAACTTTGCAATTGAAAATTCTTCTCCAAAAAAAAAAAAATTGCAATTGAAAATAAATTATTTTAACAAGAAACAGATTCTATAATGGGCTAGAGGAGTTGAGGTTGTTGCAAAGGGAACACATAAAAGTCCAGTTTTTTATTGAGAACCCAATAAAGTCTGATAAATCCCGCTAGGTCAACGGCCCAATACAGAAAACAAGCTTATATTTGTGGGTTTGCACTTTGCAATCATTTAATTCACATAAGAATTCAGTCATTTTTGGAACAATCCAGTTTATTAGAACCCGCACAAAACTTATTAGAACGAATTCTAGTTAACTTAATTAATAAAGTATCTAAAAATTGAATAAGAGATTTGAGATTAGACTACTAGGAGTTGAAACTCACTTTAAAAAAAAAAAAAAAACCAAATAAATCACAAAGTTTTAAGTCTTCAATATTTTTTTATTCTTTTTAGGGTTTCATTTTCAACTCACTTTAACCAGTAAATCCATCTGAAATCAACAGGTCAACCAATCCGATTCCATGTGTGCTTTGATTGGGTTCCAAATTTTTTGTCAAGATTTTCAATCCAAATGACTTAAATCAATTGAATTTATATTAGATTTTGAGATTCTAAACTACAATTCATTAATCCAATTTATTTTTACATTTTGAGAGTTAACTTTGACGAGGTTGAAATATGAGATCAATTGAGTAAATATATGATCAATTGAATAAATTGTAATTAATTAACGCATATTAAATCAACATAGTTAAATTAAAACTCAATTTTTATAACAAAATTATCTCAACCCATCTAAGTCAATCCAATTCACCCCTAAGAAAAGCATCTTACACATCCGTTCTCCATCCGTTCTACAATCAGAAAATAATGCTACTTTTACCGATCCAGTTCTTAATGAAGCAATTTATCTTTAGTACATTATTTCATGCAATTCATTTTATGAAATGTGCAATACAACTTTCATTAAAAAAAAAAAAAAAAACTATATCTTTTAGACAATCCAAAAAAACAGATTAAACAATTAAAGAACAATTTCAAATATAATATTAAATGATTGCCCAAAAATAAACATTTAAAATAAATAAAAGGGCCTCACCAAAAAAAAAATCAAAGGGAAAATAAAGATATTTTTATAAAAAAAAGAAAAAGAAAAAAAAGCGATGTAGGGAAGATGATTGTTGAAAATATCAACGGTAAAGATGAAACACAACTGCCCACCTTCCCCATATCAATGTTGCAGAGAACTCTTTCGGACACAGTGCACTTATTGTTGCACAACGCCGATACACACAATCCCTGCTTTAACTTACAAGCAAAACCTTCGTGTTTATTTACACACAAATTAAAATTAAGCAGACATTGAAACAAAAACAATAACACAGAAAATAGAGAGAGAGAGAGACATGAGAGGCTGAGTGAGTGTTGGGTATATATATAGGTGAAGGGGTAAGCTACGATTAGGGTTTTGTGGGTTATGGAGCATGAGGATGTAATTACTAAAGTACCCTTTTCTGTGGTCATTTTTTATTGGAGCGGGCAAGGGTATTAAATGGGCTTGGATTTTGACCCGGCCTGCTTAAAATGTTTCCGGGCTTATGTTTTACATTTTATTTTTATTTTTATTTTTGGGAAATTATTATTATTATTGGTAATATGGCTATGCAAATATTAAATAATTGTAAATGAGTCTGTTATAAAAAAAGCTACAAAATAGCACAGTCTCGTCAAAAACCAGCAAGTTCTCCACCACATGCAGTAGGTTATCAAAATACAAATAGTCACTAGATTGGTTAGTTCTTAGCTTAGCAAATGCATCAGTACACTAGTTTACTTCTTTAAAATATGTGGAAATTTTTCAATAGGGTCATGCAATCATTGAGCAAGGGCTCAATTATAAGATTATTCAAGGAATGGTTGTACATTAAAGTATTATTTTATATTAATTCTCCCCCCTCCCCCGAAAAAAAGAAGTAAAAAACAAAATATTAGTTTATGGCTCTATGCAAATTTTTTTTTTTGACGAAATAGCTTTATGCACTTATTATATGAATAGTGCATCCCATAATGACTATGACTCTTAAACTACCACAAATTATCTGATGAAGTGAATATTAGAAAGAGTAAGACTTAGGTACAATATTTAGGTGTTGTTCCTTAATTAAATAGCCACATGGCTAAATCTTAAGAGAGGAACCTAAAGAACAACACCTAAAATACTGTATCTAAGTTTTGTCCTATTAGAAATATATATAGGGGTATTTTTGGTGAGTATAGGGATGTGAATGCTTTGCCAATTTATTTATTTATTTATTATTATTGTGGGAGGCTAGTAGAATTGGTACCATTGGGCCTGGTCCAAGCAACATAAAGACCCAATTACCAACTAAATTGACCTAAGTAGGCCCAAGAGGACTAAAGGAGAAGCCTTTAACTGAAGAGCATTTTTGCTCGAGGGAAGTGCTTGGACGAAGATTGCTTGAAGAAAGCAAGACGAAAACTATACGAGGTCGGGGCATGTGACCCGAGGGAGACAATAGTGACCAGTATGGATACGGACGAAGGGAAGTTTCTAAAAAAAACATCTATCATCTCTGCATTAAATGCACTGCACTAACTGTACTAGTCACATTAATGGCTAAATGACACCTGAACGGTGCCAACACAAGTTGTAATCTACTCAACATGGCCTCAAAAGGAAGAATGAGACAAGTATCCTGAAGGAAGATCAACAACCCCCCATGTGGAAGGTCAAGATTGAAGCAAGAGCACTATAAAAGATAAAAGATTCCCAATAAATAGGGATTAGATCCCTACTATTAGAGAGAGAAAATACTTATTTTTGTAATCTATCTAGTGTAAAAGGCTCTTTGGCCATTCCAAGGAAGATTAATCAAACAGATTGTCCTTAAAAAACTAGTGTAAACCCAATTCAATTGTCTTTCTTTCTTTCTTTTCTTTTCTTTTATTTTTTATTTTTTTATTTTTTTATTTTTATTAATCTTTGAATCAAAATATACCTTTTAGGAGTCCAAGTGTTTGTTTGAAAACCCATTTCTACAAATTAATTGTGATGAACATTGATCCAAGCCCAATCATCATTTGGGCCTTGGATTTTTGTCCCATACAATTATTTTATTATTATTATATGAACACTTTGCCGATTCCAATTATATAAGATGGAAAAGTTCAGGAATAAAGGGTGCGTTTGTTTCGACTTCAAATGAATTCCGGAAATCAATTTTCGGAAAATGGAGCGTTTGGCTGTGACGGAAAATATTATTTTCCGGAAATGAATTTCCTGTTGACCGAAATTTGAAGCCTTGACCACGGAAATGAAAATCTGCCTTCATTTTCACTTCAATTGATTTCCGTGGCTTGCAAAACGCAGAGAGAGGGAGAGAAAAAACAGAAAACACAACACGCGAGCTTGAAAGAAAGAACAAAAAAAAAACAATCTACCTCACACCCAGTGCTCCGATCCGGCGAACGATCCAGCGAACGAGCGTTTGAAGTCGATTCAAACGCACCCCAAACGGCGATCGAACCTCACACCCAGAGCGCCGCGAAGATCGCGCCGTCGCGAGATCGCGCAGTTGATCGCGATCTCGCCTTCGACCGAGATCGCGATCGACGGCGCGATCTCGCGAAGCGTCGATCGCGATCTCGCGCCGTCGCGAGATCGCGATCTTGCCCACGCCGTTGATTGCGATCGACGGCGCGATCTCGCGAAGCGTCGATCGCGAGATCACGCTGTCGCTGTTGATCGCGATCTCGCGCCGTCGCCGTCGCCGTTGATCGCGAGATCGTTGATGATTTTTTCTGGATTTGTGTTTTCCTTCTTCTTTTCCAAACACCAGAAAATATTTTCCGGAAAATTTTTTGAAATGCAACCAAACTCATGGAAACATTTTCCTTTTCCGGAAATTAGCATTTCCGGAAAATATGTATTTTCCGGAAAACGATTTCCAGCAACCAAACACAGCCAAAGTATTAACAATAATTCAATTCTTGGTTATCCAAAAAAACAAAAATCAATTCTTGAGTGAAATGAACCGTCTTTCTTTGGCTAGCTTATACTAAATAAAATTGACCGTGCTTCGTCATTATAATTGAAAAAGTTTGTCCAATTCGTCGTTAAATAGAATGTCAAATGTCCAATTCATTTCTTCAATTGGAGGGGATCTTTTTTCATGGAAGAAGAAACGTAAACGTAACATTTGAAAGCAAGATCCATTTTTATAAAATGTTTGTTTCTTTTTTATATAATGTTTAGTTTTCATAACAAATCCAAAAATTTCAAGAGGATTTTCATAAAAGGATTGCTGCCACGGTAATAGGACCAAGGATGTCAATACCGTACCGGAGGCCGTACCGGTTTGGCCACCGGTACGATATATTTCGGATACCGGTCAATACCGGTGTACCGTTTCGGGTTTACCGCCATTTTTTATATTTATAAATATAAATATATATATATATATATATATGTGTGTGTGTGTGTGTGTGTGTGTGTGTATGTATGTATGTGTTTGTGTATATATATATATTATAATAAATATAAAAGTTTACCATAAAACATTTCCTCAATTTAGAACTAGTTATTCATGGTTTTAGACTTTAGTATCAATTAAAAGGGAAAAAAAATAAAAAAATAAAATAGAAAGCTTAAAAGTTACCATTGCATACTAAGAAAACAAATAATACTAATAAGTTAATACAAATAAGTTACCATTTTGTCCTAACAAAAATTCAAAAATTACAAAACTTAAAAAAAAAAAAAAAAAATCTTTTTTCTGTACCGGCCGGTACGCCCGGTACCGGCCGGTATTGCCCGAAATTGGCCGGTATGACCGGTACGAGGCCGGTACGGCCGGTATTTTTTCCGGTACGAAACAAGGGGGTCGAGTGTACCGGATTGCTGGCCGGTACGGTATATTCCGGCCGGTACGGTACGGTATTGACATCCATGAATAGGACAGTCTCCTCTACCTCCATCTTTCTAAAAGCAAACTAAATGCGGCTAACTTCATCTTTCTTCAGAACATACCATAAAGCAAACTAATCACAGTTTTATTGGACCATAGGTGGTGGTTAGCGGAGTTATCTTTACCCCTTATCGGACCGTAGGTAGTAGTGGGTGTACGCACAAAGTCTCATCATCTAATTTTAAGTCATAAATCATGTAATAGACATTTCAACCATGGCTGAAAATTAAAGCCTAAAGCCTGTAAGGTAGCCTAAAATTTTCAGCATTAAACGAATTCTATTCTTGAGGAAGAAGAAACTCTTTACAAGCCGAAGACATATTCCAAAACACACATTTAAGAATCCAAAAAATTAAATCTTTTCATATCATGATATAAAAGAAATCCATGGATATTCGATACTATAAAAAAGGCAGACTCAATACGCACAAAACAGTTGTGAAATACATACACATAAGTTAAGAAAACATGGGAATTGGAGAAATAGAAATGAGCCTAATGCACCAAAAATCACTGTTCTGTTTCTCACACGGTTATTTTCAGCAACAATTCCACTGCCAGTTCTTGATTAAGTAAGAAGATGCAAGCCCAAAACCAAATACCACAATATAGAACCATGAAGCAAATAGCAACCTACAGGCCCTGATCAATCAGGTAATCCCCCAACCTCTCGACAATTATGTTACACTGTCCAGGGGTCAAAGGTTCATCATATATACCGAAAATCAAAGCTTGGCCGGTTTTCTTCACAGTGATACCACCAGCACCCTGCATAGCAAATTGACCAACAAAACTATGAATATATATATAAACATGCAACAATAAAAATATATATTCTTGGCCAAAGCAAGAATAAGAATAAAGTAGAGAAAGCACTTATAATTGAATGCTACCACATGAGCCATTACTTAATGAGAAATTTAGCTGGCATGTATCAAACTAAATATGACAAACAAAGTCACCCCACGAAAAGAATTAAAAATGCTAGTGAAAATTCTGGATTGTAAACTATTTCTCATAAAGATTTTATTCAACAACTTTTTCTCAGTATTATTAGAGATTTCACCCTTTATTAGGAGTCCAATTTGGAAAGGGGTGGGGTTTTGAAATAGGATTATGAGGAATCCTTTTTGTAAAAGGCATGGGGTTTGATACTCACTTATGAATGGGGCCGCCGCCCTTGTGGACTGATTATGCAAATTTCATCATCAAAAGAAAAATGAAAAAGGAAATCAGGACATGATTATAGATCCAATTATACTCAAGGACAACTCATTTCTTCAAAGAACTTGCTCTTGCTTTATGAAAGTAAAGCAAAAGCAATTTGAATTCAATGTGTTGGTGTGGTGTCCTTGTCTGTCTGCACAAGAGACTGTTATTGACAGGGACTAGCAAATTGTGAGCAACGATGACTGAGGAATAATAGAGAGGGTCCCACATGTGAGATTCATTTGCTCTATTATTATTATTGTTTTAAGGGGTAGCCAGGTACATGGTTGATGGTTCACAATAACCTTAAAATAGAAGATAAAGCTCTCAATTGAGTCTTTCAGGGACATTACGGGGTGCATGTAAGAAATTATAAGTCAAAAGGTGCATAAGAAGTCAAGAGTCCATGACAAGGTGCATGTAAGGGGTCCATATAATAATTTGAAAGTCAAAAAGTGAAACAACCATGAGTCCATGAGGCACAGTAATTATGACCAAGTTCGTATAAGAAATTGTATAACCTTATCTACACATTGAAAAATAATGAACACTCAATAAATGAAAATGGAAGATTAGGTAAGATTTTATTATTATAACTAATTGGCAGATTAACATATATGAAAACATACTACATGGACTCAAGATACAAGTGTTGTGTGCAGGCGTGTGCTCAGGAGTTGAGGCTTTCCAATCCCAATCTTGTAGCATGGCAAGGAAATTTATTTGAAGCATACAATTTTATTTCATCTATGCATAAGGAAAGGCAAGTTTCTACATAATATATCTTAGAGAGTACTCAACCCCTATTGCCAATATTGTATAAGGTCTACATTATTTACGAGTGTCACATAACATGGGTGTGGAACTATGGTATGCACTAAGAAACCCCTAATGTTTCAGCATACTTTTAACAACTAATCTTATACAGCTACTATATGAAGATTTTATACAGAATAGCTCAAACAATAATAACATTACTATCATCAATTATCAACCACCGTAAGAGAAACATAAAAATGAAAGGGGGTATAAAAAGAATAAAAAGAGCATACAACACCTTTCATGAATAACAGCTACTGCCTCAAGATCAACAAAAGAATTAAGGTAAAACCATCAATCATAAACCAATGTATAAGAAACAATGAAAGAAAAAGAGGAGAATTAATAGAGCTTAAAAAAAACACCTTCTTTCCACGAATAACAGCTCCAGGCTCTCCCTGAATAACCATGTACTTTGTGCCACCAAGGTGTAACCCAGTTGGGGCAAGAGTGCCAGGTTCATCAAAATCTTTTATGATGGCAGCAACTTCTTCTGGCTTGAACTGCAAAAAACCTCACCGTTAGTTTGCAGCTACATCTAGATTTTACAATAGAAGAAAAGAAAGCATATCCTAAAAGTATAAAATATGCTTGAAATGTAAAACCAACTTATTCTCTCTATTCTAAATAAGCCCTCTCATGCATAAAAAGTTACCAAAAAGGATACGAATCGAGCAATAAAAACATGGAAGCTTAAATGGTACAACTCAGAATCAATTTTGAATCATAAACCAATATCACCATCCGATTTTTATCACCAACAACAAATCCTTAGTCCAAAAACAACAGGGTCGGCTATGGACTCTTAATAGATTAATTGGGTCGTTCATATAAAAGTAACATTTCCAAGGCCATAAAGAGATACCCAACTCGTAGATAACCTAATACCAAGTCCAAAAGCAAATCAATGTGGTAATTATCAACATTAGCATAGCAAACTCATTGATTTCGTTTAAAACAGCATTAATTTCATATGAATCTGCCTTTGATACTGCCTTGTCATACACATGCCCTTGAGGGGAACGAGTCACCCTTCGTGTTCATCTCCTCATCCTGACACATCAGTCTGTACGGTGGCTTTCGATCGCACGTTCGATAGGATTTCCGAGGTTAGAATTCCCTTTGATTTTGATTTTAAGCGGGCCCAAATAGTTTGTGTTTAGCCACTTTTGATAATGTTATATATTTGTGGAACCCCAGCATTAGAAAATTCAAGAGGTTGCCCGATACTTGCTTAGGAAAGTTAGTAACAGTATTTTCATACAAATCAATAATGCCTTTGATCTAGTCATTCATATTACTTGTTCATCCACGCAACTAAGCTTAATTCAACGATCAAACAAGTTTAGTCAACCAATCCATTGTCGGAAACCAAATCAATACAAAGAAAAAAACAAAATCGTAAAATTCAAAATTTTCCTCTCCAATCCAACGAATTTCACCGAAAAATCCCGAATCCAAAACCTAAAATTTCTACAGATTCAAAATCAAATCACATTAATTCCATCCAAATCAATTGCGGAACTTCAGTGACATCCAGATCCTCAAGATATGAGACGGATCAAGGTATAAAACATTTTCCTGATAAAATTTTCCGAGAAAACAAACAGATTCAAAAACACCAATTCTCCACATAGATCAATAAAAAAAAAAAGAAAAAAAATTCAGAAAAATAAAAATCGAACAACTGAAACAACCAGATCTAACCGAATTCTGAAAATCAAAACCAAAAAAATCTGAAAAAATTTAGAGAGAGAAAGAGAGAGAGAGGAAGAGGACCTGAGGGAAGGTGGCGCTCTGAGCCCAGACGCTGCCGTCGTGGCCGATGATGGCCGCGGCGGAGAGATGCTGACCCTCGATGTCGCACATCAGATGATCATCAACGTAGGTTTGCCACGACATCTTTTCAATCTCAAAAATCAAATCCTCACCGTTGATTTCTTTCTTAATTTATTATTATTATTTTTTTTTACGTTTCAAAATTCTCTGATCTCTAGTGATTTGCAAGGTTAATTTGGTTCAAAGGAGAAAGGTATAAATAGTGAGAATGGAAGGGGCGATTGGTAGAAAGAGCATATGGTGTGGGGCCCACTTTAAGAGGACCGTTATGATTAGGACCAGTCGGTGATGTAATCTTAGCCCTACGTTTTTCAGGCATGATTGAATGAGTGCCGTTCACGTTCTCAAAAAGATACTTCTTTTTCTATCGATGCTAGATCTCCATCTTCTACCGTACATGTGGACACGTGGTCGCTTCTTCTTTTTCTTTTCTGTTATTTATTTATTTTTTTTTTTTTTACTTTTCTACCTCTAATGCTTCGTTGTAAATTTTGGGTCAAATCTGATAATTTTTTTTTATTGACCGAAAAATGTGCGTATAAAAAGTTGTAAAATGTTTTTATTTCAATAGAATTTTGGAAAATATTTTTTAATCTTGGCTTGCACAAACTCTCCTCTCTCTCTCTCTCTCTTCTAACTTGGCTCGCACAAATCCTCCATCTCTCCTATCTTTCTTTCTCTTACATTTAACAACGGTTTGCAATTATAGTGGTGGTGTGCTCCGATGTAGTGGTTGTTGCACTAATCAATTTTTATTTTATTTTATTGTAAATCCGATCAGGATTTACACTAACCTTGTGAGTTGTGAGATAAGGAAACGTTTTCATCGCACGTCTTTTAACTTGGCTTGTAGGGACGAAGTCGGGACTTGGAGTTAGGAAGGTGATTATGTTGCTAGCTATATGCCGCAGCTCCGATCTTTAAATCTATTGCTTTACTGATAAGGATTTTTGTTTAAAATTTTTTAAATCGCTAAGTTGTTTGTTTTGGGTAAAATAAATTGATTGGGCTTAATTTTTTTAGTTTTATTATTGGTAATTTTTGTTTTTAGGCTAATTTTTTTGGGCTTGTATATTTTGTTTTAGATTTAATCTATTAATTTTTCATGTTCTTTAAAAGGTAAAAAATGCTAAAACTACAAAATTTTTACAAATTACTAATGTGGTGAATGGTTATTGATAAGTAAAAAGTAACGTAAGTGTACGAACCAATAAAAATTTACTACCTTAATAGTTTGTATAAACGTTGTAAAAAAGCTTGTACAAATCCTCCATCCCTCTTGTCTCTCTTTCTTTCACAAATGGATCCCGGGTCACAGACTCACAATTTCAGATACTAACAATGGTCATTATCCTTGAAAAATAACAGTTTGAAATTATAATGGTTGTACGCCCCAACATGGTGGTTGTTGCACTAATCAAATTTTATATATTTTTGGGTGAATCCAATCGGGTTAGCACCAACCTTGTGAGTTTTACATAGTGGTAGATTAGGTTGTGAAATAAGAAAACGTTTGCATTTTACGTCATAAAAAACATCTGAAAATCTTTTTTTGCAACCATTTGAGAGAATACAATCAAACACTACATATATTGTGTATGTGAGATTCAAACCCAAATTATCTTAGAGTTGTGGTGTGCCTTTATATTAAAACTTCTTTCCTTCTCCATTGTGTGTATGTTTATTTCTAAAAAAAAAAAATCATTTTTTTTTTTTTGGAGAGAGTTTCAACTTATGCTTTCGCTTCTAATAATAATTCTTTATCGTCAGATTAAGACACCAATAAGTTTTTGATATAGTCGGGGATTGAATTTCAAATCTTTTATAGAACCATCAAAGACATTATTAGTTAAGTTACAAGTTATGAATAGTGCAAAATTATTTTTATAAGGTAAAATTTAAGTATAGTTATTGTGTTCTACCTTAAAGGGTACGTTTGGTACACTAAATGAGGATTGCAATAGGAATTGTAATCTTTATTACTAGGAATAAAATGTATTGTAACGTAATAACTAAACATATTCATTAGTTTGGTTGTGAGTTATAACATTAGAATGAAACTTAGCATTTATTTTAGGAAATTTCTTACTCATATAATTATATCTCTTTAAAAATTGTTATTTTTAAATTTAAGAGAGATATGTGTTATTTTTTATGATTTTTTATTTTTACAATTGTCAGATGTATATGGAAAGTTTGTTTATTTGAAAATATATTAAGTTTTGAAATTATTGCTCTTACTAAGGAATAACTAATACAACCTTTTAAGGATGAATATTTATTCCTCATTTTGAAGAATAGCTATTACATTGCAGCGCCTATTACAGTCTATCAAACATGCTCTAAGTTTTTAATGGAATTAAACCAAATGATTGAATTGAACAATCAAATAAAAATGACGTTATCATTTTCAATAACAAATAAATTAAAAAAAATAGGTTGTGGACCTTCCTTTTTTTTTTTTTTTTTTTGGGTACTAGCATTGTATATTAACCCAAAGATTGTGGAGTAACCATAAAAAGAAAAAATTCACTATTTTTTTTAAAACTTTTGGGTCCCAGATGAGTTGTGAGGATAATGTTGAACCGTCCTATCTTTTTTTTTTTTTTGTTTTATTTTGTTTTTATTTTTGAGAAGACAACGGTCCAATCAATTATGATAGATTCTAATACGACGCTCGTATCAAACATGTATGATTTCATGTTTCTAATTTTTGCGTTTAGCTTAAGCTGAAGCTCTACATGACTCCCATAAAAATATATATATATATATATAAAAAAAAAAAAAAAAAGGTCCTACTTGGCTAGGAAAAAGAAAAATTCTCGGACCAACGTTGTTTAATTTATTTACTCGATTGGGTCTTGCATCACATGGTTTTGACCCTCTTATTGATAATGTGAAATAATGCCAAAAAAAGAAAAGGAAAAAAGAATTTGATTCTTTTAATTATTTGATTTTTTTTTTCTCTCAAAAACAAAATTATTTGATTTTTTTTCCCAAATAACATAGGTGGATTATTTGAATCAGACGTGAAATTTTTTTTCTTAAGCTAGATCAAAGTCAAATACCACTTCCGCATGTTTATGTTTATTATTTACAAGTGAGTCCTTTAACACAATTTCATGTGCTAGTTAAAAAGATATTAAGGGTTGGTGTTTAAATAATTTAGCGTAATTCTATAGTTTATCTATCTTTTTATTTAAAAAGACATTTGTAGAGGACTTTTTTTTTGTTTTAGCCTTTTGCTTTATATTGAGCTACAAAAACAAACAAGTATTGGGTATTGTAGGCTCACAATTTGGAGCCTAAGCCCAAAGTGTATGGACTCTTGGCCTAATGAGCCCAATATAATAAATTTGTAGAGAATGAGTCAAAAAATTAGGTTCTAATGAGTTGGGCAATGGCTAGTATTAAATTGCATGACGATCAAACACAAATAAAGGATGCTGATTGTTAAGGTCCAAAAAATCATAGGACCCAAGCCCAAAGAAATAAGCACAAAGGGCCATGGAAAAAGAGAAGAAATGGTAAGCCCAAAAGGCTTGAAACCCAAAAAAATAAAGAAAAAAAGGCAAGCCTGGAAGTTTATAAGAAAAGAAGAAAGAAAAAGAAAAGAAGCCCAGATCAGAAGATTGAAGAATTACCAGCGTAAAAAGAAAGCTGAGTCAGGATCCTTAGAGGCTGCCAAAAGGCTCGGGATCCCCGAGGCGTGTAACACAGTTAAGAAAGGATTAAGACAGCTCAAAGGAAAAAGCCAAAAGAACACAAGAAACAGAGGATGGGCACGTCTTTCTCAGGTACCAAATGATCCAGCAAGAAAAGAAGAAAACCTAGAGTGACTTCTCATAGCGCAAGTGGGCGGTACCTCGGGGAACCAAAATGAAGGAGTATAAAAAAGGGAGTAGCAACAAAGGGCTTTCAAACCGGTAGAGTGAGATTCTGCCCATTTGAAAAAAAAAAAAGATAAAGAAGAAGGACGGCTAAAAGCTGAACCATGAAGAACGCGACCTCAGCACACTCCGAAATAGGTAGTCAGCCATGGACTTTCGAAGAAACAACACTAAAAGGAAGGAAAGAATGAAAAACAGGGAAAACTGAACCTTCTAGGCGATGGGCACAACACAGGCTCTGGTACCTAGGGGGCAAAACAAGGGAATCAATAGTTCCCTGGGACTCCAAAATAACACTATAAAAAGGGGGAAAGGATTGCGAAGACGGATAGGGAAAAAATTACAACAGAATCATTGAGAAAGTTCTGTCGAAAAGAAAACTTAGAGAAATTAGTAAATTATCTCCCGGTATCCCAGAAACAGCCACTATAGCACATACTCGGATTCAAAAAGAATCAAACTTTGCAACTCTTAGAGGCTTGAATAGCCATCTAAGACTGTAATTTTTGAACTTACTTGAACCTTGTATCATGTCTTAGTGAGCACACTGTAATCATAATAAAGAAAATTCAATGAAGCATTTCTAAATGATTTGAGGATCCCTAACCATAACTTTGTACATTTGCTATTTGTTTTGTACTACTTTTGCTATTTTGATTGTTGTTCAATATAAATATCCTCGTTTACTAGTTTATGAGTATTGTAGGAAGTATGCCCTATGCACCACTTGATTCTTAAACAGCCCTTTAGTTGCGGTGAATCAAAGCCCAGTCCACCAAACAACAACTATTTGGCCCAGGATCCTTGGGCCTGAGTGCTAAAGAAAAAACACTCTCACACTGATATCAATAGACTTTCAGTCCGAGGAGGTTAAACCTGTATATAATGATCACTCTTGGATATTAGAGTGATTTAGATTGCTATCACATTTTTTCTCTCTCTATTTTTCGATCCCTTTCTCATGGAGGGTCTCTCACATTATATAGCTCATTTTGGATCATCTTGATCCTATACTTGTTAATCATCTGAGTCCCTACTTAAGTACTCGTCTCATCAGACACTCCTTTTAGCCTTCTGTGAGTTGTGGTAGCTAAGGCAGCACTGTTCAAAAGTCTTCTTCACATAAATGTGGCCAGAAAAGTAGCTGCAATACATTTAATGTGGTGGTAGCAACTTTTCCTTAGATATTTTGAGTTTCCTTTTTTCTCGTATGTTCATGGGGCTCATTTTTATCGCTAGAACCTTTTGGAGGGTTACTTTAACTGCTAGAGTACACACTTGGGCTACATTCGTCGTATTCGAGGAGGGATTCCTCCTTGGATCACCTTCCATTCATTCTCCGCTTATGAGACTTTAACTAGTAATCCCTTAATAACTATTTGCTCCTTTTTAGACTTGTCAATGTCCCGGATAAAACCCGAAAACCCAATATATGATCTTGGGCCTTTATTCCTACAATAGCCCTTCAAAATTCCGGTTTTTCCCTCTTATCCGAGGAAGAAAAGTGGGATTTTGATTTTTAAGGGATAAAACCCACTAATTCTTTGATTCACATGTGTGGGAATGCGGTTTTATGTGCCTCATAATTGTCACTGGCGCTTCATAGTCCACAAGGCGTAATTAATTACTCCAGGCGGTTTTATGTCCCCTGTATCTAACGGTGAGACGCTAATCCAACGGTTGGCATTTCTCCTAGAATTTTGAGCGGGAGTATTCCCACTTACTCTCTCCTTCTCTATAAAGCCTTGAGGGAAACCATTTTCCTCTTTTCTTTAAAAACCTTCAAGTGCTCTAGAGAATTCCAACGCCTCGTCTCATAAAACACTCTAAGTTCCTGAGTCTCCATAGCTATTTCTTGTGAGAATCATTCGCGAATCTTTCTAAAAGTTTTAGAGATTTAGCATACGTATTCCCGTTAAGTCTTTCATTTCGTTATATTCTTCTTTTTTCTTCTCGGCCTTCTTCCTCGGCATTTTTTCTTTTAGAAACCTTTTTCTGCGTCATTTCTGGCCACTTAGATGGGTAGGTTCAAGCACCTAGTAGATTCGCCGGCTGTTATGAAGGGTTTTAGGGCCAGATATATATCCCACAAGGAGTGGGTTTAGAATATTGTTCTCCGGACCGAATACTCACTGACAGAGAGACGGGTCAAGTCGTCATTCCCATGATTACTTTCATAGAGGGAGGAATGACGCTTCCCATGGGTAGGATAACCAGGGATTATTTGCTTAACCACAAATTGACCCACCACCAATACACCGCCAATATGTTCCGAGTTTTAGGGTGCGTAGATGCTCTAAACGACTAGATGAACCTTGGCTTCACATGGCAAGACGTTGTTCATTTGTATGAGTGCCACTCCCTTTCCGGGGGATATTACCTTAAATCTCGGTCCGACGAGATAAGATTGATATCCTGCCTTCCTAAGTCCAACAAAGGCTTGAAGGACGATTATCTGGTTGTTTCAGAGAATGGCATGATGGTCTTCACTGCCTAGTTAGGGCAAGAACACCAGGTGGGGTACTCTAGGATCAGGTCCCTTGGCTGGGATCTTAGTCTTTTGAGCTTTCCCTTTACTTGCTTTTAGTTATTTGTTTTCTCGGATTAACCACAATTTCCCTTTCGGGCGTTTTGCAGATCACATCGCCCCGAAGATCAATTTGGTCAACGTTCAAGCTCTCGATTACCTCCTAAGGTCGAAGATTTTCATGAGTGAAGACGGACAGTTGCGAGCCGCTCATCTGATTTTGGACTACGATTCGCTGTCTCGCATCTTCCAGGACGTAGGCCTAGCTATAAGGGCCGGGAGTCCCAGATTGGCTTGGATTGACGTCTCTAAGCCGGGATTTTTAGCTCAGAGAGACCTTCCACCCGTTCAGCGTGTTCTTCAAGGGGTAGCCGCTCCAAGAGAGGAGATAGATTCTACTCTCTCATCCCTCAAAGTTGAGATTGATCAATTTCGCTTTAACAAGGAAGGTGAAGTGTCGACAAGGCCAGTAGAGCTTTCGAACTCTGACACTGATCTTGACTGATTCTCCGCGGCACATTCTCCGAGGTTGATAGTTGCCCGGATCGATACTAGCCAAGAAGTAGAAGAAGGAGGCATGGATTTGAAGCAAAGGTCCGGTTTAAAGGGCCTAATGGCCAATAGGAATAAGGGACAAACCTCCAAAGATGTCCCCAAGGTACAAGTTCCTGCCAGCCTCCCTCCTCCTCCCTCGCCTCCCACTGACCTCGGGTTGCAGACTAATACAAATCTGAGGAGGAAAAGGACAGTTGATGATTTGAAGGAGGGTGAGGTCGGTCCTCAAGAAGATGTCAAACAGCAGAAGAAGGCCAAAGAGCCTAAGGATAAGAGGGCCAAGTCCGTGGACAGCCGAGATGAGGCTTTAGTGCGAAGGGGGCAGCATACTTGGTCCCCTCAGCTCGAGCTAGATGGTGCTCCCATTTCTTGGGATGCCACGCTTTGGGATTCCCAGAGGGGACAGGCTACATACCTTGCCGAGGCCTTACAACAGCCTCTTCTCCTCCCCCAAGATATGGATGGGCTCAAGAGTACCAGGAAGCCGAATCTCTTCATGTCGTTGAAGATGGACATTGCAATGGTAAACCAAACATCCTTCATCATATAAATTTTAGACTCTATGTTCACTTACATGTTGCATTTGTTTTAATAACCCTTCCACTACCTTTATGCAGGTTACCTAGCAAATCTATATGGTCGAGGAGTGGGTTAGGAACGCCCGAGAGGAGGTGAATGCTGATGTCTAGTCCCGCCTTGCGACTGAGAAAGTTGTTGGAGCCTTAGGTAGGAGAAGGAGAGCTTGTCCGAGCAAGTTAAAGAAGCTATCCAAACTGGTGATAGTGTCGAGGCGGGCCTGAAGACCACGGAAAGGCAGGCCAAGGATATGCTCCAGAAGCTGCACGTAATAGAGATAAATCTGGCCACCGAAAAGCAATTAGTCCTAGATCTCAAGGCACAGTTGCAAAAAGCCAAGGAGGCAGCTCGGGTGGCTAGGGAAGAAGCTGAAGCCACGGTGAAGGTTTTCTATGAGCGTGGGGTGCTGGACATGGAGAACAGGCTGATGGAGGAAGTGGCTTAGTTTGCAAGGATTACTGCACTGAGTCCTAGGGAGTGGCGATGGATTGGGCGGGAGTCCTTGCAGACTCCGAGTTGAGGAAGGCCAAGAATGTCTTCTTCCTAGAGGATATTCGAGAGATTCCTGAGTCGGACCCTCCTCTCGAGAAGCTCCTTTCTACCTAGGCCTCCATTCTTGACACCGACGTTCCTGAGGGGGCAAGAGTGGATAAGGAAGCTCAGCCACCAACGAAGGATAAGCCCTTCGAGGACTCCCTTACAATTAGGGATGTAGTCTCGCAGGCCAAGGATGTGGAATCTAAGTCCAAAACTGATGGTGCTCATTCCGAGGCTGCTGATCCCAAGAAAGATCCCCTCAAGGACAAGGCCTAGAATTCTAGATGTAGGATTTTCTTTTGTAGCTCTATTTTTGTTTTCCATTCTTGTGGTTTCTGCCACTACTTGTAATATAAATTTCCTTTAAATTAATGAATGAACTTTTTCTTCTATTCCTTGGGTTTTTACTTTCGTTGCTTTTAATTTTATTGTTATTATAAATGAGCTTGGACAGTTACTGCTCCATTTCCAACAGTAATTCATTATTGGCATTTCAAGAAATCTAACTAAGTGTCAGTAAGATAGAGATATTTTACATTCGTAATATGAATTAACTCTTATATAGTGAATGTTGGATCTGAAGGGAGTAAGTAATATACCTTGTAACTTACGTTTTGTCTAACATTTATAAAGGTGTTCTTTGAGTGTCAAAAGTAGTTAATTTCCCCTTAGTCTGTGGTCTGAGGAGCCATGCAGGATTTAAGTTCTGTTTAATACTTGAATAAATGTTAAAAGTAATTAATTTCCCCTAAGCCTGTGGTTCAAGGATCCATGCAGGGCTTAGGTTCTGTTTAACACTTGACCAGATGTTAAAAGTTATTAATTTCCCCTAAGCCTGTGGTCCGAGAAGCCATGCAGGGCTTAGGTTCTATTTAACACTTGAGAGTAAATGTCAAAAGTTATTAATTTTCACTAAGGCTGTGGTCCGAAGAGCCATGCAGGGCTTAGGTTCTGTTTAACACTTGAGTAAATGTCAAAAGTTATTAATTTCTCCTGAGCCTGTAGTTTGAGGAGCCATGCAGGGCTTAGGTTCTGTTTAACACTTGACCAGATGTCAAAAGTTATTAATTCCCCCTAATCTTGTGGTTCGAGGAGCCATGCAAGGTTAGGTTCTATTTAACACTTGAATAAATGTCAAAAGTTATTAATTTCCCCTAAACCTGTGTCCGAAGAGTCATGCAGGGCTTAGGTTCTATTTAACACTTGACCAAATGTCAAAAGTTATTAATTTCCCCTAAGCTTGTGGTCCGAGGAGCTATGCAGGATTTAAGTTCTGTTTAATACTTGAGTAGATTGAGAGACAAGAAGCACGATGCCTTTAAACAACAAAAGAACTTATTGAGAAAAGAAATTTTCATTAATAATAGTACATTTTCAGGTTGTTTACATTCTAAGGGCATGGTATTACATGCTCATCTAAATCTTATAGAAAATATGCCCCTATATCAGCCACTGAGGTGATGCGATATGGTCTTTCTCGATTTGGTCATAACTTTCCCCATGTTGGGTTTTTTGCAGTACCCAAAACTTTCCTCAACACTAAGTCACCAGGCATTAGTGGTCTTAGCTTTACTTTAGCATCATAACCTTATTTGAGTTTGTGTTGGTAGTACGCCAATTGGACCATTGCCCTTTCCCTTCTTTCTTCAATAAGATCTAAGGTTTTCTCTAGCAACTCATTGTTGCTGCTTGGACAGAATGAGCTAGTTTTTAGTGTTGGAAAGCCTGTTTCTAAAGGAATAACATCCTTGGCCCCGTAAGTCATCGAAAACGGGGTCTCTCCTGTTGATCTGCGAGGTGTGGTTCGATACGTCCACAGGACGTGTGGCAGTTCTTCCACTCATCTTCCCTTCGCATCATCTAACCTCTTCTTAAGTCCGTTCATTATGACCTTGTTAACAGCCTCGACTTGCCCATTCCTTTAGGGGTAGGCTAGGGTAGAATATCTATTAGTGATTCTCAATTCACAACAGTACCTCCTGAAGGCCTTACTATCGAACTGAAGACCATTGTCCGAGATGAGGGATTGAGGGACCTCGAACCGGGTAACAATGTTTTTCCAGACGAACTTTTTGGCGTCCACATCTTTGAAGTTCGATAAAGGTTCAGCTTTAACCCATTTAGTAAAGTAGTCAGTGTTGACGATCATATATCTTTTGTTCCTTACTGCCTTGGGAAAAGGCCCAACGATATCCAAGCCCCACTGAGCAAATGGCCAAGGGTTGGACAGTGGATTGAGGATCCCTCCTAGTTGATGTATGTTTGGCGCAAACCTTTGACACTGGTCACATTTCTTCACGTATTTATGTGCTTCTTTCTACATGTTTGGTCACTAGTAGCCTTGGGTGATGGCCCTATGAGATAAGGACCTGCCTCTTATGTGGCTTCCACAAATCCCTTCGTGTAATTCCTCCAGGATTAGTTTTGAGGTCTCAGGGTGTACGCAGAGCAAGTATGGTCAAGAAAAGGAACATTTATACAGCTTCTGGTCCTCGGATAACCAGAACTGAGGAGCTTTTCTCCGTATCTTGTTAGCCTTGGTCTTCTCTTCGGGCAAGATGTCTTCCTTCAGAAATAGTACAAGAGGGTCCATCCAGCTAGGTCTCACTCTGACCTGGTGGACATGGATGACTTCTCTTTTCGTCACTAAGGGTTTGTATAAATCTTTCACAAGGATGACCCGGGGTAAACTTTGAGCCGAGGAGGTGGCGAATGTGGCCAAGGGGTCGACATGTGTGCTTCCACTTCTAGGGATATGCAGTAAGCTAAAAGAATCGAAACGTGACTGTAGGCGTTTAATTTGGTCTAAGTATCCTTGCATTCTTTTGTCTCTTGCTTCTAATTCCCCATTCACTTGGCCAACGACCAGTCTTGAGTCCGAGAACATGTTTACTGCTTTTCTGCCCAGTTTCTGAACCATGGACATCCCCTCCAATAGGGCTTCATATTCAGCCTCATTATTCGTGGCCGAGAAACCCAGTCTTAGTGATTTTTCGATGGTAATCCTTTCAGGAGAAATCAGAACTAACCCCACTCCGGAGCCCCTTTGGTTTGTTGCGCCATCCACATATACTTTCTAGCATGTGGGCCTTTGTAGAAAGATTGCACCAACTGATTTTTCATCCATGTCTTGCATCTCTGCTTCTTCTTTTAACGAGGGTTCGACGAATTCAGCCACCAAATCTGCGAGGACTTGGCCCTTGACGGATGTACGAGGCATGTATCTGATGTCAAAGGCCCCTAGAATCATGCCCCACTTAGTGGTTCTCCTTGTATAATCAACACTTCGAAGTATGGACCTAAGTGAAAGCTAGGTTAGAACGATAACTGTGTGTGCTTGGAAATAATGGGGAAACTTTCGTGTAGCTTGAACCACTGATAGGATAGCCTTTTCTAGTGGTAAGTAACGGATCTCAGCTTTATGCAATGATTTGCTTACGTAATAAACTGGTCGTTGTATGCTGTCATCCATTTGTATTAGAACTAGGCTTACTGCATGAGGGGCCACAGCGATGTAGGCAAACAAGACTTCATCGGCCTCGGGACTAGACATGATTGGTGGCCGGGATAGATATTCTTTAATTTGTTGGAAGGCCAAAGCACACTCCTTAGTCCACTCAAATCCCTTCCATTTATTCATCAAGAGGAAGAAAGGTTTGCATTTGTCTGCCAACCGAGAAATAAAACGATTTAAGGCCGCAATCATGCCGGTAAGCTTTTGGACCTCCTTGGGATTCCGAGACAGTTGTAAGCTGTTGATAGCCCTGATTTGATCAAGACTGACCTCAATCCCCCTATAGGTCACCATATAGCCTAAAAATTTTCCCGATCCTACCCCAAATGAATATTTGGATGTGTTGAAATGATGCTTGTGTCTCCTTAGAATTTCAAAGATGTCCCCGAGGTCTCTCACGTGCTCGGACACCACCTTACTCTTTACCATCATGTCATTTATATAGACTTCAATACTCTTACCCAGTTACGGCTCAAACATTCTGGTCATCATTCTCTGGTAGGTGGACCCTGCGTTTTTCAAACCAAAAGCCATCACCTTGTAATGGTAGTTTCCAATGGGAGTGACAAAAGTTGTCTTTTCTTAGTCGTTTGTGGCCAGTGGTATCTAATAATATCCTTGAAAGGCATCTAAAAAGCTCATCCGAGGATGACCCGTGGTCGCATCTACAAACTGATCTATTTGAGGCATAGGGAATGGATCTTTCGGGTATGCTTTATTCAGATCCGTGAAGTCTACATAAACTCACCATTTTCTGCTTTTCTTCTTTACCACTATAGTATTGGCCAACCACTCAGGGTAAAAAACTTCGTTGATAGCCCCTGCTTTTTTAAGCTTCATCACCTCGTCCCTAACAGCGTCAGCATGCTCCTTCGATGGAAGCCGAGGTGGTTGCTTCTTGGGGGTAACAGATGGGTTAACATTTAGATGGTGGCAGATGAAGCTTGGATTAACCCCTAGGGCCTCGTAGGCGTCCCACGCAAATACATCCACGTTTTCTTTGAGAAACCCAATTAGCTCTTCTTTCTCTTGGGGAGATAGTTTCGAGCCGACTTGAAAGAAATTTTCTGGATCAATACCAACAACAACCTTTTTTAGATCCTTGCAATTTGCCTCTTCGGTTGATTCATTACCGGGCAATGCCAGGGTGGTTAATTGCTATAAGCCCCTTTTAGTGGAGGTCGAGAACTCAGCATTGGGTTGGTGTGAGATGGCAGCCACCATGCATTGTCTGGCCATGGCTTGATTCCCCACAATCTCTTTAACCTGGCCCCCAACTTGTACTTCACCTTCTGGTACAGGGTAGAAGAGATAGCTCCTAAGGCATGAAGCCAAGGTTTAGCCACAATAGCTGTGTAAGGTGAATAAGCATCAACTACAATGAAATCCACATCCACCACATCTGAACTGGCTTGTATGGGTAATCTAATCTGGCCTCTTGGAGTAACGGTCTTTCCCTCAAAACTTACTAGAGGGGAATTGTACGTTGTTAGGTTCTCGGATTTTAAGTTCAGCCCCTTGTACAGGTCGGGGTACATTACTTCCACAACACTGCCCTAATCTACCAGCACTCTCTTAACATCATATCCTCCAATCCTGAGTGTGACTACCAGAGCATCGACATAGGGTTGGATGGTTTCGATCTTATCTTCGTTCGAGAAGCCCAGCACCGGCGAGGCTTCCTTCTTGGCCTTTTTGGACTCCCGATTGTTATCCTCGGTGGATAGCGGAGCCATAGACATCACTTTGGGAGGACAAGAACTGGTCCTTCTCGGAGCAGTAAGAATGACATTTATCGTGCTTATAGGAGGTCTTAAGGAGGTGTCTCCCTGGGACTCCGAATTCGCCTGTCCTTATTGACCACTAGAATGGTGCAAGAGATGCCTTAATTTTCCTTCTCGGACCAGCTGGTCCAAGTGGTTCCTTAAGTTCTTGCAGTCCTCGGTGGTGTGCCCTAGTTCTTGGTGGTATTGGGAATATGGGTTTTGGTTACGCTTTATGGGGTCTCTTGCCATCTTATTTGGCTATTTAAAGAATGACTCATTCTTGATCTTATCTAGAACCTGATGCACTGGATCTCAGAACATAGCATTGACTGTCTGCGCGTCGGTAGATTCGGATTACCCTGCAAAGTCTCTCCTCGATCGGTTGTTGTTATTAAATCGGTCCGACTTGAAGTCTCTCCTCTCTTGAGGGATAATCTTTGCTTTACCTTTACCCAATTACAGGTCTTCTTCAACCCTTTTATGCTTGTTGATCCGATCCATGAGCTGGCGTAAGCTAGTGATAGGCTTTCCTGTTAGGGACTTTCTTAAACCATGCTCGGTTGGGAGACCGCTCTTGAGGGTGCTGATGGTGACGTCATCAATGTTACCCACTATCTCATTGTACATCTCCCAGTATCTGTCTGAGTATGCTTTCAGGTTCTTCCCTTCTCGCATGGACAAAGACAGTAGAGAATCCAAAGGTCGAGGAACCCTGCTACACGTGATGAAGTGAGAGTCAAAGGCTTGGGTGAGTTGCTTAAAGGAGACTATGGAGTTTGGCTTTAGGCCATTGAACCATCTTATCGCCACTGGTCCCAAGCTAGACGGAAATACTTTGCACATCAAAGCCTCGTCTTTGGAATAGACGGCCAACCTCTGGTTAAACTGGCTTACATGCTTTACGGGGTCCGTTCGACCATTGTACATGGTGAAAGTAGGTTGATGGAATCGCCGAGGGAGCTTAGCCCCTTCTATCTTGCGTGTGAAGGGTGACTTAGAGATCCGATCCAATGCCTTGCTCATGGCGCCGTTTACTAGGCCTTTACGAGATGGACTTTGGTGTCTGCATTTATGGTGGTGTTCTTCCTCATAAGAAAAGGTCTCACTCGGTGGGGTTCTTGACCTTTGCCTATAATTATCGTCCCCTTCATCATTAGAGGACGTATCCGAACTGGAAGGGGACTGCTTCCGTTGCGCACAATGTAATTTCTTTTTTAAGTCATTAATCTCTCGTTGCAGGGCCTTGTTATTGTCTTTCCTTTGGGACACGTGACTTCCCACCCTAGAATGGCTTCTGCTTGTATGGGTAGTATGCATACTACCCTCTCGATGTCTCTCTCGATCCCTTTCTCGTTCAAGGTTAAGGAAATTGTCCTGCTGTTGAGAACCTACAGGCTCCGTTTGGTGTGGACCTGATCCCACCATGTTTAACCATTGCACTTACTGATGCACAAGTTCTTCCCACAGACGGCTCCAATTGTAGGCTCACAATTTGGAACCCAAGCCCAAAGTGTATGGAGTCTTGGCCCAATGAGCCAAATACAATAAATTTGTAGAGAATGTATCAAAGAACTAGGTCCTAATGAGTTGGGCAACGACTAGTATTGAATTGCATGACGATCAAATACAAATAAAGGATGCTGATATCAATAGACTTTTAGTTCGAGGAGCTTAAACCTGTATATAACGATCACTCTTGGATATCAGAGTGATTTAGATTGCTATCATATTTTCTCTCTCTCTATTTTTCGATCCCCTTCTCATGGAGGGTCTCTCACATTATATAGCTCCTTTTGGATCATCTTGATCCTACACTTGTTGATCATCTGAGTCCCTACTTGAATGTTCGTCCCATCAAACACCCCTTTCAACCTTCTGTGAGTTGTGGTAGTCAAGATAGTACTGTTCAGAGGTTTTCTCCACATAAATATGGCAAAAAATGTAGCTGTAATGCATTAAATGCGGTAGTAGCAGCTTTTTCTTAAATATTTTGAGTTTCTTTCTTTCTCGTATGTTTATGGGGCACATTTCTATCGCTAGAGCCTTTTGGAGGGTTACTTTAATTGCTAGAGTACACACTTGGGCTACATTCGTCGTATCCGAGGAGGGATTCCTCCTCGGATCACCTTTCATTCATCCCCCGCTTATGAGACTTTAACTGGGAATTCCTTAATAATTATTCGCTCCTTCTTGGACCTGTCAATGTCTCGGATAAAGCCCAAAAGCCCAATATATGATCTTGGGTCCTTACTCCTACAGGTATAAATTATTGGGCCCGAATAAGTATTAGTCAATTTATTTTTCTTTGTAAGTTATTGGGCTTTTGGCCTATGTTACTTCACTACGTGGACATGGGTTGCGCCAAAAAAAACCTTTAGAATTTAAGATATTCTTTTAATTGTTTTATTCATATTTCTTTGCAAAAAACATATGGAGAATTATTTGAATCTCATGCGATAAATTTTGCTTAAGCTGCATCAAATGACAAATACCACTTCCTCATGTACGAGTGACTCCTCTATCACAATGTCAATGCTAGTTAAAGAGATATCAAAGGTTTCCTCATAACAAAAAAGAAAAAGAAAAAAGAGATATTAAAGGTTGATGATTATATAATCTATCTATTATTTTATTGTTAAGGAATTTTGTTGAGGGTTATTTTTTCGGCCTTTGTTTTACAGTGGACTAAAAAATACAAACAATATTGGGTATAAAATATTGGCCCAAACAAGTATAAGCACATTTATTTTTCTCCACAAGTTATTGGGCTTATGTCCCATGTTACCTCACGACAAGGGTTGGGCCTTGTCGTATATCTTATTTCCAACCTGGGTTGAACTTCGAGGCCCACACTTTAGAGGATTAGATTAACATAACTAATCCTCTAATTCAAGCAAAAATCATGAGTACCTCATCGCGAGTAGCTCACACATCCATACATGTTCACTACCTATTACCTAACACAAAACTCTCATATTTCATTTTCTCACAAGCAAGTTGGCCTTTCAACAACATCTTTAGTAGGAGGAAGATCATATTTGGTTTTCCAAGCTAGCAAATCTTAGACCTTTGATTCCTCTTCATTTATCCATCACCAAAAGCTTCACTTTTGTTAACAAATTCCACAAGAACATTTCTTATGCTTCTAGCAGCATCATTAAAATGTTTTAGTAGCTCCATAACTTCACAAAAGAAGCAAATTTCTAATAATCATAGCTCACTATTTGCTTCATTCTCCATCACTCTTGACTAATTAGCTATTGGTCATTATCTACACAAAATGATATATGCTTTTTGCAAAAAGAATTGACAGAATAACTAAACTGCTATTGGCATGCATTACCAAAGCGATGTTCTCCGCCTCTCTGTCCAATTATTAAAATTTAGCTTATTATCTTTTCTCTGATATTCATCATTAATATTTAATTTCACTGTTGAAGTTTATGTTATTATGCTGTAGATATTTGTGTTAATGTGTTAATCTCTTTAATTTTCATTGTTGGACACTTCTTACTTGATTATTAAAACTATTTTATTTTGTCATTGTTGAACATGTACACTTAAACTTGTTAAACTCTCTTTACTTTAATTTGCTAAATATGTTTGTTTAACATTACTCGATTTTTTTAATCAGTTTGTTGGACTTATTCATTCAAAAATGTTGTTTTTGGATATGTTACATTTGTAATCGTACTTGTCACCAAAAGCTACATGGTACATGGTATTCTTAGACACCATAGTAGCAGGTAACAATTAATATTAGTGTTGTTGGATGTCACTTTACTAGACTCATAGCTTTATTTACTATAAAATCTTTCATTGTTGCTTAAATGCTTTATGTCATAGCTACGCCACACCACATTTTATCTTATTTCACTTTTGAATTATTTTACTTTATATTTAAAGGAGAAATATAATGGTAATAACCAACCTAAGGTTGTCAAAATCGGGATCTTACGTAAGATTCTGAGAAGAAGGTGGGATTGTGGATCGGATCGTAGATTGTAATATCCTACATATTTTCATATTTAAAGCCAAAAACACATTAATAATGATTTTGTATGTTGAATAATCACATAAATTATGAATTTATCCATAAAAAAACAAAGATTTGCATTATATGATGTAATTTGCATGTCTTAAATCGCTACGTCTTTACTAATAAGACAAATATATTTATGTTTTGACCTAATGTATCTAAAAAGTTCAATAAATGTTTAATTAGCAACCAAATACCAAAATATATATCAACAATATGGAAATATTTTCCAAGTTCTAAGTTCCAAGTTTAAAATCTAAAATAAGTTATCAAATGGAAACTAGCTAATTAAAATATGAAATCCAAAAGCAAGATTAATATTAAGGTGAAGTGAACATTTAATTATTCTCATTATATGGTTTTTATGACCACCGTCTTAATCATCATCAACTATTTTATCATCTATGTAGACATTGTATATTTGCACACTAGAGCTGCAAAAGAGATCAAGATACAACTTTACACTCAACCATTCAAGTTATACTGCTCAGCAACAATTACAGAGCGTGCTCAAAAAAATCAATCAATCAATCAATATACAAATACAAGCATACTAATAAAATTATATATAAGAAAAACATTTCAGTAATATTATAACACAAATTAGTATATTGATCAAACAAATTTAATAACATTATAGCTTAAAATGTAGCAAAGTCAATATAAATTCTTCATTTGAAATAATGAAGCATTCCTTCATTTTTATTATAAGTGAACTAAAAACTAGAAAACATTTACTCAGGTTAACATAATTTTACAAAAAATAAAAATAAAAAGTCATTCCATTACAACATAGAAAAAAAAAAAAAAAAAAACCCTTAAAGTTTCATCAAAACCAAAAATTTATCCCTTTAAAGAAAAAAAAAAAAAAAAAACCAAAAACTGATGTTTTGGTACGATTGGTAGAATCGAAAGGAATACATACAATCCTATGATCCTATATGATCCTACATACGATCCTACCATTTTTACGATCTTAGTGCGATTTTAAACGTTTTGGTGAGGTGAAATCGTAAAATCATGCGATTTTACGATTCAGATCACGATTTTGACAACCATGAACCAACTGGTGACTTGTCAACATGAGTTCTATACTTAACTCCCTTCAAAGATTACAAGAATCAAGACCGGTGTTGTAAAGGATGTTAACCAGAATTTCTACTTCGTCTTTGCTTAATGACACTTGAGAAATGAGGCAATGACCATTGTGGATAGAATAGTATGTATTTGGATATTTGAAAAGTGGACAGGGGTTGGGTCCAGTGTCCAGTTGCATTAAACGCATCTGGATGATGCCATATGTCCATTATTGGGTGTCAAGATGGATTTAGTACAACTGGACAATGAACCGATCCAACTATCGAAGTCCTTGGAAAGTAGGTCAAAAATAGCAAAGTAGTCAGGGGCGGAGCTGTGTTAAAGGTTGGTCCCCCCAAAATTTTGAAAAATTTTAAATTTTATATATATATATATATATATAAAATTATTTTAATATTTTCAAAGTTTAGTCTATAAAAATAAGAGTTGGCCCCCCTCAAATATTTGAATTAGTCCAAAGATGCTCTTAAAAAAAAAATTGGTTTAATAGTTATAGAGATATAACTTTATTTTTCGCAATTTTATTTTTTATTGTAAAATGTTGTCTTACTTCTGTTAAATATTTGATAAAGTTTGGCATAAAAAATGTTTGAATTTATCTTTTGTTAACCCGTTATGTGGCAATTAACAAGTCATTGACTCATTTAAAAAATATTGTCACTAAAACTATACATGAAATGTGTATTGACACATAATAGGTTAGAGAAAGATAGCTTTAAATATGTTTGGAGCTTAACTTATTTTAATGTCTTTAGTTGCATGTTTTAAAAATTTTCATTAGTTCAATTGAAAGATTATTTACTTTAGTATAAAATTTGATAATTTGTTTTTAAAATGAAACTTTTTAATAATTTTACTATGAAAATTCTAAAAATGAATTTTATTTTATAAAGATTGTCATCAAACATAACTTTGATTGAAAATACTAAGTTTTTTTTTTTTTTTGGGTGAGTGTATATATATAACTTACCAAATAAAAAAGTGTGTATATATGTGTGTATATATAATAAAAAAACGTGTGTGTATATATATGTATATGAGAGTTGTCTTGATAAATATATTAGTATCGCAACTTGACCCCTTCAAACTAAAATTCCTAACTCCGCCCTGGAAGTAATTGTTTTCTTTCATGGCCTCTTCAAACTTCGAAGCATGGGAACAGTTGGAATAAATTAAGTCACAGTCACAGTCACAAATGTTGTAGAACCGATGATGACAAATGCCATGAATGAAGCTTTACTTCAAGACTTCATAGCAGAGAGATGTACGTGTAGTAGCTCCATGAAATACGCCTAATCTTAATTTTGTTTAATTTAAAGAATTACATAATGAAAACATTTTACGCTGAAATAAATCTATTAGAAAAATGAAAGTATGAAACTTTAATCTTGTTTAATTTACAGTATCATTGAGAAATTCTCAGGTATTCTTGGACTACGAAAATTTGTATTTTCTCTTCTTATATTTATGATATGGTTCACTTATTAAATTTATGGAGAGATTCACCATGAATATGAGAGAAAAAAATATCATTTTTTCGTACTTTAAAAATACCTAAAATTTTTTTATTACAATAATGCTATGTAATGGGCATGCATAATTGCATATAGCATATTGTCCCATGAGTGCGCATCGTGTCAGGATAGGAATCTTACACTTGTCTCTTTGATTGGATAACTATAGGAAGCATATCCCCTGTAATCTTGATTTTAGAGATTAGCCAAACAATTGTTTTGAAATAAAATATGATATTAACTAAAACTAGTACCGTTTTATCAAATTAGAGAGATTTCAAAGGAAATTGTCGGGAAAAAAAATACTCAACTACTCACGGCAAATAAATTGTTAAAAAAAAAATCACCTATATTTAATTTTTTTAAAACCAATTAGAATGAAAGCCATAAGTTGCAATTGAACTAAGGATTTGAGAAATCTATGAAGCTACAAATTTGTTGAAAAGTTAAAGGATTTAAAAATCTAATAGGCTAGGAAACTACCATTATGTATTAACTAGTATGTAGCCCCGTGTTACCGTACGGGAATGGATATATTATTAATTATGAGTTTATTCATGTTTAAAAGACTCAATTAAGTCTAAATTCATATTATTAACAAAACTTAGCAGTATATATATTTTACACAGAAAGATGAACTTTGGTGACAATGTTTATTCAAAAGATCCATTCACGCTTTTGAATCTTCAATCTCTATTGGTGATTGAAATTTTCGCAGCTTAAAAAATTTAAAATTAAAAAAAAAAAACCCTCAGAGTTGTACTCATTTTGTAGTTTTACGATAGGTCGTTTTGTAACATGATGGACATTTGTGTGAAGAAAAAACCTCTGAAGTTCCATGGCTAATAAAAGAAATTCTCTCCAATCTCTTTTTATAGAGAGAGGGGTTTGTGCGTGTTTTTATACATCCTTCATAGTTGTATTATCACGAAGCAGGTCAAATGGATTTAGATTAGTACTACCGATTCCCAAAGCATGAGTGTTTAATGTGTTATTAATTTTATCTCATTGGCTTCTGCACATGACAGCAAAATTAAAAATAATTAGATTGTACACGTGTATAGTAAAATTGGACTTCAATTTTAAATTCTAATTGAACAATTGGAATGATAATATATGATAGTAACAACAATAAGAAAATTCAAATAAAATTTCGAATTAAATTGTAACAATCTGAATAAAAAATTCCAGTAGAAAGATAGGGTGAAGTGATCCACTCCAAGAAGGCGACCAAACTTGCGTAAATATAGAATAATAAATCTCTCTCCGGAAAATTTACATTGTTCATAACCTTTATCGTCACTAAACATTTTAAAAACATAGTGACTCACATCTGCCATCCAGACATCTACAGCCGGGTCCTCTCCAATTCGCGTGAGATTCCATTGATCACTAAGTTCCTTTGCAACCTGCAAAAAGTATCGTTCATCTGTCCACAGCAGTGCTTTCTTCATTGTTATAGATGCCAAACCTGAACAAAAAACCAAATATAAGGATAGTGAATTTTAGGCATAATGTGCATCTAATCACATATTAGCAATTTATAACAAATGTAAAGATGCAAACTTTGTAAGTGAATAGTAAACAAAACTCAGTGTCAGAACCAAGAAGAAAACACTTTAATCTGAAACTCAGTGCAAATGTAAAGATGCAAACTTTGTAAGCAATTTATAACAAAGATGCAAACTCTGGCTTTGCTATCTTTTTGGAAATTATGCAATGTACCCAAACCAAGTTCTTATCACCGATATTAATCTCTTTGGTTTTCATGTTTGACTACAAAATCAAGAAAAAACTTAATTAGCACAGTAACTCACTTGACCCGATATAAAAGCCAAATATAAGAATAGTGAATTTTAGGCATAATGTGCATCTAATCACATATTAGCAATTTATAACAAATGTAAAGATGCAAACTTTGTAAGTGAATAGTAAACAAAACTCAGTGTCAGAACCAAGAAGAAAGCACTTTAATCCGAAACTCAGTGCAAATGTAAAGATGCAAACTTTGTAAGCAATTTATAACAAAGATGCAAACTCTGGCTTTGCTATCTTTTTGGAAATTATGCAATGTACCCAAACCAAGTTCTTATCACTGATATTAATCTCTTTAGTTTTCACGTTTGACTACAAAATCAAGAAAAAACTTAATTAGCACAGTAACTCACTTGACCCGATACATAGAAGTGGTTTTAATGAGAATGAGCCCACATACATTTAGCCACATGATGCAAAATTCAAATTCAATTTCAGATTCTAGACACATGGCACAAAATTAGAGTTCTAATTTGGAATTCAATTTCACACTCTCTCTGCTTCACCTATTATTTTATATATAGATGAGAAATAGTGAATTACAATTAAACTAAGGATGTTGAGTCGACATATAATTCTAGTGGAGGACTCTTAAGAGGATGTTTTACATACTCTCTGGAACTGTCCAGCTGTCACTCCCATATGGGGTTCTTTAAGTTGGTTGTTCCGCCAAACTAGAGTCTTTGACAAGTTACTGGATTTATTTTGGTACATAAAGGTTGAAGGAAAAGAGTTGAAGTTATTCTCTATGTTGGTTTGGACCATGGTAATTAAAATCTTGACCTGGGGTAAAACTGAATTTGCCTCTAGTTCCCGGTTTTTAATTGGTTTTGGGCATTTTTACCGGACTGGAGTGCTATCCAGTTCCTAGTTGAACCGGTCGAACTAGTCCGTTTTTTTAAAACCATGGTTTGGACAACTTGGTACCGTAGAAACCAGCTACGAAGCTCTTGTGAGTACCCAATCTCTCATGTCAGTCCATCAGCTTCCTAGGCTTTGGCTGAGTTTCTCCATCACAATCCAAGAACCGATCAATATTTAACTTAACCTCCAGCTTCTGTTTGTTGGCACCCTTCCATAGCTTCGCTCTTAAAGGTTAATTTCGATGGAGCAATCTTCAGAGACTTAAACGTAGCAGGCCTTGGAGTTGTTATTCGAGATAGTAGGGGTAGAGTCAAGGAGTCACTGTCTGAAAACATTAATCTTCCCCCCTCTTCCGACGATGCGGAAGCACTAGTAGTGGTGCAAGCAATTCATTTTGCTCAGGATCTTGGCTTGTTTGCTCTTATCTTGGAGGGTGATTCCCAGGTGGTCATAAATGCTCTAAATACTATGGATGAATTTCTAGCCTCCTTTGGTCATCTACTGGTATTGAAACCTACTATAAATGCCTTTAATAGTATCTCTGTCACTCATACTCATAGATTAGGCAATTTTGTAGTTCACAGTCTAACTAAACATGCTAAACATATTAAAGGCATGGTTTTAGAAACTAGATTGGGGGCAAAACCAGATTTGCCTCCAATTCCTGATTTTTTCCTCTTTTTGATTGGTTTGGCCGGTTTTGGGCTTTTTTACTAGACTGGATTGGGACCTGGTTCCCAGTTGAATCGGTCGGATTGGTTCGGTTTTTAAAATCATGATTTAAGGTTTAGAAATGTGGTTGGAGGATGTTCCTCCACATCTACATACTGTTCTTTCAGCCGATTATGACTAATTTTTTTTTTCAATTTAAGTTTTGTAGGCTTGCTTCTAAAAAAGAAAAAAGAAAAAAAACTAAGGATTTAAAGGATCTAATGAACTACAAATTTAACAATATAACAATGCTTCATAAATGAAAGAGTAATGATTCCTGTGGTGGCAAGCCTCTTGGCTTTTGACAAAACTTCTATGTGTTGTAATAGACTTGTTAATTCTTAGTTTTATGCAATTATCATGGTTAACCAAAAAAAGAAAAAGAAAGAAAGAGTAATGATTGTAATCAGACTACTTATTTGCATTAACTTCTTACATTGAATCTTAAAGACTAAAACTAGAAACAAAGGAAATAATATAACAACTAGCAAGTGAGAGATGAATAAATTGAGTGAGTGGTAAGAGGTCTCTTCCTAAGAAATGGGTCCTCAATTTATATTTGAGGTCTCAATGGTTATCAATGGTTCCTTCTTGCTATTTGACTTTTTTTTTTCCTTGCACCCAAATAACACTTGACATTAATGCCCTAGTTTTATTTGAAATTTTGTAACTACTCATATTTATTTGATACTATCTACACGTGGGTTTCAGTTAGTTCAATTGGTAATGTGGGTCCGAGAGTTCTGCAGTCCGGCCCAAACTCTATCTGGGCCCAGGGCCCGTGCCGAGGAGGTACCTTGCCGAAGACGAATGCTCAGTGGCCGAGGTAGCAAGGGGAACGGCTGAGAACTTACCCTGTCCTCGGCATTCAATAGCTTCAACAGGAAGACCAACATCCAGGTGTAGGCAATCCCCAAACAGCCCCCTCAAGGGGATGTGAACGGAATGGGGCCCATAGGGAAGCAGGGTGTGAACTCGGACCAAGGAAAGTGCGTCCCACCCCCTTCAGTAAATGTACCTGCCAATACCCAGAGCTGGTTAATGAGAAAAGACGTTTGGGCGGTGCAAACGTCGATCCATGCAACTAATAGAAAGTTAGACGGGACAGTTGATGGGATGGACACAGGAGCAAGCTCCTGCCTGACCTACAAGTGGAGGGTCAGGATCAGCCAAGACGGACTATATAATAAAAAGGAAGGTGCACCGATTGGGTGGTTGGGAAAAATGGCCAGAAACCAGAGCCTCCCAGCCCACCTCCAAGAGAAAGACTCCAGGGGTGTAGGGAAACTTAAATTTGCACGAACACCGCGAAAAACTCACCGTCTATCGATCAAGGCCTAGCCTTCTAAACCCACGCTCTACAAGTGATATTGTTAGGGGCCTTTTCACGTGCGAACCCGACACTGTTACGGTCCGCCACGAATCGCGTCCTTACAATTGGCGCCGTCTGTGGGAAAGGCTTGTGTGTTGGTATAGGAAGTGGGTCGATAGAGTTTCTTCGTTATATCTAACCGTCGGTTATAGAGTTCTAGTATAAAGTTCTGTTAGGGACTATGTTTCTTGACTAGGGGCTGGGTTGAGGAACTAACTCCCTTAAAGCCGATGTCCCCCGTAAAGAGCAAACTAGGCGCTTGGCAACGTTAACCGTATGGATAAACTCTAGGGGCTTGGCCGAGGAGCTAACTCCCCTAAAGCCAAGATCCCACACAAAGAGAAAACTAGGTTTTGGACAGAACCAAGGCATTGCATGGTCCACCGGACTCAAGCCTCAGGGGAAACCAACTACCTGGATGTAATGAAAACTAGGTTTTGGACAGAACCGAGGCATTGCATGGTCCACGGACTCAAGCCTCTGGGGAAACCAACTACCTGGATGTGGAAAACTAGGTTTTGGACAGAACCGAGGCATTGCATGGTCCACGGACTCAAGCCTCTGGGGAAACCAACTACCTGGATGTGGAAAACTAGGTTTTGGACAGAACCAGGGCATTGCATGGTCCACGGACTCAAGCCTATGGGGAAACCAACTACCTGGATGAGGAAAACTAGGTTTTGGACAGAACCAAGGCATTGCATGGTCCACGGACTCAAGCCTATGGGGAAACCAACTACCTGGATGAGGAAAACTAGTTTTGGACAGAACCAGGGCATTGCATAGTCCTCGGACTCAAGCCTATGGGGAAACCAACTACCTGGATGAGGAAAACTAGGATTTGGACAGAACCAAGGCATTGCATGGTCCACCGGACTCAAGCCTCTGGGGAAACAACTACCTGGATGTGGAAAACTAGGTTTTTGGACAGAACCAAGGCATTGCATGGTCCACCGGACTCAAGCCTCTGGGGAAACCAACTACCTGGATGTGGAAAACTAGGTTTTGGACAGAACCGAGGCATTGCATGGTCCACGGACTCAAGCCTCTGGGGAAACCAACTACCTGGATGTGGAAAACTAGGTTTTGGACAGAACCGAGGCATTGCATGGTCCACGGACTCAAGCCTCTGGGGAAACCAACTACCTGGATGTGGAAAACTAGGTTTTGGACAGAACCGAGGCATTGCATGGTCCTCGGACTCAAGCCTCTGGGGAAACCAACTACCTGGATGTGGAAAACTAGGTTTTGGACAGAACCGAGGCATTGCATGGTCCTCGGACTCAAGCCTCTGGGGAAACCAACTACTTGGATGAGGAAAACCAGGCACTAAGCGGGTTTTAGCTATTATGCGTGACGTTAAAAATGGTGCTTATATCTTCATAAGACGAAGGTTAGGAATAAATCTAAGGCCTCTATGGGCGCAAGTAAATTAGGGTTTGGGGAACATGATGATAAATGTATTACATACATAGCTATTTGTACATGTTAAAATAAATCAGCGCAGAGTTCATAGACAAATAGTGCGCAACGACGAGGGCGGTTAACGAGGTAATCAGAAGGAAAAATGAAAAACAAGATTTCACATATACATGTCCAAATGCTTGTAAACCATCAATAAATTAGGAAGTTTGTGAAAGGAAAAGAGACAAGTTAATCGTTCAAATAGAAACAAATACAAAAAGCCCAACGAAGGCTTCTACTTTTCTGCTTTTTTGTCGGTGACACTTTGGGAGATGGGAGCAGATTCAGCTTCGGTGCCTGGAAGGATGGTCCCTTCTGGGGAAGGCTGAACAGGACCAGCACTGGTACTCTGGGGAACCATCGCAAGGGAAGTGGCCTGTGGCGGCTCTGCAAGTGTGGTGGGTTCCTCTGTATTAGGCACCTGAATGCCGACCACGGGCTCAGCAACCTCTTTAGGTACCTCAAAATCCGTGTGCTGGGATATCACTGTCAGATCCTGAAGTTCTCCTTCTTTGGGCGCCTTGATAGAAGAACCGCTGGCCTGCAAGTCTTCCAACGGGGGGATCTCTTCCTCGGGTTGATCATGTGTAGCCGTGGGGCTGGTCGAAGTGGCCTCGCGGATGGCTGCCGGGTAGAATATGCTCTCCGCCTTCCACAGATCAGATGAGGCATCCACCCCAGCTCGCTTCAATGCTTCCTCCCAAACCTGGGAGCAATAAAACCTACACACACCAGGGATCTGCGCCTTAAGGGTGGCCTGGGTTTCGGCTACTCCCATGTTGTAACCATCGTCCTCGGCCGTATTCTTGGCAGCCTCCGCCTCATTCCTGGCAAACTCGGCCTCCTGCTTTGCCCTTACGGCTTCATCACGGGCATATTCTGCCACTCCTTTCTCATGCAGAGCCGTGGCCAGCTGCTTATTTAAATCCTCGATCAGAGTTCTGGCTATTTGCAGCTGGTCCTCGGCTTCAATTGCGCGCTTGGTTTGGTCCTTGGCCTGTTTTTGGGCACCAGCAAGGCCCGCCGAGACGTTATTCCTCTCGCGAGTGGTCATTGTTAAGTCATCCTTGACTTTGGCAAGTTCCTTTTCAGTAGCTTCGAGAGTCTTTGAGGCCGTTATGCGCCTCTTGCGTTCGTTCTCGGCCACCTTACTCCTGTCATGCACTTCTTCCTCCATCCTATAGGTTGCCTGGAGAGCCTGTCAAGAAAGATGAACGTGTAGTGAGTGACAAACTGGTGACAAGAATTAGTAAAGTGTTAGGTTTCAAGAAATCTTACCATGCCCAAGTATCTCTTAGTATTGAGAAAAACCTCCTGCATCCTCATTCTCTTCAGCTCTTCCATGTCATTAGGAAGTAGCATGGTTCTCCCTAATGCATCTGCCACGTATCCACCCTCGCCGTCCCCAAGGTCCCTCAGAGAGGCAGTTTCCAGTAATGGACCCCCGTGAAGCATTGGGGTAGGAAGCCAGGCGCTCGGAAGGGATTGGGAATCAATTCCTTTTCCTTTGCCTTGAGAGGTTTGAACTGCGGGTCCTTTGCCTCTGCCTTGGGGTCCGATCTTCGGTTGTTTTGTGAGCGGAGTCTCATCCTTCTCCTTAGGAGGTTGGGATTTTCCCTCGTCCACGATGTCCTTGCCCTTGGGGCTCCTCTTTCTCTTGGAATCAGCACCTTCGGGTCGGGGAGACCGAGCTGGTTGGGAGGAGGTGGGAGGTTCGCAACGGGTGGATTGTGGTTGGGACTTGGTGGAGGATGACCTGGTTTGAATTGTAAGGGGCCGAGCTGGTGGAGGAGGAGCATTAGGTTGTGGTGCCTCCTGGGTATCCCTCCCTGGTTGGTCCTCGAGGAGTTGGAGAAGGGGGGTTAAAGGTATTCTTTTGACTCCCATCTCGGCTTGAGAAGAGGTGCCTATTAATGATAATTCTGCCTCGGACAAGGCTGGGTCACCTAGGTCACCAGGAGGGTCCTCAGATTGGTAGACTAAGTCAAATACCCCGAACCCTTCCTCCGGCTGATCTGGCTCACCTTCGTCCTCTGCTGCTTGATGAGACGAAGAGGGGCCTGCCAGGGGGATGTTCTTGGGGACAGCTGGCTCCTGCGAGATCAAAAATCCCTTCTCTACCACGGTAATTTTTGGAAGCCAAGGACGGCGGGCACTGATCACGTGCTTCGCGTCCCCGAACGACTTCTGAACCGGAGGGTACCCTAGTATTTTGTGAGCTGCACGGACTTGGCCATCACTGTCATTCACAAAAACTGCCGCTTGTAAAACGGTCTCCAAATCTGCCCGATTGACTAAATGAAAATGCCGTTTATAGGCGCGTTCATCTACAAAAACAACAAACATATATGCATAGTTAGTTATCGAAGGAAGTTAGTTTAGAATGGTTTAAAGGGTTAACCCTCTTCCATTCCTAATACCCCACCTGGTTCTCCTTCTACTACGGGGCATGGATCGCCATCATGCCACTCCCCAGAGACGATAAGAAAATCCTTGTTCAGTCCCTTGTTGGAATCAGGGAAGCACTGGATCAATCGAATCCTATCATCCCTCGACCTCATGTAGTAGGTTTTTCCTTTCAATTTTTGGAGGTTATAGCACCAGTTTACATCATGGTGGGTCAATCGTAAACCCATCTTCTCGTTTAAAGCGTCCACACAACCCAAAATCCTAAGAACATTGCCGGCGCACTGGGTAGGGGCTAAACGGAAATGCCTGAGGTAACCCCTTGTCACTGGTCCCATGGGGATTCTCATACCTCCCTCTACAAAGGCGAGGACGGGAATTACAACCGCGCCCGTCCCCCTCTTAATGTGCCATTCCCCCATCTTACAGTGTTCCAGCCTTACGTTGGGGGGAATCCTATAATCAACGATGAACTTATTCATCGCCTCTTCAGTATCAACCAACTTCCTCAATCTCAATTTAGCCACCTTCGCCATTTACTAAAACAAACCTAACCCGCGACGGAAAAGAAAGGGAGCTAAAGAGAAATAAATCCAGAAAAGAAAAAACGTGAGTTAATAGAGGTAGGGAACTTACATAAAAAGAGAATTACGCTTCGGATGGGCTATATGTGCTTGAGATAGACTTGAATTTGGGCGGAAGTTCGGATGAACCCTGGATACACGCACTAAAACTCTTAAGTATAAAACTGGAGAGACGGATCCATCTCCAAAAAATCTTTTATACTTTCTAGGGTAAAACTGCACGCCCTTTTTCCCGCCCAAAGAGGCCAGGAGATCACCACCGTTCGATTCCCATCACACCGTTGAACGTGGGAAGCACCAAGCCGCCCGTATTAAATGAGGCCACGTTTCGCCTTCCAACGGCTCTAGGAACGTGCCTTGGGCAGGTGAAAAACCTCGGGAAACGCTAGATGACAAGGATTGATAGGCATTGGCAGATCCATGATGTCATCAAAACCCTCCTATCCGTCCGAGGGGACGGATAGCAGGATTTTGAGGGGCTATTGTGGGTCCGAGAGTTCTGCAGTCCGGCCCAAACTCTATCTGGGCCCAGGGCCCGTGCCGAGGAGGTACCTTGCCGAAGACGAATGCTCAGTGGCCGAGGTAGCAAGGGGAACGGCTGAGAACTTACCCTGTCCTCGGCATTCAATAGCTTCAACAGGAAGACCAACATCCAGGTGTAGGCAATCCCCAAACAGCCCCCTCAAGGGGATGTGAACGGAATGGGGCCCATAGGGAAGCAGGGTGTGAACTCGGACCAAGGAAAGTGCGTCCCACCCCCTTCAGTAAATGTACCTGCCAATACCCAGAGCTGGTTAATGAGAAAAGACGTTTGGGCGGTGCAAACGTCGATCCATGCAACTAATAGAAAGTTAGACGGGACAGTTGATGGGATGGACACAGGAGCAAGCTCCTGCCTGACCTATAAGTGGAGGGTCAGGATCAGCCAAGACGGACTATATAATAAAAAGGAAGGTGCACCGATTGGGGGGTTGGGAAAAATGGCCAGAAACCAGAGCCTCCCAGCCCACCTCCAGGAGAAAGACTCCAGGGGTGTAGGAAAGCTTAAGTTCGTACGAACACCGCGAAAAACCCACCGCCTATCGAACAAGGCCTAGCCTTCCAAACCCACGCTCTACAAATGATATTGTTAGGGGCCTTTTCACGTGCGAACCCGACACTGTTACGGTCCGCCACGAATCGCGTCCTTACAGGTAAAATCTCTGATAGTTGAATAAGAGATTAAGGGTTCAATTCCCGCCTACACCAAAAACCGACCGGTATCTTGGTCTGATGATAAAAGAACTATCATTAGGAGCAGATGCCATATGTTGAAACTCTAAAAAAAAAAAAAAAAAAAAAAAAAAAAAAAAATTCTGATACTATCTGCACATTCCCATATTTGAATTGTGCTATATGTAAATGTTTGTCCATGTGTTGCTTCCCTATGACACCATTTGTATACAGCTGGAGTATTAGTAAATTTAAATTAATTCATCAAACACTTTCTCAAACGAGCCCTAAGGGCGCTTAAGCAAGGTTAAAGGGTAGTCAAAGTGCCATTCGAGAAATAGAGTTCCTAAAATGATAAATGGTTGTCTTGGTGGAGCTCACTCAAATGGGGTTTTTAGTTTGCTCCACCAAGACAATTGTAAAAAATAGGTTTTCTACATAATTTGACCAAAAAAAAAAAAAAAAGAAGGAAAAAAAAAAAAAGAGAGCGTTTTGAGCTCCACATGGCTTGAAAAAGCCAAGGCAATGTTTTGGATGGCTTTAGTGGGCTTGTATGATTAAAAGTGGTATTTTAATTGTGTTTTTTCAAGGAAATATATTTATTATGTATAAATAGTGTTTCATATTTATTAAATTAAAAAAGAATAAGTACTTTTAATAATTTCTGAAAGCACAAACATACTTTGAGAGAATGATACACAATTAAAGAGAAACTCACAAGATTCTCTAAGATTGCTACTTGTAGAGTCCAAGATTAGTTGTACAGCCTATAGCAAACTCAATCGAATGGGGTATTATCTTAAAGTTAGCAAATTTATTCGTGCCTCTAAACATATTTCATTTCTTACATTGTTTCTATTGGTTTTTCCCAAAAATTACCACTAACACTCTCTCGACTCTCTCTCTCGTTTGCAAAGTCTAGATGAATGCCTAATAGCAAGCACGTTTTTCCAAAACCAATTCTAAAAGAAAATTGTATTATTGTCCTTCATTCACGTGTTTTTGTCTGTATAATTAAGATATATAGGCTGCAAGGATAAGTGACTTTAATATGACCCACATCCAAAAGGAGGGAGTAAGAAATTTGACCTAGGAGGATAGGGCATAATTCACTCGACACTTTATGTTGTCTTGGACATTAGGGGCATGATTTAATGTCGAGTCACTCGAGTGTCCTACCGTCCTTTCTCCGTTCCTACACTTCCTCATCATTGAACACTAGTTGACCATGCCCTCAATTAAGGTTTGAGATAGAAATATAATGTTGCATATTTCCTTTTAGGAACAATTTGTTTAATTTTTTGTTAAATTTGTTTATTTGCGTTTTAAAAATATGTTTGTATTTCAAAAAAGTAATAATTTTTATTTTAAATAAAGGCTATATTTAAAAATTAAAACGTAAAAAATTAGATTATAAACTAGTCTTAAACACACATATATTTTGTATTTTCTTTCTAAACTTCACAAGACTCTTTAAAAAAAAAAAAAAAACAGAAAGTTAGGCAAGCATTTCGATTTTCGTGGGATCTCACAATCTTTTCGCCAGCCCAAAAGGGAGGAAGAGTTAGAGCTCACTGGCAGCTAACATTAGTAGCATATATAATATGAATAATATAATTGAAAAAAAAAAATTATAATTGTTTTGATGCAAGATTGGGGTCCATGAGGGTATCCACTATCGAATATCGACCATGTTTGGAACATAATTTTCTTGATCATAACAATTTAAGCCAGAACCTAGAGCAGTTCAAAAGTTTTAATTCCCAACCAAGCATTAGTTAAGCTGCTTTCCCTTCATTTTTTTTTTTTTTTTGACAAATTATTAAGACCATAGGTACAATTTTTTTTTTATGAACTGCAAATCTTTATTAAGAGAAAAAGATTACAAAACAGAGTGACGGACAGCTCAAACTAATTCAAAAAATTTTAAGCATGGTTTTACATCCCAATAAGTTGGTTTTTAGCACTTAGCATTTTATTTCCTAAATCATATATAGTCCAACATTCAAGTAATATAGTACATTGGATCGGGTAGCTTGAAAGTCCGATTGCCAGTTGGAGTACCCATGAGATCGCTCCACTGGTCACCAATGTTCCCAATGATTCTGTACCCATTTTTCTCAAGCTTCTTCCTCTCAGTCGATTTGTACTCCACAGCTGTTTTTCCTTTATAAGATGAGGCCCTGCAACCAAAAATGTCACTTTCATATGTAAGAAGCAAAACTGAACAACCTAATTCACAGACTTCATAAAAAAAAAAAAAATGTAATACTAGTGTGATCAACTTAACTTATACTAAGTTTGAAGTTTGATTACGAGTTTTGTAACTTAGTGATATTGTCTGGTTCTTCTAATTAATAGAACTTGATTTCGAATCTTATCCCCTCCATTTTTGAAGAGTAAAGAAAAGCTTTTACCAAGTTTGGTCTAACGTAATTGTAAGGCACATCAAAATCTAGTCTTTACTTTTTAGTATCATTAGCTTACTTGAGTGTGATTAATTAAATTTTACTAAGTTTGAAGTTTAATTACGAGTCTTATAATTTAGTGATATTGTCCAATTCTTCTATTTAATAGAACTTGATTTTGAATCTCAACAGTCATCCCTTCCATTTTTTATGAGTAAAGAAAAGCTTTTAGCAAGATTGTTCTAACATAATTGTAATTTTAAGGCGCATCAAAATCTAGTATATACTATTTAGTATCATTAGCTTACTTGAGTATGAGCTTCTCCCAAGTGTGGAATCCAACATGATTTAGATTATTTGTTGTGACAGTTCTTTGTTCTTCTGATCTTCCTGTTAGGAATACAACCTTAATCCCAAGAGATAGCAGTGTTTTGTACAACTTCATACTCTCCGGCAATGCTGGTGCTTTGGCTGTAATGACCCATTGGTTGAATAACGTAGAATTATATGGCTGGACCCTGAAAATTCAATACGATTAGTTTCTGGCAATGAATGTGACATCCAAAACTATGAACAAGAACAACATCAACTATATTGCTTAATACTACCAAGAAAGATTTTGTTTTTTTGTTTTTAAATAATAAAAAAAGAACAAGAAAGTGCTTTAAAGTTAAAAACTTAAAATTAATATAGCATAATGTCCTTACGAATTTTTGTTTTATATATATTTTTTGGGAGAAGATAATGATGAATTGAGAATTTGTAGAATAACTAAAAGGATGGCTTTGTAAATGGATGTTAACACTTCAACTACCTCCATAAAACTAGCTATAAAAATTTGTCACTCGGTCCCATGCCAGAGCTGAAGAGGTGCTCTTAGACTCTTAGTTGTGTGGTGTATATTATTGTGATAATCAATAATAGTCATCACATGTATTCTTAAAAAAATAAAGAAAATTTCCCCATGCATGTATCCGCTACTACTGACAAGTAAAGCTTGTAATCTACTTTCTTACAGAGAGGAAAGAGGTATCTTTTACAAGGTCTAAAGTCTTCAAAGTCACATCAAATAAGTTTGATGAAAGTAACACTATAATGTAACTAAGACTATAGACAAGAAGTGCAAGTGCAAGTGCAAGTGCAAGTGCCCAAAAATGCGGATAAAAAAGTGACAAAATTAGTGGAGACCGATGAGATGGATATTGATAATTTTTAGGGTAAATTCCATTCACACTCGGTTTAGGTTAACTAGTTTGGTTCTTAAATCTAATTTGGTTTCTAAGATTTTTCGAAACTAACTAATTTGGTCTCTAAAGTCAATTTAGTCCCTTAAACAATTGAGAAAAGCAATAACTAACCGTATAGGGGCTAAGTTGGTTTAAAGGACCAAATTGACTAGTTTTAAAAAATCTTGGATTTAGTTGACATTAGCCCAAAGCTGAGGGTATGTTAATGGAATTTACCCTAATTTTTATTAGGAAATGAGGGGTAGATAATTTCAAGGATATTATGTATTATTGTGTCATATTATTTAAAATTTGACACAAAGTCTACCGTAAAATGGTTGAAATGAACAAGATTTGAAATAGAGAGGATCTAGTTCTTAAAATCACATATTCAAAATACTTCAATTCCTATACCAGTTGTAAAGAGCCATATAACTACATGACATAACTTACTTTCGCTTATTAGGAGAACTAGGATTCAAATCTGCTCTCCCCATTGTCATACTGAATTATCAAAAAAATCACTAATCCTACCAATTAACCTCATAATTGGTAATATTTTCCCCTTTTAAAGAAAAAGATATTGGGGATAGGATGTAATTGGGAGCTAGGAATAATTGCCCCCCCTTTGGCCCCATCTAAATCTGCTCGTAAAAGCTAGCAAGTACATGCTGCATTATTGGCTGGCTGCACTCATATTTTACGGTTCTGCGATTATAACCAGCCAAAATGCTGGCAACAATCAGCGAAAAAGCACTGTTAGTTGAAAAATAAATGAAAGAAAGCAAAAGCACTCAAAGAAAAAGAAAACACTAATCGTGCAGCTGAAAATGGTTATACTATGGACTGCATTTCATGCACACTAGTTGATGCCTGTAAGCTATAGCTAGTAAGAAAAAAAGAGCAAGAGAAATAAAGATTCGATCTAAACTTGTAAAACTATGTAAAACCTTTTGTATTTGTATAAAATGAGAAGAGCTAAACAATAACATTGCTATATCGATATATTTTATTCACATACATTATAGTATGCCTTTGATTATTTTCAAATACGTAATTACCTTTTAAAGTCTAATATCATTGTTGTAATCCATCTATTAGAAATCAAGAAATGTGTGTTCCTTTGTTTGTCAGTGTATATGTGTTAGTTTACTCAATAGGTATTTAATAAAATCATAACCATTTTTGTTTGACTACGTACCCAAATCCATGCTCAGCATAGTAAGGTAGATTAGAGAGTGTAGTCTCATCTATGTCAAAGACCCACAAATCCTTGCCATCTCCCTTGAGTTTGAGGCTCTGAGCATAGACAATAGCCTGATTAGTAACCACTTTGGAGTCTTCTCTGTACTGGTAGCCTAGCATGTAGTGACCTACATACCCTTCACACTCTTTTGGAACCGTAGTCCAGCCAATGATATTGCGAGTTTCGACCCCGAGTCGCCAACTTAGGCATGATAATCCAGGAACTTTGTTACCGGATTGTGGCCTGAGAAGGTGAATATGGTAAGATAGACCTAGGTCTGATCCTTGGGACGATGATACCACAACTGTGGCAAGAAAGAAGAGTAGCAACATTCTCATCTTGCTAGCTATATGTATATAATTTCTATAAGAAACTTTGCTACACATATGAAGTAGTACCCATCTGCTTCCTTTAAATAGGCTTTATCTTGATCAACAACCTCGTGCTTTTGGGTTTATTTTATTTCAACCAAAAAAAAAAAAAAACCATTTTTTTTATTAAATTACCATGGTTCCCTTGGTCATGGTGGACCAGTATGTTTAACCCTGTACCCCTTCTAGGTGCAACAACGATGTAATGTGACATGAAGAAGGAACTGTGGCCACTGAGTGGTAACTTTGACATTTCATGGTACCCATACATCCTTCAAAAGTGAAGATGTCTTGAAATTTTCATGTCATTTTGCCCTCATTTTTCTGAGGAATCAATCCAGAGTGTGACTTAAATTAGTCTCTCACATAATGAACAATATCAGCTAAAAATTTTCCATCTCACAATTATTGATACGATTTCTTGTGATTGAACTAATGTTATTTTCATTGAAGTTTATCGTTGATATCATTTTTATTGTGAAATAATCACAACAAAGAATGTTATTCGTTTTATATATATATATAGAATGTGGTTGCTAGAAAGCATCTCTTTCTTCTTAAAAAAGAAAAGAAAAAAGAAAGCATCTCTTGAATTTAGATATGTGCTTGGTCTGTGTGAAAACTGTAAATTTATCTAAGCACATAAATTGGACTTTAGCTATATGACACACATTTAATGGTTTACAATATATTTGCTTTTTTTTACTTAAAAGTTTTCTATGGATACCCGAAGCATGTTTGGCCATATTTGTTGTTGTTTTTGTCAAGTTGTTGTTGTTGTTGTTATTAGCCAATCTTGCATTGTCTAAGGCTAGAAATCATTCTCACGTGTACTTTGCACTATATTTCGATTGTGTTTTTGGAAAAATAATGTGACGAATCAATGTGTAACCCATAAAGAAATAAACAGAGTGAAACCCAATCACAATTCACAAACTACAGTTCTGTTCTGTTATAGGTCGTAGAAAGGACATCATATTCATTGGACAAGCGCAAGAAATGGAATTTCAACAAACGTATGCAATGGGACATTAACAAAAGCCTGCAATTACAACCTCAATTTTATAAATTCCAGGGAATTCAAATTCACATTTTTCCTAGCTTTCCCTTGTAAATCCAATTTCTTTGAAAATGAAGTGATAGATACAGAATAAGCACTTATTATATTAGGTAGCTGAGCTGTAGTCTGTTGACTTGTAGATTCTCTTTAGAGACAGATCGTCTAGAAGGTATAAAAAGATAATATTTTTTTTTGACGAGTAATATCCACGGAACATGTGGAAATTTAAAATATACAAATTGGAAAACGTTGGTTTCCAAGATTCGTATAAAAGAAAAGGAAAAAAGAAAAAAAGAAGGCTTTACGAAATGACTGTACATATTCTCCACGCTAGTCCTGTCATTTCTATAGATCCACATAGAAAAACCATTTCATCATGGTTGAAATTGAATGTCGCAAGTTGGTACTTGGTAGCACTTCCCTAATGGAATGTATCCAATTATCAATAACAGTCAAATTTGATGATCCTTGCAATAGATGGTTATTTGATAGTTGCTAATTTGCTATGTCGGCAACAAAAGCACACATTTGGGTTGATACCATTGCATTGAGTAATGTTTAACTTCAAGAGGCTAGCTTAGTGGTTCATAAGGCCTCATGATATTCATGAGATCTTGGATTTGAAACCTCTTGCCAGCATCTTAGTACCACTTCTATGAGATTCATTCCTGTAATAACTCGGTGCGTGTGGGATGGGAGGACTACATACATTCGAGAGAATAGTCAGATACTTGAAGAGATTTAGACATCCTTGTTTGTTAACAAAAAAAAGAAGTAATGTTTGAGATTTTTTTTTTAATTAAATAAAACAATTTAATAAAATGAAAAACTGTAAATTGATATAACATGACTTTTACTGACACTCTGTTTGGAAGGAGAGAATGGAATAGAAAGGATTGGTATGGAAAAAAATATTCATTCCATTCCCTTATTTGAGAATCTTAATTGAGAAAATAAAAAGATTGTTCCCTTATTTGAGAGTTGAAGTAGGAGAAAATGAAATAAATAGGAATTAAATTTGAGTAATGATAGAGATACAAACTTTTTAACAAATTGCTGATGTAGTGAGTAGTTATTGGTAAATAAAAAAGTGATGTTAGTAGTTGTAAGGTTGAATTTAATCAACCATCTTGTTGGCTTTATTCCATGTCAAATTTGCTTGTATTTCAGCAATTAGTAACCCTGTATTTAGGTGAGATTATTTTAAGGGTAGTGAGTGAGATAGTGTGATGAAATGCTCAAGAGTGTGCAAGAAAACAGAGACTCGTGACTGGATCTCGCGGGTGACTCGCAGCTGCAAGCCGCCAGAAGATGTACACGTGCCAGGCATGCCAGAAGTTGAAGCGTCATGCTAGCTGGAGCACTACAGGACAAAATAGGACAATTGGCCATTCTGTTATCTCGCGGTTGAATCTCACGACTCAGTCAAGCCGCGAGCCAGCCCTGTTTTGAAAAACCTGACTCTTCACATTCCATTCTCACCCCAGTATAAATACCCCTTATACCCACGAAAGAAAGAGGGCTTCTAGAGAGAATTTTGAGAGAGAAACCCTAGAGTAAAATAAGATTGATTCATCCACAATCTTCACATAAGAAACTCTTCAAATTCCTCAACTCTCTTCCTCTCCATTGTTAAACCCTTGAGAGGCCTTTTACCAAAACCTTTTCTCACCATATCCATTACTATGAGAGGGTTGTTTGGTGTTCTGGGAAGCAGTTAGGAAGGAACCAATCTACATTGGTTGATGCTCTGGTCAAGTAGCGGAATCCGGGAAGTTAGAAAAGAAATAGGTTCGGCGCAACCTCGTTGGAGAAAGAAGCTTGCAGGGCTTAGGTACACTAAGTAGATTAAGCTTGGAGGGTCTATTGCTGTTCATGTATCCCAACTACATTTTCTAGTGGATTACTTACCTCTTGGAGGGCGGCGGAGAGGTTTTACGCCGAGAGCTTCGGTTTATTCTTCGATAACACATTGTGTGTTGTCCTTGTGTTTGCATCTTCCTTCCCTTAATCTTTGCCTTTTATTTTCTGTTGTGGATGTGATTTTAATTGGCCTAGATTGTTTATCAATTCTGTTTTGTAGCTTGTGTTCATTTTCCGCACATTAGTTGTTTGTCATAAAACTTGAATTGGTTATTTTGTAATTGGAGGTCTAAACATTCAAAGGTGTTTTATACACTATTTGAACTATCAATTGGTATCAGAGTGGGTACACTTTTAGTGGTTTCATTACCATAGTGTGATCCTTGACCCCTTATTGAGATGGATCGGTTTCAATCCCTAAATGCACCTCCATATTTTGATGGTAGTAATTATGCTTTTTGGAAGGTTCGCATGAGAGCATTTCTATGTTCCATTGATGAATCATTTTGGGATGCTGTTGATATATGTTGGACAAGGCTTGAGGAAGCCAAATCCACATGGGATAAGGCAGCACTCGCCGCATCTAATGCTAATAGTAAAACACTTAATGCAATATTTTGTGGTGTGTCTCCATATGAGTTTCATAGGATTTTTCACATTACCGTTGCCAAAGAAGCATGGGAGATATTGGAGACCACCTACGAAGGCACAAAGAAAGTGAAAGACACCAAGCTGCAGATGCTGACCACTTGGTTTGAGGAGCTAAAAATGAGTGAGGATGAGTCCTTTGACTCTTTCTATAGCAAGCTGAATGAGGTGGTTGTCAGCAAGTTCAATTTGGGAGAGAAAACGGAGGATTCTAAAATTGTAAGGAAGATCCTTCGATCATTGTTGGAAAGTTTTTGTGCCAAAGTGACAGCGATTGAAGAGAGTAAGGACCTTGATGACATCAAAGTCCAAGAGCTGGTTGGTTCTCTTCAGACTTATGAAATGTCCCTGCCCAATCAACGGAAGAGCAAATCTCTTGCTCTTAAGACCATTAATGAAAAGTTGGAAGTCCATGACGTATCGGATGAAGATGTGGTTGACAAAGATGTTGCATATCTTGTGAAAAATTTCCGAAAATTCTTGAAATTCAAGAATAATGGCAAATTTGGTGATAAAGGGAAATTCCAAAGTTCAGGAAGGGAGAAAAGGGAATTCAAAAAGAAAGATGGAAAAGAATCCCAATCTACACAAGATGTCACTTGTTTTGAATGCAACGGGCATGGACACTTTAAGAAAGAATGTTCGAATTATTTGAAATCGAAAGGCAAGGTGTATGCCACGACACTGAGTGACTCGGATTCATCTAACTCAGATTCTGAGGAAAGCTGTGACGGAGAAGGAAATTATTCTGCTTTTATGACTATTGCCTATGTTGAATCTTCAAACGAGTTGAATTTGCTTGTACGAGAACTTGGAGAACATAGTGATGAAGAATCATTGGGAGTTGTTGAAGAATTAGATGTCGAAGAAGATGAAAGCACAACCAATCTTCAAGAGAATTATAACTCACTCCTGGAGAAGTCGGGTGAGTACACAAGAGTGGCCAAGGCAGCTGTGAGAAAGATGAAGAAGGCAGAGGAGGACTATAAAAGTATTCTAATTCGCTATAAGGAGGCCAAATGTGAGATAGAAATACTGAATGGTGAGCTGTCAGAAGCCTACACAAAAGTGAGATTTTTTGAGCAGGAGGTTATGCAAGCAAATGCTAAGATAGAGAGGGTCACCTCCAAGAAGCTCGATGATGTTATTTCATCTCAAAAACATTTTTCAGAAAAATCCGGGTTGAGATATACCGGAGGTAGTAGCTCATCTGGCAATATCACTAAAGAAGTGAAGTTTATAAAGGCCAAAGAGTCAGTTGAAGTTGGCCCTACTGCTGAGAAGCCCAAGATAGAGGAGAAGAGGAATGTGGAGAACCAACGGATGGTGAACAACCCCCGTAATCAATCTGTGGGCAGGTCTGAATCCCGGGCCAAGTCTCGTCCACGATCACAAAGAGGTCCTAGATCGAACTACGTGTGTCATCACTGTGGACTTCAAGGGCATACTCGGCCAAATTGTCAAAAGTTGAGAGCAATGAATAATGCAACTACTCCAAGGTCACGAGGACCTAGAAATGACAGGAGAAATTGGGCTGGTGAACCATCAAGAGATCAAAGTGGTGATCCCGGAATGATGGACGTGATGAAAATGATTGGTGCTTTCACCAACTACTTGGAAAGCTTCACACGAAGGTTTGAAAGCCCTAACTCTCGTACCCAATCCTATAAGGAAATCACCCCAAACGCAAGTGACATGTGGGTGAAAAAGGGTACTCATGCATAAGCATTACAACATGTCCATACATCAATACTTCCTATGCTTTGTGACTTTGTTTGGGTGCTTGTTTTATTGTGTGGGTTGAAATTTGGTTGTTTGTTTTTGCATTCTATCATTTATTTTTTTTTGTTGATTTTGATCAATCTTTTCCATCTTATGTGTCAAAAATCCAAAAACCACATAAAAAGTAGAAAATCAAAAAGTTTGATTGACATTGTTGAGTTTTGTCTCAAAACATGTTTTGCCTTGTACATTTGTGCTAATAGCTTTGTGCATTTACGAGCATAGCTTGTTCCTTTACACTCTTATCACTGTGGAAGAAATCTTGAAATTTATGTGACTGTTGTAAATAGATCTTCAAACTTGTCATGAATGATTAGTGAATGGTTATGTTGATCTTGAGACATGCATAGACTTGTGCCTATATATCTTCCCACTCTTTATTTTTTTGCTAAAAAGAACTCACCAAATGTAAATCTCCAAATGAAAAGAGATATTGAGCTGCAAAAACTTGTCGCACATACTAGTATTCGACTAGGAAAAAGGGAAAGCGACCAAAAAATAAAGTGAATGATTATTCAAAAAGCCAAAGGCTATCTCATCAAGGTAAAATATCAAATATCACTCTCACAATGAGAGATGATTGTCTCAAAATGATCAAAAAGATCAAATGTTATGATTGAAAGTGGAGTCAAAATGTAAAGCTCCAAATTATGTAATCAAGTCTTGTGGGAGATCATATATGCATACTTCTATAATTGAGATGAGTCACATGATCTAGTGCTAATTGTGTATGCCTTGGTTGAATTGATCATTGAAGTTTCACATTAGACTAAGGACTATCTTATTGTTGGTACCCACACACAACACACAAGTTTATGTTCAATGAATGCCATATTCATTTGTGTGATTGTACTTGATAAAATGTGTTTTCACATGCTCAATCTTTGTTGATTCAAACACAAAAAGATTTTTGAGTGTTTTAGTTGTTTTTGGAAAGTATTTTGTTCTTCAAAAACTAAAAATTTCAAAAACAGTGTTGCCCTGTTTTGGCGACTCAGTCGCGAGTAAGTCAAGTCGCATGCCACAATCGTGAGATCGCGGGTCAGTTTTGGCGACTTGTTCGCGAGTGGAAGGTCCAGTCGCGAGGGGTACATAGAGATTTTCGTGGCTCAGCTCGCGAGTGAGACTTCTAGTCGCGAAAAACACTTAGAAAATTTTTCAAAACTTTTGGCTTGAAGTGTTTTGGCGGGTGTATCTGGCGACTTACCTCAGCCGCGAAAAATGCGTGTTTTGCACAGTAACGGCAGTTTTTAAAATCTTTTTCAGTTTTCCCTCGAACTTTTGTGACTATTCACTTTTTCTCTCAACTGTTTCTTTCCCAAACACTCCGTGTAACCCACTTCGAACTCCATTTTTGCTTCATCTCAACTCAAAATCTTCAAGAAAAAGGTATGGGCTTTCATTCTCACACTCAGTATTTCTTGTTTTTGAGCTTTTCCCTCTTGATTATATGTGCTGATATTCTGATTTGTGTTGGGTTAGTGTTTTGATATTGTTCTCTGTCCATGCTTAGCTAGTTGAGGCTCTTGGTTTTTATGAACTTGTATAGATTGCTAGATTTGTTCTTTATCATGTGTCTCTCTCTTAGCTTAGGGTTTGTTGACTGACTTATACCCATCCTGTTTGATCTTATTTTGGTGTGTTGTTAAAAAATGTTTGAGTTTTATTTATTGGGTTTTATTGATTTGTTTTTGTGGTTGTAGATCGTATGTGTGCTTCTGTCTTAAGTATTTTGTGTCATCTCATTCTCATCAAAATATATGTCTCATTGACATATGTTTGTCATTTGGGTGATATTATATTCTGCAGCATTAGAACTCTTCTGCAGATTGTTGGTTGTTCTTGAATATCTACCAATGGGTACACTCTTTTGAGTTATTGGTTTAAGTTTTGAGGCTTTTCTTTTGTACCTGTCTTTGTGCCATCTTTGGTCTTATTGCTCTACACTCATCTCTTTATGACACTAACAGAGTACTAATTTGTTTTACACATGTACTGTACTTTGTTGTTGTGGCCTTTTCTGCTTGTTTACAGATGGCTCCTTCATCCCTAAAGAAGAAAACACCTGCCAAGAAAGCAGATAAGAAAATGAAAATGGACCCTAATCTGTTTAGGTCTGTTTCCCATTTTGAGAGATATAAGAATTTTTTCTTAAAGGCAAGAATCATACAAGAAAGGTTTGTGGATTTGGAGGACTTGAGAAACACCTTTATCCCTAGTTGTTTTGAGGGGAGAGGATGGGACAAGCTGCTGAGTGATTTACCAGTTGTGTGTGAACCCCTGATTAGGGAGTTTTACTCCAATGTTGTGATAAGGGAAGAAGAGCTGAGCTGCTGGGTTAGAGGAACAGAATTTACCTTAGATGCACATGACATTGATGATGTGCTAGGTCTTGAGGGGTTAGAAGATCATGAGTTCATCAATTATAAAGATAGGATGCTTTCTATAGAAACGGTACAGCAAAGGATTGGTGGACAGACAGAAGGGAAATGCCTTAATACCACAGCCTTTCCAGTGGACATGAGGTGTCTCACTATTATCATGATGTTCAACCTGTATCCTATAAAGAAGTTGACTACAATTAACAATGCCAGAGATATTTTTCTGATGGAGCTCAAGGAAAAGGCATTCATTGATATCAGCTCCCACATATTTGATACAATTGTGGATGAGACTAGAACCACTTCTAGGCCAAAACTGATCTTCCCTAGTCTGCTCATGAGGATTTTCAGAAAGAAGGGTGTTGTAATCCCTTGAGACATCAGTCCTATGTCTACACCTTCAGCAATTAACAAGCAAACCTTCAAGAGGATAAGTGTTCATCTTCCAGGTAAAGAAGATGAAGGTGATGATGGAGAGGGTGTCCCAATGGAGACTAAGGTAGAGGCAGCAGGTCAGGCATCAACTTCAACAGCTAGAAGGAGTGGCAAGAGGACTAGAGCATCAACTTCTTCAAATATACCTCCAGATGCATTTCAGATCATTCTGGAAAGACTTGATGGAATCAGAGAAGTCCATACTGAGCAGTTTGAGAAGATAGCAGCCATGCAGGACCAGCTTGATGTTCTCTCAGCAAAATTTGACAGCTTCACCACACATCATGGACAATGACCCTTTGGTCATTCCGGTTGAAAGTTCAAATAATGTAAAAACACCCTTAAACGTTTAGACCCCCAATTTACAAATTACCAATTCAAGCTTTATATCAAACAATTAATGTGCGGAACATGAACAAAAGCTTAATACAGAATTCGTAAACAATCTAAGCCAATTAAAATCATATCCACAGCAGAAAATAAAAGGCAAAGATAAAGGGAAGAGAGATGCAAACACAAGGACAACACATGATGTGTTATTGAAGAGGAAACCGAAGCCCTCGGCGTAAAACCTCTCTGCCGCCCTCCAAGCGGTAAACAATCCACTAGAAAATGTAGTTGGGATACATGAACAGCAATAGACCCTCCAAGCCTAATCTATCCAGTGTACCTAAGCCCTCCAAGCTTCTTGCTCCAACAAGGTTGTGCCGAACCTATTTCTTTTCTAACTTCCCAGATTCCGCTACTTGACCATAGCATCAACCAATGTAAATTGGTTCCTTCCTAACTGCTTTCCAGAACACCAAACAGCCCTCTCACAGTAATGGATATGATGAGAAAAGGTTTTAGTAAAATGCCTCTCAAGGATTTAACAATGGAGAGGAAGAGAGTTGAGGAATTTGAAGAGTCTCTTATGTAAAGATTGTGGATGAATCAATCTTGTTTTACTTTAGGGTTTCTCTCTCAAAAGTCTCTCTGGAAGCTCTCATTCTTTCGTGGGTATAAGGGGTATTTATACTAGGGTGAGAATGGAATGTGAAACGTCAGGTTTTTCAAAACAGGGCTGGCTCGCGGTTTAGCCTCACGACTTGACTGAGTAACGAGATCCAGCCGCGAGATAACAAAACGGCCAGTTGTCCTATTTTGTCCTGTAGTGCTTTAACTAGCATGACGCTTCAACTTCTGGCATGCTTGGCACGTGTGTTGCTTCTGGCAGCTTGCAGCCGCGAGTCACCCACGAGATCCAGCCGCGAGACTCTGTTTTCTTGCACACTCTTGAGCATTCAACACTCTATCTCACTCACTATCCTTACAACAAACCCACCTAAATACAAGGTTACTAATTGCTGAAATACAAGCAAATTTGGCACGGAATAAAGCCAACAAGATGGTTGATTAAATTCAACCTTACAATCTCCCCCTTTGGCTATTCCGTGACAAAACCCTAAAATATACTCTAGACTTAACATGTGAGTTGGGAACAGTTGAGCAAAACTCACTCACACCTAATTCTAGAAATTGTGAGGCACTTGAATCATATGAACATGAAACTCTTGAAACACAACAATACACCATGATCATTGTATGTAGAAAACATGAAATGCATATGAAACAGGCATAAAGTGATCAAGCAAAGATGAAGTTAAGAAACAAATCATGGCTTGATCAAACAAGTAATCACTACAAGGTAGTGATCACAATGCTCATTCACACTTGGAATGAATACTTGAACATACAAGCTAACAAGAACAATGCAAGTTACTTGTATGCCCAACACTTAACCAATGCATAATACACTAAGTAAATGCATCTAGGAACAATCCTACAAGGGCACAAGAGTGATAGTACTTAACAAGAAAATGTATGACATTTAGATAGAAGTACTGATTTAACAAAAACATAGAGGCTGCATAAAGCATGATACAAACCATAAAGCCTACAATTAACCCTAAAAGCTTACAAAAGTGACATGGGTACAAACTACATTATAAACTGAAAAACATCAACAATATATATAGTAAACCAAGTTTCAAAACCATCCCTGAGTTAGAAACAAACATACACCAAAACCATAGTGTATCAAATCCATAATAACAACAAATCATCCAAAACATAATCCTATAAGTTAAAAGGTAACAAAAATATGTGTGGAGTAAGGTAACAAAAATATGTGTGGAGTAACTCCCCCTATTACTATGCACACTTCCCTTTGAACTTTCTCCCCCTTACTGTATGCTTTCCCCATTTTTGGCACGAATAGCTAAAGGCTGTCGTCTAACTTTTGTTGAATAGCTTCTAGCTGATTCTCCATGGTCTCGAGTCGCATTTGAACATGGTTGTTGGTGGAGTAGAGAAGTGTCACTATTTCCTCAATGCGCTTCTGAATACTTTCAAGCAAACTACCCTCTCTATCAGTTTGAGGATCAGAATGTACTTGTGGAGTGCTAGTTTGCTGAACTTTAGGAATGACACGTGAAGTGGGGGTGGTATGTACATGTGTCTCTGACTCAGGAGCAGATGGAGTAACTGGAGAGATGTGTGCATTTTTTGGTGTTTTAGAGGAATGACTTTTACTGGCTTATAGAGTGAACATGGAAATTGGACGAAGACGGGGCATCATTTTTCCATCTGAGGGAGGATTAATACCTTCACGAAGAATGAACTTCATGATGAGACTGCAAAATGGAATACATCCTCGTGCTGCTGATCTAACTGTGGTCTTCCTTATGGTTTGAAAGATGTGGGCACAGATATCAATGGGGGCTCCTGTAATAAGATCACAAAGGAATTGAGCTCTTCCGAGATTGATGAAATTCGTGTTGGACAGCGGGTAAAGGTTGGAGAACATGATCAGCTTTAGTGTGGTCAACTCCGGTGTAAACTTGGCAGTGCTTATGGATGTGCCTGTACTAGAGACTTCATGGTCAGGTCCAAGAACTTGTAGAATGTCTTGAGTCTCTGGAGTTCGATCATCGTATGGAGTTAGATCCACATTCTGAGGTCTAGTGATGCGAAGAATATCAGCTATGGAGTTCGGGGTGATGATAAACTCCTTTCCTCTGACCCAGCAAATTAGCTCAACTCTAAGGTCACTTGTAGTAGAGTAGCATTCTTTAACCAGTTCATCCATTGGGTCTTCAAAATTCCCGAACAAGTTTGCCTAATCTCTTGACTCAAAGATTCGAGGGACAAAAGTGGTCCCCAAGGTGTCAAACTCAACCACACGTTCCACTATAGGAGATGCCCTGTCAAAGATGTTTGAGTAGATGTGTGAGGTAAGTGGGGTTCTAAATCTCTCACAATTAGAGTCTTTGGATGACTGAGATGAGAGTCGAGTCCATTTAGCTATCGGGGTTGATGAATCATCAGTTACAACATCTTTGCCTTTAGAGGATTGACAAGACATCTGCAAGAGAGCAGGTACACAGCAAAGAACCAAAAACAACCCCACAAAGGACAAATATCAACTTGATTAGATTTAGATATGAATGTAAACCATAGAAATCACACACAATTTCAAACATAAGTCATGTCAATATAGAATGAGGCAGGTGCATCAAAATGGTGAAAGTGCAATAGAGCATAGAGTAAGACAAACTTATAGATAATTGTCAATAAGACAATCTACCATGAGTTTGAAATGCACAATGAAAACCACATACAACCAAAATAGAGCAAATGGCAGTGGGACATAACAAACTGAAAATTGAATGTTTTAAAGTAATACACTCAAGATAGAAGCGCACACATGTTATGTCAACATAAAAACATAGTGATACAAGATAGGCAATCCAAAACCACAGACATAATTAAACTCTCATACTCACAAACGGAGTAAAACCCAAAAAAACACCAAACCCATTTCCCAAATGAGTATGAAAACCAACAAACGCCAAAGCACAGAAAAAAAATAAGTACAGTGTGACCAACAAAAAGACACCAGATGAAATCAGCATCAAACACAATCAACCATACCTAGCACTCTAAGAGTAAAATGTTCGAACACAATATTACAAAAAAAATAACAACTCAAAAAGGCAAGAAAATAATACTCAAAACATAAAATATGAAGTGAGGGAGAGAAAACCGAGAAGACCCATACATTTTCTTGATGATTTTGAGAAGAAATGAAACAACAATTGTGTTCGAAAATGGAGACATGGAGTGTTTGGGTAAGAACAATTGAGAGAGAAAATGAACAGTCACAAAAAGTTCGAGGAAAAAACTGAAAAAGATTTTAAAACTGTCCTTACTGTGCAAAACACGCGTTTTTCGTGGCTTAGGAAAGTCGCCAGATAGTCGCCAGTAACACTTGCCAAAACACATCAAGTCAAAAGTTTTGAAAAATTTTCTAAGTGTTTTTCGCGACTGGAAGTTTCACTTGCAAGTGAGTTACGAGTTGAGCCGCGAAAATCTCTATGTACCCCTCGCGACTGGACCTTCCACTCACGAACAAGTCGCCAAAACAAACCCGCGATCTCGCGACTGTGGCATGCAACTTGACTGACCCGCGACTGAGTCGCCAAAACAGGACACACTGTTTTTGAAGATTTTCAGTTTTTGTAAAAACAAAACACTTTTCCAAAAACAACTTAAACACTCAAAAATCTTTTTGTGTTTGAATTAACAAAGATTGAGCATGTGAAAACACATTTTATCAAATACAATCACACAAATGAATATGGCATTCATTGAACATAAACTTGTGTGTTGTGAGTGGATATCAACAATGAGATAGTCCTTAGTCTAATGTGAAACTTCAATGATCAATTCAACCAAGGCATACACAATTAGCACTAGATCATGTGACCCATCTCAATTATTGAAGTATGCATATATGACCTCCCACAAGACTTGATAACATAACTTGGAGTTTTACATTTGACTCCACTTTTAAGCAGAACATTTGATCTTTTTGATCCTTTTGAAACAGTCACCTTTCCTTGTGAGAGTGATATTTGATATTTCACCTTGATGATATAGCCTTTGGCTTTTGAATAATCATAAACTTTATTTTTGGTCGCTTTCCCTTTTTCCTAGTCAAATACTAGTTTGTGCGACAGACTTTTGCAGCTCAAAATCTCTTTTCATTTGGAGATTTACATTTGGTGAGCTCTTTTTAGCAAAAACAAAAAATAAAGAGTGGGAAGATATATAGACACAAGTCTATGCATGTCTCAAGATCAACAAAACCATTCACTAATAATTCATAACAAGTTTGAAGATCTATTTACAACAATCACATAGATTTTAAGATTTCTTCCACAATGATAAAAGTGCAAAGGAACAAGCTATGCTCGAAAATGCACAAAGCCATTAGCACAAAGGTATAAGGCAAAACATGTTTTGAGACAAAACTCGACAATGTCAATCAAACTTTTTGATTTTCTATTTTTATGTGGTTTTTGGATTTTTGGCATATAAGAAGAAAAAGATTGATCAAAAACAAAAATGAACAAAAGTATGCACAAACAGACAAACAAACAACCACCAACATAATCAATAAGCAAACAACCAAACACAGTCACAAAGCATAGGAAGTATTGATGCATGGACATATTGTAATGCTTATGCATGAGTACCCTTTTTCACCCACACGTTACTTGCGTTTGGAGTGATTTCCTTATAGGATTGGGTACGAGAGTTAGGGCTTTCAAACCTTTGTGTGAAGCTTTCCAAGCAGTTGGTGAATGCACCAATCATCTTCATCACGTCCATCATTCTGGGATCACCGTTTTGATCTCTTGATGGTTCACTAGCCCAATTTCTCCTATCATTTCTAGGTCCTCGTGACCTTTGAGGAGTTGCACTATTCATTGCTCTCAGCTTTTGAAAATTTGGTCGAGTATGCCCTTGAAGTCCGCAGTGATGACATACATAATTTGATTTAGGACCTCTTTGTGGTCGTGGACGAGACTTGGCTTGGGATTCAGACCTGCCCACAAATTGATTACGGGGATTCAACAACCGTTCGTTCTCCACATTCCTCTTCTCCTCTATCTTGGGCTTCTTAGCAGTAGGGCCAACTTCAACTGACTCTTTGGCCTTTATAAACTTCACTTCTTTTGTGACATTCCCAGATGAGCTACTCCCTCCGGTATATCCTAACTCGGATTTGTCTGAAAAATACTTTTGAGATGAAATAACATCATCTAGCTTCTTGGTGGAGACCCTCTCTATCTTGGCATTTGCTTGCACAACCTCTTGCTCAAGAAATCTCACTTTTGAGATTATTTTCCATCTTTCTTTTTAAATTCCCTTTTCTCCCTTCCTGAACTTTGAAATTTTCCTTTGTCCCCAAATTTACCATTATTCTTGAATTTCAAGAATTTTCGGAAATTTTTCACAAGGTATGCAACATCCTTGTCAACCACATCTTCATCCGATGAGTTATGGACTTCTACCTTCTCATTTATGGTCATAAGAGCAAGAGATTTGTTCCTCCGTTGATTTGGCAGCGACATTTCATAAGTCTGAAGAGAACCAACCAGCTCCTGGACGTTGATGTCATCAAGGTCCTTACTCTCTTCAATTGCTGTTACTTTGGCACGAAAGCTTTCCGGCAATGATCGAAGGATCTTCCTTACTATTTTAGAATCCTCCGTTTTCTCCCCCAAATTGAACTTGCTGACAACCACCTCATTTAGCTTGCTATAGAAAGAGTCAAAGGACTCATCCTCACTCATTTTGAGCTCCTCAAACCGAGTGGTCAGCATTTGCAGCTCGGTGTCTTTTACTTTCTTCGTGCCTTCGTAAGTGGTCTCCAATATCTCTCATGCTTCTTTAGCAACGGTAATGTGAGAGATCCTGTGAAATTCATCTGGAGACACACCACAGAAAATAGTATTGAGTGCTTTACTGTTAGCATTAGATGCGGCGAGTGCTGCCTTATCCCATGTGGATTTGGCTGCCTCAGGTCTGGTCCAACCTATCTCAACCGCATCCCAAACAGATTCTTCAATGGAACATAAAAATGCTCTCATACGAACCTTCCAAAAAGTATAATTACTACCATCAAAATATGGAGGTACATTTAGGGATTGAGACCGGTCCATATTAAAAAGGGTCAAGGATCACACTATGATAATGAAATCAACAAAAGTGTACCCGCTCTGATACCAATTGAAAGTTCAAATAATGTAAAAACACCATTGAACGTTTAGACCCCCAATTTACAAATTACCAATTCAAACTTTATATCAAACAATTAATGTGTGGAACATGAACAAAAACTTAATACAGAATTGGTAAACAATCTAAGCCAATTAAAATCATATCCACAGCAGAAAATAAAAGGCAAAGATAAAGGGAAGAGAGATGCAAACACAAGGACAACACACGATGTGTTATCAAAGAGGAAACCGAAACCCTCGGCGTAAAACCTCTCCGCCGCCCTCCAAGCTTCTTGCTCTAACCAAGTTGCGCCAAACCTATTTCTTTTCTAGCTTCCCGGATTCCGCTATTTGACCATAGTATCAACCAATGTAAATTGGTTCCTTCCTAACTGCTTCCCAGAACACCAAACAGCCCTCTCACAGTAATGGATATGGTGAGAAAAGGTTTTGGTAAAATGCCTCTCAAGGATTTAACAATGGAAAGGAAAAGAGTTGAGGAATTTGAAGAGTTTCTTATGTAAAGATTGTGGATGAATCAATCTTGTTTTACTTTAGGGTTTCTCTCTCAAAAGTCTCTCTGGAAGCTCTCATTCTTTCGTGGGTATAAGGGGTATTTATACTAGGGTGAGAATGGAATGTGAAACGTCAGGTTTTTCAAAACAGGGCTGGCTCGCGGCTTGGCCTCACAACTTGACTGAGTCGCGAGATCCAACTGCGAGATAACAGAACGGCCAATTGCCCTATTTTGTCCTGTAGTGCTCCAGCTAGCATGACGCTTCAACTTCTGGCATGCTTGGCACGTGTGCTGCTTCTGGCGGCTTGTAGCCACGAGTTACCCTCGAGATCCAGCCGCGAGACTCTGTTTTCTTGTATACTCTTGAGCATTCAACACTCTATCTCACTCACTACCCATACAACAAACCCACCTAATTACAGGGTTACTAATTACTGAAATACAAACAAATTTGGATTGGAATAAAACCAACAAGATGGTTGATTAAATTCAACCTTACACCAGTCAAAAAGGGGGAGAAGTTTTTGAGAAGCAGCTCTTGAGGGGGAGTACTGTTTTGAGGGGGAGCAGTAAAAAACATTGTCTATCTTATTTATTTTGTTTATGTTTATGGCTAAAGTTTTATGTTTTGGTTAATTGTTGTTATTATGGTTTTGATACACTGTGGTTTTGGTGTATGTTTGATTCCAACTCATAACACATGGATGGTTTTGAAACTTAGTTTACTTTATATATATTATTGATGTTTTTTAGTATATAATGTGGTTTGTACCCATATTGTTTCTGTAAGCTTTTAAGGTTTATGTTCATTATCTGTAGGCTTTATGGTCTGTACCATGCTTTATGCAGCTTTTATACTTTGTTAAATCGGCACTTCTAACTAAATGTCATGCATTTTCTTGTTAAGTACTGTCACTCTTGTGCCCTTGTAGGATTGTTCCTAGATGCATATACTTAGTGTATTATGCATTGGTTGAGTGTTGGGCATGCAAGTGACTTACATTGAGCTTGTTAGCTTGTATGTTCAAGTGTTCATTCCAAGTGTGAATGAGCATTGTGGTCACTACCTTGTAATGATTAATTGTTTGATCAAGCCATGGTTTGTTTCTTAACTTCATCTTTGCTTGATCACATATTGTCTGCTTCATATGCATTTCATGCTTTTCTGCATACAATGATCATGGTGTATTGTTGTGTTTCAGGAGTTTCATGTTCATATGATTCAAGAGCTTCACAGTTTCTAGAGTTAGGTGTGAGTGAGTTTTGTTCAACTGTTCCCAACTCACATGTTAAGTCTAGAGTCTGTTTTAGGGTTTTGTCACGGAATAGCCAAAGAGGGAGATTGTAAGGTTGAATTTAATCAACCATCTTGTTGGCTTTATTCCATGCCAAATTTGCTTGTATTTCAGCAATTTGTAACCCTGTATTTAGGTGGGATTGTTGTAAGGGTAGTGAGTGAGATAGTGTGATAAAATGCTCAAAGAGTGTGCAAGAAAACAGAGACTCGCGACTGGATCTCGCGACTCAGTCAAGCCGCGAGGCCAAGTCGCGAGCCAGCCTTGTTTTGAAAAACCTGACTCTTCACATTCCATTCTCACCCTAGTATAAATACCCCTTATACCCACGAAAGAAAGAGGGCTTCCAGAGAGAATTTTGAGAGAAAAACCCTAGAGTAAAATAAGATTGATTCATCCACAATCTTCACATAAGAGACTCTTCAAATTCCTCAACTCTCTTCCTCTCCATTGTTAAACCCTTGAGAGGCCTTTTACCAAAATCTTTTCTCATCATATCCATTACTGTGAGAGGGCTGTTTGGTGTTCTGGGAAGCAGTTAGGAAGGAATCAATTTACATTGGTTGATACTATGGTCAAGTAGCGGAATCCGGGAAGCTAGAAAAGAAATAGGTTCGGCGCAACCTCGTTGGAGCAAGAAACTTGGAGGGCTTAGGTACATTGGGTAGATTAGGATTGGAGGGTCTATTACTGTTCATGTATCCTAACTATATTTTCTAGTGGATTACTTACCTCTCGGAAGGCGGTGGAGAGGTTTTACATCGAGGGTTTCGGTTTCCTCTTCGATAACACATCGTGTGTTGTCCTTGTGTTTGCATCTTCCTTCCCTTAATCTTTGTCTTTTATTTTCTGCTGTGGATGTGATTTTAATTGGTTTTGATTGTTTACCAATTTTGTTTATAGCTTGTGTTCATTTTCCGCACACTAGTTGTTTGTCATAAAACTTGAATTAGTTATTTTGTAATTGAGGGTCTAAACGTCCAAGGGTGTTTTATACACTATTTGAACTATCAGTAGTCAGCCTAGATGAAAACCAATAAGAAGTTGAACATATCAACAATTTGTAAAAATATTATGAAATAGTTTGTGACTGTAATGTTATTCGTTAAATTTTTATTTGATAGGTAGGAGAAAGACTTCTCAAAATATTTTTCAAAACTTCAAATTTTCATTCCTCCAAAATCATCCGAATTAAATTTAATGAATTTTTTTTTTTACTAAAACTCTCGAATTACCCATATATACTTAGCCCTTTACAAGTAGAGTCAAAAGTTTGGATTTTTTCCATTCCATTTTTTTATGAACTCCCATCACTTTTAGATCCATTGTTAACATAATTTTTCTTAGGGTTTGGTTTACGTCCAGTACAATTTTAAACTGAAATCTCTAGTTATTTTAAATATACAATAACAAGTGATAATGAGATTTAATTTCCATATTTTATTTAATTAGTGGGTGATATGACAGTTTTTCATTAAAACAAAAGGAGATTCAAAATAAAAAAAAGTAATAAAGGTAAGTCACATCATTCTTATTATTTTGCACCAAGCACAATGTGACATATCAAGTTATCAACTATTGTAAAATAAATGATATCATGAAATTTATTGAATATCACCTAAAACAATCTCTAAATCAAATTAATCAATCCCACAAAATCAGTTCTAACTACCCACTATTATAGTCAAATACAGATTTACAACATGCACATTTCATGCTTTGATTTCATAATTAAATACTCTGTATTTTTTTTTTTATTCCCTGTAGTTTGTCATAAAAGACTATCCATTAGAACATTCAAATTTGAACAAAACAAGAGGGAGGCAATAATATCATTTTTTCAATGCAAATTTGACTATATATGGCTGCACTCACGCTGTCACGCCAAGATAATTTTTTCTATGCTCCTGTTACATGGCTTGAGGATGTATCAGATTCTATTATCCATATTATTTCAAAAGATGAGTCTTTGTAACTTTATTGGCTTTTCGACGTATGCAGCAATAAAATACTCATCTTCCTCTAATAAAAAATTTACATGCCAAACGTGATGTATATTTTTTATTGGGCTAGTTATCAACACCACATGGCCATGGCCTTTCCTCTCTTGTTCCTAATTAGAAAACTAATAAAGAAAGGGCTTTTCTTGAGCGTCGCAATTCGTTCTTAATTGATCTCAAAAAAAAAAAAAAATAAAAAATAATAATAATAATTTATTACCAAAAAGATAGAATTGAAAATTAAAAAAAATATCAACTACATGAAACACGTGAATTAATTAAATAGATGCCACATGGTGCTTACTGCTTAATCAATAACTCTCATCTTTTAAATATATTTTTAGATAGGAATATAGGATATATTTGAGCTTATGCCATTGGCTATAAACTTATTCATTTTTATTATTAGATAAAACAATTTGACAAGATTGGAATCCATATTCCTTATTAGAGGATAAAAAACTTTACCATATTTTATTTATTCTTTGAGATATAAGAAAGTGGTATCCTAGTATTTGACCAGACTATTTCACTTATTTTACTTTCCATGAGATGTTCCAAAAACTCAATGAGCCGATATTGTGATAAATTGAACCTAAAATCATAGAGTTTACGTGAATCCTTAGACCAACGAGTCTACCATCCAGATACTTCCGTAATATAACTATGAATTTAAAGATATCGAAAAAGTATTTTTTTATTATAAAAAATCATATTAGTTTTTGTTAATTTTATATAAAAAATCATATTAATTTCACTTTAATAAATGTCCCGACAAGTATTGTTCCACTTTACTAATTTACAATATGATAAGCTTTTTGTTACGTATGAAATGATACGTGGATAACCTATCAGATAAGAATATAGGAATATAATAAAAATATGAAAGTTATGGGTTTGTCCCATAGTGAGTGCATGATTTGTTAATAAAAACTATATCTATTCCCATAAAATAAAATAAAACTATACCTATTGCTTGGACATAATATGACATTCCATTCTCTTCAGCCAAAAAAATATATGACACCCCATTTATTTGGGGGAGGGGAACAAGATTGAATGACTGGCACTGTATGGCCAGCGAATGTGAATTTCATGTTTTATATATATTATAGATAAGATAGGTGTTCTTTGTATGTTGCTACGTTATGGCAAAAGAAGTGGCAAAGGACCATTGTCTATTGGACAAAATTCAATAAGTATATTTTTATTCACTAAAAAAAAGTATATATATATATTACAAGATATAAATTCTACTCTAGCCTAATTTAAGTGTATGGGTGTAAAGTTTCCTCTTGAAAACTTGAACTTCGGTCTTTGTTTCCCACAAGAACTTATACTTGTGGAGTGATTATCGCGTCAAGAGTACATACCGGTAAAAAAGTATATTTTTTAAAAAGTCATAAAGATAAAAGATCCAGATAAAACATATTTACAAAACATCAATTCATTTTAACACACATGTGATCTAAATTATGCCTTTACCAGAGTATTCTTTTGTTGTAAACTGTTTGAAAAGTTGCCTATAAAAAACACAAAGCTTTTCATATAGTTTAATGAAGCTTGATTAAATTATTTTAGAATTTTAATCTTCAATTGAAAATTTAAAACGTTTTGATTTAATAAAAGACTCCAACTATTTCAATTTTTGACACGAGATTTTATTTATTTATTTTTAATAATGAGTCTGATATATTAATAAAGAAAAGCAAAATGGCTACTGGAGGACCAACCCATCTTTTTCTTCATTTGCAAAAACCCAAGAGCGTTTAGAGAGATGGAGATGGACCCTTAACCTAAAGTAATCCAGGATGATAGATTTTGGGCCCATATATATGCAACTCTACGGAACTTTTAAGCAGAATTTCTGAAATGGCACTGCTCAAGGTCTTGCAAAATTGTAGAATTGACGAGTTGAAAATTACTTAAAAGAATAACATACTTTAAGCCTTACTTTGAAGGGAAAATGATTATTTGCCTCTGATTTATAAATTATGAAGTAAAATGCTTCTATTTTGAAACCATTTAGCAAAATGTCTTTTTTTTTTATTTTTTTTTATTTTTTTTTATAACTTGATTTAAATATAAAACTCGTTATCCCCAAAATCGAGTTTTATATATATTTTTAAGTAAAATTCGACATTAGCAATGTTGAGTTCTGCTTAAATATTCAAAAAAATTTAAGTGGCAAAATATGCATAGAATTCGACGTTACTAATGTTGAATTCCACCTGTAACTCGATTTTATTAAAATCGAGTTTAAAAAACTTGGACATTTTGCTAAATAGTTTCAAAATAAAAGTATTTTGCTGCATAGTTTGTAAATTAGGACAAATGCCCATTTTCCTCCTCACTTTGCTACCTTTATCTATTGAGTTGTTCACAATCCCCCTAAAACTCTATAAATTCTAGTAGTCCCCCCAAAACGGCAAAACCTTTGAAAATAGATAAATAATTATTTCGTTAGTTTAACACATAATGGAATTTTTCGATTCTTAAAACAATCCGCAACAAAGTCACTAAAATACTCTCCTAGTAAACACTCCAAAATACCCCCATTTTTTTTTTTATTATTTTTTTCAATTCCATCCACATATACAGATAATTTTCAATCTTCAAAAACCAATTCAGTTTATAAGAATGACATTGTGAGCATGTAAATCCAAAATTTCAAAGATTAAGCAAAGTGAGATCCTGAAGTTGTACGTAGAGAGAGACCCTAGCATCGTTGTTGAAGAAGGGAAATAAGGAATGACTATTATACCATAATATAATAGATGTTCACAATCCTTGGATGAATGGTGGTTGTGATAATCATCGTCGTTAGGATATATGGTTATTGGGAATCAAAAGAGATGAGTCTTCATTATGCTTCATTGGTGACAAATAAGCTCGAGGACGAATTGAGCTCAAGTGCTTGAGCTCGATCATGGCTTGTTTTGGATTGAAAGCCAACATTAGTCATGAGGTTCTTGTGTTAGGTTTCTTGGTTTTCCATTTTGTGGTGGTGACGACCATGGCTATCCTTGCAGTTAGATGTGTGTTTAGGTTATGGGTGTTTTTTTTTTTTTTTTCCTAAGTAAAAGGGAAAAAATAAATATGGTTATAAAATTAATTAATGTAATCATTAGACCATTAAATTAAATATAATTATAAGAATTCAAATTAGTGATTTAGTAATTAGGGGTATTTTGAGATGTTTGCTAACCTAAGATGGCATTTTAGTAACTTCGTTGTGAAATATTTTAAGAATAAAAAAGTTTCTACAATGTGTTAATAGCTTAACTACCTATTTTAAATAGTTAAAGGAAGGATATTACTAGGGATGACAATTTTTCCCCGCCCCGCTTAACTCACCCCTCCCTGCTTCGCCTTGTGCGGGTTTTCCCCGCCTCGTAAAGGCGGTAGGGCAGGGATGGGGCAAGATTTTAGTCCCGCACCACGAGGCGGGGTGGGGATGGGTTTAGGCTTTTTAGACCCACCCTGCCCCGCCCCTCCCCGTCCCCGTCCCCGTCCTCGCCTCGTCCCGTGTTACTAAAGGTTATAATTGTAAATTTTCATACCCTAAAACCCTACTATTTAAACAAACATATTAATATTAGCATATTTTTATTCTACTCAATGTGATTCTCTGCCTTTATTTTGTTGTGTTATACTATGAGATTTTTTTTTTTTTTTTTTTTTTTTTTAATGATTGTCTTGTTAGAGCATTCACATCAGCTCGTCTAAAATATTCCGTCTATTTTACACCAAAAACCTACTTTTTCTATTTTACACTATCATTTTTACAAAACACCCACATCAATTCATCTATTCTATCACTTCTCTTATTTAAATAATCAATTTTCTTAATTATTTTATTATTTTTCACCTAACCCTTTTACCCGTTTTTTATTCGCGCTTTCTCTCTCTCTCTCTCTATCATATTTACCCATTTTCTGATATCTTTCTCTCTCTCTTCTATCTCTCCATACCCATTTTCTGATTTCTTTCTCTCTACCCGGTCTCTCCCTCTCCATACCGGCGCTTTCTCTTCTATCTCTCCATACCAATTTTCTTTCTGATTTCTTTCTCTCTCCACTCTCCACTCACGAGACTGTTCTAGAGTTTCTGTGAAACTCCTCTCTATTCCAAGATTTTCACTCCTCTCTAATCCAAACATTCTGAACTTTCGATCCAAGCAGGGAGCACGGCGCCGAGAAGAACTCCGATCCACTCTCTCTGTCTCCGATCCAAGCAGGGAGCATGGCGCCGAGAAGAACTTTTGATCCACTCTCTCTGTCTCCGATCCAAGCACGACGAGAAGAACGCCGATCCAAGCACGCCGATCCGCCACAAGCGCCGATCCACTCTCTCTGTCTCCGATCCAAGCACGGCGAGAAGAACGCCGATCCAAGCACGCCGATCTGGCGAGAAGAACTCCGATCCACTCTCTCTGTCTCCGTTGGTGTGTCCGTGTGTGGGTGTGTTTGGTTTTGTGGTGTTTCTGGGTGATTTTGTTGTTGATTTTATGGTTGATTTTTTATTTTTGTGGTTGATTTTTGATTTTGATTGTGGGAGTGTGTGTATAAGAGGAAGAAGCAGTTGATGATGATGGTGGTGTTGGTTGTGCAGATGGAGAAGAGAGAGAAAAAAACGAGCGAAATTAGAAATTATTATAATAATGTATAGACGAGCTACAGTAACCGTGTATATATGCACGGTTACTGTAGCTCATGGAAATTTTTAGATGATTTTACACAGGTTTACATGAGCTGATGGGGGAGGTTTTTTGGCCAAAATGTGTAAAATGAGTAGGTTTTTGTATTTTAGAAGACTATACATCCACTAATGTGGATGCTCTTAGATCCACTGTTTTCCTTCTCTATAGTACTGGTTTTATCTACAGTGATCCATTCTTTTTTTCTTTTTCTTTTTTATTTTATTATAGTGCTTGCGCTACATTACTTCGGTTTTTTTCAATATCCATTATCAACAGTTACGCTGAACTTGCATATATAATAATAATAAAATATTATTACAACAATTTTTTACAATATTTTCGTAAATGTTGAGAACATGAGATGTTAATTTTTATAAAATAATAAAATATCATACTAGAATCCAATCACAACAAAAAATAAAGGTATTATAAAAAAAGAAAAAAGTGTTACATTCATAATATTTTTATAATAAATCTTGGGAAGTAAATTGTTATTCTAATTTAAACTTATCAATGAAATTACTTTTTTACCCACTAATAATAAATCTTAGGTACTAATAATAACTTGTAATAATCTACGACTTATGATTTGTAATGAAAATGTTGTATACATAGTATTTCTCTTGTGAAAATATTAAGAAATCTTGTTGTCGTCACAATATTTTCACAATTGTTGAAATGTCAATTCTTTACAAATCAAAGTAAAACATAATAAAGTTGTAAAAGTATTATGAAAATGTTGTGTCATTATTTGTGTTTCTAAAATTTTCTTTTTTATTAGTCAATTTTTGTTGAGCCAAATTCACAGTTTCACATACAGTTTTTTTACGTACAGTTTTCTTGGGTTGAATTTTTGTTCAACCACCATTTTAAGTAAAAACACACCGTTTCACACACTTAGGCTTAAAATAATTTTCATCATTTATAATTTTCATCCTTTATGTTTAGGGTAGTTCACAATTTCTCTTTAAAACTTTAAAATCAAGCAATTTCCTCTTTAATATTTTGGAATAAAGCAAATATGTTATATTGTTATTCTCTCAATTAAACTCTAATGAAAGCTTATGATTCTTAAAATATTGCAATGTGTAGTGGCTAAAATACTCCCACTAAATTTTAACTTTCCAAAAATTTTATTCACATATTTTGAGTTTTAAATGGCAGTAATGCTTAAAAAGTTTGAATGGTAATATACCTAGAGAACATTGATTTTCTCGATTTAAATTTTAGCAACTTATAATTTATCTAATGAAAAATTTGATGACACATGCATTTTGTTATATATTTTTTTCTTGCCTAAAGTGGGTGTTCATAAAAACTAATTAAGTTAAAGACTGCACCTAGACTCATGTAAAATGATAAAGAAGAACATATGAATGAAAAAAAATTTAATTGTGTATGGTTGAAGGTATTTGATGAAGAGTTTTAATTGTAGCATATAACATCATTCATTATGAAAATTTAAATATTTTGACAAAGTTTTAGCAAAACTCAGTTTCTTATTGTTGGAAGATGATATTCGTTATCATTCTCAAAAGTTTTTAATGAGTGGATATTGCCTTTAGCAAATAGGTATCAAAATTTTTATACAAATGAGATTAACTTTGTATGACATACATTTTTTTATGTACATAATTTCGTACTTCTTCAAATAAAAATTTTGTCTTAATTTTCTTACTCAAGAGGTGGCACGTGTGCACTAGTGTGTTTGTACACACACACACACACATATATATCAAAAACTATTTACATTTTAGTTTAGTAAAATTTTAATTATTATTTTTTTTTTTATTTAAACTATATATATAGTTGTAAGGACATGATTTGGAATGACCCAAAGCGATACTAGGATCGTACGTAAATAGGCCCAAACAATATAATTTGTAGAGCGTGGGTGTTAAGAACTAGATTAACTTTTGTGGAATGAAAAGATTCACCCTCACGTATATTGAAGGCTCAGAGCTGGCACAACAATCGTTTTCTTTTGGTAATCGATACAGTTCTTTTTCTTTTTTCATTCTTCTTCCTCAGTCTATGCTTTTTTTTCTTTCTCTTACGTTCCGATCCCCCCCCCCCTCTTGCTTGTTCTTTTTTCAGTTTATATACCACTCTCTGTGTTCCATACTCACCACACACGTGTAGGTTGAGTTCGGGAGATTTCTTTCCGTCCCATCTAGCACCTCCTGGAACTTCCTATGGGCAGCTGTAAGGCTGCCTCCTTACTGTTCAGGTATCACATCCACATTAATGCGGCCAGAGAGTTGGTTGAGAGATAATTAATGCGGAGGCAGCTGTAGTTATAGATATTTGTATGCTTTTTCTCTCTTACCCTTGGTCTGTTATTCCATCTTCAGTGGTGGCGTAATTCCAAGGTCTGGTTGTAACAAGACCACATCCTAATCGTCCTCGGATGCATACTGCCGAGGAGTATGGCATCCTCGGACGAACACGGAACTCTACTTTCGTGATATTGACTACCACCCTCCTTCAGTAATTACCCTCACGACCTGACTTGGCCTCCTCGAACGGATATGTATCCTCGGATGGGCCACAGGCCCAACGATCCTGACCTTAATGGGCCTGTTGATTGGCTGACCCCCATAATAGCCCCTCAAAATCCTACTTTTCGACTCCTCGGGAGAGAAGGTGGATTTTGACGTCATAAGCCCGTAGCCATGCGTGTTTTGGGGCATACCCCTGACGCTTCAGCATCCCGATTTTGGCAGCATTAAATTTTGGCAACGCCCTTGTCTCCCACATTTGACGGTGAGATTTAAATCAAACGGCAGAGGGCCTCCCTTGTTTTGTGAGCGGGAACTTTACAGCTCACAATCCTCACATGACTATAAAAGCGTTCTCAAATTAACCCTGTACCTTGCCTTCGATGATTACGTGGTTCCAAAGTTCATACATTAAACCTACCTTTCTCTATTTTTGTTATTTTCTTGGCGACTACAAATAATCGTACTTTGTCCGAGGTCCTTCCTTTGAACCTGTAAGTCTTCTCAAAGTTTTTACCACTTTTATTTCAAACCCAACAGTCTTTTTTGCTAAGTCTTTTAGAAAAAAGGGGAAACAAAAGAATCCATTTCGATGTCTCGTTGAATCCGAGGAAGGTATTAGAAACTTTCGCTCTAAGTATAAAATTCTCTCAACGGTAGGGATGAGGTACGCAGCTCAAGGGGAATGGGCTGATGCCAGACAAATTGGGGAGGTAGTTATTCCCATGATTGCCTTTATAGAGGGCGGGATGACTATCCCCATGGGTAGTATCACTAGGAGTTACCTCAATTTCTTTAGGCTATCCCCTACCCAGTGTGCTCCAAACATGTTTAGGGTCCTGGGAAGTATAGATGCTTTGAATAAGAGAATAGACCTAAAGTTAACCCATCATGATGTGAATTGGATGTACAACCTCCATCACTTAACCGGCCAGGAGTATTATCTCAAGTCGAGATATCCTGAGGTAAGGCTAATTCAATACCTTCCCACTTCAAACAAGAACCTAAAGGAGGATTTTCTTATTCTTTCTGGGGAATGGCACAATGGTCTGCCTTGCCCGACAGTAGAGGGAACACCAGGTGGGCGTGTAGTCATAGATCTATAATATTTAGTTCGCGAACACATTTCGTTTACTTTTTTCTTTTTAATTATTTTTGTCTCCAACAATTTTCACTCTCGACTCAACGGTTTTACAGATAGACGCTACACAAAGCCCAATCTTAGGTCAGTCAACAAGGCGAGCCTGGATAGGTTATTGAAAGCTAAAATATACATGAACGAGGCTGACAGTCAGCTCCGGGCAGCACACTTAATTCTCGGATATACCCCCTTTTCTTTTGCTTTTCAGACGCCAAAGTGCGTGATTAGAGCTCGCGATCCTCGGCTTCACCGTATCAGTGTTGCCTACGAAGGGTTCATTGTTCCAGAGGGTATTCCTCTTCCCCAGTACACACCTCGCACAGAGCTTCTAAACCAAACACCAAGTCACGCAGGGCCAAGAGAAATCTGATTCCCAACATCTTGAACCGCAAGCATGGTTGCCAGTACCTATGCACGGTAGGGAGCCCCTACGAGATGATGCATCTATAAGGGATTTTAATGGCGGCATAGGATGTCACATAGCCTTGGCCATAGAGGAAGCCTTATTGCTCCCAAAAGATATTGTCGAAATAAAGAATATGAGGAAGAATGAACTCGTCCTCGACAACAAATGATACTTGGGCATAGTAAGGAGCTAACTTTTATCTTTTTCATTCTGTGACTGTTACTCATCAATATGCACTTTTTATTGACTATAGTGTCACCCTTTTTCCTACAGATCATCCAAAATACTTTCAAGCTAGATGAGATGCTCAATGCCTGTTCCGATCAGCTAGATGACGAAAGAAAAAGACGGGCAACGGCTGTACAGACCTTGTCCAAATTTGAACAGGACTTGGCCGATGCAAGGAAAAAGTTACAAGTCGAAGAGCAAGCTCGCAAGAGCGCCGAGTTGGCATTAGAAGGCTACCAAAAGCAGGCCGAGGACCAAGGGAAACTTCTGCGTGAGACGAATGCGGAGCTAAAGAAGACTCAGGAGTAAGCTCTAGTTCTTAGGAAGCACCTGGAGGAAACTCAAAAGCTAAGGGAGCGTGCTGTAAAGTCCAAAGAGCAAGCCGAAAAAGCAAAAATCGATGCCGAACAGGCAATAAACGAAGATGAGCAGATAGGCTACGAGGTTGGTATAGCTGAAACTGAGAAGGCTTTGAGAGCCGAGGTTTCGGAGGTATGCCGTATCTACTGTGCAAGTACTTGGAGTGAGGCTCTCAACCGTGTTGGGGTTGAAGCCTCATCTGAGTTACATAAGCCAGAGAACATATTCTATCCCAAGGCGATCCGCCCCTCAGTTCTACCCCATCAGGCTGATGCTCCTCCTTCAGTTATTAACCTCAATGAGGAGGTTTCGCCTCACAGTTTTCCTCCCTTTGGCCAGCCAGAATTAGCTAAAGGGGGACTTGCCCCTCTAGGAGCTTCCCTAGACAAGATCACCACTGCTTCAGAGGCAGAGACGGCTTCCCAAGGTTTTCAGCAGAATTTGGACTCCACAGTTTTACCAACTGTGGGCGTTATCAAAGCCAAAGAGGGAGCCACCACTTCAGAGGCAGAGATATCCGCCGGTCAGAACCCAAAGATCCAATTAAAATTGAAAAAGTAGAACTTCCTTTGTAGTTTAACTAGACATTTAGTAGGGGACTTCCTTGCTCATTTTCTTACCGCTCTTACTGCTTTATGTTATTTTTGTACTCGTTCACTGTGTTGTTGTAATTTGGATAGGTTCATTTCAACTACCTTTTGCTTGTACGGGGCAATTTTACTCACACATATCATCAATCAATAATTAGCAATAGGCAATAAGCGTTAATACAACAGAGCCTTAGGGAGACGTTTTAGATATGCACGTATTCTTTCCAATCAATCGCAATTCTTTATGAAAGTTCATAAACTAAATAAAATCATGCCTCCAGTACTTTGATTGTACCCCAACTAACATCCATAGATCTCTCTTTAATTCTCCAATGGGTGATACAAGGCGCTGCTTCCCACTAAGTTTGCGATCAGAAGATTCATCATAACTCAGTTACTGCTCAACAATTCAATACACATCACAAGACGTTAATTTCCACCAAGTTTGCGGTCCGAGAACCTGACATAACTTAACTTCTGTTTAACATTTCAATATACATCAGAGGACGTTAATTTCCACCAAGTTTGCGGTCCAAGGACCTGACATAACTTGATTTCTGTTTAACATTTCAATATACATCATAGGACGTTAATTTCCACCAAGTTTGCGGTCCGAGGACCTGACATGACTTGGTTTCTGTTTAACATTTCAATATAAATCATAGAACGTTAATTTCCACCAAGTTTGAGGTCCGAGGACCTGACATGACTTGGTTTCTGTTTAACATTTCAATATAAATTATAGGACATTAATTTCCACCAAGTTTGCGGTCTGAGGACCTGACATAACTTGGTTTCTGTTTAACATTTCAATATAAATCACAGGATGTTAATTTCCACCAAGTTTGCGGTCCGAGGACCTGACATAACTTGGTTTCTGTTTAACATTTCAATATAAATCATAGGACGCAGGAGTGCAGGATGTATGGTTGACGTAAATTAAAAGAAATATTTGAATTGAAATGCTTTTATTAATAATAATACCTCTTAAGATTATTTACATTCCAAGGATGAAGTACAGCTTTTTCATCTAGGTCTTTCAGATAATATGCTCCTATTCCCGCTACAGAAGTGATCCGATATGGCCCTTCCCAATTAGGTCCTAGTTTTCCCCAATTTGGATTCTTGGTGTCCCCCAGAACTTTCCTCAGCACCAAATCTCCTACGGGCAACGGCCTCATCTTCACATTACTATCATAGCCCTGCTTAAGTTTATGTTGGTAGTAAGCCAGTTGAACCATCGCGCTCTCCCTCCGTTCTTCAATCAGGTCCAAACTTTTCTCCAACATCGCATCATTACTATCCGAAGAGAATGTACTAGTTCTCAACGTTGGGAAGCCAATTTCTAAGGGAATGACAGCCTCGGCCCCATAAGTCATGGAAAAGGGAGTTTCCCCCGTTAAATGTCGGGGTGTTGTCCGATATGTCCTAAGCACATGTGGCAGTTCTTCCACCCAATTCCTTTCGCGTCATCCAGTCTCTTCTTAAGCCCACTGACTATTACTTTGTTAACCGCTTCAGCCTGCCCATTGCCTTGTGGATATGCCGAAGTGGAATATCTGTTCCTTATACCCAGTTTTGACCAATATTTCCTAAAGGCATTGCTATCAAATTGGAGTCCATTGTCTGAGACAAGAGTGCGGGGAACTCCAAATCGCGTAACAATGTTCCTCCAAATAAACTTCTTCACATCTACGTCTCTGATGTTCGCCAATGGCTCAGCTTCGACCCATTTAGTGAAGTAATCTGTGCCAACCAGCAGGTACTTCTTATTTCCTATGGTTTTGGGAAAGGGGTCGACAATGTCTAGCCCCCATTGGGCAAAGGGCCAAGGGCTAGAGAGAGGATTAAGAACTCCTCCCGGTTGATGGATATTTGGAGCATATCTTTGACACTGATCGCATTTCTTAACATACTCCTGCGCTTCCTTCCGCATATTTGGCCACCAATATCCTTGTGTGAGGGCCCGACATGATAGAGACCTTCCTCCTATATGGCTTCCACAAATACCCTCATGCAATTCTTCCAGGATTGACTCTGCTGTCTCAAGAGGCACACAGAGCAGGTATGACCTAGAGAAGGACTGTTTGTATAACTTTTTATCTTCAGATAACCAGTACCGGGTAGCTTTCCTTCGTATTTTCTCAGCTTCCACCTTGTCTTCGGCCAATATGTCACTTTCAAGAAATTTTAATATAGGATCCATCCATTTTGACGACAGACTAGTTTGATTGATTTGGCAAACCTCCTTTTCTGGTGAGGTGGGGGTACACAGGTCTTCAACGATAATCACCCGAGGAAAATTTCACACTGAGGAGGTAGCAAGGGTTGCCAAGGAATCAGCGTGTGTATTTTCACCTCGAGGAATATGTGATAAGTCGAAAGACTCAAACTTCGTTTGCATACGCCTAACCCGGTCCAGATACCCTTGCATCCTTGGGTCTCGGGCCTCCAGCTTTCCTCTCACCTGGACGACTACTAATCTCGAGTCTGAGAATAATTTCACTGCCTTTCCATCCATTTTTCAGACCATACTCATTCCTACTATCAAAACTTCGTATTCTGATTCGTTGTTAGTAGCCAAGAACCTTAATCTTAACGACTTCTCGATGATGACCTCCTCGGGGATATCAACACAAATCCTAATCCTGCTCCCCGTTGGCTTGTGGCCCCGTCCACGTACACCCTCCAGAAGGGCCCACCTTGTGTGGATATTAGGCCAACCGATTTTTCATCCATGTGACCTTGATTCACATTAACTTCTTTTGGGCATTCGGCGAACTCAGCCACCAGATCAACAAGGACTTGACCTTTCATAGAGGCGCGAGGCATGTATTGATATCGAAAGCACCCAGAATCGTGCCCCACTTAGCAATTCTTCCGGTGTAGTCAGCACTTCTGAGTATGGACTTAAGAGGCAATTGGGGTCAAGATAACCACGATATGTGCCTGAAAGTAGTGCGGAAGTTTGCGTGTTGCATGGACCACCGCTAATGCGGCCTTTTCTAATGACAAATATCTCACCTCGGCCTCATGGAGGGATTTACTTACATAATAAACTGGCCTTTGGACGCCATTGTCTTCTCGTATCAAGACGAAACTAATTGTATGAGGGGCTACCGCCAGATAAGTAAACAACACCTCATCCACCTCAGGGCTAGACATGATAGGTGGCCTGGACAGGTATTCTTTCAACTGCTGGAACGCTTCAACACACTCCACGGTCCACTCAAATCCTTGCCACTTATGTAATAGGTGGAAAAAAGGACGACAACTCTCAGCCGAACCGAACTCAGTCTTCCCAGTCAGTTTCTGCACTTCTTTTGGATTCCGAGGTGCTTGCAAATCGTTAATGGCCCTAATCTGGTCTGGGTTCACCTCAATTCCTCTATGGGTCACCATGTACCCCAAGAACTTCCCGGAACCTACACCAAATGAGCACTTTGAAGTATTCAAGCGTAACTTATGTTTTCTCAGTATTCCAAAGATACTCTTGAGGTCCTCCACATGTTCGGACACCACTTTACTTTTCACAACCATATCATCGATATAAATTTCAATACTTCTACCCAATTGCGGTTCAAACATTTTCGTCATCATGCGTTGGTAGGTAGACCCAGCATTTTTCAAGCCGAAGGGCATCACCTTATAATGGTAATTCCCAATCGAGGTCACAAAAGCAGTCTTTTCCTGATCATCGGCGGCCAGCGGTATCTGGTGATACCCTTGGATGGCATCTAAGAAACTCATCCTAGGGTGTCCCACGGTCGCATCTACCAACTGGTCGATCTTCGGCATGGGAAATGGATCCTTGGGGCAAGCCTTATTGAGATCCGTGAAGTCGACACACACCCGCCATTTTTCCGTCTTCTTTTTTACTACCACCGTATTGGCCAATCATTGAGGATTAAAAACTTCCTTGGTAGCCCCAGCCTGTTTGAGCTTGGCAACTTCACTTCTAACCGCCTCGGCGTGTTCCTTCGATGGTCGCCGAGGAGGTTGCCTTTTAGGCATAACGGCGGGATTCACGTTAAGTCGATGACAAATGAAATTCGGGTCCACCCCTAGGGCTTCATTCGGGTTCCATGCGAAAACGTCCACATTAGCTCAGAGGAATTCCAGCAAACTCGCTTTCTCTTGCGAAGGCAATTTAGCCCCAATCTGGAAGAATTTTTCTGGATCACCAGCAACAACTACTTTCTCCAGATCTTCACACTCTACCCCATCGGCTGGTACGTCCACGCTTGATACTAGGGACTTTAATTGCTATAACTCATTGTCAGCCGAAGCCGAGGTTTCTGCTTCTGGCCGATGCTGTATAGCCGCTACTAAGCATTGCCGAGCAGCTGCTTGACTCCCTACTATTTCCAACACTTGGTCTCTGGATGGGTACTTCACCTTCTGATGCGGAGTAGACGAGACCGCTTTAAGGGTGTGAAGCCAACCTTCTTGCACAGGCAGCCTGATCAGTCCTTTGGGCGTGACCAACCTTCCCTCAAAACTTACTAGAGGAGAGTTGTAGGTTGTTAAGTCCTCTGGCTTCAAACCTAGCCCCTTGTACAAGTCTGGATACATTACATCCACAGCACTACCCTGATCAACCATCACCCTTCTGACATCATAGCCGCCAATCCTCAACGTTACCACCAAAGCATCCTCATGGGGCTGTATGGTCCCAACCATGTCCTCATCCGAAAAGCCTAGAATCAAGGGGACACGCACCTTGGCTCTTTTCAATGCTTGGGAATGATCCTCGGCTGGGGATCGGGACACCGACAATACTCTGGAGGGGCAAGATCCAGTCCTTCCCGAGGTCGCAAAGATAACGTTAATCATACCCAGGGGAAGTCTTGATGAAGCGTCCCCATGCATCTCTGAACCTGTTTGGCTCGCCCTTCCACTGAAGTGATGCAAGAGTTGTTTTAATTTCCCTTCACGGACCAATTGTTCCAAGTGATCCCATAAATTCCTGCAATTATCCGTCGTGTGCCCATGATCCTGATGATAGTGGCAGTATAAGTTCGGGTTGCGTTTCCTAGGCTCTCCCGCCATCTTGTTCGGCCATTTGAAGAATGGCTCGTTCTTTATCTTCTCCAAAACCTGTTGCATTGGCTCCCGAAATATTGCATTAACCACCTGGGCGTCCGTCGAGCCCGACTGCCTAACAAAATCCCTCCGGGGTCGGCTGCTGTTATAACGGTCCGACCTGAAATCCCTCCTCTCCTGAGGGATCACCTCGGCCTTTCCTTTTCCTTGAAGTTGATCTTCCTCTACCCTTTTGTATTTATCTATTCTGTCCATCAATTGGTGCACACTGGTGACAGGTTTACCCATTAGGGATTTCCTCAAATCGTGGTCAGCTGGGAGACCAGCTTTGAAAGTGGTTATAGCCACAGCATCGTTCTTTCCCTCTATTTCATTAAACATTTCCCAGTACCTGTCCGAGTAATTCTTGAGAGTCTCGCCCTCTCGCATAGACAAAGCCAGCAAAGATCCCAAAGGCCGAGGAGTCCTACTGCATGTGATAAAGCGAGCACCAAAAGCTCGAGTCAGTGTTTTGAAAGATCCCACAGAATTGGCCCTTAAGCCATTGAACCACCTCATCGCCGTCGGACCCAAACTCAATGGAAAAACTTTGCACATCAAAACCTCGTCTCTGGAGCAGATAGCCATCTTCTGGCTAAAATAGCTTACATGTTCTACCGGGTCTAAATGGCCATCATATAGAGCGAATGTAGGCTGATGGAATCGCCGAGGATGAATCGCATCGTCTATGTTTTTCGTAAAGGGTGACTTGGAAATTTGACTCAAGGCCTTGTTCATGACATCGTTACCCAAGCCCCTGCTAGGTGAACCTCTACGCTTACGTCGGTGGCGATGCTCCTCCTCATAGGAGAAAGTCTCGCTTGGCAGAGTCCTCGATCTCCACCTATAACTAGCCCCGTTCGACTCCTCAAACGATGGTTCGGAGCAAGGTGGGGAGCGCTCTCGCCGTGCATGGCGCAACTCTCTCTTCAAATCAGCAATCTCACGCTGCATATTCCCATCATGCTTTACGTGGGAGACGTGACTCTTCCCACGAGAATGGCTTCTGGTGGTATGAGTTGTACATACACTCCCCTCATGGCCTTCTCTCCATTCGGGACTCCTTCGAGGATCACCATGCTGGGAACCTCTTGACTCTGCCTAGTGCGGGCTGGCATCCTCCTGATGCGGTCCCACCGTGTGGTGATGTGGACCCACTTACTCTATCAGAAACGTTGCACCGGAAGTCCTTTAAGTTAACACAAGCTCTTCCCACAGACGGCGCTAATTGTAAGGACACGATTTGGAACGACCCAAAACGATACTAGGATCGTACGTAAATAGGCCTAAACAATATAATTTGTAGAGCGTGGGTGTTAAGAACTAGATTAACTTTTGTGGAATGAAAAGATTCACCCTCACGTATATTGAAGGCTCAGAGCTGGCACAACGATCGTTTTCTTTTAGTAATCGATACAGTTCTTTTTCTTTTTTCGTTCTTCTTCCTCAGTCTATGCTTTTTTTTCTTTCTCTTACGTTCCGATCCCCCCTCTTGCATGTTCTTCTTTCAGTTTATATACCACTCTCTGTGTTCCATCCTCACCACACACGTGTAGGTTGAGTTCGGGGGATTTCTTTCTGTCCCATCTAGCACCTCCTGGAACTTCCTATAGGCAGCTGTAGGCTGCCTCCTTACTATTCAGGTATCACCTCCACATTAATGCGGCCAGAGAGTTGGTTGAGAGATAATTAATGCGGAGGCAGCTGTAGTTATAGATATTTGTTTGCTTTTTCTCTCTTACCCTTGGTCTGTTATCCCATCTTCAGTGGTGGCGTAATTCCGAGGTCTGGTTGTAACAAGACCACGTCCTGATCGTCCTCGGATGCATACTGCCGAGGAGTATGGCATCCTCGGACGAACACGGAACTCTACTTTCGTGATATTGACTACCACCCTCCTTCGGTAATTACCCTCACGACCTGACTTGGCCTCCTCGGACGGATATGCATCCTTGGATGGGCCACAGGCCCAACAATCCTGACCTTAATGGGCCTGTTGATTGGCTGGCCCCCACAATAGTGGTAAATCTAAAACGGTTCTGGTATGAAATTGACTTCTTTACTATTATATTTTATGATTTTTTTAATGAATTTTAAGTTGCTTGTGATAATCAATTGTCGAATGTGGAATATTATTAAGCTATACATAATTAAAGTGAAAGTTCAACAATTAAGCTAATCCACATTAATTTTATGCTTTTCTTAAATTATATTGTCAATTTACTCAAATCTTATATCAAGTATTTGTATAATTTTTAATACTTCTAATTTGCTTATATGTTAATGGTCCAGTTAACACCCATATAAAAAGTTGTCAAAAATATTAGTTATTTTTTTTCTTTTTGCATAAATTTTTTTTAAAAAAAATATAGCCTACACCAAGCCCTTAGGGCATTTGATAACTTTTCTCATATGTTAAAACTACTTTCATCCTAATTAAAGTTACTTCTGATTTCAAAATTCTTTGAGATTTCTAGAATTTAACTCAAAGTACAAAGACTAACTTCAATGGGAAATTTATTGAACAATAACATATACCCATTAAAAGAAAAAAAAAAATGTACCTTTTCAATATATTTCCAAAATGAAGAAATTTTGATAATACATTAAAAAATTTCATAGTATCACAATAACAAAAATTGTAATAGGAAGTAGAAAGTATGTATATAAATATATCAAAAAGTACTTTCTTTTACCTACTATAATGAAACAATTCAATCTGGCTATTTAATTACTCTGTCTCTATCAAACTAACAATGAAATCATCTATTTAAAAAAAAAAATGAAATTAAATGATTTAATTAGTACCAAAATTATTTGTTCAATTAATTATTGTTTCAAAGGAAATCATTTTAAAATTCTTCATTCAAAATTAGTATTGTCATCCAGTTAAAATATATGCAAATCTTTCATGTGATTAGCTTTACAGGACAATGAAAGAGGATGATTAAATTAAAATTTTATAAACGATTAAATATAAAATGATCATTATGCATTTTAACATATAAGAAGATAGTGGCATAGAATGAACTTTGAAGTCAAATTATAGTGTGTTGTACTTTGCACGGGGTATGTTTTTAATCCTGGTGGCTCTTATCTTGATAGATAGGAAGCTCTTCAACTACAAAGGGAAGTGGAGATTTGGCACTTGACATCACAGCCATGTTTGAAAGTTCGAAGCAACAATTCTCAACTAGGGGTTTGATTAGCATTCCAGATCACCTTCGTAAACTGGATGAGCAAGCCTTCACTCCTCTGCTTATTTCAATTGGCCCTATTCACTGCTCCAATCCAAAATTACAAACCATGAAAAAGTGTAAAGTACAGTTTTGTGAGTGTTTCATTCAACGGGCTAATATAAAGTTGCGGAATTTAGTACACACAATAAGAGATAAGGAAGAAGAAATTCGCTCTTACTATGCAGAGACTGTTGTGTCCAGCATAAGCAATGATGATTTTATGAAAATGAACCTGGTGGATGGGATGTTCATTCTTGAGTTTTTGATACAATCTTACCTAATTCGAGGAGGGGACGATCCTACAATCAGAATTCCAAAATGGATGCATCCAATTTTGCAATTTGACTTGGTATTACTTGAAAATCAACTTCCTTTTTTTGTTTTAGAGATGCTGTTCAAGCAAGCAAACTTTCCGACTGAATTAGGGTCAAAAGACTCAGAACCCCTTTCTTTAATGAAACTTGCTTTTTATTTCTGTGCATGTTACCGCGTTCAAATGATGCCCCCTTGGATTTTTGATACGCAAATAGAACACTTAACAGATCTGGTTAGATTCTTTTATGTATGTGGAAAACAACAACATAGAGGACCTGGAGGGGCTAAACTGTCATACTCTGCAACCCAGCTGCATGAGGCAGGGGTCAAGTTTAAGGTGGCGCCCGAAGAATATGGTGGACACTATAGACACTTTCTTGACATAAGGTTCGATTTAAAGAATGGAGTGTTGGAAATCCCATGCATTGAGTTAAATAATGAGAAAATACGTCTTATTCGAAACATTATTGCATTAGAGCAATCCCATTATGTAGGGGCCGCATATGTTACGGATTTCTTTATCATCTTGGACATCCTTATCAATACTTCCAAAGATGTAGATTTACTTTGTGATAAAGGAATCCTCGTTAATTACCTTGGCGATAGCAACGCAGCAGCATTAGCTGTCAACAATCTTAACAACACTATCTTATGGGATTATATGAACTCTGATTACTTGAAAATATGTGAAGATTTGAATGCATTCTATATAGAACCTTGGCATAAATGGAAGGCAACGTCAATGTTGTGGCGTCAATATTTTAGCACTCCTTGGATAGCTACTTCTACCTGTGCTGCTATTATCCTTCTTGTGTTCACAGCCATACAAACTGTATGCTCTCTAAGGTCCACTAAGTGGTGACAGATGCAGCAATTTTGTTGATCACTTTAGCCTTTGTTATCTGTTAATTATCTTTTGCTTTCAGTTGTTACTATTTTGAATAAGGGGTTAACTTATGATTATCCTTATCATTAGGAAGTTTTTTGAGTGTGTTAGTGTTGGAATTGGATCAGATAAGCATAGTGCTTATCTATATTCTTTTAATTATTTTTTTGAGTTTTGTAATTCTATTCAAGACTGCATGTTTTTCAATAATAATTTTATCTGAAAATTTACCAGAAACTTTAATTGTTATTTGGGAGTTTTGGTTTTTATCAGATTGAAATTGGTTGTAGGGAGAAAGGAAAAAATTGTGACTGGCTTCTTGTCACTTTCATGTGCACCCATCTTTTTTTTTTCACTAATCACAATCAACCACATAAAGAATTACGGCAAAAGTTGTTTTTCGTGGTACTAAAATTTTTATTTTATATTTCGTATTGAAAGTACAAAGGAAGAGAGTATTGTCCATTGCAAAGGGATATATCACTGATGCAAATATCTAAAGTGGAAAGTAAGGAATTTTATGGGAATTTTTATTCTGAGGTCTACATTTGCATTAGCAAATCAAAAACAAATATTATGCATTAGGTCCTATCAATAAATTAAAAAATACTAAAAAATATTTATTATGCATTAGGCAAGATAAAGAAATAAGCATGTTATATTTTGTACAGATTCTGGGAAATTTTGATTTGTACATCATGCACCATGTATGCGAAGAAAACCGTGGCTGATATGTACATTTCCAAATTTTTATTTTTAATTACAAATTATTGAGGAGGCAATTGCACTATATGGTCACCACTAATTTTGGAAGTTCTCTTTTTTTTTTTTTTTTTTTTGAGAATCATCTTTGGAAGTTCAGGTATTTGATTTGTCACTGCAATTCAAATAATCCCATGAGGCTCACCTAAATTAAGAATTGATTTTCAAAACTCAGCTACTTTCTTAGCAAAGATTCTCAATACACAATATAACCTAGAACGTCCAAGTTCGACATATATAATAGCTAATCAGCAAGCTATTTAGCCTTATTAATTGCATGAATGGAAAGGATAAGCATTTTAAAGAGAAACCTTTTCCTTTAGCTATTATCCTTATTCCTATGCTAGTAAAGAAACACAATTTTTTTTTTTTTGTTACTTTTTAAGATGATAAGTTTGAATTATAAAAATAGTCACCAAAATATGACTTGTATAATATAAAATTTTTGAAAAAAAAAAGTCAAAAAGAAATGAAAATCTTGTCCCTAATTTATTGGTTCCTACGTTGTATGTTGTTATTTGAATGGTCATAAAATGGTGTGATCTTAAATTGAGATAGATTTATGTTAATGGGTGTCCTTGTGCACTCACTAAGGAGGCTTCAAAAGGTTTTCACCTCCCTTTAGAAAATAGCAAAAATAAATAAAAACAAAGAATCAATTGTATTATAAAATTCAGTCTTAGTGGGTGCTCCTCCTATCTTTTTTGTTCATTATTTTTATTTTACTTTTTAAAAAGACCTATTAACTAGTGTTTACCACCAACTAATGTACTGTGAGCTTAATTTACTTTTTTTTTTCCCCAAGATAAAAAGTGACTATCAGATAAAAGGTGTAACATGCTCACTATGTTTTCTACATCAATGTCCCCAATGCTTAAAGGCACTTCTTTTTAGAATGTAATTCCTCCAGCTAAGTCCTGGTCAAGTCTTAATTGTTAGTAATACTGTGATTGCAATTCCCTTGGAATGTTTTCTAAAAAAATGGCATTAATTATGACTCATTGATACTTCATTCAATTTCTCACTACCCATTATACTTCTTCACTCTCTTGGAGTAACAAGAAGAATTTTTCTCAAAAAAAAAAAAACAAGGCTGTTTCATTCCGCTAGTAAAAAGTGTTCTGCCGCAATGATTCCATGTATCCTAGGCAAGTTCAGAAATATTTTGGAAGAAAATTAGGAGAGTTTTATGGTCTGCTACTGACAAGAAGAAGAAGTATTGTTCTTAGTCTTGAAGAAGATCTTATTGCTACACTTAAAAGATCTAAAAATTGGAGATGGGAAAAGCACTTCCTTGTGGTATGATATTTGACACCCCTTCAAATTTTGTGTCTTGATTCAAAGAAGATTCTTGCATGATGCTCCAACCAGTTAGTTGCCACAATCATCAAACTAATTTGGAGTTATCCAGTTGGTGGCTTTTTTGAGTATGCATCTTCTTCTTCTTCTTTTTTCTTTTTGGCCGAATTGAAAAATTTTATTAAGAAGAGAGTTGAGAAACAACACCAACATCTTCCAAAATTACATCCAATAGATTCAAAGGAGCTGAGCTTGGGCCAAAGAAACCAAAGATGCTATTCAGCAAAGACCAGTGGGCCAATATATGGGCAGCCCTGTTCGCAACTCTAGGGACCCAATCAAAAGAGATAGGTCTATTTATAATTACAGTTTACTAAACTTTTGATCTCAGCTATAATGCTTACAATTCTCCAAGGAACAATGACACATGAAGATAGCCCCAGAAGGCTTGAATACAGGTTTTGCAATCACCCTCTATGCATACCGTGGTCAGGTTGCAATGCATAGCCATGTAAACTGCATTTTCAAATCGCCTCTACTTCTGCTTGGACAGCGACATTGCGATTCACAGCTTGAGTAAGGTCCAACTCAACTATTTACATTGTTTTGATAATGGTGGTCATGGCTAAAAGTTGGTATTTACAAATCTTCTACTAGGATAATGCAAATGCAATCATTTAGTCAGAATGTTGTTTCAATTGAAGGGTAAAGCATTATTCATTTCCTTTAAAAATATCATAGATTCTAGTATGTTTGGAACGAAAGAAAATAAAGGAGACAAGAGGAGAGCAGCGAAGAATGGCCAGAATATACTAATCTGGAATTACCCTTAAAATATCAAGTGCATATTTGTAGGTATAAACCCTAGTAAGCATCAAAAGTTATGCATTTGGTGTCATACAATCTGAAATTTTCCCTGTAGAAACTGGATTCCTCTATTGGTTCTTTAATGTGCTTTTGGTGGTGATTAGAGTGCCTTCAAATGCAAATTTTTACCGAAAGTTTTTTTTTTTTTTATTTGCTGAAAGTTGATTAAAAATTAATTATAATCAGAAAATGTGAGGCATTAAAAAGTTACTTTCAAAAAAAAAAAAAAACTGCTGATGCCAAAGAGAGTTTATTTGCTGCTTAATACCCCACAAGTAGAATTCACACTGCATCAGTTGAATCAATAGTTCACATCATCCTCTTTTTTTTTTATGTGAAGTACCAGCCAGCCATTTAGATTCTAAATATGATTATAAAGCATCTACTAATGACCAATTTGCTAATCAAAGTTTTTCTGCTATGCCATGAATTGGAAGAGAAAGCGCCCAACTGCAAAGTGCAAAGTTTATTGAAGGCCCCACATTCAGCAAGGATGGTTGGTTGAAACTTGAATATGTTTATTTTGTAAAAATACCGCTGCTGAAGGCCTGAAATTGTATTGGTTATTTATATATGGCTGGTTTTACTATTTAGAGTCATAATGTGCCATTTCAGTTTTTACTCAATGGTAAATACAATAAACCAGGTACAAATTCATAGATTTGAATCAAAATGACTAAGAAACAAACCCCCCCCCCCCCCCCCAACCAAAAAAAAAAAAAAGATGAAGGTTTCGTTTTCAGTAGCCATGCCACAAATCAAGCTAAAGACAATTTCAGTCACCCCCACCCCCCCCACCCACACAAAAAAAAAAAAAAAAAAAGATGAAGGTTTCATTTTCAGTAGCCATGCCACAAATCAAGCTAAAGACAATTTCAGTCAAAGCACCAAGAATACATTTGTGGATTCAAAATCGAATTGTAAATATTGGTGCCTAACCTATTAGGAAAAACTCATTTCTGAGTCATAGACTTCCAATCCCCAACAATATGAACACAATAGAATTCATCCAAGAGAGTGAAAATACAGCTTAAAATGGAAATTTTCACATTGAAGTTCTGGCTCTAACTTCATCTTGATGTTTGATGTCCTGTAAATTTTTTCACTCTATGTTTGCAGGGATCATGAAGTGGAACAAGAAATTCGATAGATGCTCACACTCCTATACCTAACTAGTTTGCACGCCTAGTAGATTGCTTAGGTTCAAATCCTGCCTATTAAACCTAAACCAAAAACAAAAGAGTAACGTTACAAACACAATATCTTTTACAACTGCAGAGTTAATAAGTTGTTATTGATTCTCATACCGACCCACCACTAACACCATTTTAGCGTCTACCATTATTAACTTGCCATCTCAACAGTTGTGGAAATGTTACGACTAGAGTTACTAAAAACAAAAATAAACCAGCACCAACTCGCTAAACACCTCACCAAATTTTATTTGCCTTATTTATTATACAATAAGAGGAGTTCAACCTACAATGCCAGACTAAAAAGAAAAACCTACAACTAAAATTTATATCTTGAAATTAAATGATACATAATCAAAGAAATTGTACAGAGACAAATCAAATTGAACATCCACTGCAGCCACTAGCTATGCGAAAGGGCTAACCTCTTTGATTCAATTTCCCTCACACTTTGAACTATGTCATCAATGTTTCTAGATAGGTGATGCGAATGGTCCTCCATATCTCTTAGAACCATATCAAGTTGTTCTTGAAAAGCTGCAGATCGCTTTCGCTCTCGCTGTAACTCAGCAGTCAATTCTCGAATTTTTACATCTTTCTCATCCTGAATGAAATATCAACAACACTAGAAATATCAACAACACTAAAAACATATTGATAGTAAAATGTAAAGAAGCTTTTCTCCAACAAAAATATAATGTATTTTTTATGGCTCGAAAAATCAAATTATCAAATCAAAGAAATCATAACAATTAAGGTACCCATTTCAAGGTCAGAATTCATTTGCTGGAGGAGAGAGAGAGAGAGAGAGAGAGAGAGAGAGAGAGAGAGAAACAATATTAATATTTTTGTTCTTCAATTATCTATTGGGAAAAATTATCAGGAAAAATATCCAACATCATTGTCAAGGACAACAATTTTTATAATGATAGTGGATTAAAAGATTCAAAGCACTAACATTTTCTTATGTGTATGGGGACTTGGAAAAGATAATGCCACTGATTTTCCTGCTCTTCCATTCATATAGTGGAAAAGCTAAATGATTGACTGCTATAAAAAATCATCTCATTGTTCAAGTGTCATCTAGTGAATTAGAGAAGCCAAGGCCTGCAGGACTTCGCTAACCTTTTTCACAAAACAAATTAATATCTCAAGAGTGAGCTATGGCTTTTCCAAGCTTTCAGAATCTACAAATTTGAAATCATTGACTTCCAGCCATTCTCAGTGTTGTTAAAAGTTCCAGGTGCATTTAAATGCAAATGACTCTTAAGAGCCTAGACAGAAAATGCAAAGCGCAGGTGCATGCCTGATTCAATTAAAGTGCACATTTTTAAAAATATAATCTAAAGTCTAGAGAAATATTCATAACATTTAATTTTAAAGATAAAATAGCAATATATATTGGGTAATAATACCAAAAAAATCCCTTGAGGTTTGCCAGTAAATCACTTTAAAGAGTTATCTGCTAACCAACAACCTTTTATTTTCTTCTAAATCTTATCCTGTTGGTTTTGATATATATAATAAGAAATATTTTTGTTTGTAGTTAGCACAGCCTAAAAATAGTGTTTTTTATAATCCAATAACTAATTTTATGATCCAACGGTTTTTTTTTTTTTTTTTTTTGATAAGTAAGAAAATTATATTAAAAAAACCTCATGAAAACATAAGGCAGAACAGAGAGTACAGAGAAGGAAACATAAAAAGGGAGAAGAAAAGGAGAAAACAAGAAAACAAGCGAAGCCAACAAAGAACTAATTACAAAGAAGAGAACTAAGGAACATAGAGATAGAATCATTAGAGGTGAGTCCCCAAGCCCTAGACCAATCAAAAAGAGAGTCACTAAAGTAAGCGAGCAGTTGGTCATCGGTTTTGTCCCTGTCCTCAAAAGTACGCCAGTTTCGCTCCCTCCAAATGCACCACATTAGGCACAACGGAGCTAGATTCCAAACTCTAGAAGAGTGCTTTCCGAGCCAGTTCCACCAACCGAAAAGCGTATCTGCAATCGATCTTGGCAAGACCCAAGAAATCCCAAAAGATCTAAAAACAGGCTCCACAACTGAAAAGCTTTTCCACAATGAAGAAGCAAGTGATTCGCCGTCTCCCCATTACTGCGGCACAAAATGCACCAATCAACAAAATCGAAGCCTCTACACTGCAGAATGTCCCTTGTAAGAATCTTTTCCCAAGCTGTAGACCAAACAAAGAAGGAGACGTGCGTAGGAGCCTTAACCTTCCAAACACCTTTCCAAGGAAAGATAATAGGCAAGGGACATCGAAGCTTATCATAGAATGAGCGAACATCAAAATCCCCCTTCTTTGACAGTTTCCCAATCATACGGTCTCTTTCCTCAGAAAGAGGTAAATTAGAACCCAGGGAATGAAGGAAATCATCCACAACACCCGACTCCCAATCATTCGGATTTCTAAGAAGAAGAACCTTCCAACTTCTCCGGGCCTCGGTCCCCAGCCGCTCGAGAGACGAGGCTATAGATGCCTCCCTATTAATAGCAATCCCATACACTACCAAGAAGGATAGATGTAGAGGTAAGTCCCCACACCACTGATCCGTCCAAAACTTCACCCTATCCCCCACCCCTACCTCAAACCGGATGTGTTTGCTAAACACCTCCCAGACTTTCCGAATACTTCTCCATAAACCACACCCATGAACACCCCTGCCTAATTTGGACGACCAACCCCCCCACTCTTCCCCAAACTTCAAAGCTACAACCCTCCGCCAAAGACGAGTCTCCTCAACCCCAAACCACCATAACCATTTTCCTAGTAACGCTTTATTAAACGTAGTTAACTTCCTTATACTCAAACCACCATTAACCTTAGGAGCACACACCTTATCCCACCCCACCAAATGAATCTTCGAATCCCCCCACAAGAAGTCCCTCTGAATCTTCTCAATCTTATTAGCCACATGCGAGGGAATGGTAAAAAGGGATAAATAGTAAGTAGGAAGGCTAGAAAGCGTACTCTTAAGCAGCGTCAACCTACCACCTTTAGATAAATACAACTTCTTCCACCCGGCCAATTTCTTGTGAAATTTCTCCAAGATAGGATTCCAAATAGAAGGGGACTTATAGGAAGCCCCCAACGGCATACCAAGATAGGTCATAGGCAAAGACCCAATCCGACAGCCCAGAATCTCTGCCAAGGCATGAACATTATTAACCTCCCCTATAGGAACCAACTTGCTCTTCGAGACATTAACCTTCAAACCTGTCACAGCCTGGAAACAAAGGAGAAGCATCCGCACATGAAGGATCTGCTCCACATCCGCATCACAGGAAAAGAATAGTATCGTCTGCAAACAGAAGATGCGAGACACATTCCCCTACACCCCCACTACCAACAGCTTGGAAACCCTTGATCAAGCCAGCACCTTCTACTCTTTTCAACATCCTACTTAAAACCTCCATCATAACCAAAAACAGCATTGGAGATAACGGGTCCCCTTGTCTTAGACCCCTCGTGCTCTAAAAAAAATCAACTGGCGCCCCATTAATCAAAATAGAAAACTGGACAGTAGAGATACAAGTGCGAATCCATCTACACCATTTCTTCCCAAAGCCCATTCTCTTCAAAAGATCTAGAAGAGCCTCCCAATTCACATGATCGTAAGCTTTCTCAATGTCAAGCTTACAGTGCACCTTACGTCCCATGACCCAATTCACATGATTGTAATTGATTCATATACTTTGAAAGTTTGAACTTTCCCAGTGCACCTTACGTGCTTCATTCAGGTAACAAAAGTGCTTCACTCCTAGAGCTTCACCCCTAGAGCTTCACCTTGCACCAAGGCACTTTTAAAAACATTGACCAATATTAAAGGAATATATGCCTTCTTTTCTTCAAGCATCTAGAACTTTGAGCAGCTTATTCAGTAGATGACTAATTAATACTCATTCAAAGATATCATTATCTTTTATAGAAATCTAAACATAAACAGCATTAATACTGCTTCAAAAAGGCCTTCATTAAAGAAAATAATAGTTTGGTAATCAGAAAAATTTTCATTTTAACAATGTTAAAGATTTCAAGATGTACAGAAACAAGAAAAAAAAAGGCCTCAAAAGAAGATGACTTATGAACAAAAGAGGTTCCATAGTGCGGACACCAAATATTACGCTGAATTAAACCAAATTTGTGCTTATTTGAAATTTGAATAATTTTGATTTTATTTTGATCGAGGATTTTATGGGATTGTATTCATGGCATGATTATAACGTTCCTTGTTGATGTAAGCTTGAAAACCCTATTAAAAGATGTTCCAGTAAATATTTGGGACGTTGAATTTTGAATGATTCAATGGATAAAAAATACTCAGTTGAGTTTCCTCTATAGCTTGGTGGTGATTCCAAGCAGTCCTTGGTAGTTGAAGTCTAGAGTTTGTGCCCATTTCCCTTGTTTCCCTTTATTTTCTATTTGTGTATCTACCAGTGCTGCATCAGATTTAGTATCAGAGCAAATCTCAATCCATCACAATCTTGCTTTTCCACACCAATATCCAAGACACCATCACTGGCACCAACAATATTAACCAATTTGCATCCATAACCACAAACCTGAAATCACCCAATCTGCCCAAATCCAACCACCAACAGTAACAAAACACCACAAACTCTCACCCCACAGTCAGCCAACACCTAAAACTATGACTCAAATTGCACAAAATCCACAGTTATCACCTTTCTCCAACCCATCACTAGAGCTCAATCTCCATCAAGAACCCATCCTGCCATCATCTACGAAATCCAAAGCCCAAGCCCCTGCCGTGAGCCCCACCATTGCCATCAAACCCATCATTCCCCTGTTGGCTCTTGGAAACTCCATTCACCACTCGTGAACTTCGACCTTGTAGCCAAGAGTACTGACCCAGAAAAGAAGAAGACAAAAGCATGATTTGTACCCAAAGGCCCAATGTCCACAAGCCTTCAAATCAACTCATTTGAAAGGTAAACAACACTCAAGCCCAGCCCAAATCCGTCCCTCAATCAACCTGACACATTAAATGCCCAACCCATTACCCTAACCTAACCCATTTTTAAAAGAAGAAGAAGAAATAGAACCCAACCCATTACTTGTGCGTAAGCCTGCGCCCTCCTTAACTCCATCCAATGACCTTACGGTTGGATGGTGGAGGATTGCTCAATGCTAATTGACACAAGAGTATTACCTATAGCTATACTCCAAAAGACCGAGTCTCTCCCACCGAGGGGAATTGATGCGGGTACTAGACATTATGCTGATTTGAACCAAATTTTCTCTCATTTATACTCCAAACATAAGCAATATATTGACAATACAACTAGGAATGGCAACGGGTCATGTTTGGGTCGGGCTTTTCCATACCCAGACCCAACCCGCAGGCCAAGACCCACGGCCCGGACCTGGCCCGTTTATTAAACGGGTTTTTTTTTGGGGTCTAGACCCACCCCACCGGGCTCCGCGGGCCCCGTCCAACTAGGCCAAATTTGGGCCTAATTCTCGGACCAAATCATGGCCCAATCACAATCAAATTTTTTTTAAGGCCCAGATGCCAAAAATAGGCCCAACCAACTTAAAATATGAAGGGGGAAAGAAAAAATTTCTTACACCAAATCAGCTTGTGTAAGATCTTGAGTATAAGTATATGCATTATGCCATAGTGTAAGATTTTTCCTCTTTTTCTTTTTCTTTTTTTTTTTTTTTTTGTAAAAAAAAGAGGAAACAAATCAGTTCTTTTTTTTCTTCTTCTTTTTTTTTTTTCTCTTCTTTGTTAATACAGATTTTTCACCATAAAAAAATAAAAAATACAAATCACAATCCCAAACAGAAACAGAAACACAAATCAGCTTGTTTTTTTGGCTCTTCTCTGCTAATACATATTTTTTACTAGAAAAAAAAAAAAAACACAAATCACAAACAGAAAACAAAATCAATAAATCGCTATTTTGATTCTTTCGTATCCGATACCGACATCGATGTCGCCGAGCGACATACGCGCCGCGGCGGCATGCGCAACTAAGGCTAGGTTGCATAGATCGTCAGACGAAGACATCACTATTTTGATTGACATAGATGAGTCTTACACTCAGCCAATAGGGAAAAACATCCGCTGGGCTTTGAAGGATCTGGTGCAATTGGCTATGCCTGGAGAGTGAGAATGAGGCCGTGAGGCTGGGTGAGAGTGAGTCCGTGAGGGGGGCGACGACCATGTGGGTGGGTGAAAGGAGTGTGAGACGGAGCATGACAGCGTGAGGTGTGAGACCGTGAGACGGAGTGTGACTGCGTGAGGTGTGAGGCCGTGTGCTGTGTGAGGCAGTGAGGGACGAGGGTGAGGACTAAGGAGGTGCAAGCAGAAATGAGGGAGTGAGGGTGAGGAGGCTGGAGGCATGAGCTGAAAAATAAGGGAGTTAGGGTTAGTGTTTATAGCTATATATATATAGGGGGTTTTTTAGTAATTCCATGGTAACCGGGTCTTATCCAGGTCGGGTTTCGGGTTTTTTTAATAAAACCCGAACCCGACCTGGACCCGCTTCGGGTTTTTTTTAAAAAACCCATACCCGACCCTAATCTTTATTGGGCCGGGTAAAATCCAGCCCATTAGGGTCGGGCCGGGCCTGGTATCTGCGAGTCGGATCTAAATTGCCATCCCTAAATGCAACATCTCTCCACAAATTTTTACCTTAACAAAAAGTGAAAATTTATTATTTTAGAGAACAACTACCATTAACATATCCTTCTATGTCACAAGCAGCATCATCCAATAACATAGATACATGACAAGGGTTCGATGCTTCTCAAAGAGATCAAAAGCACAGAAAGGATAACCTTTCTAAGCACATATAATCAAACAAATTCATCTTATTAACCTTATTATCTACCAACATAACTGCACCTTGTAACTAAAACTAATTTGCCAACAAGTAAAAGCTTCAAATCACCTAACCCCCCTCCTTTTCCGACACTTATTACCTTTCACATCTGAAGAATATGGTGGCAGGAATTTGCTTAGCTGTGGCTTACACTGTTCAGGTCACTTCCTCATTAATGCGGTTGATAAAGCCGTTGTCTTCCAATTAATGTGGATGCAACAGGCTACACCAGGCCTAAAGCTTCCCTACTGCCCACTATCTTCCACTCTCTTCAGATCCTAACTTCCCCTCAGAATGCCTCAGAGTACCTTGATTCGTTTCTTCGCCTCCTCAAGTGGCTTCTTCCTTTAGGCCCGTGGCTTACAGCATCTCCACATCATTACTGAAACCCTTCAACTTCCTCCTCGGTCCTTAGGCCAATATCATGACCCTTCAGCTTCATCCTTGGTCCTCGGGCCAATAACGCGACCCTTTAACTTCATCCTCGATCCTCAGGCACCCGTATGAACCATGGATGTCAATTAAATAACATTTCATTAACTTTCTAGATTATAATTTTGTATTTAAAAAACATTTTTTATGCCTTTTAGATTTAAAATTACTAATTAAATTATTTTGTTTAGGTTTTGCTAACATTTTTTTTTTCAATTTTAAATTTTGAAAAAATTGTTTATGCAAAAACAACTATAACAACATGTACAATTCTAGGATTAGTATTAATAAATATGTTGTAAATAGTGATTTCATATGAAAGTAACTTTAATCTAATCACAATAGTTATGAAAAATTGGTGGAAAATTTTGTGTCCCTACCATTACTTTAAAGAAAAAAAAAAAAACTAGCATTCCACAAATTTTGGGGCCTTTTTATGATAGAGGTCCTTAGAGCACTAGCATCAAGTCTCTTAAAAAAAAATCTATTTTCATACACCAAAAACCTTTTTCTACTTTAATATAGCATTTGACAATACACTCTATATCACATGTTCTAATTTCATGTTCTATACATTTATTTATTCATTTTTCTCTTTCTCTACCAACTCACCCATTATCAAATGTGATCCACCACCACCCACAATTAAGGGTAGCAAAATTGGATACGAACTGTGAGCCCAACACGACACGAAATAAACAGGTTATGGGTTGAAGTTTAATGGGTTGTGTCATATTCGAGTTAACGTGAATGACCCATTTAATAAACTGGTTGGGTTAGTGTTCAACTGATGGAACCCGTTTAACCTGATTTACCTGTTTAATTAAATAACATTTTACCAATATACCCTTCAAACCCTAGGTATATGAACTTATTAGTTGTTGTAGTGTTGTAGTTTTTTTTTTTTTTTTTTTTTTTGACATATTATGATTGATTATTTGTGATATTGAGATATGTTTTAGTTTTGAATGATTATTTGTGATGCAGTTACTTGTTAGTTCTAAATTTTATATTACAAATATTTGTTTGTTTTTTCATAATTTTTTTTTTTTCATTTTGATAAAATCTGATAAACAGGTTGACTCGACTGGCTCGTTTAATAAATGGGTTGTGTTAGAGTTGAGTAATCTTGACCCGTTTAATAAACATGATGAGTTACTGTTGACTCATATAGTCAGATACTCTTAAGTTGACACGATATAAACCCGATACATAAACACGAATTATCACCCCTACCCACAATCACAATGACAATGACCAATCTCCACGGTGAGGAGTGAGAGAAGATTTGTGGCAAGGAGAGAGAGAGAGAGAGAGAGAGAGTAGAAAAAAGAAAATAGAAGAAAGAAAGAAAGTGAGAGACGGTCTAAGAAGAAAGAAGAAAGAAGAAAGAGAGAGAAAGAGTGATAGGAAAAAAGAAAGAAAGAGAGAGGCAGAGAAGAAAGAAGAAGAAAGGAGAAAAAACAAAGAGAGAGTGATAGAAGATAAAAGAGTGAGGAAGAAGAAAGAAAGAGAGAGGCATAGAAGAAAGAAGAAGAAAGGAGAAAAAGCAAAGAGAGAAGGAAAAAGTCATAAAGAGGAGAGAGAAAATGAATTATAATTTTTTTTAGCATTTGTATCTGTATCATTCTAAATTTGGAACAATACTGTTCATCTATGCCAAATATTTTGAAACATCTCATGTAAGAGGTTTTTTGGTGTTTGGTGCGCCAAATGTCAAATATTTGGCATTTGGCACATCTGATGCTAATGCTCTTAGCCTTAGGTCTTGGTCTAGAGCAAATCATGCATAAAACTTTCTAAGAGCCTTGTAGCTCCACTAATACCTCTTGGTGGTTTAAAGGTGTTGCCTAGATCTCAATTTTCAAATGCCCACTCTCTCAAGAGTTAGGCCCTTTCGTTTATACACCGCTGTAAGTTTCTTTAAAAAACATTCTCTCCTCTCCCCGTGTGTGTGTTAAAAAATACTTAGTATTCTCAAAAAAAAAAAAAAAAAAAAAACCTATTTAATTAAAAAAACTATATATATATGTGTGTGTCAAAACATTTGTAATAATGATAGAATAAATATGAGTGAGAATAAAGATAATATGGATCTTGAACAATCAAATTCCAAATTAAAAATGGGAATATAAATGTTCCTTATTTAGATTTGTTTTGAAAGAAAAAGAAAAGGTGGAATTTGGATCATGAAGAATTGAATTTTATGAAATCCAACTCTTCCAACGTATGAACTCCTCACATTCATAATTTATTCCATTTGATAATTGATTCCCAAAAACTTAATATATTTTGTTATTATCAATTATTTGCCTATTGCCTCCTTTTAAGTTTAAAGCTTTGTAATTTAAGTTAATTTTACTAGTATGTAACCCCACATTATACATTTTTTTTATAGAAAATGTTGAAATTATACATAATATTAGCTTACATCTTTAGATGGATATGCGGCGTAGAATTGTACTCCAATTTAGAATTTAATTAGATTTGGACTTTTCGATTTTTACACTCAATAATTTACTTGGCACAAAAATTAAAAATTAAATAACACACATGGCGTACAATTAGATTCAAAATTGATTTTCTCTAAGTTTTGGCTTTATATATATATATATATATGAGAGAGAGAGAGAGAGAGAGTAACTATTTTTCAATCATATCATCAATGCAAGACTATGTATTTTCTTTTGAGTTATTATATTCCCACAAATAAATTCACAACTTTTGTCATAATTATTCTATGTGGCAGATTATGATTGGCATCTTGTCACTTTCACGTGAACCTTTTTTTTATTCACTATTCACAAGCAATCACACGGAGAATTGCGGCAAAAATTATGTATTTTTTTGTGGTACTAGAAGTTTCGTTTTCTATTTCCTAAAACTATAGAGGAAGAGAGTATTGTCCATTGCGAAGGGATACATCACTGATGAAAATATCTGAAGTGTAAAGTAAGGAATTTTAAGAGAGTTTTTATTCTGAGGTCTACATTTGCATTAGCAAGTCAACAACAAATATTATGCATCATGTCCTATCAATAAAAAATAAAAATAAAACTATTAAATATTTATTATGCAATAGGTAACATAAATAAATAAGAATGTTATATTTTGTACAGATTCTGGGAAATTTTGATTTGTACATCATGCACCATGTATGCCAAGAACACCGTGGCTAATTTGTACATTTCCAAAATTTATTTTTGATTACAAATTATTGAGTAGGCAATAGCACTTTATGGTGACCACTAATTTTGGAAGTACAAGTATTTGATTTGCCATTGCAATTCAAATACTCCCATGAGGCTCACCTAAATTAAGAATTGATTTTTAGAACTCAGTTGCTTTCTTAGCAAAGATTCTCAATACACAATATAACTTTAGAACGTCCAAGTTCGACATAATAGCTATTCAGCAAAAAAAAAAAAAAAAAAGTTCGACATAATAGCTAATCAGCAAGCCATTTAGCCTTATTAATTGCATGAATGGAGAGGAGAAGCATTTTTAAGAGTAACCTTTTCCTTTGGTTATTATCCTTATTCCTATGCTAGTAAAGAAACACTAGAAACACAATTTTTTTTGTTACTTGTTAAGATGATAGTTGTAATTATAAAAATAGTCACCAAAATATGACTTTTATAATATAAATTTTTTTGCAAAAGAGAGTCAAAGAGAAATGAAAATCCTTGTCCCTAATTTATTGATTCCTACCTTGTATGTTGTTATTTGGATGGTCATAAAATGGTGTGACCTTAAATTGAGGTAGATTTATGTTAACGGATGTCCTTGACTCCTTGTACATTCATTAAGGAGGCTTCAAAAGGTTCTCACCTACATTTGGAAAACAGCAAAAACTAATAAAAACAAAGAATCAATTGTATTATAAAATTCAATCTTAGTGGGTGCCTCTCCTATCTTTTTTGTTCATTAATTTTATTTTTATTTAAGAAAAATGCTCCAACACCCCCCTCTAAACTTTCAAGTAGTAGCCATAACACCCCCTTGAACTTTAATTTTAGCCGATATACTTCTTAAACTTTAGACGCCTGCCAAATCAATACATCTGTTATTCTTCTATTAATAAACTAACGGAGAAACTCACGTGAGAGGCACTTGGGAATAAAAACCAAAGCTGAACAGCCTGAACCGATGAGAGAGAGGGAGAAAGTTTGGGCTCAGTTTAGAGAGAGAGAGAGAGAGAGAGAGGGGAGATGATCCAACCAGAAGTCCATAACCACCTCGGTATCCTCTCTCCAGTGACAGAGTTCCACCATCGTCTCACCGGCTGTTCACAGCTGGTATACTTTTCTCTTTCCCTTTTTTTTTATTTTTTTGCTGCTCTCAGTTTTTCCAATTCTCCTTGTGCCATTTTTGTTCTTGGTTTGATAGTTGGTTGTGGTGGATTGGGTAGGCTTGGTTGTGGTAAAATGCACATAGTTGGTTGTTTTTCCAATTCACTGCTCTTTCTATGTAAAATGCAATGCTTGTTGAGTATGCTACATAGCTGTTTGATGAAATGCCTAAGAGGGATATGGCCATTAGAGGGGTTGGTTGTTTGGTAGGATTTTAGATGGGTTTGAAATTTCTTGATAATAATTATAGTTTATTTTGATGCATATCTAATAACTTAATCTTTTTGCGTATATTATTATGAAAAATCCGTTGATGAGAATTTCCTTGGGCACCATATAGTTGTGAGCTAATTGGTGGGAGAACAAGCTAGGCTACTTTGGCACGTTTTCTCCTACATTGAACGATATCCATTATTTACTTGCTACAAATTAAGGTAGTTCATCATGAGATCTACTTCTTTAATACTAAAACAACATTACATATATTAGTAATAATAAACTAGACAAATGATATAATCGGTGGCAGTAAGGTAATCATATTCCAGGATTATCTCTAATGGGGTTTGGTTGATTGGTAGGATTTTAGATGGGTTTGCAATTTTTTGACAATAATTCAAGTTTATTTTGATGCATTTCTACTAACTTCTATGGGTTAAAAACTTCATTTTGATTTTCAATGCTTGTAAAGAGGTGGTATTTTAGAACTTGGTGTGTATATTTTAGCACTTGGCTTTCAAACCTCAATTAGTTAATGGTTATAGATGCTGTAATATGTATACCAAATGATCATGTTAAGTTTTTGCATTCAGTTCCTTTTGAAATAGGGGAACCTTTTAGTATTTGGGATATTGTTTGTGTCCCATAGAATGACTCTTTACATATTTGACTCTTTATTGACTATTTGCAATGAATTATGTTCTCTATATTGTTTATTTAATAAGTGGCAAGAATATGGACAAAACTAGTTTCTTTTTCTTTTCTATTTTTTGGGGGGAATAAAACGGGTAAAAATCTCAAAATTTAAAGGAATAGTTTAGCTTATGGATGGGGAAGTTAGAAATTTTTTTTTTTCTTTTCTCTATATTGTTCTTTCTTTCCGTCTCTTTCTATTAATCTTCTTGTTAATTTTATATTGCAGCCATGGATAAATGTCTACTATCACTTCCTACAAATTCATCCGATGAGGAAGGGAATTCAAGGCCTAGGTTCCATGAGTGTAACCAACACACTAGCATGAAGAATGTATAGCTAATAGATGGACTCAAATTTGTATCATGTGTAGTCTTCAAGGAGGCACCAAAGGAGAGGTGTATTACAGAAAATCATGATTAGGCAATAAGTGAAGAGTAACAACTAGATGTAAAAAAAAAAAATTCTAATAAAAAAAAAGTGGTTGGAAGATAGGTGCATCACAAACACAAATGGGTGTTATTTTTTTGAAACAATTTACTATTTGTAAACACTCATTGTTTTAAGAACAAAATTTCTCTCCAAACTAGTTTGGAAAGAAACTTTTCAAACTTCTTATATATATATAAATATATATATATATATATATATATTTTTTTTTTTTTGTGAATTTTGAAAATCTAATCATTAAATTTCATGTTCTTTATATTCTTAATATGCATATCAAATTTCGTTCAAATTGAATATTATTTACTATTCGATCAATAAACTTATTTTGTATACACAATTTTAAATCATAAAAATTTGAAATTTTAACATTTGTTTGATGAGATAACAATTGATCTTTGATTTTCTTGAAATTTAACATGCATGAAGAATATAATAAAAACATGTAATTTAACGATTAAATTTTTAAAATTCACACTCAATATAGTGATATATGAGGAGTTTGTAGAGTTTCTCTTTAAACTAGTTTGAAGAGAAACTTTGTTCTTGTTTTAATTCATGGTAACTGAGGAAAACATTTTACTAATGGTAAACCTTTTGGTTTGATATTTCATCGGCTAGTGTATATCAAAGCAATCAAATAAAATGATATTGTCAGTGTTAACTAAGAAGAATGATTTTATTTAACCCATATATTGGCCTCTTCTTGATAGGATGAATTTCACTATTTTCTTGATAATTTTCTTTAGCTTTCTCAATAATAAGTAATAAGCTCTCGGGAAATTTTTACTATTTTCTGAAAGGAGAAATTTTCTTTAAATTTCCACATTAGCACTTCAAGCTAGAAGCTTTTTCAATAACTCATACATTAATATAATTCCATTAATTTCATAAGTTGAACATTATATAGTTGTGAACATTTTTATATTATATTACATCTAATCTATATAGGTAGGTATATTACATCACAAGCCTTGTTTTTAGGGCTCCTACATAGATAGTCACTGCAATGTATATATAGTAAGCTGGTACTAGAGTCCAGATTTACAAAAGCCACTGAAAACATCTCCTCCATGTTGACATTTTGGTAAAATATATTGATATGTCCTCCAAGCCACTTAGGGATCCTCTATGTGCATTTCAACTTTATTCTTCTCCAATAGCATACATTATGATCCTACACAACAAAAAAATTAAATAAACAAAAAAAAAAAAAAATTTATTAGATTATGTACAACTTAGAAACCAAACACAAGTAAATGAAACCTAAAAGAAACAACTGAACACATAATTCAAAAAAGTATAACTTTGTGTCACATGTCATGAAAATTAATGGCTCTATTCTTAGCTTGTCAGATTAAGACGTAATCTGCAGTTGATATTAGTTCATACTACTAAGTCTAATAAAACCATAATAAAAAATTCATTATGTGTATTGTTGAATTTTTCCTCAACAAAACTAAGTTGCAATTAACAGGACTCCAATAATGTAAGCAAAGAACTTCTAAAGAACAAAAATATATAATTGAATCAATGAAAATGATCAGCATATAGAAGAAATACGTAATGAAATAATAATTTTCTACATTTCATCAACCTCAACTGGATGATTCATAAGCTCATAACATCAAATATTGGTTACATACTTACACCACCAACAAACTCAAGGCCATTTAAAATTATCCTTATCTTCTTTTTCTCTAGTAATCAAACTAACGAAATCATCAATCATCTCCCTTGAACCATTTAGAAGAAGAAAATTTAAAAAACTAGTGATACCTTTTGAACCACCAAATGTAATACAGCCACTGCTTTTTCAAATTTTCTTTCACAAATCGTTAAAAGAATGACATGATATTATACTAGAGAACAAAATCACCTCACTTGATATGTATAGTAATTTTAAGTCCCAAATTTAACATTTGTTTTATTTTTAATTTCCATTAGCTTATATGAAACAATCAAGCTCACTTATTAATCATCTAACTACACTACATATACCACATTCACTATAGAAGAGCCAAGTAAACAGTTAATAATAGTAGCCTAGCTTGTTCTCCCACCAATTAGCTCACAACCATATGGTGCCAAAGTAAATTCTCGTCAACAGATTCATCATAACAATATACTCAAAAAGATTAAGTTATTAGAAATGCATCAAAATAAACTAGAATTATTATCAAGAAATTTCAAACCCATCTAAAATCCTAACAATGTGTATCATGTAATGTGGGTGTATTTTGGAGTTGATTCGACAAATTTGAATGTTGAAATGTTTGCCTTATTTATGTCTAAGACTTATAGTTGCCTTAATGAGTTTGAGTTAGAATTAAAGATTGGATGAGAGAGAAGAGAGAGAGTGGATTAGGGTTTAGAGATAGAAAAGAAAAAAAAGAAAAGAAATATTTTTGGTATTTTGCAATTAATGTCAAACAAGGAAGGAAAAAAAGACAAACAGAATATACACGTTAATGATGGGTAAAAGCAAATAAGGAGAAATAATAAAACATAACATTCATGACAAATGAAATAAGAAAGGCAGGAAATTTGATTGAGCCCAAACTGGCGTATGCCGTAAGAAAGGTACGTGCACACTTGAGACTCAAAAAAGATTTCTAGAAAACAACCAAAACAAGAACCCTAGCTGCATGAAAAGTGTGTACGCTAGGATATGGATGCATTCATTTCTTATCCTGTGCATATGCATCTCGTGGAAAATTAGGGTTCTTACATGTTCTTGACACAAACAACAAAAATGAACAAAATTAAAGAAACAATATGAAATGTATACATGCAAAACAAAATATTAAGGCTTAAAAACAGCAAAAAATGTAATAGAAACAAGAAGCGAGGAGGAGAATACGGTTCATGGAAAATATTCACATCTCCTCCTCGTAGCACTTACAGTGATGTAGTTTTAACCAGCCCCTCGGGCAAAATCAACCACTGCAGCTATGTTTGGGGGAGGATGAGTTGAGCGACTTGATTAGGGTTTGCTAAAAGGCCTTAAGTGGTATGATTGCAAGCTTAAACCAAACGAGAATTCAAATATGGATGAGAAAAAAATTACCTTCAAATCAACAAGGATCTGAAGATCAACCTAATGCTTAGCCCTTTGCCCTTCTAGCCTTAAAACTCTAGGTTTAGGTTTTATTCGGGAATTTTGGAAGAGTTTTGGTAAGGCTTAATTTTTTGACCCCTTTGGATGTTGAAAATGGAGGTATTTATAGGGGAAATGGGCAGCTAGGGTTTGACGACACATTTGGGCAGTCAATTGATCAGGCTGGTTGCCCTAGAATCTCATCAAAATGTAAATTGAGTGATTTTAGACTTGTTGTCCAGAGAGTGCTCGCCACAAATTGGGTGCATACACATCATATACCTAGCGTATGCAGTCTTTGTAAGCCTAGGCCAAATCAAATCTAAAATTGTCTTTTGGGCTTTGGGCTTCCCACATATTTTCATTATTGGGCTTAGGCTTGGACTGTATAGGGTCATGTTTAAGCTTGTCATCCTTATTGGGTTCCACACACGGTGCTGATTATTTTGGTAGCGATTTGATTTCTTGTCATTGGAACCAAGGGGCTTGGATATAGGTCGGAACGAAATGGGGTGTCTACAGTATCATTGTATATATATACATTTGTGCTATAGTAATTACATAAATTTGCAAAAATGCATTTAGGGTTATTTTACACCATTACTGTAGCACAAATGTATTTTTGCACAATGATGCATAAACTAATGTGGGTGTATTTTGGAGTTGATTAGACAAATTTGGAGTCTTATCTTACCACTAATGCAAACGCTATAACAATAAAATTAATATAAAATTGTAGGGAAGGGGGCCGAAAATTTTAGAAAGATGAGGAACAAATATAAAATTGTAAAAAGTATACCTATATATATATATATATATATATATATAAATTTCCTAAGACTAGGGTGCTCGGGCCAGATTATGAAGTTCCATCAGAGGAATGTATTAAAAAAATTCTACAACATTTGCAATACTAAGATTTTTGGTATACTTAGGCAAATCAACAATAGCAAGAGTGTTGAGATCAACATCTGAGACCCACTATTTAGTCCCTCTAGCATATTCCTAGGTTGCACCGACACTTGTCGGACATCGATACCAGTAAGACTCGCCTGACTCCGGTGTCTGAGCGGTGATTTTTTTTTTTTCGCTACTCCAACACGGCGACGACGCTGCGCCGACACGGCGTGTGAAGGATTTTTAGCTCCAACACGGAGTTATTTCGGTTATACCGGAGAAAATTCCGGATTTCGGCTGGTAAATCTAAACCGACCGGTAAAAAAGAAAAAGTAAAAACCTTGTCGTTGCTTGCCACCACGGATCCGGTCACCGACACAACGCCGATCTCAGAGTTCTCTGCTTTTTCTTCTCAGCCTCACGTTGCTGCTACTGCTGCTTTGTTCTCTTCTTATTTTAACTTCATCTTCTTCTCTTCCCTTTTTAGTTTTCTCTTTTATCTTCCTTTCTCTTGTTTTATCCGCCTCCACCCCATGAGACTTGAATAGTTTTTTACTAATTGACACACTTTTTGAGGAGTTGACACCGGTTTGAACTGTGAAAGTTTAACAAATAGTGAAAATTTGAATGTAACTTTTTAACTATTCAAACTCTCCTTTATCACATCAATCAATAGCCAGTAAAAGTCACACTCACGTGTTCAAAACTTCAACTAAAGGCTTTATTTTAAAATTTATTTTTCTTTTTATTTTAATTGTCTAATTACGTTTAAGATCTATTTAAATACTGTTTATTATTAAAAATTAAAAATTAAAAACAATGTAACAAAATAATTTTTAAATATGTAAATAATACCGTGAGACCTAATTTTAATGAAAATTTTGTTGAAAAGAGTACTTATAAGTCTTATGAACAATACATGAAACCCACTAAAAAGCCATATGCAAATACTAAAAAAATTTTAGTGCAATCCAAACATAGGCTTAATTCTTTCTTTTTCTTTTGTAAATGTATATAATTATGTGTAACTTATTCACTTTTAAAAAAATAAACATATATCCCCTTAATATTATTATTATTGGTTATTTTGGTTTGTACTTTAAACATTTTATGTGTATTATTTTACTACTTCGGGTGTTAGTTTACTTATTTGTAGTTCTTAGATAATTTAAATTCTAGACATAAACGTATTTTATGTCTAAAAATATTAAAAAATATGCTTAAATATAAAAATTTGATTAATTATTTAATTGCCGTACCCACGCCGTGTCGTACTCTTATTTTTCAAAAATTGTCACACCCTCATATCCATACCCGTGTCATATCCGTATCCGTGTCTGTGTCAGTGTAACTTAAGCATATTCAACATGTGTATCATGTAATGAATACCCCTCCATGATATATTATATAGACATATCAAATGGTGGATCCATATTCAACGCGCTACACACACATATAAATGCATTTATATGTGTGTTCAGTGTCAATTAGGGATGGCAATGGGGCGGGGCGGGGCCGAAGGATGGGATCTTCGCCCCCGCCCCGCATGGATTTTTCTTGCCCCATCCCCGCCCCGCCCCGTATGACGGGGAAAATTTCTTGCCCCATCCCCGCCCCTTAAGACCCCGTGAAGACCCGCGAAGCCCCGCCCTATACCGTAAAACTTTATTTCTTGTTAATTTTCCCTACAACTATTACCATTTTTTCAAATAAAATGACACGTTTCAATAATAAAAATATACTTGAAATTATAAATAAATTTATTCTATCGAATCAAACTAATTTTTAGTAAATACTAAATAATATTATGTAAATATTTAACAAGATAATATCACAACAAAAATCTCATAGTATGACACAATAAAATAATCCAAACTCTTAATACATAACAAAATAAAAACTGCCTAGTTCTTCAAAAAGAATCTCCACTTAAATAAAATAAGATGATATTTTTTTTTAAATAGTAGGGTTTTAGGGTATGAAAAAATTACCTTTTAATCCTTATTAATGCGGGGCGGGGCGGGGATGGGGTGGGGTGGGTCTAAAAAGTGTAAACCCATCCCCGCCCCGCCCCGTGATGCGGGTCTAAAATCTTACCCCATCCCCACCCCACCACCTTTGCGGGGTGGGGAAAACCCGCACAGGGCGAAGCGGGGAGGGGCGGGTCAAGCGGGGCGGGGCAAAATTGCCATCCCTAGTGTCAATGGTTGTAGTCCAACTGAGTGGTCCTTGTATTGTGCTTTGTCCCTCCTGTATGTTTGGATCATAATCATTGCACACAGTTAATTTACCAATTAAAAATGTTCATTATTTTACACCATTCACACAGCTCATCATCACCCAAGAGGCTCACCCACCAAAATTAAAAAACAGTAAAGTAACCAGAACTAGGCGTTTTATTTAGTTGCTGCCATGATGGTTGATGTTGTTGGGTATACCAATATAAAATAAATGTTTGCACATGAAAGTATGTCTCCAACAAGAGTATTTACGTAAACAATTTGGCAAAAAAATAAAAACATTTTATATCCACTAGGAGCTTTTTTGGGCATGTTATTCATCACTGACATAATATACAAGTTATTTGTAAATGACACAGGGTGTCAAAATGTGAAATCTAAAGCCCCAAAAAACATGAAAAAAACCTCCAACAAACCCAATAAAAAAACTCCAAAAATCCAAACCCAATGACAAAAGCAAAATCCAAAAAAAAGAGAGAAAGAGAGCTTAAAAAGAAGAGAAGAAAACTGACTTCAGCGTCACCTAGAGCCTTTGATGATGGAGGCAATGGTCTGGGTTCACGATGGATGTGAGCTGAGGTTCTGGCCTCTGGGTTCACAGGAGCCGTAGAGCTGGGTTAGGGAGGGAAGGTTGTAAAGGTGAGGGAGTTCGGTTAGGGTGGTCGTGAGGTTTGGGTTTTGATTTTTGAGTTTGGCTAAAAACGGCGTCATATAATTAAACTTGAGTTTTGTGTTCTTACTTTGGGCTAAACGACGCTGTTTTGATTGTGCCAGGTGTTCTCTTATTTTTCACTAAAACGACATCGTTTGGGGCTAATTTGGCACAAAATAAAATACGTCAGTATATGATATGTCACTTAACAGCAGAAACTAACCACAGGAGGGGTGTGAATTGTTAACAGAACCAAACATTAGTGTAAAATCAAATTTATGAAATTTTGGGGTGTAAAATTGAAACAATCCCAAATTTAAGGAGTGTAATTTGCAATTTATCTTAAATTTTTTTTTTTTTTTTTTGGAATTTAGGTGATGTTGACATGGAAATCCAGATAGACATCTATGTGTCATTCAATTAATATTTTGTTTAGACTATTAGTTACGTCAACATTTTTCATCCATAGTTTAACGGCAGTGACCATTTTGACACAATACCATAAGGTTAGAAGCCAAATTAACACATTTAAAATGTCAATGACTAAATTGAAATACAACGTAAAGCTTAGGGACCAAGTTTGTAAATTACCGTAGAATAAAGATGAGAGAAAATAATGAGAATCTGGATCTTGAACAATCAAATTCCAAATTAAAAAGGAGAATATGGATGTTCCGTATTTAGATTCACTTTGAAAAAAAAAAAAAAAAAAAAAGGCGGAATTTGGATCTTGAAGAATTGAATTTTATGCAATCCAACTCTTCAACATATGAACTCTTCACATTCATAATTTATTCCATTTGATAATTGATTCCCAAAAACTTAATTTATTTCACTATTATCAATTATTTGCCTGTTGCCTCTTTTAAGTTTAAAAGTTTGCAATTTAATTTAATTTTTTTTTAAGTATCTATTTTTCAATCATATCATCAATGCAAGACTTTTTTTTTTTTTTTTCAAATTAAAAATCAAGATTTATGTAACTTAATTAGTATGCATTTTTCACATATATTCAAAATTAAATACTCTAAATTATCAAATTATTAAAAGTTATAAAAAAAAAAAAAAAAAAAAAAAAAAAAAAAAAAGAAAAGAAAAAGAGGGGGGTGGGGGATAATGTTAGCTGTAAACAACACATTAACAACACATTAAGTGTATCATCGTGCTATACCTAACCTGCAGAGTGCCAACTGCCGGCTGGGTGAAGTTGATACAAAAAGGCAGGAGAAAATGTGACGTAAGTTCACAGGAGAAGGAAATGACGTAATAGTTGCAGTGGTCTTTTATATATTGCAGTGTTCTTTTATAGTATCTCACAGTCTCACCGTGGCTCTGTTGATCTCTTTTCTCATTATTCTTGTTTTTCCTTTCCCACAAATCGCATCTCCGTCCGGAACTCCTATCTCGCCTTCGGCCGCTAGTGCTAGTGCTAGTGCTACACAATATGTCAACAAGTATAACTGAGGTATGCTTTCATAATATAATATTTCCTCGTTAAGTTCCAATTGTCTGTCTATCTATTTATTTAATTAGATCTTTGCCGAAATTATCTATTTTTTATAAGTACCAAATCTTGATAAGCTGTTCCATACAACAATTATTTGCTGAATTTTCTGTCATAATAATTCATAATATATGTAGTTGAGAAAGTACGATACACAATATAAATAATTCAATTTAGAAAATTATAACCTAACATCCATCCGGACTAGTCTGGTCCATGTAGAGGACTTTCTAATGTTACTCAACCCAACACCAGCATCACTAATTTGCACGTGCTCCTCATGTATTGTTGGCGCCAACTCAGTCCTCTACTCCTCTCGTGTAAGAATGGATTCTGCCTTCCCAAAATTAAGGAACTTGAATCTCTACATCCCTTATCCACGTCTCCACTCCCTTGATTCTCGGCCATATTCCCGCTGTCAGCCCAATCTTCTCCCACAGGTTCGGTAGCACCCCCCACGCCCTCCATAACCATTTTGGTATTGTTTCTCTTCTTCCACCACCGCTAGCTCCCACCTCCGCCGTATTCTGTGAAGCGGACTGGCCCTTGCTTACACCTTTCTTTCCCTCATGCTCATCATCCTTCCTTACTTCCCTCTTCTGTGGTGATCTCGTTCTACCACCCAAAGCCTTTAGCCAACCTCCATAACCACATTCAACCTCAACCCCAAATTTTGTTTTGCTAAAATACTGAGCACAGAACCATAGTTCATGCCCAAGTAGTCCACAGTAATGGCACAATAAAGGCAATCACTCGTACTTAAGATTCATTCAATATTTCTTCCCATCCAAACCTGCCAAGAAAGCCCCATGACGTATCTCTTTTTCTAGCAGAATAGCCACCTTAACCTGCATAAAAAAATTATGGCTATCATTGTTATGCCATCTCTCAACCTCCAAAGCCCTACCCAATCGGTTCCCCACCTCCTCCACTACCGGGGCAGATCTCATCTCAAAAGGCGCCCCCTAGATTTGTACCCATAGAGCTATTGAATCAAACTTGACATTCGTCGCCGTCATCCTTGACTTCCATCTTGTTAATAGTAATGCTTGATTATCAAAACTCCATAGACCTTCAGTGTAGACTCTGTTCAACTCAAATTCAAATCTAAACTTAAACTGAAACAAGTTTGACCCTACTTCAACAACTTGCACTCCATCTTCCAGTCCCCATGCTTTTTTGAGTGTCACCAGAGCTGCTCTTTTATTAAAAGGTTTGCAAGTTAAAAACTTCACAATAAGACTCAAAGCACAACTCTCTAATTCTTCTTGTTAACCTTCATCAGATATATTGATTGTCTCTTCTTCTTCCAAGGTAAACTTCATCTTCTCTAGGATTTGTGATACATCGTTTGCCATGATTGTGGACTCCACGGCAAAAGAAAGCAATGGCAAAAAGAAAGCAAAAACGTAGCCCCGTAGGAAACCCTAGGGAGAGAGTTCTCGTGGAAAACGAGAGAAAGAATCTCCTACATATATATATATATATATATATTTACTTAGTATGTGGTATATTTACATTTAAATTATGAATCTAATGCATCGTTGGAAGGATTTTAATTTTTATTTTTTAAGCGATGTAATTGGTTTTAAAAGGGTAAAAAAAAATTGGTATTTTTGTAAATAAGTATAGAATGGTGTTTGTAAATAGCACCTTCCAAGAAGCTTCTTTTTCAAAATTACAAAAGTCTGCCCCATTCCACACGTGACTATCTTTTATCTCTCCTCTTTCCTCTGATATACTTCACTACTTCTTTACTCTCTCACTGTTCCCTCTATAACTCCCTCTCTTCTCGTCTTTTTCTTCTTCTTCTTTGTTTTTTCTTTTTACCCCACCATTAGATCCATTGTTTTCCTTCTCTATAGTACTGGCATTTTCTACAGTGATCCACGATGGGTATTAGGGGTAGAAAAATTCTTTCAGGTTTGAGGAAAATATTTTCAAACCCCAAATCTCATTCTTGCTGAATCTTTAATTTCAGCTTGTACCGACCAAAATGGTTCTGAATGGGCCGAAATTTCATTGAAGGTGGAATAGGGGAGCTTACCTTTCCGATTTATATACCGGTATGTGATTCTTCAGCCGTTTTGGCCAGAACGGAATGGTATCCATAACATTGGACAAAAGTAAAATTGAGATTTCAAAGTTTACAACATCTGAAGGGGGGAGAAAAAGAAGGATGCAAAAAAAAAAGAAGATAAAATGTAAAAAGTGGAGACAATGAGTGGACAAGATTAAAAGAGATAGCAAGATATATATATATATATATATATATATATATATATTTTAATAAAAGGATCAAACATTAGATAAAAGTTATAAGAAAGTACTACTAACAGAGTTAGCCTATATTAGGCATAAAGTGTTGTATACAGTGCACTGGGAAGCTGGTTGCATTAGCAGCTATATCTAAAACTTGAGCTATCACTACTCTAGTTACAAACAAAAATTGAGTGATCATTCCCTGCTGGTGAAAGTTGTGGAGATCCGTTATAAAGGCTTGGTCTTGCCAATTAGGCCTACTAAGATTGTTGCACATGTCTACCAAGTTTTTATCAATGCTGATAATGACTACTCTACGAAGATCCAGCTCGATTGCCTTGTTCCCTCCATGCTCCTAGCTTCAAATGAATAACCACATCTTCTAGTCCTCCTATTTTTGTAAGCTGCCACCTTGATAAAAGTTTGCCGGTCTTGATTGAAACAGGTGTTCTAGTCTTAGATTTCTTACTTTCCTTGTGAGTCTGAATTTGGTGGAAAGCCTCTCTGTACCTATATGGTCTAGCAAGTCTGTATGAATTAGGTGCCTTAAGTTATGCATGATAGTGAGCTTCTGATCTGGTAGCCATCCTAGTAGCAAACCTCCACTAAGTCCCACCCGAGGAACTTCCTAACCTTTCCAAAAACCACATTTCTTCAGAATACCAGCTCCTTTGTCTTTATCCAGCTTAGTCTCCATCAGAAACATAATAGAGGGCTTATACTCCTGGGCCTTTTTTTGGCACTGTAAAACTGTAGAGGGGTTGTCCAGCCCTCTACAATTCCAGCTCAATATTCTCATGGTTGCTGGGGAAGTTGTTGAAGGTCAGCTTCCCAACACCCTTCATTTGGATCAACATGGACTTGTGGAGTAGAGAGCACTATTAGAAATTCCTAAGGGGTTACATGCACATAATTTTGGCTTTCTTTGTCAAAATCTCCCCCCCCCCCCCCCCAACATAGTCTCTGTTTTATATTCCTCCCAAATTTCTCAATTTCCTTTCTAATTCTCTTTTTGTGACTATCTGAGGGGCTTCTAGCATTCAAATTTGAGGTGGATATTCCAATAGGATTAAGGAGAGGGTTTTGAAAGGCATCTGTTTTTGGGCTTTGTAATGGAGAAGGACCTGAGCCAAGAGAAAGTAATTCAAGAGAAGTGAGGTCTTTTTCCTTATCTATATTTCGGGTTTGAGAGATGGCAAAGGGGGGTTGCATGTTGGTTAGGAGCCTGGGCCTCGGAGTCTTGGCCCATCTGAAGATTAACTGTAGACTGGCTCAGTGCTCCCGTGTTGGGCTTCCACATTATGTGAGGGGACAAGGTTCGGCCTAGTACTAGAGCTCCCCAATTTGAAATTAAATCTTTCGTGGTTTACCCTTTGAACAAGGGAATCTATGAAGGAGTCTAAAGATTCTGGTATGTAGCCTTTCCTCTAGGTACTACTTTGCAAAATCTCAGGCCTTGCCTTATTTAAACTGTCTAAGATGAGTGGCAATGTCCATTGGTGATGTATGGACCATTCCCCTCTATCCATGCCCACTTCAGGTTTGAATTTTCAGGTGGTATCCAAGGTTTGAATTTTCAGGTCGTATCCAAGGTAGTTCTGTTGCATGGTAGGGTAGGGTTCATAGAAGTTAGGCTCAGTGGATTGAGATGCCATTAGATTTCCAAAGAATGAGTTTAATGATGCTACAGAGTTTGCTGGAGTGGGTGGTATTGTTCTAGTGTTTAGGTTCAAGAGGTTGATTGCAGCATTAAGGGTTGATTCATTGTTATAAGTTGGGTAGCTATTAGTGTGGTGTTGATTGTCTAGAGGGATGTTATTATTATTGGTAGCAAGAGGGTCAGTGGGTCTAGGAGCTATTTCTTGAGGTGTGTTTGGTGAGTTGGGGGTATTGTGGTCAAGGTGCTTAGGGAAGACCTCACCAGCACTTGCATGTCCATGATTCTGGTTTAGGTGTCCAAACCTGACCTGGGTTGTCCACCTCCTCCTATGGAATGCCCTCAACTCATTAGTAAATTGTGGTTGCAGTGCATCAAACCTGTACTGCACTTGGTGAAGATCTTGAATCCTTACTCTGTCTATATAGCATCCTTTCAACATCATCCATACTATGGGTACATTGCCTGCGTGTGTGACCAATCAGTCCACATCTAATACATAGCTTGTGGACTCTCTCGTATCTATACTGAATCCATATGCTTGATCCCTCGTCTATTCTTAGCATGAAACCAACAATGACAGGTAACCAAGGATCCACTCTCACCTTAATACGCGTAAACCTAATATTTCTAGGTATTATATCCTCCCAGTCAACCCTTTCTACTATTCCCATCAATTGACTCATATATTCTGCTAGCTCAAGGTATTGATATTTAAGAGGTAACCTATGCAATTGAACCCAAACTGAGATATAGTTTAATTGAAGTCTATTAATTACCAGATTGGGCCTCCACTTCTCCAATACAAATAAAGCACCTTCAACAGACCAAGGTCCCTTACTACAGATATGGTTGAGGTCCTTTGTGTTTTCAAAATGAACTATATAAAAATATGATTCTCGAACCACAATAGAAACCTTACCTCTGATTCTCCATGCAGCATTGATAATGTTCTGTATATAACTCACTGAAAACTTTTGATAATCAAAAAGGAAGCCAATAGTGCAGTGCTCCCAAAAAGCTCTCTGGATTGCTACATCTTCTACATCAGGCCTGATGAGTGGCCCATGCCTAGCAAAGGGGGTCTCCTCCTCGTCACTTGAGATCAGATCTGGATAGTAGGATAGTTTAGTGTGTATATATATATATATACACACATTTTTCAATCACATTTATCATCACATATCAATTGATAGATATTTTGCAATAGAATCTATAGTATCTATAGAATTTTTGCAAAACCTATTTACATTTGGTTTAGTAAATTTTTAATTATTAAAATAATTTTATTCAAACTATATATATATAAATATATATATATAGCAGTAAATCCGAAACATTTTTGGTATGAAATTGATTTCCTTGCTATTATATTTTATGATTTTTTAAAATAAATTTTAAGTTATTTGTGATAATCAATTGTTAAATGTGGTTTATCTATATTGATTTCATTTCGGTCTCCCTCTTCTACTTTTTTTTTTTCAATTAAAAAAAAATTGCAAGGATATTATTAATCTATACATAATTAAAGTGAAAGTTCTACAATTAAGCTAATCCCCATTAATTTTATGCTTTTCTTAAATTATAGTCAATTTACTCGAATCTTATATCAAGTATTTGTACAATTTTTAATACTTTCAATTTGCTTGTATGTTAAGGGTCCAGTTAACACCGGTATAAAATGCTGTCAAAAAAATTAGTTAATTTTTTTCTTTTGGTGAAAATACCATTTTTTTATATTTTGGGGTTACAGTCAATTTGGTCCTTAAATTTTGGTATTGGTCAATTTGGTCCCTGTTATTTTCAACTTACAATCAATTTAGTCCCTACATTTAACTTACTAACAAAAAATGCCTATGTGGCAAACAGATTGCATGGTTGGTGCACACATGGCTAACATAATAAAATAATAATAATTAATTGCTACCCAAAAAAAAAAAAAAAAAAGCCAAGTCAACCATTTAAAAAAAATCCACCTCTTAAAAAAAATTATGAATTTAAAGAATTAAATGAATTAATTAAAGAACTAAATGAATGAAAAAAAATTCCCAACTTTTCTTGAATTTTCTTGGCAACTAAACACAAAACCCAGTCGAGTGATTTAAAAGAGTTATAAAATGAATAGCTTTTGCTAGATAGGTTTCTCGTTCACAAATGGCGAAGAGATATTCGGATCTAACGAAAGCTCTCAAGTTTGAATGGACTCTCTTGAACGAGAGTGTGGGTTTGTGCGAGAGAGAGAGAGAGAGAGAGAGTCCTGTGTCTTGTTAAAATCTAACTCCACTGAACCCAATATGAAAAACCTTTAAATTTTCTTGAAATACTTTGATAGAGAAAGAGAGTGGGTCTGTGTTTCAAATTTTTAAGTTCTTGAGTATAGGTCTGTGATTTAACTCCACTACCTTGTTCCTACTTCCTATAGAGTGGGCCTATGTCTCAAATTTAGAATTTAAATCTCACACATATTGCTCAGGAGATGCTTCTATGAAAGCTAGTCAGCGATTATTATTATTTTTAATATGTTCGGTAATGTCTGAGAATTTTCTTTGTGGCATTTCATCGCATAATTTGGATTTGTATTTGGTAGTCTTTGGATAGCAGGTGTAGGTAAAGGAGAGTGGCAGTGGAAGTGGCAGTAGTGATTGTGGTGGCTGCTGGGTTTTTGTGTTTTTCTAAATTGCAATTTTTGGTTGCCAAGAACATTCAAGAAAATCTGGGTTCTTTTAAAAAAAAAAAATCTAAATTAATTATTTTAAACTTTTTATATTCTGAGGTAGATTTTTCTATTTTAAAATTTGCTGATGTGGCCTTTTTTTAGTGGAAATTAAATGTTTTTTTTATTATTATATTAGCCATGTGTGCGCCAATAATGCAAACCATTTGCCATGTAGGTATGTTCCATTAGTGAGTTAATGGTAAAGATCAAATTGACTGCAAGTTAAAAATAATAGGGATCAAATTGACAGCTATCAAAATGTAGGGGCCAAATTGACTGTGACCCCAAAATGTAGGGAACAAAATGGTATTTTTGCCTTTTCTTTTCCCATAAAATGTTTCTAAAAATGTAGCCTATAACAAGCCCTTAAGGCATCCGATAACTTTTCCCATATGTTAAAACTACTTTCAACCTAATTAAAGTTACTTCCGATTTTAAAATTCTCTAAGAATTCTAGAATTTAACTCAAGTACAAAGACAAACTTTAATGAGAAATTTATTGAACAACAGCATATTCCCATTAAAAGAAAAAAAAATTGCTCCTTTTCAATTTATTTCCATAATGAATAAATTTTGATAAAACATTAAAAAATTTCATAGTATCACATTAACAAAAACTGTAATAGGAAGTAGAAAGTATGTAATCAGGGTCGGCCCTTCCACTAGGCCACTTAGGTCATTGCCTAAGGCCCTCAAGTGGAAGGGGGGCCCCTAAATTTTGGAAAAAAGGGGTATTAGAACAACAATAGAAAAATTGGTTCATGATGAAACCAAAAACAATATCATTAATCTCTAGAAAAACCGAAATTAATAACTAGATAAAATACAAATCCAGTCTTAAAAAATTACTCACAAAATAACTAGATAAAATTCTTTCTTTCTTTCTTTCTTTCTTTTAATCTTGTATTTTATTATTATTTTTTTGGGCGTTTTGTTGTGTATTTAGTAGTTACTATTGTACTATAGTGTCACGGACTACACAAGACTAAAGCAAATAATAATAATAATAATAATAATAATAATAATAATAATAATAATAATAATAATTCAATCCAAATAACAAACAACGAAATGAAATAATAATACTAAAAGGAAAAACAAAATAAAACATGAAGAAGAATTGCAAGATAACAATTAAAATAACCGAGATATTCAATTTTGCAATACAACAAATCTTGATAATGAACTTCAAAATAATTTAGAAGAAAATGAAAATAATGATGAAGATCTCATAAATGAAGAAGAAGTTCACCAAAAAGAGTTAGAAGATGACAAAATAATACAATTGAAAATTTGAAAGATAATAACAAAAATAACCACAATCATGTCCAAATACATGCATTGTTTATAAAATTTTACTAACAATATATGTTACAGTTGCTTCTGTAGAAAGAAGTCTTTCAAAATTGAATTCAATAAAATGATATCTAAGATCAACAATGTCCCAAGAAAAATTAAGTGGATTACCTATATTATTAATTGAAAAATAGATTGTTAGGACATATGTGTTTCACTTGTTAAGAACATATGTCATGATTTTATGTAATTGGCTTATCCTTTGACAAAACGCACTTTACTTGTATTTGGGTAGATTTAGGATGTTTTAAATACTTCCAGAAACCTTGTTTCAAGATCAAGTATTGAAGCTTTCAAGTGTGTTCAAGAAAACAAGTTCAGAGTGCAAAATCATTAAAGCTCGACAGCTACATCTATCGAGCTTAAAGAAGCTGTTCTTCATTCGGTGTTCTCGACACCTTCTCAACACCTGCTCGACACCTACTATCTGTTGAGGTTTAAGATTTTCAGAATTCCAATCTGATTTTCTTGGGATCCATGAATGTGTCTTTGAGCCTTCTTTTCTCCTAAACCTAGACATATAAAAAGATCAATTTAAGGGCCGTCAAAGTGTTCACAAGTTGCACAAGCTTTGAACAAACTCTGTTCAAGCAAATTGTGACCGGAGACAAAGTTCTTGCCCTAGTTCATCTCTCTCTCTTGAAGAAGTTGCTGTGTATGTGCACCGTAAGGTTTTGTGACCAAGCATCTTCTTGATCTTCATCGTTTGGATGAACTGAAAAACTTTGCAACCAACAACCTTCTTAGTTGGTGATTGAAGTCGCGTACTGGGATCCGTGCAATTGGTTAGTCACGTACTGGGAGTCATGCATTTGAAAGGGGAACTGTCACTACAGAACAAGTTCAATTGGGTATCGGGGTAAGGGTTCAACTTTAGGTTGGTAAGGTACTTGGATTCCTTTACTTGTAACCGTTTGTTGTGATAATGGTGGAGTTTCGGGAGTGGTGACTTGAAAATCACCCGGTGGGGTTTTTGCCGTTAGGTTTTCCCCATTTGTAAACAAATCACCGTGTTATTTATTTTCCACTGCATTATTAGTTTATTGGTGATTTTTTTGTGCTACCACGCGTTTGCATGATAAATTGATTAATTAATAACTTGGCTAATTAATTAATTAATTTCTCTCACAAGGGGTCATTCAGTTTGTGGCCTATCATAGATGTTAGAAGAATTTGAATACAGAAATTTAATTAGTTAATATACATCTTAAAAGGCAAGAAACATAGATTTTAAATGAAATATATTATAATATAAAAATATTAAATAAATAATAATTTAATTAATACATAAATATAAAAAGACTCCATTTTAGTTACTGCCTTAGGCCCAAAATGTCTAGGCCGGCCCTGGTATGTATATAAATATATCAAAAAGTACCTTCTTTTACCTACTAAAATGAAACAATTCAATTTGGCTATTTAATTACTCTACGTCCCTATCAAACTAAAAATGAAATTATCTATTAAAAAAGTGAAATTAAATGATTTAAGTACCAAAATTATTTGTTCTATTAATTATTGTTTCAAAAGAAACCATTTTAAAATTCTTCATTCAAAATTAATTACTATTGTCATCCAGTTTAAATATTCGCAAATCTTTTATGTGATCAACTTTACAAGACAATGAAGGAGGATGATTAAATTTATTTATTTTTTATAAAAAAATTTATAAACATTAAATATATAAAATGATCAGTATTCTTGTAATAGCAGTGCATTTTAACATATTAGAAGATAGTGCCATAAAATGAACTTTGAAGTCAAATTATAGCGTGTTGTACTTCACACGGTTCCTCACCTAGCGTTTTAATTCATAGTGGCTCTTATCTTGCTAGACAGGAGGCTCTTCAATGGCAACTGGAATTGGAAATTTGGAAATGTCAACAATATCTGGAGGTTCGACGCAGCAATTCTCAACTGGGGGTTTGATCAATGTTCCAGATCACCTTCGCAAACTGGATGAGCAAGCCTTCACTCCTCTACTTATTTCTATTGGCCCTATTCACCACTCCAATGTAAAATTACAAACCATGAAAAAGTACAAAGTTCTATTTTGTGAGCGTTTCATGCAACGGGTTAACATAAACTTACAGAATTTAGAAGACAAAATAAGAAGGAGGGAAGACGAAATTCGCTCTTACTATACAGAGACTATTTTGTCCAGCATAAGCAGTGATGATTTTGTGACAATGATTCGGGTGGATGGGATGTTCATTCTTGAGTACTTCTTGAGAGATTCTGACCCACGTTTGGTAGGGAACGATCATATGATAGCGGAATGGATGCGTCCAATTTTGAAATTTGACTTGGTATTACTTGAAAATCAGCTTCCCTTTTTTGTTTTAGAGATGTTGTTCAATCTAGCAACCTTTCCGGATGACTTAGAGATAAATCACCTTCCTTTAAGGTATCTTGCTTTTGGTTTCTTTCAATGTTACAACTTTCAAATGAAGCAGCTTGGTTATTTCAATGTGAAAATTGAACACTTCACAGATCTGGTTAGATTGTTTTATCTAAGTGAACAATTACTAGATAGAAGATCTGGAGGGGCTAAACTGTCATACTCTGCAACCCAGCTGCATGAGGCAGGAATCAAGTTTAAGGGAGTTGAGTTTGATGAGAATATGAGACATTATAGAGGGAATAGACGCTTTCTTGACATAAGGTTTGATTTAAAGAAAGGAGTGTTGGAAATCCCATGCATTGCATTAAATGAGGAGAAAATACGTCTTATTCGAAACATTATTGCATTAGAGCAATCCATTTATGTAGAGCACGCATATGTTACGGATTTCTTTGTCATCTTGAATTTCCTTATCAAAACTTCCAAAGATGTAGATTTACTTTGTGATAAGGGAATCCTCATTAATTACCTTGGCGACAGCAATGCAGCAGCATCAGCTATCAACAATCTTAACACCAAAATCTTAGGGGATTATATGAATAAAGAATACTTGAAAATATGTGAAGATTTGAATGCATCCTATGAGCAACTTTGGTATGGATGGAGGGCACCGTGGCATAGATGGAGGGAAACATTATGGCGTCAATATTTTAGCACTCCTTGGAGAGCTGCTTCTACCAGTGGTGGTATTATCCTTCTTGTGCTCACGGCCATACAAACTGTATGCTCTCTAAAGTCCACTAGGTGGTGACAGATATGCAGCAGTTCTACTGATCACTTTAGCCTTTGTTATCTGTTAATTATCTTTTATTTTTAGTTGTTATTGTTTTGAATAAGGGTTCGTCCTTATCATTAGGAAGTCTTTTTGAGTGTGTTAGTGCATGTTGGAATTGGGTCAGATACGCATAGTGCTTATCTATATCCATTTAATTATCCTTTGAGTTCTTAATAATTCTATTCAAGACTACATGTTTTTCAATAATAATTTTATCTGAAAATTTATCAGAAACTTTAATTGTTATTTGGGAGTTTTGGTTTTTATCAAAGATTCAAATTAGTTGCAGGGAGAAAGGACAAAATTGTGAGGTCACTTTTACATAGACCCATATTTTTTTCCCCCTAATTACAATTAACTGCATGAAGAGTTGTGGCAAAAATTTTGCATTTTTTTGTGGTACTAGAATTTTTGTTTTCTATTTCCTATTGAAACTTCAGAGGAAGAGAGTATTGTCCATTGCAAAGGGATACATCACTGATGAAAATATCTGAAGTGCAAAGTAAGGAATTTTATAAGAATTTTTATTCTGAGGTCTACATTTGCATTAGCAAGTCAAAAACAAATATTATGCATTAGGTCTTATCAATAAAAAAAATACTATAAAATATTTACTATGCATTAGGCAAAATAAGTAAATAAGCATGTTATATTTTGTATAGATTCTGGGAAATTTAGATTTGTACATCATGCACCATGTATGTCAAGAAAACCGTGGTTAATTTGTACTTTTCCAAATTTTTATTTTTGATTACAAATTATTGAGTAGGCAGTAGCACTTTATGGTCACCACTAATTTCGGAAGTTCAAGTATTTGATTTGCCACTACAATTCAAATACTCCCATGAGGCTCACCTAAATTAAGAATTGATTTTCAGAACTCAGCCGCTTTCTTAACAAAGATTCTCAATACTCAATATAACTTTAGAACATCCAGGTTTGACATAATAGCTAATCAGCAAACTATTTAGCCTTATTAATTGCATGAATGGAGAGGAGAAGCATTTTAAAGAGAAACCTTTTCCTTTAGCTATTATCCTTATTCCTATGCTAGTAAAGAAACACTAGAAACACAATTTTTTTGTTACATGTTAAGATGATAGTTGTAATTATAAAAATAGTCACCAAAATATGACTTTTATAATATAAAAATTTTTGAATAAAAAATTCAAAGAGAAATGAAAATCCTTGTCCCTAATTTATTGATTCCTATGTTGTATGTTGTTGTTATTTGGATGGTCATAAAATGATGTGATCTTAAATTGAGATAGATTTATGTTAATGGGTATCCTTGTACACTCATTAAGGAGGCTTCAAAAGGTTCTTCCCTGCATTTGGAAAATAGCAAAAACTAATAAAAACAAAGAATCAATTGCCATAAGACAAAATTTTTTTTTCTTTTTTTTTTTTAAAAGACCTAAGACAAACTACTGTTTACCACCAACTAATGTACTGTGAGTTTTTTACCTTTTTTTTTTTTTTTTTTGTGAGATAATAAGTGACTATCAAATAAAAGGTGTAACATGCTCACCATGTTTTCTATCAAGGTCCCCAGTGCTTAAAGGCACTTCTTTTTAGAATGTGATTCCTTTAGCTAGGTCCTGGTCAAGTCTTAATTGTTAGTAATACTGTGACGGCAATTCCCTTGAAATGTTTTCTAAAAAAAAATGGGATTAATTGTGACTCATTGATACATCATTCAATTTCTCACTACCCATTATACTTCTTCACTCTCTTTGAGTAACAAGAAGAATTTTTCTTTAGCTGGTTTATTGCAACTAAAACAAGACTGTTTCATTCAACTAGTAACAAGTGTTCTGCCGCAACGACTCCATGTATCCTAGGCAAGTTCAGCAATATATTGGAAGAAAATTAAGAGAGTTTTATGGTCTGCTACTGACAAGAAGAAGCATTGTTCTTAGTCTTGAAGAAGATCTTAATACTACACTTAGAAGATCTAAAAATTGGAGATGGGAAAAGCACTTCTTTGTGGTATGATATTTGACACCCTTTCAAACTTTGTGTCTTGATTCAAAGAAGATTCTTGCATGATGCTCCAACCAGTTAGTTGCCACAATCATCAAACTAATTTGGAGTTATCCAGGGGGTGGCTTTTTTGAGTTTGCATCTTTTTTCTTTTTCTTCTTCTTCTTTTTTTTTTTTTTTTGGCTGAATGGAAAATTTTTTATTAAGGAAAGAGTTGAGAAACAACACCAACATCTTCCAAAATTATATCCAAAAGATTCAGAGGAGCTGAGCTTGGGCCAAAGAAACCAAAAATGCTATTCAGCAACTATGAAGCACGGGTGCGTTTCTGGATTTAGGTGCGGGTGCGGATGCAGGACTCGGCAATTTTTGAAAAAGTAGGGTTTGGGTGCGGCGATTAAAAAATTATTAAAAATATTTTTATTAATATTTTCGATGTATTTTTACTATTAAAATATTCTTGAAAAACACATTATATGTCCTTGGTTCACAAAACAAAGAAAGAAAAAGGCAAGAAACACAAAACAAAAAAGAAAACACAAAAAATAAATTTTATATATATATTTTTTATGAAGCCTACGTTTAAATTAAGCCCATGCCTTAGGCACAAATTAAACCAAGCCCATGCCTTGATGCTCAAGCCCATTTGAACGGTCAACTTTCCAATGAAATTTAAAAGTGGAAAACAAAAACGATAAAGGACTTAAAAAGAAGAAGCTAGAAGTCTAGTCATTAAATAATGGCCTAAATACAAAACAAAGCCCAAGAATAAAGTGGTTGGTCAATGAGTAGATGACAACCAAGCATTACTTCACCATCTCCATCGTCTGCAAAGCAACTCAAGGATCGTCCTTGCCAAATAACAATAAATATAAAAAAATTTAGTTAGTTATCACGTTTCAAAACAATGTTGAAAACTAGCATCTCGAGTGTCTAAAACTCGAGTTCCAAGATAAAACTCGAGTTTTTAAGCCTCGATTTGTAAGAGGATGGATATGATGTGGAAAAAAATCCACGTGAAAATCGAGTATTAAAGACTCGATTTCCATAAATTGCAGAAAAACGCCGCTATAGGGCTTTAAAACGTCACTAAAGGGCTTAAAAACGCCACTATAGGGCTCCCAGACCTGGTACTTATATTTTTTTTAAGGAAAACGCCGCTATAGGACTTTAAAACTTCACTGTAAGACTTAAAAACGCCACTATAGGTGAAATTTTTTTTGCATAAAACTCAAGTCTTAAAGACTCGAGATCTATGTGGCATTTTCACATTCACAAAGTGACTCGAGTTTTAATATGGATCTCGAGTTTCTAAAACTCGAGATGCTACTTTCCATTATTCTTTTAAAAGTTGCCTAACTTATTACATAGAAAAGCTACACAATGCTAGTTTGCTCATTCCCCCAACTCCAGAGCCCTCAGTGTTGACACAAAAACTGAAATGGCAAAGAGGCAAAAAAATGCAGAAAAATTAGAGAGAAAGCGCGACTGAGACAGAAAAGAAGAAGAGAGGTGATGCGATCTATAAAGGTCTAATAGCATCTCATAGTGGTTTGAAGCATCAACAATGGGGGTAAGTACCAAAAATAAAATCCAGATCTGAACCGCAAGAACCGTTAACAGTTTTCAAACCTGGGAGGTTCGACCACCGTTTGCACGGTTCACTGCTTTTTTTGTATAGGCCGGTTCTTGAGAGTTAAAAGCCCGATTCGGCAGAAATCAGCTTGAATCGGCACGAGTTGAAGCTGAGTCGAAGCAAATCCGTAAAAAATAAAATAAAATAAAATAAAATAAAATGAATAAAAAAAAAAACTCAGACGCCGCACTGACGCGCTGGTAGCAGCGTCGCCACGTCGGACGTGGGTGCGGCGCCTATTTTGCCGCATCCGTGCATCATAGTTCAACAAAGACCAATGGGCCTATATATGGGCAGCCCTATTAGCAACCCTTGGGACCCAATCAAAAAAGATAGGTCTATTATAATTACAGTTTACTAAACTTTTGATCTCAGCTATAATGCTTACAATTCTCCAAGGAACAATGACACATGAAGATGGCCATAGAAGGCTTGAATACAGGTTTTGCAATCACCCTCTATGCATACCGTGGCCAGGTTGCAATGCATAGCCATGTAAACTGCATTTTCAAATCACCTCTACTTTTGCTTGGACAGGGACATTGCTGTAAAAGAGAGAGAGAGAGAGAGAGAGAGAGAGAGAGAGAGACAATTATGGAAGATCAGGTGACATATAAGAAGCAAATTTCATTTGCTTTAATGGGGTCATTTGATATTTAAAGTTTTGTATCAGTGTACTAATTTAAATTGATGATATTTGTTTATGATGTATCATGGATAAACATTCCAGTAATTAGCAAAAAGTTTTGTGATGCAATTGTGTTTCTAGCTTCTTTGGGCTGTTGTTATGGTAACCTTAAATAAAGCTTTTCTATTTTTTTTTAATATTACTTTTTTTTTTATCTCAATTATGAATTTATGCATTTTTTTTCAAAAAACCTGGAAGCATTAATGAGATTTATGCATTTATTGTTTTATCATTCCACACTGAACCTAAAACCTAGGGGAGTAAGAGTTTTTTTTTTTGACAGTAAGAGATAGGATTTTATTAAAATAATAGTATTATGTTACATCACATCTTTTGGACGTTGGCTAGACATGTATAGCCACTCCAATCAACTACCCAGCATGGGCATGTGTGCATTCTTAGTTTACAAACATACATTTAGCTACCCCCCTTTGTACTCCTCTACTGACAAAGTCTCTGGTATTCCTACAATAGTGACAACGCTCCTTGCAAGATGTCCGCAGGTTGAGATTGTTTTTTGTCAAACAGGTACCTGTTGCGTGCATTCTAAATAGACCAAGATACAATAGCCCATACCTCCAACTCTCTTTTGTTGTAAGAACTCTCATCAGTTCTCTCACCAAAATATAAAAGTCCTCCACTTCAGAGCTCCGTTTCTGCATTTTGCCCTTTACCAGCGCCCAAACATTTCTAGCCAATGGATAGCCCCAAAGAGCGTGGGCCACGGTTTCGTCATGTTGTTGGCATATTGCACAGGTCGGGTTCAGTGGGATTCTCCTTCGACATAAGTTTTTGCTAGTAGGGAGTATATCGGAGCACGCACGCCATACAAAATTTTGAACTTTGGGAGGAATATTTAACTTCCATATACGGTTCCACAGTCTTCTGTCCTTCTGGGCCAAAGAGTTCTCCACCTGCTCTTGTTGTTTCATCCTTATAGCAACTCAATGTCTATTTTCACTGAGAATGCACCCTTCTTATTTTCCTTCCAAAGTAGCATGTCTTGAGCTTCTGTTTCGGTGAGGTTAATGAGCTGGATATCAGTCACAGTAGTAGGCATGAAAGTACTAAGTGGTGCCTGTGTATGCCACTGCTTAGTGGCTGCATTGAATAGGTCACTCACCCTCAAGTTCTTGTCCGCTTCAGGCCTGAGTTTTGGGGGGGGCGGGGGGGGGGTCATCTATTTTTATACTTCTCCCATTGCCTACCTTCCACACTGTCGCTGCCCGAATTAATTCCCTTGCCTCCAGTAAGCTCCGCCACACATAGGATGGATTGTGTCCCAAAGCAGCCTCCACAAATGAATTATTAGGGAAGTACCTTGCCTTGTACACTCTGAAAAACAGTGAGTGGGTATCTTGTGTCAGCCTCCATGCTTGTTTGGCTAGCATAGCAAGATTAAATGCATGAATGTCTCTAAACCCCATTCCTCCTTTCTTCTTTGGTTTACATAATTTCTCCCATTTTATCTAGTGAATTTTCTTCTCATTTTTTGTTTGGCCCCACCAATATTTGGCTAGCACGGAATTAATATCATCGCAAATCTTTTTTGGGATTTTGAACATGCTCATGGAGTAAGTTGGGATTGCTTGTGTTACCGTCTTGATTAACACCTCCCTACCCGCCTTTGATATGTATTTTTCTTTCCATCCCATCACTCTTTTTGTTACTCTCTCTTGTACCTCCCTAAAGGTGCTTGCCTTGGATTTGCCTCCCACCATTGGTAGTCCTAGGTACCGCTCACAATTGGTCATGATTTGTGCCCCCAACATGTTTTGAATGGAGTAAGAGATTTATGTGTTTGTGAGTGAAATAATTTTTTGTGCTACATCTAATCACTCTCTAAACCACCTCGAATTAGTATACATGGAAATTTTTTGTCCTTCATTAAAAAAAAAAAAAAAAAGGAGTGACTAGAATGTGTGTGTGTATATATATATATATATATATTTTTTTTTAAAATAAAGTCAAATTGTACAAATCTATATCTATATATATTTAAAAGTTGAAATGTAGCATTTATTATTGTTATACTCCTGTTAAGCCACATCAGTGCCACATCATCTACCAATTTCCAACATTTTCTTAATCATTTTTAATTATTTTTCTCCTTCTTAATTTCTTGCCTTACAATTACACTTTTTCCAACATTTTCTCACTTTTACCTTTTTACCCCACTATTCTATCCCTTAACCTTACAATTCCTCCGTCTATTCATCTTCCTTTTATTTTTACTTTTCTTCTTCCTATTTTATTTACTATAAAATTTTGTTATTTTCTCTTCCATTCAATCTATATTTTGCTCACAAAAAAAGGTGAATACTCTCTCTCTCTCTCTCTCTCTCTCTCTCTCTCTCTCTATATATATATATATATATATATTGTCTTCATTCTTTTGGTGGATTTTTAATTCTTTATTGCACCTTTAATTTAGATTGATGAATTTTTATATTTAAATCAACCACCCAAGGCTAGACCATCCTTCCTAACGCCACCACCAAAGCAACCAAACCCAAATTCCATGGTACAAACCCACCATTGAATCAACAATGACTACATGGCCACTCTCATGCTCCTCCACTGTAGCCACAATTGCCACCATGACCCAAAGCTAGCCAAGACCCATGTGACCCATTGTGACCTAACACCGTGACCCATTGAGACAAAACGCCAAGACCATGCCACTGCTGATCTAAGTGAGAGAGAGAAGAGTGAATAAAATATTGGAATAAATTTTTACATTTTAGCTACAGTAACATTTATTTTTAGATATTACAGTAGCAAATATGCATTTGCTACAATATTATGCATGTCATGGTGTGGGAGTGTTCTAACGTTTTTTTTTTTTTTTAAATCTTTTGTCGCTACAATGTTATGCAAAATGCTCTTTTTTAAAATTTGGTTTTGCATAACCAATGTTAATTCTCTTTGATCTCACACAAGTGTGTATCACACAATGTAAGCCCACAAAGGCCATACAAATTATCTTAGAAAATTATTCAACAAAATAGTATTGCCAATATTGCTAAACCAAAGAAGATTGAAGCAACACGAGGTTCCCATAAATAAGGAGGAACTAATAAGACTTGTTTGTGGTACAAATGGATCGGTCTTCAACTACACAATAAGAAGCAATGATTCACATTTGAAAGAGATTTTTCCCTAAACATATAGATTTAAGCTTTTGAGTTAAGTTGCATTCCTATATGTTGAAAGCTTGAAAATGTGTTAAAAACACAAGAGCTATTTAGACCCCCAAAAAAAATTACAGCTCGATAGATTTTATACTAACTTAATTTTAAGTGCGGAATAGTGTAAATGCGAGTAGATAAACAAACAAGCTACTCTAACACATATTCATATAATCACAGCAGTAAAATGAAATGTAAAAGAGTAGGGAAGAAGAATGCAAACACAAATAACACACCGATGTGTTATCAAAGAGGAAACCGAAGAACTCAGCGAAAAACCTCTCTGCCGCCCTCCAAGTGGTAATCGATCCACTAGACAATCAGTTGAGATACATGGGTTAGTAAGAGACTCTCCAAGCCTAATCTACCCGCTATACCTAAGCCCTCCAAGCTCATACTCCGACAAGGCTTCTCAGAACCGTGTCATGTCTAGCTTTCCAGATCCCGCAATAAGCTCCATGTTGCATCTGCCATCCTTGGCTTCTTCCAATACTTCCCAGCAGCACCAAATGATCACTTGTCATTCTGAAAGGGTTTGATAAGTGTTTGGGCTCTCAACCTCTCAATGGTATGGAAATGGAGAGGTAGGAGTTGAGGAAAATCCACAAGCTATTGTGTAGAGGATTGTGGGTATAACAATTTCTAACTCTCAAGGTGTTTGGCTAGGGTTTTCTCTCAGAAGCGCTCCTTAACATTTGTGGGTAATGTGGGTATATATAGTGTGGGTACAGAAAGTGTGTATCAAATAGTACAGTTTGGCAAAACAAAATGTCTCGTGGGTGTCTCGCGGGAAGGCCTTACCCGCAAGATACTCGCGAGACACAGTTGTCTCCATCTGTACTAACTCTTCACATTCCAGTCATTTGCAGGGCACATGCATTACTTCGCGGGATGCTAAGTCGCGAGATACCCGCAAAAACCTCTTCAGTCTTCAACAGCTTGAGTCTTCACACACACTCTCTCTATCACACAACCCTTATAATCAAATCCCACAATAAATACAGGGTACACAAGATTGAATAAAATCATAATCAAATTTGGCACGGAATAAAAGCCAACTAAATACAAAGTTGTAAATCACAACTTTACATATGTTATACTAAAACTTCAATTAGAGTCTCCCAAAGTCTTATATCTCCCTAACAAACGTATAATAAAATTTAGATAAATGTCTACCAACTTATAGGCGTAAGAATGAAAATTATCATTTTTTTTTTAAAAAAAGAATGAAAATTATACATTTACGTTGTATCTATGTTATAGTATTATTCTTGTAGGGGCGGGATTTGTGTCCTTAGCCCAAAAGGTAAACGGATTAAGGCCCAAAGAGCCCAATACAATGAATTTGTAGATAGTGAGCTAAAAAACTAGACTTCAAGGAAGTGGACAACGCCCCCGATGCACTAAAGATGGTAAGAAAACAAAGAATGACAATGAATAAACAAGTGTTGTGCAAGGAAATTCTTCCTCGGCAATGTCCGAGGAGAGTAGTTCTTGAATTTACTTCTCTTAGACTTTATTACAATTGCTATTCTTAATGCTACAAACTTTTTCTCTTTCAATTATCAGATGCTCCCCTTCTCTGTAACGGGCTTCTTCTCCTTTATATTACCCCCCTTTGCTCTATCTCAGCCCTCCACATATAGATCAAATGGCTGGCTTTTGTCCCTGTCCCATCAGTACCTTCCTAAAACTTTTAGTGATAGTTGTAAGGCTGAACATCACTGCTCAGGCATCACTTCCACACTAATGCGGCCAAAGAGTTAGCTATGGAGCATTTAATGCGGTGGTAGCAGCTTTCCCTTAGATATTTCTCACTTTCCTCTTACCTTATTCCTTCCTGATGCTTATCCCTACCAGTAGAATTACCCAGAATGTTGCCCCTGATGGCAGGCCAACCCTCTTGGCCTCTGCCTTGTTACATCGAGGTGAAACTTGTCCTCAGACATACTTCCTAGAACCTTAAGACTAGACCTCTTCGCCCATCCACTGTCTTGCATTCCCACACTTACATCTACCTATCCTCAGACTATTGAATGTCCTCGGACAAGGCCCATGGCCTAATATACCCTTCTGGGCCTGCCATCCCTACAATAGCCCCTCGAAATTCTCCTTTTTTGCTCCTCAGGAGAAAAGGAGGATTTCGATATTACCATTATTATCCTCTTCCTGTCATACGTCACCTCTGTATGCGCAGATGCCTTTCCAATTGCCCAACACAAGCTCCTGACGTTTCGACATCTAGGATGTGCCTATATTAAATTTTTGGGGCTCCATGTCCCCCACGTTCTACGACATGATGAAGATCCAATGGCTAAGGATCTCATTGGAACTTGAGTGGGAATTCTCCCGCTCTCTTTTCCCTCTGATACAGATACTATTCGAAGACCTCATTCACTTCTTTTTTGTAATCATAAATATCAAGAACCAGTCCGAGGAGAGTTCCTTCCTTTGCATAAGTCATTTAAACATTTTCTTTTACTTTCTTTTATACTCTTTTTTATACAGAGCCCTTCTCTCCTTGACCCCCCTAACTTCCCTTCACCTTTCTTTCTCCTTCAACTATTTCTGACAAATAGGTAGATTTGCTTACCTGGTAGACTCCCCAAAGAGTATAGAGAGCTTTAAAGCTTAATATGGAATCCCACAAAGGGTTTCCATTAGGTACTATAAACAAGGGGACTAGTACGCCCAAAGGCAAGAGGGAGAAGTGGTAATCTCGATGATTGCCTTCATAGAGGGAGGGATGAGAATCTCCATGGGCAGAGTCACTAGGGATTACCTGATAGCCCATAGATTAGCCCCCACCCAATGTGCCCCAAATATGTTTAGGATCCTAGGTAGTGTTAATGCCCTCAACGAGAAGATGGGTGTAAACCTCACCCATCACGATGTTAACTGGGTTTACAACTGCCATAAACTAACAGGGCAGGGATACTGCCTAAAAACTAGAGAACCCATAGTCAGGCTCATATCGTGTCTCCCTGAGTCTAATAAAGGTGTGAATAAAGATTTTTTAATTGTCTCAAGGGAGTGGCATGATGGCCTCCACTACCCGACGAGAGAAAGGACACCAAGTGGGGTTCTTAGGTCTAGGTTTACTGTTCGAATGTCACCTCCCCTCCTCTCTGACATCTTCTGTGCTCCCTTCTTCCTGTTTGTGTTCGTAATTGAAATTCCCTTTGATTTATGCCATTTTTCTGACCTTTTCTTTTTTTTTGTAGATAAGTACGCCGCTATTCTGAACCTAAACCTCATTAATCAACCAGAATTGAACAAGATACTTGAAGCCGAGGTCTTCGTTCATAGTGACGGGCAACTAAGGGCAGCTCATCTCATCCTCAGCTACAACTTACTATCATCCAGTTTTCAGGTGCCCAAGTGTGTCATCAAGGCCAGAGACAAGCGTCTGTACTTTAGAAACGTCACCATTTCGGGCTTTCTCAACCCAGGCCCTGCTCTAGAAGGTGTACAAGAGGTAACCTTGTCGTTCCAGTACCTAGCCGAAGAACCCACCCCTTCCCAGCCTACTATCGAGGAAGAGGAAGAGATAGTCGAAGTCTTAGATTTTGAAGACTTCGAAGTTTTCAACCAACCTCTATCCCTAGAAATCCCGACTGGTGACCTCCGCCATTCCAAACGCCATGGTCCTTTAGCAAAAGACCAGATCAAGCCTTTAGGACCTGATAGAGTCCCAAGCAAGGGGCCATGTGCCAAAGAAGGCCAACCAAGCCAAGCCTCCCCCCCTCCAACCAGTCAACCTCTTCGACTTGACCCTGTTAATCACAATAGGAAGAGGGTTCAGAAAGGCCAGGAGACGGTGGAAAGAGGAAAGGGCTCTTTCCCCAAGGAAGCCGAGCCACCGAAGGGAGCTAAACAGGCCAGGGTAACGCAGACCATGGTGGATAAGAGAAGTGATTCTCAAATCGGGGTCCCGGCCTAGACTCCTGCATAATACTGGATGGAGCCCCCTTGCCCGCCAATGCCTCCATTAGGGATTTCCAGAAAGGGAGGGCTAGATACATGGCCAATGCCATGGAACAGGCTTTACTGCGGCCTAAGGATATGGCCAACCTAAGGTCATTAAGGAAACATGAAGTGTTCCTCAGCTTGAAGAGGGATCTCGCCCTGGTAAGTCCATTAATTAGCTCTTTCATACCTAAAATCTTAAATGTTTTGCCTCTTTTTTTTTTTCTTTTTTTTTTTACCATTGTACTTTTTTCTTGGAAAGGCTATCCAAGCTGCCCATAGAGCCGAGGAGTTGGTGAATAGCTCCCACAGGTAGATGAAGGATGAAGAAGCCAGGCGTATTGCCACGGTGGACACCTTCAAGGTAGCAGACAAGAAAATTCAGGAGCTAAATACCCAACTTATTGAGGTTGACCGAGGAAGAAAGAGCGCTGAAGCCGCTTAGCAAGGGGCAGAGATGCAAGCCGAGACTCAACGCAAGCAACTCTGTCAAGCTAAGGATGAGTTGGCTACCTCTAAGGAACATGCAAAGGCCCTGAAGAAAAAGCTAGAAGAGGCAAAGAAAGCTGCGGAGAAAGCTGAACAAGAGGGCTGTGAGATGGGAATGGCAAAGACTGAGGAGGCCCTTAGGGCTGAGGTCTTAGAGGTATATAGGTTCTACTGCCTCCAAGTGTGGAATGAGGCCCTCGACCAAGCTGGGGTTAAGGCCTCTTTTGCACTAAGGAAAGCGGAGAATGTATACTACCCTCCTGCCATTTGTGCCTCAGGCTCCTCAAGCTCTAAGGCTGACTCTGGTTCTAAGGAGGCAAATACTGGCAGGGACAGCTTGGCCACGACCCTTCCTTCTTCTAACAGTCCTCCTAAAGAAGCAGAGGAGCCTGGGTTTACTGAAAAGGAAGCAGACACAAGCAAGGAAGCGGCCCCTGATGCCACCCAGCCTCCTACTGCCCCTAAGGACCCCTTCAAGGAGAAAGAGGCCTCTCACAACATGGAGATTGTCCTGGAAACTCTACCTATGCTTGCCAAGGAGGACCCTAAGGGTAAAGGCCCAGCATCTTCAGCATCAGCCCCTGTCCAGTCCGCCAAGGCCCTGGCAAAAGACAAGCTTGTACTAAAAACTTAGTAGTTGCTAGGATAATTTCTTTTTTATTTCTAGATAACTGTTGTTTTTGTCTCCAACATTTGTAATCAATTTGTATTTTCTAAAGTTAAGATTAATGACAATTATGAGCTCTTCTTTTACATTTGTGGTATTTATACAAATCCTAACATAGTTTCTGCTTTACTTCATGTTTAATCAATACGAAAATGAGACATAGCTTCATTCAGTTATCTGCATAAGTGATAATATAGTTGCTACACCCCACATAATAAGCAATAGACCAGGCTAAACCTTCCAAATTTGCAATATCAACAAAGTATACCCTTAACTTTAAAAACATACTTTAAGCATAGTTAACTCAAAGGACCCTGCGTACCCTTGGACTTTCCTTTGGTTCCAGAGAATGGTGAAGCATCCTCCCAACTAGGACTCGACATAACCTTCCACTTGACAGTAGACTTAAAGATTCATAAATAAAAATTAGCTCATGAATTGATCATAGATATACCTGTAAATGCTTTAAGTGATGCTCAAGAGTGTTCTTTTAATTAAACTACCACAATGAGTGTCTTTGCTATTCAGCATGGCTGGGCTGAGCGCTAATTCACCCAAGGAATGTGGTTTGAGGAACCAAAGTTAACCTTGGTTTTGTTTAATACTTAGACAGATAATAGGAAGTATTAATTTACCCAAGACATGTGATCCGAGGAGCCAGGCATAACCAAGGTTTTGTTTAATACTTAAGCAAATGATGGAGAGTATTAATTTACCCAAGGTATGTGGTCCGAGAAGTCAGACATGACCAAGGTTCTGTTTAATACTTAAACAAGTAATAGGAAGTATTAATTTACCCAAGGCATGTGGTCCAAAGAGGCAGGCATAACCAAGGTTTTGTTTAATACTTAAACAAGTAATAGGAAGTATTAATTTACCCAAGGCATGTGGTCCAAGGAGCCAGGCATAACCAAGGTTCTGTTTAATAATTAAACAAGTAATAAGAAGTATTAATTTACTCAAGGCATGTGGTCTGAGGATCCAGGCATAATCAAGGTTCTGTTTAATACCTTCATAGGTTATTCACATTCTAGGGGCGTGGTACAATATTTTCATCTAGATCTTCCAGGAAATATGCACCTATTCCAGCCACCAAGGTGATACGGTATGGCCCTTCCCAATTGGGCCCTAGCTTTCCCCATGCCGAGTTCTTCGTAGAACCCAAAACCTTTCTTAATACTAAGTCTCCAGGTGCCAATGGTCTCAACCTCACATTGGAGTCATACCCCTGCTTAAGCTTCTGCTGATAGTACGCCAACTGAACCATGGCATTTTCCCTCCGTTCTTCAATTAAATCCAGGCTCTTCTCTAGTAGGTTGTCATTGCTATTTGGGGTGAACAAGCTTGTCCTTAATGTTGGGAACCCAGTCTCTAGAAGGATTACAGTCTCGGCCCCATAAGTCATTGAAAATGGTGTCTCCCCTGTTGACCTACGAGAGGTAGTCCGGTATGTCCAAAGAACATGTGGAAGCTCTTCCACCCATTTACCCTTTGCGTCATCCAGTCTCTTCTTAAGTCCATTCACTATGACCTTATTGACAGCTTCAGCCTGTCCATTTCCCTGTGGATAAGCCAGGGTGGAGTACTTATTCCTAATAACCAGGTCACAACAGTACCTCCTAAAGTCTTTACTATCAATCTGAAGACCATTTTCCGAGATGAAGGTATGAGGGACCCCAAATCGAGTGACAATATTCTTCCACACAAATTTATTGGCATCCACGCCCTAGTATTTGCCAATGGTTCAGTTTCAACCCACTTGGTGAAGTAATCCGTGCCGACCAGTAGCCATCTCTTACTCCATGTTGCCTTAGGAAAAGGCCCTACAATATCCAAACCTCATTGAGCAAAAGGCCAAGGGCTAGACAGAGGATTGACGACACCCTTTGGTTGATGAATGTTTGTGGCAAATCTTTGACATTGGTCACACTTCTTCACGTACTCTTGTGCTTCTTTTGCATATTTGGCCACCAATATCCCTGAGTGAGGGCCCTGTGAGACAAGGATCTACTTCTAGTATGACTCCCACAAATCCCTTCATGTAACTCTTTTAGAAGTTGCTTTATTGCCTCAGGGTGTATACATAGCAAATATGGCCCAAAAAAGAAGTGCTTGTACAATCTTTGATCCTCAGACAACCAAAATTGAGAAGTCTTTCTTCGCACTTTGTCAGCCTCGGCTCTCTCCTCGGGCAAGATATCCTCCTTAAGGAATAGCATGATAGAATCCATCCAACTAGGTCCCACCCTAATTTGATGAATTTGGACCTTCTCCTTACTCGTCTTAGTGGGTTTGCATAAGTCCTCAACAAGGATAACCCGAAGCAAGTCCTATGCCGAGGAGTTTGTGAGAGTAGTAAGAGAATCAGCATGCGTATTCCTACTCCTGGGGATTTGTTGTAGGGTGAAAGATTCAAACCCTGATTGCAAGCATCAAACCTGATTCAAATACTCCTACATTCTCAAATCCTTGGCTTCTAGCTCTCCTCTCACCTAACCTACAACCAATCTCAAATCTGAAATCACCTCCACCGTTTTTCCTCCCATTTTCTAAACCATAGCCATTTCCATCAACAAAGCCTCATACTCAGCCTCATTGTTCGTGGCCGAGAAGCCCAACCTTAGGGATTTCTCAATAATGATCTTCTCAGGAGATACTACAACTAGCCCCACTCCGGATCCTCTTTGATTTGCTGCGCCATCAACATATGCTCTCCAGGATAAAGGCCTTTGCAAGAAGACTACACCAACTAATTTTTCATTCATGGTCTGCTTTTCTCCCTCCTCTTCCAGTGGGGATTCAACAAACTTGGCCAATAGATCTGCGAGGACTTGGCCCTTAATAGAGGTACAAGGCATATACTTGATATCGAAAGCCCCTAGAATCGTGCCTCATTTGGCAATCCTCTTTGTGTAATCAGCTCTCCGAAGTAGTGATTGAAGCGAAAGTTGGGTTAAAATCACAACTGTGTGAGCTTGGAAGTAATGAGGGATCTTACGCGTAGCATGCGCCATTGCTAAAATGGCCTTCTCCAATGGTAGGCAACGAATCTCGGCCTCATGCAGTGACTTGCTCACATAATAAACTGGTCTCTGCACTCCATTATCAACTCGTATTAGTACCAAGCTGACCGTATGGGAGGCTAGAGCAACATAAGCAAACAGGACCTCCTCTTTCTCGGGTCGGGACATAATAGGTGACCGAGAAAGGTATTCCTTCAGCTGCTGGAAGGCCAGGGCACACTCCTTGGTCCACTCAAATCCCTTCCGTTTATGTAACAACTGAAAGAAAGGCCTACACCTGTCTGCTGACTAAGAGATGAATCGATTTACAACAGTAGTCATCCCTTTCAACTTCTAGACGTTCTTGGGATTCTAAGGAGGTTGCAAATTGTTAATTGTTTTAATCTGATCAGAGTTAACTTCAATTCTACGATAAGTGACCATGTAGCCTAGAACTTTACCCAAGCCAATTCCAAAAGAACACTTGGAAGCATTGAGGCGCAATTTGTGACTTCTTAGTATTTCAAAAATATTCCCGAGATCGCCCACATGCTCGGACACCACCTTACTTTTCACCACCATATCATCTATATAAACCTCTATACTTTTGCCTTGTTGTGGCTCAAACATCCTAGTCATCATTCTCTGATAGGTAGACCTTGCATTCTTCAATCCAAAGGGTATCACCTTGTAGTAGTAATTTCTAGTAAGAGTAACAAAAGTTGTTTTCTCCTGATCATCCACAACCAATGGCATTTGATAGTACCCTTGAAAGTTATCTAAAAAGCTCATCCGAGGATGGCCTATAGTTGCATCTACTAATTGATCTATCTGAGGCATGGGGAAGGGGTCCTTTAAGCAAGCTTTATTTAAATCTATGAAGTTTACGCATACTCGCCACTTCCCACTTTTCTTCCTCACCACCACTGTATTGGCTAACTATTCAAGGTAAAACACCTCTTTAATAGCTCCAGCCCATTTAAGTTTGATCACCTCCTCCTTGACGGCATCAGAATGATCCTTAGATGAACGCCGAGGTGGTCGCTTTTTGAGGATGACAAATGGATCGACATTTAAATGATGGCAAATGAAACCTAGATTCAACCCCAAAGCTTCGTAAGCACTCCATGCAAACACATCAATATTCTTCATAAGAAATTCTATCAACTCTTTCTTCTCTTAAGAAGGCAACTGATCTCCGATCTGGAAAAACTTCTCCTTGTCACTTCCAATGATGACTTTTCTTAATTCTTCACATTTTGCCCCTTCCATCATCACATCTGCAGATAACATTGTGACCCTTGATTACTATAAACCTTGCTCAACAGGGGCCGAAGACTCAACTTCACTCTGATATCTGATCGCAACTACCAAGCATTGTCTAGCCATAGACTGGCTCCCAATCAGCTCTTCAACATGTTCCTTGGATGGGTACTTCACCTTCAAGTGTAGGGTAAAGGAAACAACTCCCATGGCATGAAGCCAGGGTCTAGCCACAATAGCAGTGTAATGGGAGTAAGCATTCACCACAATGATGTTCACCTCCACCACCTCCAATCTTGCTTGCACGGGTAGCCTGATCTAGCCCTTTGGGATAATTTTCTTCCCATCAAAGCCCAATAAAGGGGAAACATAACTAGTCAAATCCTCGGGCCTCAACCCAACCCAAGCCCCTTATATAGATCGGGGTACATGATCTCAGCCCCACTGCCCTGGTCGACTAGCACACTCTTCACATCATACCCTTCTATCCTAAGGGTAACCACCAAAGCATCATCATGTGGCTGCGAGGTCCCAACCTTGTCTTCATCAAAGAAGCTCAAAGTTGGTCGGCATCCATTTTGCTCCTCTTCAAATCAGGGTTTAAGTCCTCGACAAATGGAAGATTAATAGACATCACCCTGGACAGAAAGGAACCAGTTCTCCCCAGGGTAGTTAGAATTACACTAATTGTACCCAATGGGGGCCTGGAAGAAGCATCTCTCTGTGTCCCCGATCCAGCTTGACCACCCTACCCATTGGGCTGATATAGAAATTGTTTCAACTTTCCCATCTTAACTAACTGCTCCAGATGACTCTACAAAGTCCTACACTCCTCAGTGGTATGTCCTCGCTCCTGGTGGTATTGGCAATGAAGGCTTTGGTTGCACTTCGTGAGGTCTACTCCCATCTTATTTGGCCATTTAAAGTATGGCTCATTCTTGATTTTTTCCAAGACCTGATGTACTGGCTCTCGGAACACTGTGCTAACCACTTGAGTGGCAATAGATCCAGATTGTCCAGCAAAGTCCCTGTGAGGCCTGTTATTGTTGTATCTATCCAATCTAAACTCCCTTTTGTCCTAAGGGACCACTTTAGCCTTTCCCTTTCCTTACTGTTGGTCTTCCTCGACCCGTTTATACTCGTCAATACGGTCCATGATTCGACACACACTCCTAACAGGCTTCTTGGTTAACGACTTCCTCAAATCATGCTTGGCAAGTAGGCTGACCTTAAAATTTCTTATAGCCACATCATCAAAGTCTCCATCTATCTCATTGAACATCTCCTACTATCTATCTAAGTACGTTTTCAGGGTCTCTCCCTCCCTCATGTTCAAGGATAACCTTGGTGAGGCGAACTCTCCCTTCTCCGCCTATAATGGTGATCCTTATCACACGAAAAGGACTCACTAGGAGGAGTACTAGACCTGGGCCAGTAGCTATCATCACTATTGTCATCAAAAGAAGGGCCAGAACTTGAAGGGGTTCCCCCGCATCGCTTGCGGCGTAACCTCCTTCGCAAATGGTCAATCTCCAATTACATGCTTCTAGTATTCTCTTCATGAGAGAGGTGACTTCCACCTTGAGACATTTGTGTCAAAACATTTGTAATAATAATAGAGAAAAATGCTCTAACACCCCCTTGAACTTTGGAATTATTGCCAAGACATCCCTTAAACTTTATTTATGCCAATTTAATGCTTGAACTTCACACTTTAGCCAAATCACTCCATCCGTTAGTCTCCAGTTAATAAACTACCGTTCAACCCGTGTGAGGCACAACGAAAAAAAAAAACAAACAAACAAACAAACAAAACCAGGCCCAGATGAAACGATGAGAGGAAAAAGAAACTTAGGACTTTGTTTTGAGAGAGATAGAGAAAGAGGGGTCGAACCAGACCTGTCATCTGTGGTTTCTCCGAAGCTAGAGTCGAAGTTTATTTCCCACTGCCAAGCACGCCGCCATCTGTGCTCTCACCAAATCCTTGCATATCTTAGCAATTTCTCCGTTGAAAGGCATTCTATGACTATCCGACTTTGAACTGCATAGGTTTAAAGTCTAAAGAGTGTAATCCCTTTCACAACAAGACATACATATTTAGAAACTAAAGAAAATTATATCACCGAATTATGAAATCATTAAAAAGCTTAAATTTATTAAGGTCCCAGATTTGAATGGCTTGTTGAAGCAAATCAAATAATATATATTAAGATAATAACCTACAAGAAGCTCCATGATGCTGCAATAATTTGAAGTCCAATATAGTCACTTCAACGCAAAAGAAACAAAGATTTCTCACCACAACAGTCATTTAAAAGAACCTTAAACTATCATGAACCTAGTGATTTTGTGCAGTTGAACGACAGAAAATGAACTGCATAGTTGAAATCACGAGTGGTGCAATCGGTAAAGGGACATTAGCTCCGGCGAGACCACAGACAGTAGGTTTCGTTTGATCCTCTCTCTCTCTCTCTCTCTTTTAAAACGGAGTCCTAAGTTTCTCTTTCCTCTCAATTGGTTCATTGGGCCTGGCTAGATTTTTTTCCTTTTTCTTTTTTTCTCCTTTTCTTTTTTCGTGCCTTACACATGAGTTAAAGGTTAGTTTATTAACAGGAGACTAGCGGATGTAGTGATTTGGCTAAAGTGTGAAGTTGGGAGGACTAACGGTCTGTTTGGATAAAAAAGGGAAGGAGGGGGAGTGGAGGGGGAGTGGAGGGAAGTAGAATAGAGTTGGCTAAAAATAAGTTAATTTTGTAATAAATTTATTCTACTCTACTCTCCCTCCCTCTCTTTCAATCCAAATAGACCATAAATTGGCTGAACTAAAAGTTCATGGGGTGTCATGACAACAATCCCAAAGTTTAGGGTGTGTTAGGGTATTTTTCCCATAATAATAGAATAATATGAGAGAGAATAAATAGAATCTAGATCTTGAACAATCAAATTCCAGATTTAAAAGGGGAATATGGATATACCATATTTAGATTCACTTTGAAAGGAAAAAAAAAAATAGCTAGAATTTGGATATTGAAGAATTGAATTTTATGCAATCCAACTCTTCATCATATTACATGAAGGAAGATTCACTGGTTGAGATGGGATGAACTGACAAAAGTTAAAGGGGAGAGAGGCATGGGATTTAGAGATACAGCCATATTCAATGATTCCTTATTGGCAAAACAAGCTTGGAGGCTTCTGCATAATTCAGACTCACTGTTTTATAAAGTCTTCAAAGCTTGCTTCTTCCTAACTTGCTCAATAATGGAAGCTAAAAATTCACATACAGGTTTCACGCTTGGACTAGCATATTACATGGGAGAGATGTGTTGCTTAGAGGATGCCGATGGAGGATTGGGAATGGAAAATCAGTGAGCATTTGGCAGAATTTTTGGCTACCAAGGAAAATTCACCACAGGTTCTATCCCCTATTATTGATTTTATGGCAGGTGCTAAGGTTGATATTCTCATAGACGAAACAACAAGACAATGGAATCATGAATTGATTGATAGCATATTTATTCCCGAAGAGCCAGATTTAGCCAAAACAATACCATTGTTATAGCAAGAAGCAGAGGATAGCTTATTTTGGCCTTTCACTCATAACGGGTCATGCACAAGTAAGTTCGAATACTGGTTTTTGAAAGCTAAGGAGGAAGCTGAGATCAATGAAGAACAATTGGAGAGGGATAGATCACTTGGGCGAGGAATCTGATCTTTGCAGATTCCAAACAAGATTAAAAATTTGAAATGGAGGGCCCGCCAAAACTCATTGCCGACTAAAGAAAACTTGTTGCACCGAACCATCATCGACAATTCAGTTTGTGAACGGTGTAAGCTTGCACCTGCATCAACAATCCAGGTAATGCTGTTTTGTGATGAGCCATGATAGAAGCTCCTTGAAGTCAATGAAGGTATTTGTTCAACGGCAATTCCAATGTGAAGATAACTGGCATTGGAATTGCCGTTGAACAAATTCCTTCATTGACTTCAAGGAGCTTCTATCATGGCTCATCACAAAACAGCATTACCTGGAGTTATTCTTGGTCATGGCATGGTCAGTTTGGACCAATGGAATCAAATTCAATTGAACAAACCCAGCATTAGACCACTCTCGATTGCTTCACTGGAAAAAGAGTACCTACCATTTTTGCTGACAAGAATAACGGGCATTGGGGTGGTGATCTGAGACAACATTGGCTTGGTATTGGGTTCACTCTCTAAGAAATTACCTTAGGCCTATACCCCATTGGAGATTGAAGCAATGGCAGCATCAACAACACTACAATTTGCCTTGGATCTGGGATTTACTTGTGCTATCCTTGAGTCCAATTCACAAGTCTTGGTGAATGCCCTCTGCAATGACACTATTTTCTTTTCTTCAAATGGCTTGTTAATTGAGGATATTAGACTTAATGCTAGGTATTTTAATCAATTACATTACTCTCATGTTAAGAGAGAAGGTAATAAGGATGCTCATAATTTAGCTCAACATGTCTTATGTATTTCAGATTTTGTTGTGCGGATGGAGGATGTTCCATCACCTTTACTTCATATTGTCCTAGCTGATATTGTTGGGTTTTCAAATTAAAACAAGTTACGTTCCCCTTAAAAAAAAAAAATTAAAAACTTAATTTATTTTGCTATTATCAATTATTTGCCTACTTCCTCCTTTTAAGTTTAAAGGTTGCAATTTAATTTTATTTTAAAGTATCTATTTTTCAATCATATCATCAATATAAGACTTTTTTTTTTGTCAAATTAAATCAAGAGTTATGTAATTTAATTAGTAAGCACTTCTTACTACTTTTAACTGATATATTCAAAATCCAAGTACTCCAAATTATCAAATTACTAAAAATTAAAATTAAAAAGAGGGGGACAATGTTAGCTGTAAACAATACATTATCTTATAAGCTCAGTATTTAACTTTTAATTGTACAGGTTTTTAAAATCTCTTCTTCTTTCTTTTTTTCAAAAAAAAAAAAAAAAAAATCTCATTTTTTTTTCTCACTTATTCAAGGTACAAGTACCCTTTCTGTGAAAAATTTCAACAAAAAACTATACCTAACCTTCATGGTGTTATTAGAAGTGGACCATATCAGCTATACCTAACCTTCAGAGTTCAGAGTCCTGGCTGGGTGAAGTTGATACAAAAAAACAGGAGAAAATATGTCGAAATGTCACGGAGAATAAATGGCGGAATAGTTGAGTCTTTATAGTATCTCACAATCTCAAAAGCCCTCTCTCAACTTTTTCTTTTGTTACTTTTTCCACATTACTTTTTCCACAAATCGCATCTCGGTCCAGAACTCCTACCTCTCCCTTGCTTGCTAGTGCAGTAGTGCTACGCAAACAATATGTCCATTGAGGTATGCTTTAATAATATCATATTTCCTCCTTATTTAAGTTGCATGTCTATCTACCTATTTATCTAATTTCTCGTTATTTATCTTGCCGAAAATCATCTCTTTTTTATACTAAAAAATCTTCATAAGCTGTTTCCATATAACAATTATCTGCTGAATTTTCTGTCATTTTTTTTATAATTATTTTTAAAATATGAATCTAATTTAATTGGTTTTAAAAGGGTAAAGAGCCAAATTGGTATTTTTGTATATAAGTATGGATTGGTGTTTGTAAATAGCACCTTCCAACATGTCTCTTTCTTCTTCTGTTTTTCTTTTATATTTACCCCACCATTAGATCCATTGTTTCCCTTCTCTATATTACTGGTATTTTCTACCGTGATCCACGGTGGGTATTTCAGGGGCAGAAAAATTCTTTCAGGTTTGAGGAAAAAAATTTAAACCCTAAATCTCATTCCGGCCGAATCTTTAATTTCAGTCGGTACTAATTGAAACGGTCCAAAGTGGGCTGAAATTTCATTGAAGGTGGAATAGGGTGGCTTACCTTTCCGGTTCATATATTGGTACGAGATTTTTCCAGCCGTTTTGGCCAGAACAGAACACTATCCACAACATTGGACAAAAGTAAATTGAGATTTCAAAGCATTCAACATGTGGACGGGGATAAAAAGAGAGATAAAATGTAAAAAGTGGAGACTATCCACAGGTAGGATATCTCTATATATAAAAAGAGCCAATGAGTCAGTTAGTGCTACAGTACTTGCACTACACACTTTGGTTAGGTCTGTCCACGGGTCGATTCGGATCAATTTTGGGTTTGATCCTAACTCAATCTAATTAGGTCGGGTGACTGAGTTTTGGACTTGTATTCAACCAAATATTCAGGTCGGACCCAATGTTTTGGGTCATCAGTTGGGTAGGTCGGAGTTGTTGGTTAGTTGGTTAGGGTTTCAAATAATAAATCCTTGGTTTTATTTTATTTTAACAACTGATTTCCATAACAAATAAAATCAATGAGACATACAAAAAGAGAGATGAGAAACTGATATTATTTACCCAAAGAAAATTTAGAGTGAGAACTGAGTTGGTGACGAGACAATAGTAGATTGAGGAGGAGATAATGGTGACAACTAGGCTTTGGAAGGAGAACTGAGTGGGGAGGAAAAACAAGAACAACACAAGTTGATTTCTTCAACCTTCAACCCATATTAATCGTAGGTAGAGAGGGGTGGCTGCTAAGGTTTGTAGTGAGTAGTGAGCTGCTATGGTTTGGAGTAGAGAAAGGTGAAGAGAGAACTAAGGATCTGAGAGTTTGAGTCTTTGAGAAAGTGAGATTGAACTAAAGAGTAAGCTGAAGAGGTTAGAGAGAGAGAGAGAGAGAGTTCTTGTGACCGTGGAATTAGATTGTGGCTGTGGGATTTAGAATTGTGATATCATATCAGATCAAAACAGTGATTTGTAAACTATAATTGTGACCATGGGATTCTAGTTCTTGATTTTAATTTTAAGTTTTAAAGGTTGATTTGAAATTTGGGTAATTGTGCCATTCTGATATGAGATTGTGACTAGAGCTGTCATGTTAAAGAAAAAGTAGTCTAAAACACTGAAGCATAATTTGTGACCATGGATCTTGAATATTGCTTTTGATTTAAATGGTTGATTTGGGAAGTGGGAACTTGTGTCAAAAAATTCTAACTACTTTCCAGTTACCGAAAAGTTAGGGCAAGACATGGTTGGGTAAGGCTGTCCATAGGTCGATTCGGATCGGTTTTGGGTCTAATCTAAACTCGACTCAATTAGGTTGGGTGACTGAGTTTTGGACCCGTCTTTGACTGAATATTCGGGTTGGACCCGATATTTCTAGTCATCTGTTGGGCAGGTCAGAGTTGTCAGTTAGGGTTTCAAATAATAAATATTTGGGTTTATTTTATTTTAGCAGCTAATTTCCATAACAAAAAAAAAAAAAAAAAAAAAAAAAATCAATGAGACATACAAAAAGAGAGATGAGAAACCGATATTATTTACCCAAAGAAAATTTGGAGTGAGAACTGAGTTGGCGAGGAGGAGATAACAGTAGATTGAGGAGGAGATAATGGTGACAACTAGGCTTTGGAGGGAGAACTGACTGGGGAGGAAAAACAAGAACAACCCAAGTTGATTTCTTCAACCTTCAACCCATATTGATCGTAGGTAGAGAGGGGCGATGGCTAAGGTTTGTAGTGAGTAGTGAGTTGCTATGGTTTGGAGTAGAGAGAGGCGAAGAGAGAACTAAGGATCTGAGAGTTTGAGTCTTTGAGAAAGTGAGATTGAACTAAAGAGTAAGCTGAAGAGGTTAAAGAAAGAGAGAGAATTCTTGTGACCATGGAATTAGATTGTGGCTGTGGGACTTGGAATTGTGATATCATATTAGATCAAAACAATAATTTGTAAACTATAATTGTGACCATGGGATTTTAGTTCTTGATTTTAATTTTAAGTTTTAAAGGTTGATTTGAAATTTGGGTAATTGTGCCATTCTGATATGAGATTGTGACTAGAGCTGTCATGTTAAAGAAAAAGCAGTCTAAAACACTAAAGCATAATTTGTGACCGTGGATCTTGAATATTGGTTTTGATTTAAACGGTTGATTTGGGAAGTGGAAACTTGTGTCAAAAAATTCTGACTACTTTCCAGTACTAAAAAGTTAGGGCAGGACATGGTTAGGTAGGGCTGTCCACGGGTCAGTTCAAATCGGTTTTGGGTCTAATCCAAACTCGACTCGATTAGGTCAGGTGACTAAGTTTTGGACCCGTCTTTGACTGAATATTCGAGTCGGACCCGATGTTTCGAGTCATCAATTGGGCGGGTCGGAGTTGTCGGTTAGTTGGTTAGGGTTTCGAATAATAAATATTTGGGTTTATTTTATTTTAACAGTTAATTTCCATAACAAAAAAAAAAAAAAAAAAAAATCAATGAGACATACAAAAAGAGAGATGAGAAATCGATATTATATACCCAAATAAAATTTGGAGTGAGAACTAAGTTGGTGAGAAGGAGACAAGAGTAGCTTGATGAGGAGATAATGGCGACAACTAGGATTTGGAGGGAGAACTGAGGATGATTAAATTAAAATTTTATAAAAGATTAAATATAAAATGATCATTATTCTTGTAACAGCAATGCATTTTAACATATTAGAAGATAGTGCCATAGAATGAACTTTGAAGTCAAATTACAGCGTGTTGTACTTTACATGGGTCATCACCTTAGTGTTTTTGATCCTAGTGGCACTTATCTTGATAGATAGAAGGCTCTTCAACTGCTTACGGAGATGAAACTGCTTATGGAGATGAAAATTTGGAAAATAACATTAGAACAATGTTTAAAACGGCGGAGCAAGATATCCCAATAAGGAGTTTGGGTTTGATCAGTGTTCCAGTTCACCTTCGCAAACTGGATGAGCAAGCCTTCACTCCTCTGCTTATTTCAATTGGCCCTATTCACTGCTCCAATGCAAAATTACAAACCATGAAAAATTGTAAAGTACGGTTTTGTGAGTGTTTCATTCAACAAGCTAATATAAACTTGCAGAATTTGGTACACTCAATAAGAGTGAGGGAAAAAGAAATTCGCTCTTACTATGCAGAGACTATTTTGTCCAGCATAAGCAGTGATGATTTTGTAACAATGATCCTGGTGGATGGGACGTTCATTCTTGAGTACTTCTTGAGAGAATCTAACCCAGATTTATGGGGGAACAATCCTATGATAGCGGAGTGGATGCCTCCAGTTTTGAAATTGGACTTGGTATTACTTGAAAATCAGCTTCCCTTTTTTGTTTTAGAGATGCTGTTCGAGCAAGCAAACTTTCCGGCTCAATTAAGGTTAAAACCCCATTCTTTAAAGGAACTCGCTTTTGAATTCTTTCAATGTTACAACTTTCAAAAGATGATCCCTCGTTTTCTTGGGCAAATAGAACACTTCACAAATCTGCTTAGATTCTTTTATGTAGGTGACAAATTTCTGTTTAGAAGACCTGGAGGGGCTAAACTTTCATACTCTGCAACCCAACTACATGAGGCAGGAGTCAAGTTTAAGGGAGTCGAGTTTGATGAGAAGAAGGGATTTTATAGAGGGGATAGACGCTTTCTTGACATATGTTTCGATTTTAAGAATGGGGTGTTGGAAATGCCATGCATTAAGTTAAATGATGAGAAAATACGTCTTATTCGAAACATTATTGCATTAGAGCAATCCCATTATGTAGGGGACACATATGTTACAGATTTCTTTGTCATCTTGGATTTCCTTATCAATACTTCCAAAGATGTAGATGTACTTTGTGATAAGGGAAATCTTGTTAATTACCTTGGTGACAGCAACGTAGCAGCATCAGTTGTCAACAATCTTAACACTAATATCTTATGGGATTATATGAACTCTGATTACTTGAAAATATGTGAAGATTTGAATGCATTCTATAAGAAACCTTGGCATAGATGGAGGGCAACGTTGTGGCGTCAATATTTTAGCACTCCTTGGAGAGCTGCTTCTACCTGTGCTGCTATTATCTTTCTGCCACTCACGGCCATACAAACTGCATGCTCTCTAAAGTCCACTAAGTGGTGATAGATATGCAACAATTCTGCTAATCACTTTAGCCTTTGTTATATGTTAATTATCTTTTGTTTTCAGTTGTTACCCTTTTGAATAAGGGTTTATCCTTATCATTAAGATTTTTGAGTGTGTTAGTGTTAGATTTGGATCAGATAAATATAGTGCTTATGATCTATATCCGTTTAATTATCCTTTGAGTGCTGTAATTCTATTTAAGACTGCATGTTTTTCAATAATAATTTTATCTGAAAATTTATCAAAACCTTTAATTGTTACTTGGGAGTTTTGGTTTTTATTAGATTCAAATTGGTTGCGAGGAGAAAGGACAAAAATTGTTAGATCAATTTTCTGTTGAGTTATTCTATTCCCGCAAATAAATTCACAAATTTTGCCATAATTTTTTTATGTGACAGATTGTGATTGGCTTCTTGTCCCTTTCACGTGGACCCTTTTTTTTCTCTCTCTAATCATAATCAACCACAAGGAGAGTTGCGGCAAAAATTATGTATTTTTTTGGGTACTAGACTTTTTATTTTCTATTTCCTATTGAAACTACAGAGAAAGAGAGTAAGGAATTTTCTGAGAATTTTTATTCTGGGGTCTACATTTGCATTAGCAAGTCAAAAACAAATATTATGCATTAGGTCCTATCAATAAAAAAAATACTACTATAAAATATTTATTATGCATTAGGCAAGATAAATAAATAAGCATGTTATATTTTGTGATTCTGGGAAATTTTGATTTGTACATCATGCACCATGTATGCCAAGAATACCGTGGCTGATTTGTACATTTCCAAATTTTTATTTTTTATTACAAATTATTGAGTAGGCAATAGCACTTTATGGTCACCACTAATTTTGGAAGTTTAAGTATTTGATTTGCCACTGCAATTCAAATAATCCCATGAGGCTCACCTAAATTAAGAATTGATTTTCAGAATTCAACTGCTTTCTTAGCAAAGATTCTCAATACACAATATAACCTACAACGTCCAAGTTCGACATATATAATAACTAATCGGCAAGCTATTTAGCCTTATTGATTGCATGAATGGAGAGGAGAAGCATTTTAAAGAGAGAGCTTTTCCTTTGGCTACTATCCTTATTCCTATGCTAGTAAAGAAACACTAGAAACACACTTTTTTTTGTTACTTGTTAAGATATAAGTTTAAATTATAAAAATAGTCACCAAAATATGACTTTTATAATATAAAAATTTTTGAAAAAAAAAAGTCAAAGAGAAATGAAAATCCTTGTCCCTAATTTATTGATTCCTACGTTGTATGTTGTTATTTGGATGGTCATAAAATGGTGTGACCTTAAATTGAGATAGATTTATGTTAACGGGTGTCCTTGTGCACTCATTAAGGAGGCTTCAACAAGTTTTCACCTGCATTTAGAAAATAGCAAAAACTAATAAAAACAAAGAATCAATTATATTATAAAATTCAATCTTACTGGGTGCTCCTCCTATCTTTTTTGTTCATTAATTTTTTTTTTTAGAAGACCTAGTAACTAGTGTTTACCACCAACTAATGTACTGTGAGCTTATTTACCTTTTTTTTTTTTTTTTTTTTTTTTTGGTGAGAGATAAAAAGTGACTACCGAATAAAAGGTGTAACATGCTCACCATGTTTTCTATCAACATCCCCAATGCTTAAAGGCACTTCTTTTTAGAATGTGATTCCTTTAACTAGGTCCTGGTCAAGTCTTAATTGTTAGTAATACTGTGATTGCAATTCCCTTGGAATGTTTTCTAAAAAAATGGGATTAATTATGACTCATTGATTCATCATTCAATTTCTCACTACCCATTATTCTTCTTCGCTCTCTTGGAGTAACAAGAAATATTTTTCTTTAGCTGGTTTATTACAAATAAAACAAGACTGTTTCATTCAGCTAGTAACAAGTGTTCTGCCGCAACGATTCCATGCATCCTAGGCAAGTTCAGCAACATATTGGAAGAAAATTAGGAGAGTTTTATGGTCTGTTACTGACAAGAAGAAGTATTGTTCGTAGTCTTGAAGAAGATCTTAATACTACACTTAAAAGATCTAAAAGTTGGAGATGAGAAAAGCACTTCTTTGTGGTATGATATTTGACACCCTTTCAAATTTTGTGTCTTGATTCAAAGAAGATTCTTGCATGATGCTCCAACCAGTTAGTTGCCACAATCATCAAACTAATTTGGAGTTATCCAGGTGGTGGCTTTTTTGAGTTTGCATCTTCTTCTTTTTTTTGACTGAATGGAAAAATTTTATTAAGAAGAGAGTTGAGAAACAACACCAACATCTTCCAAAATTACATCCAAAAGATTCAGAGGAAGCTGAGCTTGGGCCAAAGAAACCAAAAATGCTATTCAACCAAGACCAGTGGGCCAATATATGGGCAGCCCTGTTAGCAACTCTAGGGACCCAATCAAAAGAGATAGGTCTATTATAATTACAGTTTACTAAACTTTTGATCTCAGCTATAATGCTTACAATTCTCCAAGGAACAATGACACATGAAGATAGCCCTAGAAGGCTTCAATACAGGTTTTGCAATCACCCTCTATGCATACCGTGGCCAGGTTGCAATGTATAGCCATGTAAACTGCATTTTCAAATCGCCTCTACTTCTGCTTGGACAGGGACATTGCAATTCACAGCTCGAGTAAGGTCCGACTCAACTATTTACATTGCTTTGATAATGGTGGTCATGGCTAAAAGTTGGTATTTATAAATCTTCTACTAGGATAATGCAAATGCAATCAGTTAGAATGTTATCAATTAAAGGGTAAAGAATTATTTATTCATTTCCTTTAAAAATATCATAGATTTTAGTATGTTTGGAACGAAAGAAGATAAAAGAGACAAGAGGAGAGCGAAGAATGGCCAGAATATACTAATCTGGAATTACCCTTAAAATATTAAGTGCAGATTTGTAGGTATAAACCCTAGTAATCATCCAAAGTTATGCATTTGGTGTCATACAATCTGAAATTTCCAATGTAGATATGTGAAGTACCAGCCAGCCATTTAGATTTTTTTTTTTTTTTGATAAGTAATAAGATATATTGATAAAAAAAATAAAAATAAAAAAAATAAAAAAAAAATAAAAAGGAACCATTTAGATTTTAAATATGATTATCAAGCATCTACTAATGGCCAATTTGCTAATCAAAGTTTTTCTGCTATGCCATGAATTGGAAGAGCAAGCACCCAACTGCAAAGTGCAAAGTTTATCGAAGGCCCCGCATTCAGCAAGGATGGTTGGTTGAAACTTGAATATGCTTATTTTGTAAAAATACCGCTGCTGGGGGCCTGAAATTGTATTGGTTATTTATACATGGCTGGTTTTACAATTTGGAGTCATAATGTGCGATTTCAGTTTTTACTCAATGGTAAATACAATAAATCAGGTACAAATTCATGGATTTGAATCAAAATGACTAAGAAACCCCAATAGAAAAAATGATGAAGGTTTCATTTTCAGTAGCCATGCCACAAATAAAGCTAAAGACAATTTCAGTCAAAGCACCAAGAATACATTTGTGGATTCAAAATCGAATTGTATATTAATGCCTAACCTTACTAGCATATCAGAAAGATAAATAACAATACTATATAATTGGAAGATTAACAAGATTTTAGTGCCTACGGTTTGGATCAACAAGTATTACCTTTTAGGCAAAACTCGTTTATGAGTCAGAGACTTCCAATCCCCAACAATATGAACACAATAGAATTCATCCAAGAGAGTGAAAATACAGCTTAAATTGGAAATTTTCAAATTGAAGTTCTGGCTCTAACTTCATCTTGATGTTTGATGTCCTGTAAATTTTTTCGCTCTATGTTTGCAGGGATCATGAAGTGGAACAAGAAATTCAATAGATGCTCACACTCCTATACCTAACTAGTTTGCATGCCTAGTAGATTGCTTAGGTTCAAATCCTGCTTATTAAACCTAAACCAAAAACAAAAGAGTAATGCTACAAACACAATATCTTTTACAACTACTGAGTTAGTAAGTCGTTATTGATTCTCATACCGATCCACCACTAACACCATTTTAGTGTCTACCATTATCAACTTGTCATCTCAACAGTTGTGGAAATGTTACAACTAGAGTTATTAAAAACAAAAACAAACCAGCACCAACTCGCTAAACACCTCACCAAATTTTATTTGCCTTATTTATTATACAATAAGAGGAGTTCAACCTACAATGCCAGACTAAAAGGAAAAACCTACAACTAAAATTTATATCTTGAAAATAAATGATACATAATCAAAGAAATTGTACAGAGACAAATCAAATTGAACATCTACTGCAGCCACTAGCTATGTGAAAGGGCTAACCTCTTTGATTCAATTTCCCTCACACTTTGAACTATGTCATCAATGTTTCTAGATAGGTGGTGTGAATGGTCCTCCATATCTCTTAGAACCATATCAAGTTGTTCTTGAAAAGCTGCAGATCGCTTTCGCTCTCGCTGTAACTCAGCAGTCAATTCTCGAATTTTTACATCTTTCTCATCCTGAAAGAAATATCAACAAATCTAAAAACATATTGATAGTAAAATGTAAAGAAGCTTTTTTCCAACAAAAATATAATGTATTTTTTATGGCTCGAAAAATCAAATTATCAAATCAAAGAAATCATAACAATTAAGGTACCCATTTCAAGGTCAGAATTCATTTGCTGGAGGAGAGAGAGAGAGAGAGGGAAACAATATTAATATTTTTGTTCTTCAATTATCTATTAGGAATAATTATCAGGAAAAATATCCAACATAATTGTCAAGGACAACAATTTTTATAATGATAGTGAATTAAAAGATTCAAAGCACTAACATTTTCTTACGTGTAAGGGGACTTGGAAAAGATAATGCCACTGATTTTCCTGCTCTTCTATTCATATAGTGGAAGAGCTAAATGATTGACTGCTATAAAAAATCACCTCATTGTTCAAGTGTCATCTAGTGAATTAGAGAAGCCAGGGTCTGCGGGACTTCGCTAACCTTTTTCACAAAACAAATTAATATCTCAAGAGTGAGCTACAGCTTTTCCAAGCTTTCAGAATCTACAAATTTGAAATCATTGACTTCCAGCCATTCTCAGTGTTGTTAAAAGTTCCAGGTGCATTTAAATGCAAATGCCTCCTAAAGCCTAGACAGAAAATGCACAGCGCAGGTGCATGCCTGATTCAATTAAAGTGCACATTTTTTAAAATATAATCTAAAGTCTAGAGAAATATTCATAACATTTAATTTTAAAGATAAAATAGAAATATAATTTGGGTAATAAAACAAAAAAAAAAAATCCCTTGAGGTTTGCGAGTAAATCACTTCAAAGAGTTATCTGCTAACCAACAACCTTTTATTTTCTTCTAAATCTTATCCTGTAGGTTTTGATATATATAATAAGAAGTATTTTTGTTTGTAGTTAGCACAGCCTAAGAATAGAGTTCTTTATAATCCAATAACTAATTTTATGATCCAACGGTTAATTGTAATTGATTCATATACTTTGAAAGTTTGAACTTTCCCAGTGCACCTTACGTGCTTCATTCAGGTAACAAAAGTGCTTCACTCCTAGAGCTTCAGCCTCCGCACACTTGCACCAAGGCGCTTTTAACAACATTGACCAATATTACAGGAATATATGCCTTCTTTTCTTCAAGCATCTAGAACTTTGAGCATCTTATTCAGTAGATGACTAATTAATGCTCATTCAAAGATATCATTATCTTTTATAGAAATCTAAACATAAACAGCATTAATACTGCTTCAAAAAGGCCTTCATTAAAGAAAATAATAGTTTGGTAATCAGAAAATTTTTCATTTTGACAATGTTAAAGATTTCAAGATGTACAGAAACAAGGAAAAAAGAGAGAGAGAGAGAGAGAAAAAGAAAAAGAAAAAAGAACATGATTTATGAACAAAAGAGGTTTCATAGTGCGGACACCAAATATTATGCTGATTTAAACCAAATTTGTGCTTATTTGAAATTTGAATGATTTTGATTTTATTTTGATTGAGGATTTTATGGGATTGTATTCATGGCATGATTATAATGTTCCTTGTTGATGTAAGCTTGAAAACCCTATTAAAAGAGGTTCCAGTAAATGTTTGGGACGTTGCATTTTGAATGATTCAATAGGTAAAAAATACTCAGTTGAGTTTCCTCTATAGCCTGGTGGTGATTCCAAGCAGTCCTAGGTAGTTAAAGCCTAGAGTTTGTGCCCATTTCCCTTGTTTCCCTTGTTTCCCTTTATTTTCTATTTGTGTATCTACCAGTACCGCATCAGATTTAGTATCAGAGCAAACCTCAATCCATCACAATCTTGTTTTTCCACACCATTATCCAAGACACCATCACTGGCACCAATAATATTAACCAATTCACATCCATGCCCACAAACCTGAAATCACCCGATCTGCCCAAATCCAACCACCCACAGTGATCAAAACACCACAAACTCTCACCCCACAGTCAGCCAACACCTAAAAATATGACTCAAATTGCACAAAATCCACAGTTATCACCTTGCTCCATAATAAAACTAGAGCTAAACCTCTATCAAGAACCCATCCTGCCACCATCTACAAAATCCATAGCCCAAGCCCCTGCTGTGAGCCCCACCATTGCCACCAAACCCATCATTCCCCTGTTGGCTCTAGGAAACCTCCATTCACCACTGATGAACTTCAACCTTGTAGCCAAGAGTGACCCAAAAAAAAAAAAAAAGACAAGAATGATTCGTATCCAAAGGCCCAGTGTCCACAAGCCTTCAAATCAACCCATTTGAAAGGTAAACAACAACCAAGCCCAGCCCAAATCAGTCCCTCAATCAACCTTGACACATTAAATGCCCAACCCATTACCCTAACCTAACCCATTTTTAAAAGAAGAAGAAGAAGAAGAAGAAGAAAAGGAAATAAAACCGAACCCATTACTTATGCATAAGCCTGTGCCCTCCTTAACTCCACCCAATGACCTTGCAGTTGGATGGTGGAGGATTGCTCAATGCTAATTGACACTAGAGTACTACCTATAGCTATACTCAAAAAGACCAAGTCTCTCCCACATAGGGGAATTGATGTGGGTACTAGACATTATACTGATTTGTTGATGCGGGTACTAGACATTATGCTGATTTGAACCAAATTTTCTCTCATTTATACTCCAAACATAAGCAGTATATTGACAATGCAACATCTCTCCACAACTTTTTACCTTAACAAAAAGTGAAAATTTATTATTTTAGAGAACAACTACCATTAACATATCCATGTCACAAGTAGCATCATCCAATAACAAAGATACATGACAAGGATTCAATGCTTCTCAAAGAGATCAAAAGCACAGAAAGGATAACCTTTCTAAGCACATATAATCAAACAAATCCATCTTATTGACCTTATTATCTACCAACATAGCTGCATCGTGTAACTAAAACTAATTTGCCAACAAGTTAAAATTTCAAATCATCTAAACCTAACGTCAAATTCTATTGGGATTTTTTTACAAAGGAGAAATTTCAAAAACATTTTTTTTTTTTTGGGGATAATTCAATAATTACAACGGAGGAGGGGGAATTTGAACCATGGATGTCATGGACACACCAAGAGGTGCCAACTAATTGAGCTACAACACTTTTGGCTAATAACATAAGCTAGAATAAAATCTAAGCTTATTAAGAACTAAAAAATTTGGTACTCAACTAACATAAAGCTACCCCCATGTTCTGTTAGATAACCAAGTTATAACTGCTTGAAAATTTCTATGATGCTACTGTAACAGTATAAGAATATAATGGTTTAAATCCACATTATACTAGTAGATAATGCAACTTTTATAAAAGAAAAGAGCATATTGGCAACTATTTGTATAGGAGTTAATTGAGCACTCACGGGTGTTTGTGATAGAAGCACACTTCGTCTACCATTAGCAGGTGTAACTACCAATGGATGATTATGCTCCTTTACAAATCTTGTAACAACCCATTTCCCAGTTTTCTCTTTCTTCACCACTATCATTGCCTTACAACCTTCCCTTGTGATCGCCCGAGGTTTCCTATTTTCACTTCTTTTGGGCCTCAATTTACGAAAACCCTCTTTATTACACACAAGTCGACGCCAAACAACTTTCCCATCACGCATTGATCTCCGAAATGCATCAACGCGCATGATGAACCCCATGCGAGTGGCGTATGCATCATAGAACACCTTGGCAGCCTCCTCAGATTCAAAATCCATACCGACATACGGCTCCATATCTGAACTCCCTTCAGTTGAAACCAAATCCTTCCCATTAGAACTCTCTATCATATCCCCATCCTCACCCGAAGAATGGTGTTCATCCACTGCCAGAAAACCATTTTGCACCCCTCATAACAACCAATCTCAAAAAAAAAAAAGTAAAATAAAACAAAATAAAATCATGTCAAGGCCATCCCCACTCAACAACAAGTTCATCTATTCAAAAATCAATGATATACAAACAGATACCCAAGATAAATGTCTACAAAAACTCAATCAACCAAATTTTGGATGATGGGTACAAAAATTTACAGCATATCTATGAAGCTAACCCAAAAACCAGTCTTGACCCACATGATATAACAAGCTAAAAATAGGATTGCTAATGAGTAAAAACAAAACAAAACAAATTCAATAACAAGCTATTCTATTCAAAAACAAATGTTATACAAAAAAGTGTCTACAGAAACTTAATTAAGCAAATTTTGGATAATGGGTATTACAATTTTATAGCATATCTATGAAGCTAACCCAAAAATCAGTAGTAACCCACACAATATGATATCAAATTAAAACTGGGTTTGACAATGAAACCTATTTTCCGGACTTAGAATTTGATTTCCCAAAATTTTCGGGGCAAGCAAACAGAAACAACTTAGTTTGCCAAATCCTTAAAAAATATATATATATCAAATTGAAATGACATGCGAAAAAGAAAAAAAGAAGAGTGAGTGATTCTTACTTGAATCAGAGATCTAAATCCCAAAAGCAAACAGCTAGAGAGGAAGATTCTTCGGAACGCAGAGTTCAGTTCAGACTTCAGTGTGTGTGGTCTACTACTCTTATGTCCTGCCACGTCAGCATCCGTTTTGGTTTTTTTGCTTATTTATTTTTATTTTTTAAATAGAGCTAACTATTTTCTTGAAATAGGTTTGTTTGCTTCTTTCTTTCTTTTTTATAGTTTAATAGCCTTAATTAGTTGAAATCTTTCAGTCGAAAAATTAGTTGAAAATGGAAGTCTTGAACTTTTTTTTTTCTTTCTTTAACAGGATATGTAAGCTTAATTAGTAGGTTGTAAGTTTGTTTTGATATTGTACTAAAGGAGTTTAAGTTTGTTCACAACTCTTAACTAAGGGTGTTCATTGGTGAGGCCAAGTTAGTTTTGGACTCGACCTAGCACTTGACACAATTACCTGAGTGAAGGGTGAGATCCGCCACCAATCGAATGGATCAGTTTAGTCAGATTTTCAAGTGGGCAACCTAACACTCGACCCATTTGAGGTTATTTCAAACCACTGAACCTGTTGCTCTTCTATCAACTTTTCGAGTAAAGATTAAATTTATTTGACTAACGTTTACCCCACTCTTAAGGTAATTGAGTGAGATTCTCCCTTCTTGAACCAAGTGTTCATTAATATCAAATCATATGTTGTTGCAAAAGATAAGAGTTACGGTAGGTTAATGATCAACATAAAATTTAGTCACTTTATTATGAATGGATCAATACAAATACTCTAGCCTTTCTTATAATAGAAATTCTTAGACACGATTGCCATAACTATAGCAACTTAGTCTCGAATATCTTAATTTCATGTTCTATACTTAATCACAATCCTTGAATCTAAATTATGTTATCACTCCTTGGCTAAAGTCTTCTTTCTTTAGATATTACCAAACACATAACCCTTAACCACAAAATCAAATAGCATAATTCTTCTACACCAGCTCGAGCCAAGGATGGAATGTAGCCTTGAAGCAAGAATTTTGCATTGAACACAAAGATTCCCAAACCACCCTTTTGCAATTTCAATTTTTCCATTTAAGGTAGCTAAGCAACAAGCCAACAACAAACTCTAGTGAGCTCACCTTGGTCGCTACGTTACTACCATATGGATTAGCCACAGTCTCTCGTCTTTATAACCTTCATGAGGAAAACTAGACTTCTAGAGGACTGGGTAAATCCCATCAGTCCAATGCTAACAAAATCAAAAGGCCCAGCACAAGTGGGTCCAGTTTGATGATTAAAGACATATTGCCAAACTCAGTTCCTACAGATCAAACAACTCACTTGGAGGAATGCAGATCATGGTCCCTACATGGCCTAGCTATTGGCATGGACCATGGGGGCAATTTTTTTTTTTTTGATAATCGCGAGGGGGGGGGGGGGGGTTGTGCCACCATATGTGGCTTACCCCTCATAGCGTGACCTACTAGGAGCACCCCCCGTTAGGGAATGTTAGATTGAGACATAGTTATTATGACCGGGGTGCCATAGACTTCACCCTAACACCCCAAGAGAGCCAGCAGAAGAGACGCAATGCAAGCCAGGAACCCACCCCCCACATGGTACTTGCCACAACTCGAACGAGGGACCTTGTGCTTGCATGCGGGATCTCTCCCAACTTGGCCACCCCTCCTTGGGTGTAAAAAATTCACTTAAATACCAACTGAGCACTCTCACTTAAAAAGCAGTGTTTACATTTTTTTTTTTTTTTTTAAACTAAAGATCACTGTTTAAATGGGACAATTGTTAATAAATTATTTAAAAAAAAAAAATTAACACCATTTTCATTGGAAATATAAAAAATCATCAAAAGAATTGCTTTTTTTTTTTTTTTTATTCTAATCAAAAGTTTCTAAAAATATTTCTTAAATTAATATCCTTTAGACATTTATTAACTTTTCCTTTATTTTAATTATATAAAATTCAAAAAATATTTAATATAATGTTTTAATTATAGGTGTCCCTCATTTTAATTAATAAAATAAAATAATCTTGTTTTTAAACAACAAACTTTGAGATCAAATTCATTCTTCTAGTAAGAATACTAGAAGTGTATTTGTGCTAAAACTGAAAATGATACTTGTATGGTCACAATTTGGGGTCCAAGCCTGAATATGTATGAAGCCTTGGTCCAATGAGCCCGATACAATGAATTTATAGAGAGATGGGTTGGAAACTCGGGCCTTAACGAGTTAGACACGCGACCAACATGTCCAAATCATAAAGAAAGAAAAGATAACATCCATTTACTATGGAGTGTCGTCCTCGGATCTCATCCGAGGAGGAAGTTGATCCTTAATATGTTGTTTTTTTCTCCCTTTTTCCCAGTCCCCCTTTTGTTTTCGCTCTATCCTCCTTCCATCCCCACTGCCCACATGTAGATTCAGATTTATGGTGCTGATACTTGTCCCATTAGCCTCTCTTCAAAGTCGTTGGGAGTGGTTGTAAAGGCTGGAAAACAGGGTTCAGTTAGTTGCAGAATACTTAATGCATTGGCAGCAGCTTTTTCTTAGATATTTCCATGCCTCTCTTTGTCCTTTTCTTTCTTAATACTTATCCTCTTTCATAGAGTGGTCCGATGTGTCACCTTCAGATGGCTGGCCGTCCCCTTTCTCCTCGACCTAGCATGTCCGAAGAGGAGTTCGTCCTTGGGATGGACCCCAGGCCCAACATATACATTGGTCTAGGCTGCCCCGTTTATTATCCCCACAATACTAGATCAAATTCTTATTTTTTTTAATATTGAACGTAACCTATTATGATTATCTGGTTCATACAATTGTACATAAAACTCAAAATCAAAACAATTTTAGTTCATACAAATCTCTCTCTCTCCTAGGCCACCAAAAAAAGAAAAAGAAAAAAAGTTATAATATATTTTAGTCCACATAACTATGTAAGTTTTGAGGGTAACACTTAATCTAGGGTTTTGCATATAAAATGAAATCACTTATAGTATTTGTTTTATGTTAAAACAATATGTAAATATGTTGGTATATAAGCAACTCACTATTTGTTTTCACAAAAGTTTAATGTTTTACCCATGAAATACCACTAGGGGTTAAGTGTTAGGCTCCGAACTTTAGAGGGATTCCACATAAGGAATTTGTGCATTTTATTAGTAATTGTGTGGTTTCTTTTTGTCAAGATCCATTAAGTTTGAGCTATTAAAGTACCCCAAAACTATGATTTTTTTTTTTAAAAAAAAATTAAAAAGTAAAATTCTATCATTTTAAGGTATTCAACATTTTATAGTTGACGAATATTGGTAAAAGGATCACATTGTCAATGATTTTAAATAGACTAGGTAAGCAGGTCAGGTCGGAAAAGTTCGAGTTTGATCTAATTGAGTATAATTTTGAACCATATCAAACTAAACTGGGTTGCAAAATCAGTGACTCTTACTCGCTCTTTATTGGGTTAGGTCACTTTGGTATGGCCAACATTTTCTTCAAATGAGGATTTTTTTTTTTTTTTAAAAAAGGAACTTAAGTATATTATTTTTGTCTTCCTTTCAATATAAATACGAGAATAAAAAATGAAAACACTTAAAAATAAAAGTTAAATAGTACCTAAATTCTTATGTTTTAGGGTCTAATATTCACTAGTTTAATAATTTCAGGAAAAAAAAAAAAACCGGATGTCATAAACCAAATATTAACCTCAAGTGCAATTGTCATATGTAAAGCATGAAATAAATTTAAATCATCTACAAAAAAATATTTAAATATATAAAGCACTAAGAATAAAGCATATCATGATAGGCAACAAAAAGTAATTAATTAATATGGAAATCTATAAATAAATTTATGAAAACTACTTAATCCACTCAATGTTAATATTAGATCCAGAGCTCTAAATATTAATATTTAGGGATTGCATCTCAAGTTGTGAGCAATTGTGTTAGTATTTTAATAAATAGTATAGACATTTTATATAAAGTTTAGTATAAAATGAAAATGGGTTAACAATAAAGAAATAAAATTTTTTAGATTCTTTAACTATGGTTTTTCTGTGATGGATTAAATATTACTTTCAAATTCATATAATTAACTTCCAGTGAGATCAAAGCTGGGATAAACAAATTCAAACAAGCAGGGGTATATCAATGGCAAACATGCAAATACAATAACTAAATAATCTAGTAATAACAATAAGCCAACAACCTAGGGTAAAAAATACAAACACTAAATTATGAAATATATAGGAAGTACTTGCCAAATTCATCAATTGCTGATTAAAGAAAGATAGCACATAGCATATAATTTGATACCATATGTGGGGGCCGGTCAGTCACTAAAGTTATTAAAGTCGAGTTAATTGGGCCTGTGGCCCATCCGAGGAGGCAAACCTGTCCGAGGAGACCCATATCAGATTGAAGGGGTAACCAAACGAAGGGAAGAGGGAATATCACGAAAGATGAGTTCAGTATTCGTCCGAGGACAAAACCCTTCTCGGCAATACGAGTCCGAGGACGTTTAGGACGCCATTTGGTTACGAACATACCTTAGAGCTACGTCACCACTCAAGGTGGGATAAGGGGCCAAAGGTGAGAGAGAGAGAAGGCAAACAAATATCTATGGTAACAGCTGCCTCCGCATTAATTGCCTCTCAACCAACTCTCTGACCGCATTAATGTGGAAGTAATGCCTGAACAGTGATGAAGCAGCCTTACAGCTACTAGAAGGAGGTTCAAGAAGGTGTTAGATGGGACAGAAAGAGATCCCCTGAACCCAACCTACACGTGTGTGGTGAAGATGGAATAAAGAGGGCGGTATATAACATGAGAGAAAAGCATGCAGAAAGAAGGCGGAACAGAGAGAGGAACAGAGAGAAAACTGAAAAAGAAAACTTAGAAAGAACAGAGTTGTATTGGTTTCAAAGAAAAATAGATTGTTATAGCGGCTCTAATCCATCTATAAACGGGAGGTTGAATCTTTTTGCTTCGAAAAAGGTTAATCTAGTTCTTGAACACCCACGCTCTACAAATTATATTGTTTGGGCCCCTAACGTGCTAACCCAATATCATTTTGGGATTGTTACGAATAAAGTCCTTACACCATAAATAAAGCTACCAAATTGTTTTTAACCTAAATCCCAAATATGTAATAACCAATTCAGCCTTATTAATTAAGGTTTTTTTTTTTTAATAATTTATGAAAACATTATTGTTAAGGTTGTCAACTACTAAATGTAATCACTATGTGTGCATTTGCAATTGCCTTAAAAAGCCAACTTTTTTATTATTCAGCTTATTTTTGATACTATTCATAGGTCTCATTGCATTTTTTGGTATTATTTATAGGTCGCATTGTACTATTTCAGCTATCTTTTAGCTTTATTTACAGTATTTTCAATAAAAAAAATTTTAGTTTCAACTAAATAAATTGTTTCCAAATAGACATATATCCTTCAATCACTAACCAAACTGAAGGTCTAAAGAGAGAAGATTAGCCATGGTAAGGATTTTGTATGAAAAATTATTGTCAAAGTTTCCAACTACTAAATGCAACGAGAGCTAATAGGTGATAGTTTTATGAAAGAAAATTAGAGCATATACTATCTCCTTCAATTACTAAGTAAGATTAAATATCTAAAGAGACAAGATAAGTCATGAATAGGGTTTTTGTATGGAAAAATTACAGTCAAGATTGCCAATGAAGAAATGCAACGGGATATCTTAGGTGATTGTTTAGAGGAAGAAAATCAAAGCATACACTATCTCCTTCAATTACTAGGCAAGACTAAATCTCCTAAAAGAGAAGATAAGTGATTGAAAGGGTTTTTGTATATATATATATAAATTTAAATCAAGGTTGTCAATGACGAAACACAATTGGAGATCTCAGGTGACTGTTCTGATTAAAAAAAATTAAAAAAAAAAAAAAAAAAGATCAGAGCATACATTGTCTCCTTCAATTACTAAGTAAGAATGAAGGTCTAAAAAGAGAGGATGAATCATGAATCAAGATGGAAATAATGAGGTTCTTATCTTTAAAAAAAAAAATTAACCTTACCCGACCCACCATTTTAGTATGTTGGTTTTCCGATATGAATTGACATGTTTTTCACATATTCAAACACACACACACACATTTGTTCCTTCTTCTTTTTTGGGTATTAAATCCATTTTTTGAGGCTCTTTTTATTTATTTATTTTTACTCAATGGATTAAAATAACAGCAAACTAAAATTTAGAGAGATCAACAACAACAACAAAAAATAATAATAATAATAATAATTTATTTATTTTTTAAAGAAGCAAATCAAGAATCCAATTACAAAGCCCACATGACTATAAGCCGAGCACCCAAGCCCTCCTTTGCCAAAGGGTCTCTCTCTCTCTCACATGACACCAAGACTCCTTTCCACGTTTTTTCTCAAAACCCAAACACACTCTTCTCTTTTCTATAATCTATTGCTTCAGTTTTTGAAACCCAATTCTCAATTCTCAATTCTCAATTCTCCATAGTCCATGAAAGCCAAACCTCACTTCTCCCACTCCGTACCATCGCGCACACATACAGTAAGTCTTTTTCTTTTTAGTTCTTTTTTTTAATATCTCTGTAATTATGAGCTAATTTTTTCTGCTCTGTTTGGTTGAAGAGAAAATGTGTGGGAATTTGATATATGCATTTCTTTTTAATTTGTTGAAACTTTGTTCAGACTTTCCGAAAAATCAACATGTTGAAAACTGTACTATTTGATTATTGTTTATGTTTATGTTTTTTTTTTTTTTTTTTTTGAAAAAACAATACAAAGTATATGAATGGGCCCATTTTGTCTTATTCTATTTGTATTAATTTTTGTGGGTTTTTAATTCTGATAAGGTAGGGAAAGCTTGTTATGATCACTTCAGTGAACTCTTTTTTGCTAATTATGTTTCTTTACACCTTGAATTATTATGAGTATTTTCATACCCAATAAAAAATTTTGATTTTTTTTAGTAAGTATAGTAATTTTTTAGGGAAATACTTGGGTTCAGTTGCTTAGATGCTATTCAACCATTTGGTTTGTATTGACCAATGTAGTAAAAGTAATGTTAAATTTTTAAAGTACAATTAAATTAAACCGTGTGATTCATTGGTCAATGCAACCGGCAAGTAATGTTAAAGACACAAGCTTTGGGTTGGCAAGCTTTTACTAGTTCTTGTTTGAACTCACCACTAACATCACTTTTTTACCTACCAATAATAACTTGCCACCTTAACAATTGTGAAATTTTTTGTGGCTCTGGACTTATTGGCAACCATATGGTTGAATTTAATTGGAGAACCTAGGGTATAGCATGTAGGTTTTGAACGCGCAACTTCACTTTCTACCTATTCTCGTAGGAGGAAGAAGTGCAGTTTGAGCCAGCATTCATTGGAGAATGGGGGAGTAAGTATAAAAGATGTGACAAGACATTCTTTGAAGAAATTATACTTTTGAATTTTAGTTGAGCAATAGAATCTAAATAAAGAGTCACAAGGAACATTTCCTTAAGCTTGGAACTTGTCAAATATAGAGCTTAGGAAGATGGATTTGAGAGAGTCTCCATTAAGTTATACGTAATTAAAAGTATGATGATTTCTTTCCTGCCAAATCATCAGCATAAATGAGAACTGCCCTCCAAATCATACCACTCTTGTGATGAACAAAATCCCTTTCCACCCCGAGTTAAGGAAAAAAAAAATCTCTTTAGCAATGTAACAAAAGCAATTTAAACTAATCTCTAAAAACAATTAATCACGACCCCCAATTTATCTTAGAAATACATTGTAATGATAAACCAGAAAGACTCAATTACCTGTAGATAACTTGAGCTGTGGTGCCTACATGCTTAGCCTATTACTTTAGTTTATGTCTTGTCAATTAAATCTACAGTCTAACTGTTTTTATAGCACAAGAGTTTCCTTTAGAAAAAAAAAAATTGCATTCTAATACACAATGACTTGGATTACTCATGAAATTACTAAATTGGGGGGGGGGGGGGGTATTTATAAATGACAAAGTTATCACCAAGGCATTCATGGTCCTCAAGTTGTGAACTCAGGTGGGTCCAAGTGGGTAGTAATTATTTTTTGGTGAGTTTACACACGCACCTAGTGTACTCTGAGCCCAAAGCCTTGCCCTCCACCCTTGAGCTGTAGCTCATTGGCAGTATGTTGTAACTTTCCTTGGTAAAGGTTGTAGACAAAGCCTTCTTCTAATCAAAGGCCATAGTATGCATAATCAGACCAAATTGGACAATCCAATACACTTGTTTTAACATCAATTAGATTTTGCTTTGGGTGCCTTTGCCTAGGTAGGCCAACCATAGGTCTAGTAAGTGAATGTGCCCTAAGGAGACTTGAATCTATTCTATTGCTTCAATTTCACAAACATTTTAAAATGAAAATTTCCTGGGGCACACAATGTGTTGAAATAAGTCAAATGACACTGTTCTGACCTAATGTTTAAGAGGAGTAGCGAAAATTCAATAAACTGGAAGTTTCTAAACTAAGAAGATAGCATTCTTACTTTTTTTATTATTTATTATTATAAACAAGAAGATAAAATTCTTATATGCATACTATCATAGGTTTAGTGGGCAGCTAGCTAACCTGTGCAGCCATTTTGTCCCAACAAGAGTTGCAAGCAAACTAATGGGTATTTTATTGGTAACAATGCATCCATGTGGCTTACTCAAAGCTATGTTGGTGCAAAACATGCACTTGGTAGAAATATGGCTATTTTTGTTTTAATAGTATGAACAGTTTATAATACAGCTAAACCCAAAGTTTTGGGACTCAAGCTTTTTTGTTGTCATCACAGTTATAATAAAATGAGGTGGGAAGAGAAGTAACTTCAAAACTAGCTGGCACTACTAAGCTAGTTCAACATTATATTAATTAGTCACCATCCCACAAAATAGCATTCTAACTAGAATCCTTACTGATAAGATGGTATATCAATATGCTTGGGTGTCAGTAATCCCATAAGTTAAAAAACAGCCTTAATCCTAGAACTAATTATAAAAATGTTACATAAGCCAAGAAATATTGCAAGACAAATGGCCATAAGCAAAGTCACATGCCCTGGACAAGCTTGTTTGTGACATCCTTCACATTGTATTATGTGACTCTCTTGTCGTGGCCTTCATCACTTCTTTCAACGTAGTGATTTTTGTTCTACCATCTTGAACTGTAGAGCCTTGAGAAGGTAGGTAGGTGATATTAACAAGTTTCTCCTACTTGCTTATGTACCCATGGGCTGAAGGGCCCCAAGTCCAAGTTTCAATTCCCCAGGTTGCTGCAAGACCCACAAAACTTAGATTGACACTCCCTGGATAATGTGGGTGTTCAAATATAGCATTGGAACAGCATCATCTGCCTCATGAAGTTTAGTGACTTTAGTCCCATTACCAAGTGATGGTTGCCTATCTCAGTGACTGAATCTCCACTCTCCCTTCCATCTTCAAAGTTAAGTGGACATCCTTAATCTCCAAAGTTCAACCCAAGTGGACTTCCTTAATGATACTTTGGAATGGCTTAGCTTTAGAGTTTAGAGTCTATGGTCTGAATCTAAATCTCGTCAATTGAGATTCGCAAACCCAAGCGCTTTGATTCCCTTAGACTAGAGATTCTTTATGTTGCACCCGTGTCCAGAAGGGGTAGAAATTCAACTTCTCTTCCTCTAGGAAAGACTCCCAAGTTCCTTGGCCCTTCATGACTCTGGCTTGTCATCTTTGGCCTTCTTCAACTTCTTTACTGGAATTGACCATCTCAATACCCTTAACTTGATAGTCTCTCACTGTCTGACGATTCATTTTCCTTTATTTGATGACCTTGTTCACTCTTTCACAAGTTGGATTCACAGATAGGTGATCACCATTTTTAAATGTGTAGTTAAGTAGACATTACTAGCTTAACAGGTGGTTTGATCATTACTTTCCTTCTAGATATATATTTGATCTGTACCTTAAAAATGAGGTCCTATCTCAAAGGAGTTCAAAGGTGGTTTGATGAGTTGTTATATTTATGTACTAAAAACTATGTTATCAAGCTTGAAACACTTCTCAAGTTCCTTTATTATTTTCCCCTAATTCTTTGCAACTGTGGTAAAGCTTGAAAAATGACCTGAGATACACATACCATGTGGTTGAGAAAGCTTTGCATCATAATTGCCTGTTTGACTGCAATGCCATTCTAATAATTTTCTTAGTAAGTTTGAATGTAAAAGTAAAACTCTTGATTGATAAGCTTTAATTTAAAACTTTTGAAAGAAAAAGTTTCAAACAGAATTTGATTGGACATACTTATATAAAAATAAAAATAAAAAACAGAATTCTGATTGGACAATAAAGGAAATGGCTCTACTCTTTTTATTATCATTATTATTTTCCAAATTCTGGCTGGATAATGCCATTACTCAAAAATATGAAATGAGTTGTATTATCTTCAGTTGATGTATCTCACCAACATAAATGATGATATCTACATGGATTTTTGTGGCAGTGGATTTGGAGAAAGAAGTTGAGGTAATAAACAGCTCTCTTGAAGTTAACACAGGTTCATTCGAAGAAGGTGCAGTTCTTGAACCTTATGTGGGTATGGAATTTGATTCTGAAGATTCTGCAAGAAAATTCTATGTTGAGTATGCTAGACGGGTAGGATTTATTGTGAGAATAATGCAACGCCGCCGTTCTGGGATTGATGGGAGAACACTTGCCCGTCGACTTGGATGTAATAAACAAGGTTTCTCTCCTAATCATAGGGGGACAATTGGACCAGAGAAAAAACCACGGCCTAGTGCACGTGAAGGATGCAAGGCTACTATTTTGGTGAAGATGGAAAAGTCTGGGAAATGGGTTGTTTCAAGATTTGAAAAAGAGCATAACCATCCTCTGGTTGTTACTGCCAATGGATTTAGCACATCGGTAAGTTTACCAGACTTAAGTAATTGTTAAGGTTGATTAACTTCACACTTGTTCATTATTTCGTAGTTTAATTCTTTTAATGGTTGAGTTTCTCGCTTGAGCTTTTCCACATTTTGCGAGTTCATTCAAAGTCTTAGTACCATATCATTCATTTGTGTGACTGTTACTGAGTTGTTTCTGAACTTGATAAATTGATGTCTACTTTTGTTGTTATAAGTAGACCAGTTATGGCATATTCCGTCCCAAATTCCTCACTTCCCACCGGTTGAATCCATGAGCTAGCTCATGGCACTTCCTCATCCTATAATAATGAACTGGAGAGTGAGATCATGTGTCAAGACTCAATGGGTGTTCATGGACTCCAGATGATAAACATATAATTTGTTTAAGATTCATTTTTATACTAGAGATTCAAGTGATAGCCCAACAGTAATGACATCCTTTGCAATGCTCCATGTCTGTTGTTCAAACTCCACCTTCCCCCTTTCCCCCACCCATCATCCACCTATCCCAAAAAAAAAAAAAAAAAAAAAATTACTATGTTGTGGATCAGTCTTATCTTTTTGGTTTCTTTCCTGTATAGTTTTTGATTCATTTCTGATTCAGCTAAGAAATGAATATTTATCCATTCTGTCAGGGTGATAAGGATAAGAAAATTGAAGAACTTACAATGGAGTTGGAGCGTCAGGAGCAGCTATGTGCTGCTTATCGAGAAAAACTACTCAGTTTTATGAATAATGTTGAAGATGAAACAGAAGAACTGTCCTCTAAAATCCAAGTTATAGTTGATAATGTGAGGAAAGTTGAATCGGAAGTGCAAAAACATTCCCGCTATAGATAGCCTTGGCATCTAAGTATATATTTGCTAGATTTGAGATTGTGTATAATCCATATTGAGTTTCATGAATCCTTCTGGTGATCTCTAGGGCTTACTAGAATCAGTTTCTATTAAGTCCAGATTGTATTCAACATTGTACCGGCTTTAAATTGTTTTGTTAGTATAAATGGAAGTTCAATAATTGTTCTCTCTCTCTCTCTCTCTCTCTCTCTCAACGTAATTTCAGGATATCTCTCGTTCTTGTTTTTTCTTCTCTGGCTACATTGCTAACTGTACTAATAAAATTTCCAGAGAGTATAGATCCTAAAGAGCCAGAATTGATTCTTGCTTTTGAAACAGTTTATATTTTAAATTCAAAATTAGGAGAAGATAAGTACATACGTAACATACCTCACTAGTCACTACCATATGACATGTTGAAATTATTTACAAAAAACTTTTATTGAAAACAATTATATTTTCATAGAATATGAAAATGATATATATATATATATATATATTATTTCTAACTTTGATTCTCAGTTTAGAAAAATAAAACCATTGTTTTTCAATGGTTCTGAGTTTTTATTTTACTTGGGTTTTTTGAAAGGTGAAAAATTATCAAACCTCCAAGGATAGCACAATTGGACAGGGAATGCATTTCCTGAAGTAGAGTTTATTTTGACAAATTGAGTAATATTACTAACACAATATTTTACCCAACAAATTTCACAATTATTGAATTAATAGATTATTTTTTATTTTATATGCGCTCACTATTGACATCTTTTAATTATCTGCTATTAACAAGTTGTCACCTTGACACTGGTGAAATTTGTTATGAAATATGTTTATTGTGATTTTAGACTTATGTCGCTAGAAATTATATTTTCTCCAAAAAAAACTTAATTATAAAAGAAATATATTTTTTTAATAAATAAAAAAACCACCGAACAAGCCCATATGATGGTACACAACCGAACAGGCCTCAAGGACATAGAATCATAGATGAGCCCAATTCCTTTTTTCTTTGGGGGATGAAATAAAACCAATTATTTCTGCTTTAAATGATACAGTTCGGCCTTACAAATAATGTTTGTTCAAAAAGCTTTCAATAATATCTGAAGTTTTACAAAGTTAATACCGACCTTAAAGCTTTCTCATTAGCTTTAGTAAAAAAATTATATTTTTAATCTCAAAAAGTAACTTTATTTACTTTGCAACCAATTTAGCAATACACATTAACATTCCACCTTTTTTGTTTTTAAGGCAAAATTAACATTCCACTTTTCATTGTGCAATACAACATAATATAGAAATCTAAAATAATAATTTTCTATATTATTATTATTATTATTATTTTGGTTAAAAGGAAACTTATATTAAAAACTAGGAATTACAAAGTATAGGGTAGGCCACACCCCAAGTATCAGCCAATAGTTGGTACAAAACAAAGGGAGGGGGGGTGAGAATACAAAGGAAATTTTCTCTAATGGAGCAACCTTCTTTAGCAAGTAGATCAGCACAATGGTTTCCTTCGCAATAGGTGTGGCACACAAGCACTTAAAGGTTTGGATGAGCAACCTGCAATCAGAGATTAAGGCATTGCAAGGATGGTTAGACATGATGTTGTTTTGGGCAGTGACAAAGTCACTGACTACTACTTTGGCATCAAGCTCAATGTAGAGTTTCTTAATGTTTAGATTTTTAGCTAAGGTGAGACCGTCTCTTAAACCCCAAAATTCAGCAGCAAGGGAGTGGGTGAAGCCAATGTTTCTGGAGAATCCTCCAATCCAGCTGCCTCAATGGTCCCTAATAAGCCCAAAAATTTGCCAAGGAGCAAGTGCCCAATCTCCAACCCGTGCCAAGAGTGCAAATGTGGTCAGCCTTGAGCATACCAGTCCAAGTTGTAGATATATTTTTAGAGGCTGAATGGTTGGGTGGGTATTTAAGTGACAAAGTTTTGGCCCAAATGTCCATTGAGTTATTTCGAAGAGCCCACACTCTTTTAGCAAGAAGGGCTAAATTTCTTGCATAGGCTTTTTTGATTCCTAGCCCACCAAGGAATTTTGGGCTTGTCACTGTGCTCCAATTTTTGAGGTGGATTTTTTTGCAAGCTTCAGTATCACCCCAAAGGAAGTTTCTATTGATTTTATCAATTTCCTTGCAGACTTGTTGGGGCAAAAGGGTGCTTTGCATGATGTAGGTGGGTATGGCGGAAGTGATGGAGTTGATAAGAGTAATATTACTGCTTATTACAAGCTTAGAATTGGTAGTAATAGAAGGTTGAACCAAAATTAAACTTGCTTATTAAAATCAATTCATTTCTCTCCTAAAGTTTCTCATTATGGGGGGAAATAGAATTTAACATTTGAGTAAAACGTAATTATTATTTTTTATATTAAAGTTCTAAACAAAAGATATATAACATTTAAAATTTTTAAGGTTTTTTTTTTTTTTTTTTTTTGAGAATCATTAAGGTTTTATTTTATTTTAACTTTAACCTCCATCTTTTACTGTTTTACACCAACTATTAACTGCTATAAAAAAAAATTTAAAAAAAAAAATTCAAATTTTCACTGCTTTCTTAAAAATAAGTAGTATATTTTTAATTTTTTTTATCAGGTGTTAAATTACTATTTTTTGTGTCTCATCAAAAGAACAATATTTTTGTTCTCTTCTTTCTATCTAAAGCCTAAACCCGCTTCGTTTGGTTTCCATGAAAACGTGGGAAAATAAAAAAGATTGAAAATTTGAAACTTTGAGTCTTGGGGCTGAAACCATCTTGAATTAAAATAAGATAAAAACTCTAACCAGAGCAATCCAAAATTGCTTTATTAAGAGTTTGGGAGAGAGGAGGGTTCTGATTTCTAGTGGTTTTACCTTGATTTTCTCAGCCACATTTATTCAAACACCATGCTCTGAGAAAACCCATGTCAGGTATGGACCCAAGTTCTTATCTTTAAAGTTTCAATATGTATGTTTGTTGGGTTTTGCTAATTACTGTGTAAATTTGAAATTTTTTGGCTTTGTAAAAGCTATTGGCTGATAGTTTGTGTCGCAAAATTTGATTTTGCTACACCCATGTGCATTGTAATTGTAAAAGCTATTGTTCAATCCCTCAAATTCACAATTTTGATATATAAATGTTTCCCACCCTGCAGTTCTTCAGTAATTGTTTCAGTTTTAAGAGGATTTTTACCATCTTACTAACAACTAATAATGGATTAGGAAGTTGCATTTCATTTTTTTTTTTCGTTTCTTGTTGCTACTCAACTAATGACTTGTTTGATTTGTTTGTTCTCTTTATAAGTGAAGAATTGTTGCATTATGTCGGGTTGTAGGTGTAATTCAAGTTGGCTTGCTTCTATATAATATTTGTTTCTTGATTTAATTTTTTTATTGGAAAGTCACACATGCACCTCACGGGTGATCTTACCTTCCATCCTTTATTAGTCATTTGAGCTAGAGCTCCTTGGCTTAATTAGGTTGTGCTCATGCTCTTAAATCTGGATTGCTTGTTTTACTTAAAACCTTGTCATTGTTCGTCATTCTCTTTTGAAAGAACTCAAGTCTGTCGTGACAGAACCATGGAATCTTGCAGAAACTTGGGATGATTTCTACCTATTAAAAAAGTCATTGTTGTATTAATAAGAAAAATATAAAAAGTTTCTTATTTTGACATTTAAATAATGAAATTTTTATGCAATCAATACCATTTTTCTTGCTCGATTTTTTATTTGAAGAAAAGAGCTTTTCACATAAACTAACTGTTCACTTTCTGAATATTTTTGACTACTTATAGTAGAAATTGTATTAATATTCATAATATTAACATTAATTAATACAATATGAATATTTGTATTCGCAGAAGCATACATGCATATGCATGTGTGTTCGGGAAATCAAGCACTCATGTATACACCATCATCCACCTTGCGTGCACAAAACATGCATTCAGGGTTACACTTACACCCTTACTTCTGTAACTACTAAAAGTTTGAATGAAGGCATGCGTGGTTTCTAGAAGTGAAAGTGAGACTTAAATGAACGTGACACGGGACATATTTAGAGAGTCTATCTACATTTGCTTGTGGTGGGCTTTTGGTTTGGAAAAGTTATGATCTCATGGTTAGTTATGGCAAGGGAAAGGCTTTAGGGTTTGAAAAGATTCAATTTTTGGTGGCTGACAGAGCTGGGAATTGAGGAATAAAAAAGAAAAAGAAAAAGATTAGGATTATAGTTTTAGGGTTCTCTCAAGGGGTTATTTGATGGCCATTTGATTGAGAAAGTATGTAAGTTTTTAGGCATGTAAGGAGAAGGGCTTGATTTGGGTTTGTAAAGAATGAAAGATAGAAAGTTTTTTGTTGTTTAAGGGCTGTATAAACAGTAATGGAGTGCCAAATAATAACAAGAGAAAACACTCATCATTCCATGGTCTCTGAATTTGAGTACATTGAGCACATATATATATAAGGACTTTTTCTTGTACTAGTAGCATTGGAAATCCTAATTGGACTTGTAAACTAATGACTCAATAAAATCTAAATGAACACGAACTTGGACTTGAAGAAAATAAACCAAGACACTTCAAATCTCATAAAAAATTCCAAACCTGACTCAGTTACCTAATATCGTTGTGATTAATTTGGATAGGAGTATTTAAAGAGAAGGGTTTTGCTTTCAATTTTTAGTTTAAATTAAAGTTGTAATTTTTAACCATTAATGACTGTTAGTGTTTAGTCAAGAAAGGTGCATGCACAAGAATTATTGTTGCCAGGAATGTAAGCTTTCTAAATCTTTTTTTTACTTTATAAGAGTAAACTAAGAGCCTGATATTTTGCATTTAATAAATAGATGTGCTCTGTGCTACTGTATTGTTCACCTATGGGCTGAAGTTGTGTTTGGCTATATGACAATTTAGTTCCACAAAACTTTGCAATTGCTACAATTTGATTGCCTAGAATTCAGAGTAAAAATGAATCATTGACCCACCCACTAGGGTAACATCTGGCATTCTCATGATAGCAAGGTGCTCCCCTTTATTTTGAATACCCCCCAATCTGATGTTATGGAACCTGTATAATCCAAAATTCTGGTAATAGATACCGGGGCTTTGCAATATTTGATTGATTGCAATTCTGTATATTCCATTTACTTTAGAAGCTACCAAGGAATTCATTAGAGGAATGTTTCCAATGGAAACTGAGCATTTCATGGTTTAAAAATGCCGAATCTCATAGTAAGGGTTAGAGAAGGGTAATCAGTCATTCTTGAAACCAGCATTCTTAAGACCAAAGATACAGGAGGAAAAAGGAGAGGGGGGGGGGGGGGGAATGTAGCAATTGATGTTTGTGTACTAATTGTGATAAGGCTACCACTGGGAAAATTGTGATTTCTTCTAATAATCATTTTCTTATCTGCCTTGAGAATGATGCCTTTATTCTGTTTCACCATGGTTTGCTAAATGCAGAATGCCTCGTGTTTTGTTTTTCTGTTCTCATTAACTATGTTCTTGTGGCATCTTTGGTTTTTAATTTTACGCTAAGTTGTCCAATCTTTGTGAAGATATTAGAAATAGAGTTTCTCAGCAAAAAAAGATATTAGAAATAGTGTTGATTTAATATGACCTTCTGCCTGCAGCTTCATAATGGACTGGAAGCCTGTCTAAATCTGTTCTGGGAGGATAATGGAAAGCCCATCTAATCAAGCTTTTGATTCAGATGAGAGTGAAAAATGTTTGCAAATTGAAAGCTTCGTTGAGCATGAATTTGCTGATTATGATCTTTCAAAGGATGTTGATGCTTGTATAGGTGAAATTGATAAGATAGTAGAACAACCAAATGAAAGTTTTCCGTTAATAGGCAATGTGTTAGAACCATACATAGGCATGGAGTTCAAGTCAAGAGATGATGCTCGAGAATTTTATATTGCTTATGGTAGGCGTATTGGGTTTACGGTACGAATTCATCATAATCGGCGCTCACGAATGAATAACGTGGTTATTGGTCAAGATTTTGTTTGTTCAAAAGAAGGTTTTCGTGAAAAGAAGTATGTGTACAGGAAAGATAGAGTTCTTCCTTCACCTCCTCTCACCAGAGAAGGTTGTCCTGCAATGCTGAGGCTAGCTTTAAGAGATGGAGAAAAGTGGATTGTTACCAAATTTATACAAGAACACAATCATACATTATTATCTCCGAGTAAAGTTCCATGGAGAGGATCTGGGAAAAGTATGATAAGTGAGGTATGCTTTTTTTGAAATTCTCTATGATATGATAGGTATTGTTGCTTATTGTGATGTCAATTTGAATTTTTCAGTTGTACGGAGTTAATTGGTTATGACAATTTTTTTGTTACTGGTGGCAACCTGCTTGGCTCAAGCCAGATTGCTTTAGCCTGTTAAGAACAGGATAATACAGTTGCAAACTTGTCTCAAGACCTCATGCACTGGTCTTGGTTTTCAAGTTAAAGCCACAGCTCTGTGGAGCTGTTCAACATACTTTATGCTGGGCTTCGGTTTTGTTAGCCCTTTTGGGCTTTTGAAGTGTTGGATGATGTGATATATGTCAACTTATATGCTTTGTTATGTTATTTCTATTGATCCCACTTGCTCAAAATGCACCATGAACCATAGCATGTAGTCATGTACAGCATAATACAATTTCATATTTTTTGCACACACACACACACATATGAACCCATTGAACTTACCCATCACCTCTTATTATAAATAATTCGATTAACAGGAAATCTCACACAAAACTTACAAGAAAAGATTCTAACACATACAATGGAAGGTAAAAAAAAAAACCATAGTGACAAAAATCGTGAACAACTTATGCTTTCTATGTCTTATTTTCCATAGCATCTTGATTACATATATTTTTTTGGAATTGTGAATCCTCTTGTCTTTTATCTATCTATGTTATGTTTTGTTATGATTATGTCTTTAGTATTTTAAAAGCTCATGTGAGGCACGTGAATTTTAACAAATTGGATGTTAGGATTTCACTGTTCTATGTGAGATGGAGGATTAGGATTCTAGGATTATTAAAGAGTATTATAAATAGCATTATTTTGGTTCATTGTAGGAGCCTTTGAAGTTGATATTTGATTGTTCCAACATCAATCCTATTATCTTTTCTATGCTAAATCTTGTTTTTTTGTTGGACTTTTGTCTTAAACCCTTCTACACTAGATCTAAGTTCTCTTGACTCCAGTTATGGCATATTTCTAATACAAAAGGTCCAAAATGCACATGTTTGTAATATAATATGCAGTCTAATTATTTTAATTACCCTGCCGCTTAAAATTTAAAAATATTTGACATTATTCTACAGTGTCTGTAGCTAACATTAATAAGATTTTTATCTTCTTCACCTTAAGAACATTAGGCATATTTTCAACCAAGCCATTTGATCCGTAATTGAGAGAACTTTTTTTTTTATTTCTTTAGTGAAAGGTTCTCACTTCTTTCAAGAATGGGTTATAACTATTTGTTTTCTACCAATTTAGATTTTAGCAATAGATTCCATGATAAATCAAGGTGGTTTCTGATATTTGGGACAATTTGGACCATGCATCATTTGATTCGGTGAGCAGAGTTTTAATTTTGGATACATTTTTTTTAAATATAAAGATTTTTGGACGATATGTCTTCTTGGCCGTTGTATACCCTTCCATCTGTTGAACCATTTACAAGAGGTTGAAGTAACAAAAGATTTGGTAGTGGGAACAAGATTAAATCAATTTGTAGCTCTCACTCACTGAGGAGACATGTAGCACTTGCAACGTTTTACCTTTTCCAACCTTTGATTAGATTTTTCTAGTACATGACTTGGGACAATTGATACAAAGAGATACAAAAATAAGGAGGTTATTAAGTAGTGCAATGCGTGGATTAAAACCGTTTCTGAAAAGCTAGTCGAGGCAACAAGCAAGCTCAGATGAAATATATCAGATTGCAAGTTTGAAGGTTTTAATTCCATGGTCGTAAAAAAACTGTTTATTGCTATAAAATTGATGGATGCCTTCCCAAAATATCAGAATTGGCTGGATGGAAGAAAATGTATTTATCAAAGGGTAGGAGATTTACTCTTCTTAAGAGTATGTTGTCTAGAATTCCGACAAATTTCCAGTTCTTGTTTACTATTCCTACTAATGTGACTAATAGGATAGAAAAGATCCAATGGAATTTCTTGTGGGGTGGGAGAGAAGGGGAATTTAGGTTCCAGTTGGTCAATTGGAACCTCATGTGTTCTCCAATAAATTTTGGTGGATTGGAAGTGAGGAAATTGAGCACCTTAATCATGCCTTATTGGATAAGTGGTTATGGAGGTCTCACGAGGAGCACAATATGGGTAGGAGTGGGGTGAATGGATGTCAGAGCTGTTAGAAGCCTCATGGGTGTAGTTTATGGAAGGCTATTAGAGCTAACTGGGTGTTGTTCTCTGTTTTTGTTTTTCATACTGGGGGATGGTACGAGGATCAGATTTTGGCATGATGTATGGTTTGATGATTGTCTCCACTAAAAGGCATAATTTGGCACGGTTTGACAACACCAAAACATATGGACCTTACAGTTCCCGTAAAAATTTATATCCAGATTTACATTTGATTGTGGATAGTGGGGATTCACCTATTGTTCCCAATTTGTGATTTATATTCAGTTGAGGTGTGCTCTTATTATGAGCGTTTAAGAGGGACCATTAGTACTCAATTCCTTTGTGTTTGGAGAGGTAATGTGCCTAAGAAGGTGGATTTCTTTGTATGGGACATAAGCCTTGGGTAAAATTTGACAGTCGATAATCTAATTAAGCAGAATATTGTTCTGGTTAATTGGTATTGCATGTGTAAAGGTAGTTTTGAATCAGTGGATCATTTATTAATATATTGCCCATTTGCCCGTGACTGATCATTTGTGTTTTTGACTATTGGGATTTATTGGATGATGTCAAAGGATGTCATAGATGTTTACTTATGCTGGAGGGGATTGTATAGTTGGCATAAGAATAGTGTAATTTGGGATGCAATACCTCATTTTCTTATGCGCACTATTTGGAGAAAGTTGGATAATTTTACTTTCAAAGGCATGGAGCTATTTGTTGTTAAGATTGTCTATTTCTTGCACTTTTAGATTCAATGTTGTATTACGATTAGGAGTGCTACTACTTTAGTTTATTTCATGGATCTCTCTTCATTTTTTTTTTGCTGAGTCATTTGTTATTCTTTAGGAGTCTGTAATAGTATAATGTGAGCTTTCCTCATTGAATAAAATTCTTTTTTAGTTTCATTTATATATTTAAAAAATGGTGTTAAAGGTAGGATGGCTAATATTGCTTGCTTATGGGAAATACATTAGAAAGGTCAAATGCTTCCTATTCTAATGTAGTTCTCCTTAATCTATCTATATGTTTTTACCTTGCAGTTGTTACATGCAGGATGAGAAGGATCAAAGAATTCGAGAGCTGGCCATTGAACTTAGCAATGAGAGACAACGATGTAAACGTCGCTGTGCTGCTTACCAAGAACAGTTACATATGGTGTTGAAATATATTGAGGAGCACACTGACCACATGTCAAGAAGAGTTCAAGATATAGTTCAGAATGTAAGGGAACTTGAGGAGGAGGAGCAGCAGGACTCTGATTTATAATAGGATTTAGAACTTGAACATTTTTCTCTTTTTTGACTTCATTGGACCCTTGATATCACTAATTAACAGGAATTACTTTAGGCCATTCTGTGTAGGTTTGATGGACACTTATGAAGGATGAATGGTGTCCATTTATTGATGGTTCCTCTCTACTAACAGGAATCACGCTGCAAATTGCATGGAGAAATAATATATTGTGATCTATAACATTACTGCAGTTTGCTATTGATTGTATTCATGGAAAAGAATCTCGACTCTCAACTCTCGAAGTGCAATTTCCATGGTAGCCACTAAGTTACTCTACCTTTTTTCCCCTTACCTGATAAAAGTAGATAAGTTTGATTGAATCAAATCGGCTGCATCTTTCAATAGAGTACTTTCACAAAACAAGGACTGTCTCACAACCAAACACTGGCTAAAGTTAGCAGCCTGTATAGCCTTGCTTTCCAACATGTGATTCCTTCCAATTCCTAAAGCACTAATAAGATATATCTTATGTAGTTATGTATCTCATATATGTATTCTTGCTCTTATAGTGTGTGGATTTCATAATTGTGTGTGGCCTACACGCGCAGGAAGGGAGGATGCATATATCGTGCATGAGATATCTTCTTAATACCAATGTCTTTTACTGTAGTGCTGGAATACCCGCAATTTATGTGGAACAAATTGCTTTGACTGTTGTCTTTGTTTCTATTTCCTCTGCTTCTTTCACCATCTTTTCTCTCATAGACACAGCTATTATAGACTGACCATTTTATGTTGTATGATTGCTTCTACTCCTGTTCCATGAAGATCATGCAAAAAAATGCCCCATCCACATTGAGCTTATATTTTCCGTTTGGTGGTGTCCACTTGCTCCCCAGCCTATTGGCCTTTTCTTATGTGTTATGTCATCCATCTATTCTTTCAAATACTCGTGCACTTTTTTAGTTTTTTCTATCTTTTCTGGCTCTGCTTCTACCTTCACTTTAGAAGCTATTCTCTCTCTCTCTCTCCACACCCCCCTTCCCCCCCCCCCCACACATATACTTCCAGGAGAAAAGTTCTTTCCTCCCATTCCTTGCCTTCCCAAAAGATGTCCAAATAAGGCAAAACTGAAGTGTAGGATATCTTGGTTTAAAGTTACAATGCTTATAGAGTACATGGGGGAGGACACTGCTATTAGGTAGGATGTCTATTTGGAAAGAGAAACTGAAGCACACCTTTCACTCAGTTGAAGGTACTACAAAAAAGGTAGCTAACATTTGAAGCTTCAAGGCTCTGCCTAGATGGAAGCACATGCTAAAGATATAAAGAACATGCTTTAAAAAATCATTGCTAAGCAAATATGTTCTTTTAGTTGTCTAAAAGCCAATTACAGGCCCCTAAGAAATTTAAATAGCGTCTGAAGGTTGCAATGCTTCTCAGAGATCTAAGCACATTTTAAAATGCCTAAGAGTTCTAATTCAAGTTGCACCATTTTGTCTTGTAGAAATAAGATAATGTGTGAAGTCATAACTTGAAGATCTACTGGATGAGAGTATAACTTAGAGATAAAGAGAAAGACCTTGGCTGTGATCACCCATCCAAAGCAACAAAGAAAATTTCCCTTGCAACCAAACACTACTTCTAAAGGAAAGAAGAAGAAGATTAAATTAACATCTAATTAACCACATTGATACCAATCAGGCAATCATACATAATTTAAAACCCTCTATCGTCTCTTTTTCTTTAAGAGTGAAGCAGCACGCAGAAATATACGATCAACCTCATCAAAATTTGGTGAGTCAGAATCTTTCTCCCATGATTTGGCAGTTTTTGAGTCTGCAGATATTTGACGCAGGTGCTCCTCAAAATCTTCACATTCTCCATCACTTTCAACTGGGAATTTTTCAAACTTATCCAAATAAAGAGGTCGTTCCGCCTTATTCTCAGTCTCCGAATCAGATTCAGTCTCAAAAATATCTGATAGATCTTCAGAATCTGATGCCATACCTGTATCCATCATAGGATCATCCTCAGAGCATTCCTTGTTTCTATTCAATATTTCTTTCAGCTTATCGGAATTGTTCAATTGGAAGTTTGAACTGCTCTGGGGATCAATTCTTCCAATTTCAGTTCCTTCAATCTCTTGAATATTCTCAGGCACACTTTTAGCTTGTGCTTGGAGCAACTCAAGATCCTGTTCAAGTTTTGGAATATATTTTCTTACAGCTCGGAGGCCATCTCTATATTTGGATTTATCCAAAGCCTGCAGGTGAGTGAAGAGAGAAGAAAATGAAGTATGAGAACAAGCAATGATGTATGAAAGCCATTCATAGCAAAAAAATGTTGAAAGGCTTTATACTTAAGATATATGACAATACTAGATTAGTAAGGTGCAGGCATGGGATTCAATCCACTTTGCATGTGGGATAAAGAAACTTATCAACAGTTATTGAAAAGAAAAGATGAAAAATGTGGGTAAAAAGCTATTCTATCATTCACACCCCCCCTTTTGTGGGAAAAAAAAGAAAGAAAAAACCCTTTATGTCAGTGAAGAGAGACATTTGAACAAGGATATAATTAAGCATCAAAGAGTCCAAGGGCAGCTTTAAACCCATTTCCAAATTTTAGATGCCTAAAACAGGCACTCCACATAACCAAGGGCAACCCATTTATGCATGTAGTTTTCTTGAGTGATAACTCGGGATCCAACCAAATAGAAGGCTTATGTGACAATGGAACATGCTCTGAATAATTACTGAACTTTAAAGGGCTTGATTATTAACCTTTCAGAAGAGTTCAAGCAATTTATTTTACAAGAGCATTTGGCAGCAAGAAATTGATCCAGACAATGTAAGAATACCGTTAGGGAATGATGACTTCAAAGACACAGATGGTTAGATGTTAGAATTAAGTTATTACAGTGGCTGTCATTTCCTATTCCTCTTCTTTAATATTGCAGAAAATTAAACACCTACCTTTTCTTCCCCCCCCCCCCCCCCCTCCCCTTTCTTTTGGGAAAGAAAGCTACCACAGCAACCCACCCAGAACTATGTTGAAAAATAAAAAAAAGAAAAGATGTCCCAAACTCCAGAAAAGAGAGTCGATACAAGATTGGACAAGAAGGATGCTTTGACATCTGAACTGATTTTACATCTCTAACAGTTGATGCATTTACATCTCATATGTAATATAACAGTTGATGCATTTACATCTCTAACAGTTGATTTTACATCTCATATGTAATATAAAAGAAAGAGATCAGAACCTTCTTCCTGGAGAGAGTGATTCTGGGTGACATAATCTCCGTTGGCGGCTGAGAATAGTTCTTCCCCCTGTACATAATAATTGTGTTCTCTTCATGAATGTCAAGCACAATTCCTCCAGTCAATCTTGCCAGCTCAGCAGCAATCTCTCGGACCTCCTCTGGCAAAAATGTCTTGACCACCACCTGCAGAGTCTGGTGCTTTTTCCAATGCAGATGCATGTTCAAAATTACACCCTGGTAGATTCCCCGTCTTCCAACAGGCACGTAATTCTTGCATTTGAGACCCATCTTTAAAAAGAAAAAGTGTTCCTCTGGGGTCAATATCTCTGGATCATGAGTTGTTTCTGATGTCTCTTTAGGCTCAATCTTCTTAAGGCCATCAACAAATCTTTCCTCTTTCTTTCGAGCCTGGAAAAAGACCAAGCAAGCAATATAAATACATTTATAAAAAGAAGATAGAGAAAGACATAGAGTAATGAGTTTTAAGATCAGTAAGTCATTTATGATTGATGCAGCCTCAATAAGTGAAGATCAATACTGAATTTTCATATATGTTACTTGCAAATGTAGACAGAAGATCCCAAAAATCATGGAAAGACTATCTAGGTTAAACTAAGCAATTTAGTTTGTAAATTAGTGCGAGCTATTAATGTAAAGATACAAAAAAACTAAAGAATCTATGTACTTTGAAAATCAGATAAGTGTTTTAAATGTTCCAGGGTACTTCCAAGTAAGCTAACTGGGTTAGTAGTTCATTTTGCTACAAAAATATAAATAATATTTTATCCTATAGCTCTGGCCTTGACTTGTTAATGAGTAAATTTGTGTTAAAAATATTTTAGAAATACTGTCTAACACAAGTATAGTCCACTTTGAGCTTACAACATTAACTCCATTGCTAGAATTGTCTTCTGCAACACTCACTAATAAGACTTGAGACAAGTCTTTGGCACAAAGCAGATGGATACCTTTGACCAAAATATCAAGCTACCCATCCAAAAAAAAATCAAGCGAGATCCATAAGTATACAGCTGGTATACTCCATGCTGCCCATTGTAATGTTTGTCTACTTCAAACAATTGATCTTAATTATTAATAAAAATTATCAAAGAATCTTTCTTACTTATAAAAAAAAATGTATCAAAGAATACTCTAAAAGAGCAAATATAACATTATGAAGTCTAAACCTCTACAATCTCCATCATTCAAAATTGAAATCTTGTATAGATTCTACACAACAGCAGTAAAGAACTAAAACATGCTACTCAAACAAATGTAAGTCGGCCAAATAACGGACTCCACTATCTATATATCAGAGACATTTCCACCAAATGCAAGATACCCTTAAGGTATCTCCCCATCCATCTGAATATCATATAATATAGAATAGCATAACTCATCCAAGCATAGCAACCTTCATAAATGTAATAGTTTAACCCAAAAAGCCAATTAGCTCCACTGAAACTCCTCCAGCCTCTAAGTTTAAAGTTATGACATGTTAGTACAACTCTAGCCACAAATATGTGCATATTAGGCTTGGAAAAAGTAAGATGACATGCCAGACCAACAGCTAGAAAGCAGTTAAGCAAGTGTTGGAGCATACATCCCAAAGTTTAAACTGTCAATGGTATGGATATTTTTTGCCTGTCTTTTTGATAAGCAAACCAAGCTACATAGTTTGTATAACATCAACACCCAAATACACTCTCATTCCAAAGAAAAGTGATCTAAAACTCAAAAATCACATTCAAAACTGCATATGTGGCTACTACTCCACAAAAATAAGACTCTATCAAACTTTTAAAAAATTGATATATGACATGTTACTAAGAAAATAAAGAAGTATCATCCTGTTAAGAGCATTTATCACCTGTTGAAAAAATTTAGGGAATTTGATAGGTTCTGTTGTCTATCATATTGGGTAACTTAAATCATTCTAATCCATGATATATTTACATAATAATAAAAAGAATAGGAAGCTCTTCTTTTGGACTATAAAAATGAGGGGACAAATAAAAAAATGGACTTACCTTACTCAATTTGTAAAGAATTTTTTCTTCTGCAGTCATTCTTTCATACTCTTTCTTCTTCTTCCACCTAAAAAACTTCAGCCACCTTACAACTGCTCTTTTACCCTTTAGCTTTTTTCTCTTCACTTTAGTATCAACAGTACCACCAACAATTGCGCTCTTCTCAGGCTGCTTCAGTGGTTCCAAAACTTTGTCAGCCGAACTTAAAAATGGGTCTGAATGAATCCATCGACGCCCCTCAATGGGAAAACTTTTAACATCGCAGAGGATCCGAGAAGCAGATTGCTCCTGACCCAGTACCTTGCATATAAAATCACCCATGCTATTGCAGTGTGAGGTAATCTTTAGGCACATTGTTTTCCAGTAAGAGCTAAGTAATATATGAATTACAAAACTCACCAAAAATGAGAAAACATAACTTCAACCTCTAATTAAATTCTCACACACACACACACACACACATATATTAGTTCAAAAATCTCGATATGAAATATTTATCTAAATTCTTTAACTCAAACATTCACTTTCAGTAACTGAAATGCTCTAGAGTCCTAAGTCTACAAAGAGACAGTAGCATACAAAGTCAAAATCTTTTTGAAACTGAAAGCCTCCCTTCTATTCATCCACTGAGTGAAGAAGAAGAAGATGATGAAAAACCCATTACAAAATTTGAGTTGTAAATGTAAAGATTGAATCTTTGGTGATTTGGGAGCTACCAAACAGAGCCAAAAAAAAACAGTTATTGAATGCAAAACTCTATGTTACAGTACAGAAAGAGAGAGATACCTGGTTTTGCGAAGTGGGTATTTGGAGAAGAAGAAGAAGGGAGTGAAGAAGAAAGCATTGGAGAATAGATTCTTGAAAGGATGAGACTTGGAGAGAGCCCCAGAAGCTAAAACCCTCACAAACATTTTTACTTCTCTTCTATTTTCCTCAGCACTGTAGTACCTTCCTAAACCCGAAAATTAAAATCGACTCCGCAATCCACATCCACAGCTTGTTTTTCTTTTTATTTTGCTTTTTCTTAAATAGCTGTGATTTTTTTTTTTTTTTTTGAGAAATAAATAGCTGTGTTAACGAAACTTGATTAAATTATTTTCACTAACTATCGAATTATTTTTAAAAAGGGGCTAAAATGTAAATTGTATTTTTAAAATTTGACCGAGAGTCTAAATTTTTTTTTAATTCAAGTTCATTTCAAGCCTCTAATTCTAGGTTCACTCAATTAAGTATTTGAAGTTTTAAATTTATCCAATTTAAACATTTCATTCATTTTCATTAAAAATTACCGCTTAAAATATTTTTTCTCACATAAAAAAAATATAAAATTAATAAAAATATTTTATAAATATTTTATGTGATTTTTTATAAAAAAAAATTTCATTAGTTAATTGCATATTTAATAACAATTTTTTAACGGAATTAAACATAAGGTCTAAATTGAATAAATTTGAAAATGTAATTGAACAAAAATAAAATTAGAAGTTTAAAATGAATTTCAATCAAACTTAGAGGAGCAATTTGCATTTAGGGAATTATAAAAAAAAGTCATAGTAAGTTGGTAACCTTTTAAATTTTAATTTTTTTCCCTAGAACAAACACACAATTTGAGTGCTACTTTAATTATATAGTTATTAAATTCAAGCTAAACTTCTTTGTTGAAACAATGAACCAGTTCGGTTAGGACCACTACATTTGTTATAATTATCGACATAACATTTTTTTTTTTTTATAGAAACAAACACATACACAAGGGAGAGGGAAAGAAATTCTAACACAAAGGCATACCACAACTTTACTCAAAAACCTTGGTAACTTTTAAGGGAGGGTGGGGCAAGTTATACTATACACAACACACTCTCTTAAGCAATGCGGGACAATTACCCATTCTTTTTTTTTTTTAGAAACAAACACACACACAGAGGGGAGAGGGAAAGGAGTTCTAACACAAAAGCACACTACAACTTCACTCAAAAGTCTAGTAACTTTTAAGTGCAATGTTATGAATACCGTTTCGGACCCCATTTCGGTTTATCTAGTGGAACGGAACATTTCGATATCGGTCTATTTCGGCGTACAGTTTTAAGGTGTTTCGGGTTTTCTAAAAAAATTAAAAATAATATACATTTATATTTTCTTATACAACATAAAATTATTGATCCAAATAAGTAAATCTCAAATAACACAAATCGTTTAGTTTTTTTTTTTTTTTTTTTTTGCTAAAAACACAAATCGTTTAGTTATTACATAACAAATACCGTTTTAGAATTGTGGGGCCGAATAGTTTATGGGCCAGGCCCGTTTACTCGTAGGGAGTCCAAAGGCCTAAGTCGAAGAGGGCTATGGCCCAAGCCCAATAACGTAAAGCATAGGATAGCCTTAAGATACCACCGAGGACCGCTCAGTCCTCGGCAAACCCAAAGTCCCACTGAAGAGAGGGGCAAAAATGGTATAGAACTAAGTTTGAAAGAAAATCTAAAATATCCGGGGAAAGCAGCCCTTACTGCCATTCAATACTCTGCACCTAACAGAGCCGCATTCTTTGACTTTTACAACCACCCCCAACGACTTTGGGTATGGGCTGATGGGACAAGTATCAGTCTTGGAAAGTTTGACCCTACACGTGAACGAAGGACAGCGAACACAGGCTAGTATAAAAGGGAAAATAAGTAACCTAGAGAAGAGGCTGGGAAAAATGGCCAAAAACCAGAGCCTCCCAGCCCACCTCCAGGAGAAGGACTCCAGGGGTGAAGAAAACTTAACCTTGTATGAACACCATGAAAAACCCACCATCTGGTGACCAAGGCCTAGCCTTTCAAATCCACGCTCTACAAATGATATTGTTTGGGCCCTTTTACGTGCGACCCTAAACTGTTACGGTTCGTCACGAAATCGTGTCCTTACAAGAATATTAAAACATAAATATGTAATTAAATAATGAAAAATAACAACTAAAAACAGTACAAGAAGTATATATATATATATATATATATATCTCACGTTGGAAGGGGTAAGACTCAATAAATATATGTTTGAAATCAAACACTTTTGTCAACTTTTTTGAGTTTTGTCGTTTCCAAAACTTTGTCACGTGGGTGGGTTCAGCAAACTAAAAGTCTACCAAGCAAACACAAATATGAAACAAAGCAAAAACTTAACAAAGCAAAAACTAAAGTAAAAAACGAAAGAAGAGCAGACTGGCAAAGTTTGAGACGGAGTAAAGAAGAAGAAGAAAGGGCGACCTTTGGGATGGATGGGTTTTTTTTTTAGGCGATCGACACTAGGTAATGACATGTTGTGCTAAGTAATGGGTTTGTTAGTTTAGGGATTTTTCTTTTTTCCTGTTTTTTCTTCTAAAAAATGGTACCGGCCAAAATTGACCGAAATTTGCCGGAATGGCCGAAATGATCCGAAATTGGCCAGAATTGGACCCAAGGTGGAACGAGTGGTATTACCGTTTCGGATTGCATCCTGGTACGAGAAATTCCAGCCATTCCGGCCAGAACGGAACGGATTTAATAACAATGTTTAAGGGAGGGTGGGGCAAGTTATACTATACACAATATACTCTCTTAAGCAATGTGGGACAATTATCCTTTTTTTTTTTTTTTTGAGAAACAAACACACACACACACAGAGGGAAGAGGGAAAGAGATTCTAACACAAAAGCACACCACAACTCCACTTAAAAGCCATGATAACTTTTAATAGAAGGTGTGGCAAGTTATTATTGACATAACTTGATAATATGTGCAATTGTAATTGGTAAACCATCAGTCACATATGAACCCACCATTTCATAATCACACACATTATAATTGTGGCAAGAGTTATGGTACAAAATTTGTGTCCAATGAACAAATCACCAAATACTTAGATTGGTGTGAGTTGCAACTATGTCAAACCTGGTGTGTGACATAGACAAAGGTTGGAGGAAAAATCCTTAAAACTTATCTTATATTTTTTTATTGGATGTGAATTTTGATAAATCTACCGTTAAATTGAATTTTCTTATTATATTTTCTATGCTTGCAAAATTTCAAGAAGATCAAAGATTAATAGCTACGTCATCAATCAGATATTTAAATTTTAACTTTTGTAGTCTTAAATTATGCAAAAAAAAAATTTATGGATCGAATAATAATTAACATCTGATTATTGGAACGAAATTTAATATACATGTTAAGAACACAAAGAAAATGCAATCCAATGATTAAATTTTCAAAATAGCAATGTTAATTTAGACTAGAACTTGACTTGATATTAGCATTGTTTAGTGGGTATGGATCACTAATCCAATCATAGGTTCAATTAAAATTAATAATATTTCAAAAAAATCTAAAGAAATTAGTTAAAATTAATAAAAATACAAAAAAAAATTACAAAAAAATCATAGGTTAATTAGATGTTAATTTAATCTTCTTTTACTTTCCTTTAGAAGTAGTGCTTGGTTGCAAAGGAAATTTTCTTTGTTGCTTTGGATAGGTGCTTTTTATCTCTAAGTTATACTCTCATCCAGTAGATCTTCAAGTCGTGATTTCATGCATTATCTTATTTCTACAAGACATAATGGTGCAACTAGAATTAGAACTCATAGGCATTTTAAAATGTGCTTAGATCTCTGAGAAGCATTGCAACCTTCACACACTTGTTAAATTTCTTAGGGGGCTGTAATTGGCTTTTAGACAATTAAAAGAACATCTTTGCTTAGCCTTGATTTTTTTAAAGCATGTTCTTCGTGTCTTTAGCATGTGCTTCTATCTAGGCAGAGCCTTGAAGCTTCAAATCTTAGATACCTTTTTTGTAGTACGTTCAACTAAGTGAAGGGTGTGCTTCAGTTTCTCTTTCCAAATAGACATCCTACCTAGTAGCAGTGTCCTCCCCCATGTACAAGTGCACGAGTATTTGAAAGAATAGATGGATAACATAACACATAAGAAAAGGCCGATAAATTGAAAACCAAGTTGAAAATGTTGATAAAGGAAAGGAAGAGGGAAGAACTTTAAAAGGATATTTCGGTCACGTTGTAAAATGTGCGATTTTTTATGCTCCACTGGCACTTTAATTGCTACTTTACCAAGTTTTTTTTTTTTTACTCCCGAAAAACAACAATACTTTATTTATAAAAAAAATCAATTTTAACAAAAGCCATAAAATATTTACAATAAAAAAATATTTTGAGCTCAACAAGTTTCTTCTTACAATATTTAATAATGATTGATTCCTTAAGTTGTTAGCACTACTGCATTGCATGAATGCACTTTCACAAGTTTGTTAATAAAAGAGAAGCAATGAATTTGCGGGCACTTAAAAGCAAAACACTAAACTTAAAAGTTGTACCCAAACAAACACTTTTGCATTTGGGAACATAAAAAAAAAAAGGGTATGGCTTGTGTCCAGTAAAAGTTATCACTGGACACATTGGATTGCTAACATGTGTCCAAATCTTAACGTATCCAGTGATAACTTTCACCGAACACAAGCCCTTTCCCCCAAAAAAAAAAAACTAGCTTTTAGCTTATTTCATATAGCCCATGTGACACAATTTATTATTGGGGGGCCCACATGCTAGACCTTTTAGGAGTAAAACATTATTTGCTAGTGTAATTTTGAGCCCACTTGCACGGAAGTTTATTGGGTACTTCCTCCCTTGTCTCATAGAGGTGGGCTCTATTTATCATGGCCCATCTCTATGTGAGAGGGAGGGAATATATTCTTAAAAGGATTGAAATTCAGTATAATAGCAAAAAGCTATTACACCATGCAATTAACTATGATGTGTGAGAGAGGTAAAAAAAATAATGGGTAATTACAATAAACATACATGTGGTTTAGTCCAAATTTACCTTGTGTACTCGTGATTTGAAAAGTGTCACTTTGCCCCACTCGAAGTTTGTACCGTTAGGTTTCCATAATCCACCTATGTTACAAATGAGGATAAAAATGTATTTTTGCTCACTTTTTATGTCTCTCTCCTCTCCAAACAAAAAAACCTAAAAAAACAAGAGAAACTAAGATCAAAAGTGAGGGTTTTGTAAAATTTAAATGTAACACTATTCACCCACCACCGTAACTCCATTTTAAAAGAGGAAAACGAATTAAATGTAATGTAATTAAAAGAAGAACAAAAGCAAAAATAGAATAACCAAACCAACAAATAATTTAATATATAAAAACTTTTATACTTTGTGTTATGCTACTGGTTATTATTGGAGCCTGTTCTTGACTAGCCGCTCGTGATCTGGGAATTTGTTCATAAAGGCAATTCCTCAATTCTTTTATTGGGTTTTTGTTCATTTGGAGTGAATGGTGACTAGTTGACAGGGATCGCGTGGCAGTGTTTGTTTGTGTCTTTTTTTCTTTTCTTTTCTTTTTTAGAAAAATGTTTGTTTGTGTCCAATTGAATGCATGCGTGGGGGTTTGGTTTGTTGGCTTGAGGGTGCTATGGGAGTGGTGGTGTCAGATTTGGTGCCATTGGGTCTTGAGAAAAGGCGTGACCTCTCTGCCACTTTGAAGAATCCAGTGGAGTTGCGGCTGTGGTTGAGATTGGTTTGTATTCTAATGAAATTGGTAACCTCTAGTGGAAATTTTCAGCTCAAATTGGTAGATCTAACCATTAGGTGAGGCCTTTTTTTCTATTGTTGGGTATTGTGTTTCATCAAAACTACAATGAAATACCACAAGTTACATCAGATTCCATTTCAGCTAGGACATCATCCAGCCAAACCAGATGTCAACATTCTTGGCTTTCTTAGTCATAAGCAACATAGTTTCAATTCCTTTTGGTATGGTTGAAACAAAAATGGCTAAAGCTTTGCAATCTTAATTTAATGATATTACCAAAGTGAGAAGTGCAAAGATCCTCCCCTTACAGTAGATTGATGATGACTAGAGCATCTCCCTCGAAAAATAAATTCTTGAATGCTTGGATGCAAGGGATTGATGATTGAAAGTTGAAACTTTTCTGCTTATGTATAATTTTGTTTTACAGGAAGAAGGCAAAGTGCTTATTTGTAATGGTTTGAAATTTCATTTTCAATGTTCATCCATTTTTGAAAATTTTTCAAACCCTATCCTTTTGATTCAAAGTTATGTTTATTTTTGTCTAAAAATGTGTTTTTTTTTTTAACGGCAAATTGAGATGTGGGTTACGGAAGGTTAGCAGTGCAAACCTTAGGTGAGCAAAGTAACACTTTTCAAACTACGGGTAGGCAACGTGAACTTAAGCCAAACCACAAGTGGGTTTACTATACTTACCCCCAAAAATAAAATGTAAAAGTGAAATGGTAAAAAGTTGAGGGTTAAAAAAAAATTTATTTAAAGGTTAAAATTAAAAGTGACTTTTGCAATCTTTTTGCTTTTTCTTTTTATTAAAAAAATATTTATAATAGTTTTTTTTTACTATACTTTCAATAAAAAGTTAAATAAGTTGTTTCTAAACGAATTATATTATATGAGAAATACTATGTCCACAGTATTTTCATAATAATTTCACAACAAATTGTAAGTGAAAAGTAGTTAATGATTGTTATTAGTGGACAAAAAATTAATTTTAGCGGTGAGCTAGATTAGAACTAATATCATCTTGCCACAAATGACTTATTGTGAAAAGGTTTTGGATATAACATTACTCATATTATATATAATATATATATATATATATATATCCAAGTATACGTTTCTTGGACAATGAAAGGAATTCATATGCATATTTTTGCACATATATTTCAATAAATCGAAAATACCATAGTTTAGTTCAAGAGAAAAAGAGAACTAAGATGAGATGCGTTGATTGCTTGAGGTTGAGGCAATGAAAGCAGAAGGCTGGGTCAGTGAGTCTAGGGTCAACGGTGGCTGCAGCTAGGATAGTGGGACAAAGACAATGGGTATGCCATTTGGCAATGAAAGGGGCCGGAGCCAAAATTGGGTATTTTTTTCAAATTGTTTCATTTTTAGATTACGATTTTTTGGTTTAAAATTTGATTGGGTATATATATATTTTTGATTGGGTATTTGGTTTATAGCAATTTAATTTTAATTTTTAGATTTTAGTTCTATAAAATTTTTTTGATTGGGCTGGGACAGTGGGATAGAGACGGTGAATTTTCTTTAATTTTCAGGTTTTAGTTCTATAAAAAAATTTGGGCTTTTTCTTTAAGTTTGAAAGGTCTAATATATCATTAAGGGGACCAAATTATGGACCAGCATTTAATTTTATTGGGTCTAAAAATATTTAGGTGGTCACAACTTTTTTTTTAGGGTGGACAAATATATAATTTTTAAATTATTATATATAATTTTTTTCCTAAATGAAAATAAAAGCCAAAATTGTATTTTCTATATATTGAATTATATGCGCAAATACTACCAATTCCTTTCATTGTCCAAGAAACGCGTACCAAATCCTTTAGGGAAAGTATACATGAAGTAAATTTGAATTGAGGAGAAGGCTGAGGAAGCCTCTGAAAACACCATGACAGATGCATATTCCCGACAACACGGTGTAAAAATTTCTCTCTTTTTTAACCAAACGTGAGGCATGGGGCACCTATTCAACAATCTAATTTTAATTTTTTTTATTAATAGTCTGTGTAGGGTAGTAAACTAATTTGAGAATATTGTAAATTGTTATTAGAGTTTGTTTTTTTGATGAACATTATTAATGTTTGTTGTGCAAAGGAATTTACAAAATAAAATTTCATGTTACTAAGGACTCTTTAAAAGTTTAAATGGTAACTAATTAATAAAAGACTAACGTTTTCTAATGGATAAAGTTTTCTTTATTCATTAGAGGGACCTTAAAGTACGCATGAATCTTTACTCAAAATCATAATTCGTGGTTAAATCTTTTCCTTTTGTTTCTTTTTAAGATATGCAAGTATATAAGATTACAAAGGAGTTATGTTAAAAATTATTAATATAAATTTTACTTTATAAATCTTAGGCTAAAATACTATTTTGGTCCCTAAACTTTATTAAAAGTTTGTTTTTTGTCCCTAAATTCTAAAAAGTTCTTTCTTCATTTCTAAACTTTGTAAAGAGTTTTTAAATAGTATAGAAACAAAACTGAGGATGAAAAAAGAACTTTCTCGATAGTTTAAGGATAAAAAATAAACTTTTAGTAAAATTTAAGGATATTAATAAAACATTTTCAATAGTTTAGGAATGAAAAACGAACTTTTCAATCGTTTAGGTTAGGAATGAAAAATAAATTTTTAAAGTTTAGGGATAAAAAACAAACTTTTATTAAAGTTTAGAGACCAAAATAGTATGTTATCCTAAATCTTATTTATGTATTCCTATGTTACTAATTGCAAAAATATAAATTAAATATTTATGATTTATTTGTTGTAGTACCCTATATATATATATATGTATAGCGTAATATGTATTTGGTTTATAACATTTCAATTGTATCAATTTGATCCTTAATCTTTCGATACCATGTCAATTTAGTCCTTATCGTTATTTTTTGGATGAAAATTGATGATGCGTCTAATTGCTAAAATAAAATAAAAAAAATTAACTTTTGTCAATATGACAATACACTAAAATTTTATTATAATTATTTGACATGTTATCAATTTTCATCTAATATATATATAATAATATAAACTAAATTAACAGGATTCTGAAAAGTTAGAGACAAAAGGTGACAATACACCAAGCCTCCTAAAAATTTCCTAACAATGACATACTTTTTTAATTGACTCGCCTGCTAGAGGAAACATAAAAGTAAGTCACTCTAAAAAGGATAAAATAATGTCATTGCTACGAAATTTCTAGGAGGCTTGGGATTGGATAGTGATTCTTTTTTATTTTTTTTATTTTATCTTTTTTAGAGTGACTTACTTTTATGTTTCTTTTAGCAGTCAAGTCAATTGTCTTTATTTTACCTACTCTCCTCCCATTCCATGGCAAAAGATGAAAAGACCGGAAAAAGCAGGAAACGATGAGGAAGCCAGCCTTTTATACGTGTGAATGATTCACATTGTGTGTGTTTGGGTTGGTGTTTGCTGCGTTGCGTTTCAGTTTCTACGTTGTTGTTGTTGTTTTTTTTTTTTTTTTTTTTTTTTTTTTTTTTTTTTCACGCGTTTTCCCCCTCACAAATGGTTACTGTTCATGTACATGAACAGTCGCCATAATATTTGACCAGTTTTATGTGAATAGTACATCCGTACATTGTTTACGGACTCACAAATTTCATTTTTTATCAATTTTTTCATTAAAAATAGGTCTCACGGTACTATTCACACATTTAAAAATTATTTTGCTACAGTGTTTTCAGTTTTCAGTTTTCAATTTTAACAAAATAAGTTTTATCCAAATACACCAATACCGAACCCCTCTCTCTCTCTCTCTCTCTCTCTCTCTCTCTCTCTCTCTCTCTCTCTCTCTCTCTCTGTATATATATATATATTAAAATCATGCGTTCTTTACTTCTTTTCCTTCTTAAGAAAAAAAAAAAGCGTGTCATTGCAAGGAAATTTCTAGGAGGCTTGGAATTGGATAATAATTTTCTATTTTTTATTTTATTTTATCCTCTTTATAAGGACTTACTTTTATGTTTCTTTTAGCAGTCAAGTCAATTGTCGTTATTTTACCTACTGTTCCACCTCCATAGCAAAAGACGAAAAGACCGGAAAAAGCAGGAAACGACGAGGAAGCCAGCCTTTCATACGTGTGAATGGTTGACATATAATGTGAATACCCAACCCCACTGTCTCACTTCTCACTTTTCACTTTTCACTTTTTTCTCTTTTTCTAAGCAAACGCGAAAATCACTGTATAAATATGTGTGATTCACAGGCGATGTTCTCTGGTCACTTGCAATTTTAATACCTTTTTTTGAGCTTTTCGTCATCTCCACAATATTTCGCAAATCTGTGAACTCACTTTTCAAGCACATCCATCTCTCTTTTTTTTCTTTTCTTTTTTAATTCTTTTTCTTGCTTCTTGAATTTAGAATATACATCAAATCTACTTTCTAGCCTTTCTTCTACCGTAATTTATTTTCCTTTAGATTCCAACTCGCCCCCCACCCACTTTTTCTTCAAAAAAAAAAAAAAAAAATTATTTCCCTTTGTGTGTTTTTAATTCTTCAAAGCTAATTATTTTCAAAAAAAAAAAAAAATCTTCAAAGCTAATTGAATATTTAATTTTCCCTCAAAATTTTTTTTTTTTGAATATTTAATTACTGCATATCCCTTTGTTGTTGTTGTTGTTGTTGTTGTTGTTTATCTCTAGTATATTTCCAATGGCTTTGATGGTCACAGAAAGCTCCTCCTCCTCTTCACCTTCTTCTTCTTCTACCTCTGGATGCAATTATGAATATGATGCCTTTCTCAGTTTCAGAGGGGCCGAGACCCGCAAAACTTTTACAGATCATCTATACACTGCTTTGAATAAAAAAAGCATATATACATTTAGAGATGATGAACAGCTCGAGCGAGGAACATCCATTAATGAAGAGCTTTCTAAAGCAATAAAAAAATCAAGATTTGCTATCGTTATTCTCTCAAATGACTATGCTTCGTCGAGTTGGTGCTTGACTGAACTAGCAGACATCGTTGAGTGCATGGAAATGAAGAAGCTGACAGTTTTACCGGTTTTCCACTATGTGGATCCTAGTGATGTGAGGAATCAGACGGGGACTTTTGCTGAAGCATTTGCTAAACATGAAGAGCGTTTCAAAGAGACTATTGCAGATGTGGAAAAATGGAGAGTTGCTTTGACAAAAGTTGCTAATGCTGCTGGATGGGATTTACGGGATCAGTAAGTTTTCTTGTGTTTTGTATCCTGAATAATGTTTTTGTTCTTTAGTGCCAACCTTTTAATATTAATATGATTTTTTAATAAAAATATTGGTTGTTTAAAATTGAAATTTCGATGATTATAATAATTATTAAAAGATAATTATTATAATCATGTTTGTAGGTATATTATTCTTCAAAAAATGTTTGTAGATATATTAAACTATATATTCTAGCATTAAATATTTATAATGATTGCATTAATAGACGAAACTATATATTATAACATTTAAAGAAAATATAATATGTCAAAATTTTATTGGAGGGTTTTTTTTTTGAGTAAATATTGGAGGGTTCAAATATAGATTATAGCATAAATTTAATTAATAATATATATTAATGATATATAAAATTGTGAGACTTTAAAATTTTATTTGACACAATATATATATATATATATATATAAAAGTATAAATAAAAAATTTATTTGTCAAGTATGTAATAGACGAATGCTTCAACTAAAAATTACAGTATTAGATACTCTTGATGATTCAATGGTGGAGTCACAAAGAGGTCAAGGGAGCCGTAGCCCCACTAGGCTTGATTTTTTTATTTTATTTTAAATGCAATTATAAATATTTAAAAATTTTAAGTATATTGAAGTTTTGGACCCAAAATTAAATTTTTTGTACTTTTTTTAATTTATTTATTTTATAATGTTCTACAACCTACAATGTTGTTCCAATTCCTAATTTTTTAACCAATTAACTATTAAAGTGACTTCGTTCTATGTTATCACGACAGTTAGAGATATCCTTATGACCTTATCCTTCGTTACACAACGTTTAGAAGACGATGACAATATAAGTTTTATTTATTTATTTATTTTAAACTTTGCTTTTGCAACCAATGGCTAAGTCTTGTCACACATCTTTCACACCGCAGTATAACTCTTCCATATCATGCTATAGGAAAAATATATAAGTTTCTTCCCTAATTGTCTTATTTATTTTCAAAAAAAACTTTTAATCTCCTCGTCACTAAATTTTTAATGGCTAAACTGCAAGCTAAACTTCCAAAATTTGAGAGTGTTTGAATTTTACACTCAAAAATTTCAAAATTTGGATTTTACCTTTTGAAGTTCTATTCCGATGGTCTCAACAGCCCTCCATCTATATTTTCTTTTAAATGTCACATAAATTTGTTACACGAGTTTAATTTATCTAATAAAATAATGTCACATAATTTTTGTAATTTATTAAAATTAAATAATTAAAAATAACATGGTATAATAAAGATGACATGACATCATTTTATTAAATAAACTAAACACGTATTACAAGGTTACGTGGCACTTAATGAAAAATATGGATAAAAATACTACTAATGCAAATAGAATAGAATTTTAGAGAATAAAATTCATATTTTGAAACTTTAAAGTGTAAAATTCAAACATTTCTAAATTTTAGGGATGTAATTTGTAATTTAACTATTATTAATTAATTTCATTTTGTTTAAGGTAAAAAAAAAAAAAAAAGCCTTAACTCTCATAGAGCCTATTGCACTAACACGACAGCACTCTTTATTTATTTACTTATTTATTTTTTTAAATAGCTTCAGTTGTTTTAAGGTAGTTCTTGCAATTCTCTCACTCTCTCTAAACAATATTATAGTGAAAATAAATGGTCAAAAATTCAGTTTACATCTAATAACTTTGTTAAATTGTCATTTCAGTATATTAAGTTCTTCCAATCATTTTTCTCCACCAAAAAAAAAAAAAAAAGTTCTTCCAATCATTGTTTTGTTCAAAACCCTTATTATGGAGAAAGTTTTACCTGCACGCATCCAATGTATGCAGCAACCCTCTAATAACACGTAGGCCTCACAAATTGGTGGGGCCCACATATTGCAAGACATCCACCCCATATAGCGGATAGATGGTATGTTTTCTCCTTACCCTAGTTTTGCTATTTAAAAGTAAATATAACAATTTATACCAATTTAACCAAATTATTTCATAAAAAAATTAACAACATTACAAAAAAAATAAAAAAATAATCCTTATCTGCTGTAATTTTTATTTTTGATTCAAGCAAAATCTGATTTCTCTCTCTTGCCTCTTTTTTTTTTCTATTCTAAACCCAAATGAACCAAAATTAAGATATTTAAAAGATTAGATATGAGATCAGATTTGGGTGCAGTCAAAACTTGTTTCTCGTTCTCTTATCTTTTCAAATAAAATTAGAACAAAAATCTGAGACTGAGTCCTTCGGAGAAAACAAACCACAAATCACAATCTCCACCTCCAAATATCTAATCTTCAAAATAAAACAATTAAATAATAATTTTTTTTAACAAAGTTTAGCTACAAAATTAGTTGTAGCTTTAAGTTACAACATTATTCAATATTTTTTTATTAGATGTAAATTTTGACAAATCTATCATTGGATTAAATTTTTTTTGTTATATCCTCTTTTCTTGCAAAATTTCTAGAAAATTGAAGATCGATTGCTATGTCATTAATAAATTGTTTAAATTGCAAGTTTTTGTAGTTTAAAATTATCTATAAAATATAACTTTATAGATTATATAGTAAATAATATCCGATTAATTTTAAATTTGACATGTATATTAACAGGGTAAGGAACATACAATTCAATGGTTAGATTTTTAAAATGGTGCGGTTTTTGTCTAGTGCGGACCCGTTACGATCATGACATGTGTCTATTTTTATTGAATAAGGTTGTAGTTTTAAGTTACAGCTAAACTTTATTAAAATTTTTTTTAAAAAAAAAAAATTTAAAATCATCTCTCTCTCTCTTTCTCTCTCATGGGGCTCTTCAGATTTTGGTTGCACTGACTGGGCCGTCGGAACAAATGGAGTTTTCCTTTTGGCGATAACAAAATTACTTTACGAGTCCAGGGACTGTAATTAATATATTCGTTTTTTCATTTTCTTTAATTTAGTTAAATTAATACAATAATATTTAAATAAATTTTTAATACTAAAATTGATGAAACAATGTCGTATTAATTAAGGATATTAACACTCTTCTCCAAATATATATATATATATATATATATATATATATATATTTAAGGATATGAACAAGGTTGTCTTAGCAACAATAGATGGAAAGACTAAAGTGATTGGGCCTACAAAATTATTCAATCCTAATAATAATTTTTTTTTTTTATTTTTTTTTTTATACAAGATAGAATTTCTACTCTAACTTAATCTAAGTGTATATGTATGAGAAACTCTCTCACACCTCACAAGTACTTATACTTGTGGAGTGACCACCACATTAAGGGTGCGTAATTGTCAAATGATAATTTTTAAACTTAAGGTTAAAATAATTTAAGATGCTATTTTTTTTGGAAACAAAAAGACGATATTAATTAGGTAAACTTAATTAGATGAAAAGCAGTAAATATTTAATCATGATTTTGACCCCAAAAAAAATGTTGTTGAACCTTCAAATCTTTTTGAGAAATTTATGATTAGAAAAATGTGTAATTTTTGCAATTAATGAAGACATTTTTTTTTTTTGTTGAGAAGAACTCATTTAGAAAAAGCAATATATTTTTTTTAAGAGGAAGAAAGAGTGTACAAATTTTAATGTTCAAATTCTCTAACCCTATTTCTCAAAAAAAAAAAAAAAAAACTCTAACCCCAACTATTGAATTGAAAAAAAAATTTTAGTTTACTTCTAATACTTTTTTAACTAGATATCTCCTATTATTTAAAATATACATTGTCAAGTAGTTGTTATTGGATGATGTGACAATTTCTTATTAAAATAAAAGATATTCTAGTTAAAAAAGTACTGGAGGGAAACTAAACTCTAAAAAAAAAAGTTACTGATTAACATGTCATTAATCACAAAAAGTAATCTCAATATTTATTTATTATGATTTTTTTTTTTTTGAGGATAAACGGCAGAATTATGTTGTTGAAATAATGTTAATCACACTCATTTTCATTTTAGTTTGTAAATTTTTTGTAACAAAATTGGTATCATCTAGAAATACTTGCAACAAATGAAAAAAAATCATAGAAATACTAACAACAAATAAAAGAATCGTGAAATTGGTCACTATTTTTTGAAATTGGTCACTATTAAAAGCTCTTGAAGGTGGATTAATTCATACTTAAAGGTGTTTGACACTTTTCAACCATTCTTCATCAAGATTGCTAATACACTACATAGATCGTATCCACCTAATGATTGCAGTTTCTCTCTTTGCCTCCAACAATAGCTTACCATTTTATACTTTTCTGGAAAACTGCATTGAAAAGCAAAGACAAAAATTGTTTAAGGCAAACACTTGGGCTAGAAGCCCAAATATGTAGCACAAGGTTATTCGGTCTATTTGTAATGCATTTTAATTATTTCAGAAAGAAAAAGAATTCTATTATCTTTATTGAATGAATCTAAATATTGTACATTATGTTGAACCTTTTATCTCTTTATGGAAACTTATTGTCTTATCTTCGATGCAGATATCAAGCAAAAGTTATTGAAAAGATTGTTGGAGAAATACTTGGTAAATTGAAATCAACATCCTCAATTGTTCCCAGTGATCTTGTTGGAATAAACTCTCGTATGGAGAAACTGGAGAATTTATTAGACATGGGATTGAAAGATACTCTACTTATGGGAATTTGGGGAATGGGTGGAATGGGTAAAACAACTTTAGTAGAAGTTGTTCATGGAAGATTTCTTAATCATTTTGAAGGCAACAGCTTTCTTGCCAATGTTAGAGAACAAGGCAGAGGCCGTGGCCTAGTTTCTTTACAAAAAAAATTGCTTTCTGATATCTTGATTGGAAGGAGCATTGATTTTTCAAATGTTCACTGGGGAAGGGAAGAGATAAGGAAAAGATTAAGTCATAAAAAGGTTCTAATCATTCTTGATGATGTGGATCATCCTAAGCAATTAGAAGCACTAGTAGGTGATAAAAATTGGTTTGGTCCTGGAAGTAGAATTATTATTACAACCAGAGATCAACAACTTTTAATCAAACTTGGAGTGGATAAAATATACCAAATTGAGGAATTAAACAATAATGAAGCGCTTAAACTCTTTAGTCGAAAAGCCTTCAAGAATGACAGTCCTTTAGAAGGTTATGAAGAGTTGTCCCAGAAGTTTATAGATTATGCTAAAGGTGTTCCTTTAGCTCTCGAAGTTTTGGGTTCCTCCTTACCTGAGGGAAATGTAGGTCTATGGAAAAGCACCCTAGATAAAATTGAAGAAAATCCTCCAAAAGGTATTCTAGAGGTGCTTCAAATAAGTTTTGATGGCCTAGAGGAAAGTGAGAAAAATGTATTTCTGGATATTGCTTGTTTCTTTAATAGAGAGTACAAAATAAATATACTACAAACTCTCCATGACCAACTAGACACGGATATAAATGTCCTTTCGAAAAAGTCTCTTATAACTATCTCAGGGGGATATCTTCAAATGCATGATTTATTGCAAAAATTGGGTAGGGTAATTGTTTGTCGTGAATCCATTGAGGAGGCTGGCCGACGCAGTAGGGTTTGGAGTATTAAGGATGTCTTTCATGTACTCAAAGAAAACACAGTAAGTTGATCAGGCAAAATCTTAAACTTTGTGATGGTATATATCTATGCTAATCAAATGAGATTTTGTTAATATCTTGTATGTATTAAACTTATTATTATTATTTGTTTTTTATGACCAGGGAACAGATTTAGTTACAGGCATATTCCTTAATGCACCTCCAAAAAATAAGGAACATTTGAATGCTAAAGTTTTCTCAAACATGAAAAACTTGAGATTACTTAAAATCAGTAATGTGCACCTTCCTCAAGGTCTCGATTATCTTCCTAGTAAGTTGCGTTATATTCATTGGGATGGATATACTTCAGAATCTCTGCCAACAATTTTTGAGCCAAAAGAACTTGTTGAACTTATTATGCCTTGCAGCCTCATGAAACGGCTATGGAAAGGAATCAAGGTAAGATTTTTACTAATGCAAAAGCTTTTTTTTTTTTTTTTTTTAAAAACAAAAATTATATCTATAAGGGTTTAATTTTCTCCATTTTATTGTTGTTTTATAATAGAGTTCAGACGATTTAAAACTCATTGACTTGAGTGACTCTAAAAACTTGATTGAGACTCCTGACTTCAGTGGAGTGCCAAATCTTGAGCAGTTGATTCTTCAACGTTGTACAACTTTGTCTAGGATTCATAAGTCTCTTTGGAATCTCAAAAGGCTTATTCGATTGGATTTGAATGGTTGCAAGTGGCTTGAAAGCCTTCCAGACCAGATAAACATGGAATCTCTTGAAGTTTTTATTCTTTCTGGGTGTTCAAGATTGAAGAATTTTCCAAAGAGTGTGGAAAATATGTCACATTTATCCAAACTTGATTTGAGCGAGACTCCTATAAAACATGTACCAGCATTTGTGAAGCATTTAACTGTCCTTATTAATTTGGATCTAAGTAAATGTTGGAATCTTTCAAGTCTTCCTGATGCCATTTGTCATTTGACATATTTGAAATCTCTCAATTTGTCTTGCTGCTTAGAACTTGACAAACTACCAGAGAGCTTGGGAAATATTAAAGGTTTGGAGGAGCTTAATGTAAGTCATACTGCTATAAGAGAACTACCTTCCTCCATCAGTCTCTTGCAAAAGCTCAAAGCACTAAAGTTATTTGGATGTGTAGGGCTATCATATTCTGAATCATTGAATAAGCTCCTACATACTTTATCAGGCTTATGCTCTTTGACCCAACTAGTGCTAAGTTGCTGCGATCTTTCGGTAATTCCCGATGTTATCGGTTGCTTGTCGTCTTTAAAAGTATTAGATCTTGGAGGAAATAATTTTGTTTGCATTCCTGAAAGTATCATTCAACTAACTAATTTGGAAGGACTTTATTTGATTGATTGTCCGGATCTTCAATCTTTGCCATTGCTTCCGTTAAATATTAGGGGGATTAATTTGGACTGGTGTATATCACTGGAAACAATACCAATAAGACCAGAATATGATTTTCTGAAGATGCTTAAGCTTGTCGACTGCTTCAAAATAACGGAGGAAGGCTATTATGACATGATTTCAATGATGCTAAGACGTTATTTGATTAAGGTCTCTCTCTCTCTCTCTCTCTCTCTCTCTCTCTCTTTTATGAAGTTCTAAGCATCGTGATTTGTATATTTCAGGATCCTTGTATACGAGGCAGACGGACATTTATTGTCGACATTCCGGAATGGGCCATAGAGCAAATTGAGGAGGCTTCAGAATATACACAACTGCCTGTGAAGTTAGCTGACAATTGGAATCAGGTGGGTTCAGTGTCTCTAACAATGTATTCAGATGAATGTAACAAAATTGCGGGAATCTTCATGCGCGCTTCTTTTAGATTCAACCAGCATCATCCACCTGACAAATACGGTGATAAAGATTGTAAACTTCGTTGGGTTATTGAGGTCAACAAAGAATATTCTGTACAGTTACAAGAATATTATTCTGTCATTGGTATGTGTAATGTTCCTGAACGGTATAACCAATGGATGGAATATGTACCCTGTCCACAACGGTATAACCAATGGATGGAATATGTACCCTGTCCACACTTCTATGGGGACTTGAAAAAAGCATTGAGTAAAGGCGATGCTAATGGAATCAGTGAAATTAATGTTTTTTTTGATACCACTAGTCCAGGATTGGAGGTTTGGAATTTCGCCGCCTATTTGGTATACGAGCATGACATTGAACAACTCAAACAAATTCAGGCCGAGTCTCAGTCTAGACAATTCATAAAAAGATACCTAAACTATGATGGGGAAGGGGCTGGACCTAGCAGAGAAGGTACCTCCAATAACGTAGGCGTGCCACTGGCCCACTACACCCAAAGAAGATTCGACTCGACTCGACTCCATAATCTAATTGAAGGACTCGACCTGTGTTTCGGAATTGGGATTGGGAATTTATGCATTGTAGGCTTGGTAGCACTGATTGTGAGGAGAGTGAAAGAGGCTAGCTACTAAACTTTTTTTAGCTCAATTTTTTTTTGTAAGTAACCATTTTCTCCTCTTTAATTTTATTTAATTTAATTTTATTTTTTCGTGTTATCTGTTTATACTAATATAGCAATGTTTATTATACACAAACTGTTTAAATACACTCTCAAAAGCAACTGAAATTATGACTTAAGGATATATAAAATAGTTTATGTGCAACAAGTTTAACCTTACTAATATTTATTACAGTTGTTTATAGGAGAACGCAATATATGCATGCCACTCTTGTGTCATAAAATCAAGACCGGAAGAAAAAGATTTGGACTATTTTGTCCTAGAGGTTTGTTCTCTCTCTCTCTCTCTCTCTCTCTCATGTGAATTGGCTTTTTTCTTTCATTAACTGGAACAAGGGCCCTATATATGGACCAACAGGTATATCTTTTTTATGGGTAGGTATATATATATATATATATATTACTGAAATGTGTAGGAGTATTAATTAAGCTCAAATGTATCAAAAATAAATTTTTATATCAAAGAAAAAACAGAAGAAAAAAGAAGAGGAAAAATCTCTCCATGGTTTGTGTTAAGCTCTCACACAATTTCTTTTTCTCCTTCTCCGTATAAGCCAGCAAAATTTTGTTCAAACAGACAGTGGTGTTTTCAGTTTTATTTGTGTAAAATGGGGTGTGGACCATTTTTTACCTACATACCACACTCTCCTTTACACAGATACATAAGTAATTGTCAGTAACATAGGTTTTATCAATAATATGGTCTATAGCCTATAGGTCCACAGTCCACAACGAAATTTTTAAAAAATAAATTAAAATTTTAACTTGTTAATTTCTTTGGTTCTTGTTTCTCAAAAAAAAAAAAAAAAACTTTGGTTGTTGCTTTATGTGTGGATATACCGGTTCTTAACAAAGTTTTATGGAAAAGAAAACATTAAATAAATTTATAATTAATTATGACTAGTAGATATTGTTATGATCAAAATTAATTTAAAAATACCAAAATCATGATTTTAAAAATTGGATCGGTCAAAAAACCAAAAAAGATTCGGCTTTTAGTTTTTTATCAATTGAACCGGCTGTTTTTACGGTTGTACCACTGATTTTTACAATTTTTATCGGATTGGTTGAAAGTCCAATTCTCAGTTTTTAGTGTTGAACCAACTAATCTAATCTGATTTTCATAAACATGAAAAAAAATATAGATTCATTAAATTTCAATCATAATTTTTTTTAGTAATTGGTTGGCTAATTCAATAGATAGTTTTTGTTTTAGTTGTATTGTGTTGTTTTATCAAATTTCAATATATTAGTCTTTATTTATGCAGATTAAGAGTATATGATATTTCAATAGTTAGCAGAAATTTATACCAAATTTACTTATTTCCTCTATTTAACTTTCCTGTAGATCAAATTTTACAAAGTTGTGTACCTACATTATCTTGGACTTGGTTTTCCTTTTTAGGATGAATGAAATATATGTTATTAAGAAAAACACTCAGAACAAAGCCACACCCAGCATAGTTGTAGCAACAAGACAACTGGACATGATGCAAACAAATTTAAAGCAGAAAAAAAATCAAGTCAAATTTAAAGTAGCTTTTCTTAGTGACATCTTGACTCTTACTAGGGCATCAAATACAATCACACCATCACCTAGTAGAGAAATAACAGATGTAGCAAGAAATACCACAGCACTACTACAAAGGACTCCCTGGCTTCACTTGGAGAAAAGATAATGGAATACTATTCCAGCTATTACAGAGGGATATATGTATGCTAGTCTTTGAAATTCCCTCTAGCTGAAATCCTTATACCGATCTCCCATTTCTTCAACTTCTCCTCACTTAAAATATTTCCATCATAAATTCTGGAATTTCTGTCACTTCATAAATGGTATACCACTCCCCTATTGCTAACTTAGATAAGGAAGCTTTATGGCTCTTAACTTTTAAACATTCCAGCCCCATTCAACAACTTTTTTTTCTAATTTGTTTCAGGAGAGTCCATGAGGCATCTCTTCATAACTTTCCTCCACATTCTTTTTGACAAACTGCATTAAAAAAATAAAAGGCCTCCACTTTCCATACAACTTCTGCAGAATTCACAGAAGTATCCCGTTGTACGCCTCACTATAAGAGTTTATCCCAAGTGGATAATTTGTTTCTCATAGCAAGCCAAGTGATGAAAGCATGTCTAGGAATGCCGGTAGAAAACCGGATTAGCTTCCACCAATTAAGCTCAGACAACCTCCATGGAACTTGATTCCAGGTTTTCTTAGACAAAGATTCCTGCACCAGAACTTCAATCTGCAACTCCAAACAATACTAAAACATATGGGACTCTTGGAACATTCTAAATATCATGAGGCATAAATGACTGCCTTAAAAGATCAAGCCTCCAGAAATGAGTATCCATATCTATCAATTCAGCAACCTTAGCTTCAGGATGAAAGTAACTTCTGGTGATTGTATCCGATGAGATTCAGCAGTAGGAAGCCATCTTCTTTGAAAATACAGTCTCTCCATTTCCAATCTCCAACACAATCCCTGTTTCAGTATTTTCCTTCCAGCTAATACACTTTGCCAAGTATATGATGGAGCATGACCCAACTTGGCTTGAAGGAAAGAACAGTGAGGATATTACATGGTCTTCCAAATTCTTGCTAAGTTTGAGTCTGGATCATTCAAAATTTTCCACCCTTGCTTAGACAACATAGCAAGATTAAAAGATTGCAGCTCCCTGAAACCCAGTCCACCATTGCATACAGAAACACATAAGTTGTCCCATAGCCAATGCATCTTCTGTTCTGAATGCTTCTGCCCCCACCAATAAGCAGCTGTCATTTGAGTGAGTTCCTTGCATAACCTCACAGGTAGTTGGAAGAAACTCATAACATAGGAAGGGATGGCTTGTATGACTGACTTTATCAGGACTTCCTTCCCAAAAACAGGCAGATTCTTCTCCTTGCAGCCATATAGTCTACTCCAAACTTGGGATTTTAAGTCTTCAAATGCAGCACGTTTAGAGCAACCAATAAAAGCTGGAACCCCAAATAACAATAAAAAATTTTTGTTTCTTGATCAACCAACAGAGTTGTAAATAAATCAGAGTCAGATTGTTGCACATTTGAACTGAAGAAAACTTGGGTTTTTGCCCTGTTAAAAACCAGACCTGATAGTTTCTCATAGCAGCCAAAAACACGAAGAATCTCATCACAAGTCAGACTTGATGCTTTCCCAAAGATGACAAAATCATCTGCAAAGAATAAATGATTCAAACAAGGACCTCCACAACTAGCAGCAGCTTGAGATAATCGTTTGGCTTGCTAAGATTGTGTTAATCAGCTTGATAGTCCTACCCAAAGAAGAAAGATATATGGGGAGATAAGGTCACCTTGGCATAATCCTCTGCTGGAACTGAAAAATCCTTTTGGAGAACCATTGATTAAAACCAAGTATGTAGGAGTAGAGATACACTCCAGAACCAAATTGATCCAGCTCTCACCAAAGCCTAACTTGTGCACCATCATTCTTGGAAAAGACCACTCAATATGTTCATAAAGCTTTACTCATAATTAAAAACAACAACAACAATAATAATAATAATATGTAACTATTATTATAAGCACTCAGCATTTGTTTCATTTAACTTATGTACAATTTTTTAAAGTGTTATTTTTTTAAGTTTTGTTGAATTTATTTTTTAAGCCCAAGAAGGCAACTACTCAGGCAGCGTATGTGCTCTATATGATTAGCCGATTTCTTCAATTACATGCACAAATTAAACAGGTTCCCTAAGGTGGCTGAACTTACCAGTGTATGTTGGCTGGAAATCTGTGGCAGGATTAACACTTGTATGCTGTCCCTGGCCACACCGTATACAGCTTACCTTGAGTTCAAGACAACTGCAGCGTCATATGGATTTGAATTCCAACCTATTGAGGCCGTGCTTGGACTTGCTGGAGGCGAAATTCATAAGCAGTCTGTCTATTTGGATGCAGAAAGAGGGTGGAGGTTGCGATACCAGATATTACCAATGTGAGTTGGGTTTTTTAACAGCTGCCGCAGCAGCATTATGGGATTTCACGCACCACATCCACAGCTTAGAGAAAAAGAGGAACAGGATGGCCTCAAGTATCCGGAGAGAGCAGATGGGTGGCAGGAGACTGAGTTGGGTGAGTTCTTCAAAGGATCAGGAGAAGATCATGAGGAACTTGAAATGAGCATTTTGGAGGTCAAAGGTTGGTGACTAGAAGGGTGGCCTCATTTGTCAAGGGATTGAGATAAAGCTAAACCTTAATAGAATTTTGTTGTTTTGATTTAATTTAGTAAGGTGATTGAGGAAAAGGCAAAAGGCAAAGAATGTGGTATGGCATATCGGACGGCCTTGTGATGAAAAAAAAATTAGGAGCGAGATATATAGCACTAGTACAGCACATTGTTCTTGTACCAGGTGCAAAGATGACAAAAGCGTGGCTAACACCTGTAGCTCAGAAATCATCCTGCGTGGGTGGATTTTAAAATTTTATGTCTCTCTGCTTATTGTTGTAATTGGAACATGGATTTCGGCCAATAAATTGAATGGAAGTCTATGCTTTATTCATCTATTTTAATTAATTTTTCTGCTATAATTTTTCTTTTATATATAGATATTCATTAGTAAAGTAAAATGATTAATTTTTTGTTTGCACTGTGACTAGATTATTTTCATCGAGACAAAAATATAATTCAAATAAAATGTTATATATGCATGTGCGTGTGTGTGTGTGTGTGTGAGAGAGAGAGAGAGAGAGAGAGAGAGAGTGCAATATCAGGGATACACCTGGATGAACGGGGTTGGACGTGTATAAGCTCTACTCATATCATCTCTCACCCTCAAGCACTGGCACCACATTGTTTCTTCTTTATCCAAAAAGTCTTCAATCTGCTTCTTTAGAGTGTTAGCTTGCACACCAATCACAGGATTGGGAGAATGATCAATAACCTGAAGTTCTTGTTCTCCTGTAGGAATTTCATTTTAAATATGACCAAAGCAAGTCTCTGCCAACGTCTTCTACAGGCCTACAAACGTTCACAAACTCTATACAAGGGGCTGCTCATCACATTCACAGAAGTCCACACCTCCTCAATTAGTGCTTCACAACTTGGATCAGAAAATTAAGCCATTTCAAAACTAAAAGGCTTCCTTGTATATTGTTGAAGGACCAGAGTCAAGAGGAATAAAAATAACAGTGGTCCGAACCAGTTGAAGGAACATGCTCAACAACAGTAGAAGGAAACATCTCAATCCAAGAGGCAGAAGCCAATGCTCTATCCAGGCAAGCACAAGTACATGTAGAATCAAAATCATTGTTACACCAAGTGAGAGGGGAGCCTCTATAGTCCAACTCAGACTTAGCACAGTCCTCCATTACTCTCCTAAATAATTTAAATTGCCATGATGGTCTAACAGCACCTCCAAAGCTTCATGAGGCCCCAAGAGTTCTTTAAAATCACCTGCACATAACAATGACAAAGACTGAATTCCATGCAATGCCTTAATAGTGATTAACTCTCCTTATGTTTTGAGGAATCTGGTTGGCCATAAAAACCAGCAAAGAAAGCACCTCAACATCATTTATAACGGTATCAACATGAGACTGAGAATAAGATGAAATTGTACGATCCACATCCGCAGACCAATACAAAGCAAGGCCACCATAAAAACCAACTTATTCACATCAAAATCAATAGCAAGAAGTTTGTTTCGGATAAAAAAGAACCTTGGGATCTTTTTCCTTTTTCAAGTTTTGGATGCTTCATCTCAGGCTGAGAAGAATTGTCCAACTCATTTGCATAAAAATAGGTTGCAAAGTAATATGTGAGCCCAAAAAACAACCAGAACATTCTCAGTACCCCTGACATCATCCATAGCCACCCTGTCATCAGTGTTTTCAACTGCTCTACTCAGAGAACCACCATCAGTAGCAGTTACAGGAACAGGAATTTCAGAAACTGCTTGGTTCATTGATGAAGAAGCACCATCCAGACCAGTGTGAATTGCATTTTCAAAATCACCCCATAATCATGGTCCATATTAAGGAGAAGCCTCAGAATGAAGAGCCGAGAGACTTGAACAAAAAGAACAGTCCTTTGCCCCATGAAAGTAACTACAGGTGATAGTATTCGATGAGATTCAACAGCAGGAAGCCATCTTATCTTTGAAAATACAGTCTCCCCATTTCCAATACACCAAAACAATCCCTATTTCAATATTTTCATTCCAGCTAATACCCTTCACCAAGTATATGATGGAGCATGACCCAACTTGGCCTGAAGGAAAGAACACTGAGGTTTGTATTTGGCCTTCCAGATTCTTGCTAAGATTGAGTCTGGATCATTCAAAAATTTCCACCCTTGCTTAGCCAACATAGCAAGATTAAAAGATTGCAGCTCCCTGAAACCCAATCCACCATTGCGTATAGAAACACATAAGTTGTCCCATTTAGCCCAATGCATCTTCAGCTCTGAATGCTTCTGCCACCGCCACTAAGCAGCTGTCATTTGAGTGAGTTCCTTAAATAATCTCAAAGGGAGTTCGAAGAAACACATAAGAAGTGATGGGCTTGTATGGCAGACTTTATCAAAACTTCCTTCCCAGCAATACTTGGGATTTTAAACCTTCAAATGAAGCATGTCTAGAGTGACAAATAAAAGCTGGAACCCCAAATAACAACCAAAACTTTTTGTTTCTTGACTAACCAACAGAGTTGTAAATGAATCACAGTCAGATTTCTGCATATTTGAACTGAAGAAAACTTGGGTTTTTGCTCTTTTAGCAACCTGACAGTTTCTCATAACAGTCAAAAACACGAAGAATCTCATCACAAGTCAGTCGTGATGCTTTCCCAAATATGACACAATCGTCTGCAAAGAATAATTGATTCAAACAAGGATCTCTGCAACTAGCAGCAGCTCCAGATAATCGTTTGGATTGCTCAGATTGTGTTACTTGGCTTGATAGTCCTGCACAAAGAAGAAAGATATATGGGGAGATAGGGTCACCTTGGCTTAATTCTCTGCTGGTACTGAAAAAACCTTTTGGAGAACCATCGATTAAAACCAAGTATGTAGCAGTAGAGATACACACAGAACCAAATTGATCCAGCTCTCACCAAAGCCTACTTTTTGCATCATCATCCTTAGAAAAAACCACACAACATGATCATAAAGCTATACTCATAATTAGAAATAATAATAATAATAATATGTAACTATTATTATAAGCACTCAGAATTTGTTGACAGAGTTTTGTGTCAATTTATTGAGTTCATTTAACTTATGTACGATTTTTTTAGTATTACAATTTTTTTTTTAAAGTTTTGTCAAATTTAATTTTTAAGCCAAAGAAGGCAACCACTCAGGCAGCATACTTGCTATATATGATTACCTTATTTCTTCAATTACATGCACAAATTAAACAGGCTCCCTACAGTGGAGCTTATCAGTGTGCGTTGGCTGGAAATCCGTGGCAGGATTAAAACTTGAATGCTGTCCCTGGCCACACTGTCTACAGCTTACCTTGTGTTCAAGACAACTACAGGGTGATATGTATTTGAATTCCAACCTATTAAGGCTGTGGTTGGACTTGTTGGAGGTGAAATTCATAAGTAGAATGTCTATTTGGATGCAGAAAGAGAGCGGAGGTAGCGATACCAGATTGTACCAATGTGAGTTGGGTTTTTAACAGTGGCCGCAGCGGTGTTTCAAGCACCATAGCCACAGCCTAGAGAAAACAAGGAGCTGGATGGCCTCAAGTATCCCAGGGAGAGAGTAGATGGGTGGCTGGAGACTGAGTTGGGTTAGTTCTTCAGTGGATCAGGAGAAGATCATGGGGATCTTGAAATGAGCATTTTGGAGGTCAAAGGTGGTGACTGGAAGGGTGGCCTCAGTCTTCAAGGGATTGAAATAAAGCTAAACCTTAATGGAATTTTGTTGTTTTAATTCAATTTAGTAAGGTGATTGAGGATAAGGCAAAGAATGTGGAATGGTATATCGGACAGCCTTGTGATGAAAAGAATATTAGAAGCAAGATATATAGCACTAGTACAGCACATTGTGATTGTACCAAGTGCAAAGATGACAAAAGCATGTCTAACACCTGTATCTCAGAAATCATCCTGCGTGGGTGGATTTTGAACTTTTGTCTCTCTGGTTATTGTTGTAATTGGAGCATGGATTTCTGCCAATAAATTGAATGGAAGTCTATGCTTTATTAATCTATTTTAATTACTTTTTTCTGTTATAATTTTTCTTTTATATATAGATATTCATTAGTAAAGTAAAATGATTAATTTTTTGTTTGCACTATGACTAGATTATTTTCATCGAGAGAAAAATACAATTCATATAAAATGTTATACATGTGTGTGTGTGTGTGTGGGCGTGCGTGTGCGTGCATGTGTGTGAGAGAGAGAGAGACTGCAATATCAGGGATACACCTGGTTGAAGGGGGTTGGACGTGTATAAGCTCTACTCATATTGTCTCTCATCCTTGAGCACTGGCACCACATTGTTTCTTCTTTATCCAAAAAGTTTTCAATTTGCTTCTTTAAAGTGTTAGCTTGCACACCAATCACAGGATTGGGAGGGTGATCTCTAACATAAAAGTTCTTGTTGTCCTGTAATAATTTGATTTTAAATATTACCAAAGCGAAGTCTCTGCCAATGTCTTCTACAGGCCTACAAACGTTCACAAACTCTATACAAGGGGCTACCCATCACACTCACAGAATTCCACACCTCCTCAATTAGTGCTTCACAACTTGGATCAGATAACCAAGACATTTCAAAACCCAGAGTCAAGAGGAATAAAAATAACAGAGTGGTCTTAACCAGTTGAAGGAACATGCTCAACAACAGTAGAAGGAAACAACTCAATCCAAGAGGCAGAAGCCAATGCTTTATCAAGGCGAGCACAAGTCCATGTAGAATCAAAATCATTGTTACACCAAGTGAGAGGGGAGCCTCTAAAGTCCAACTCAGACTTAGCACAATCCTGCATTACTCTCCTATATGATCTAAATTGCCATGATGGTCTAACAGCACCTCCAAAGTTTCATGAGGCCCCAAGAGTTCTTTCCAATCACCTGCACATAACAATGGCAAAGACTGAATTCCATGCAATGCCTTAACAGCGACTTATTCTCCTTATGTTTTAAGGAATCTGGTTGGCCATAAAAACCAGTAAAGCGCAAAGCACCTCCAACATCATTTATAACAGTATCAACATGAGACTGAGAATAAGACGAAACTCTAAGATCCACATCTGTAGACCAATACAAAGCAAGACCACCAGAAAGACCAACTTATTCAGAGAAAAAGCAATAGCAAGAAGTTTGTTTTGGATAAAAACAGAACCTTGGGATCTTTTTCCTTTTTCAAGTTTTGGATGCTTCATCTCAGGCTGAGAAGAATTTTCCAACTCATTTGCATAAAAATACGTTGCAGAGTAATATGTGAGCCCAAAAACCAACCAGAGTATTCTCAGTACCCTAACATCATCCGTAGCCACCTGTCATCAGTGTTTTCAACTGCTCCAATCAGAGAACCACCATCAGTAGCGGTTGCTGGAACAGGAATTTCAGAAACTACTTGGTTCATTAATGAAGAAGCACCATCCAGACCAGTGTGAGTCGCATTTTCGGAATCACCCCATAATCATGGTCCATATTAAGGAGAAGCCTCAGAATGAAGAGCTGAGAGACTCCAACAAAGAGAACAATCCGCACCATGAAAGTAACTACAGGTGATAGTATCCGATGAGATTTAGCAGCAGGAAGCCATCTATCTTTGAAAATACAGTATCCCCATTTCCAATCCACCAACACAATCCCTATTTCAGTATTTTCCTTCCAGCTAATATGCTTCACCAAGTATACGATGGAGCATGACCCAACTTGGCTTGAAGGAAAGAATAGTGAATATAGTATTTGGCCTTCCAAATTCTTGCTAAGATTGAGTCTGGATCATTCAAAAATTTCTACCCTTGCTTAGCCAACATAGCAAGATTAAAATATTGCAGCTACCTGAAACCAAATCCACCATTGCGTTTAGAAACACATAAGTTGTCCCATTTAGCCCAATGCATCTTCAGCTCTGAATGCTTCTGCCCCCACCAATAAGCAGCCGTCATTTAAGTGAGTTCCTTACATAACCTCATAGGGAGTTAGGAGAAACACATAAGAAGGGATGGGCTTGTATGACAGACTTTATCAAAACTTCCTTCTCAGCAATACTTGACATTTTAAACCTTCAAATGCAGCACGTCTAGAGTGACCAATAAAAGCTGGAACCCCAAATAATGATCAAAACTGTTTGTTTCTTGACCAACCAACAGAGTTGTAAATGAATCACGGTCAGATTTCTGCACATTTGAACTGAAGAAAACTTGGGTTTTTGCTCTGTTAACAACCTGACAGTTTCTCATAACAGTAAAAAATGCGAAGAATCTCATCACAAGTCAGACTTGATGCTTTCCCAAAGATGCAACAATCATTTGCAAAGAATAAATGATTCAAGCAAGGACCTCCACAACTAGCAGCAGCTCAGATAATCGTTTGGCTTGCTAAGAATCTCTTCACTTTATCTCTACAAACTTGGGCCGAACTGCTATTGCTCCTGCCCGCAATTCATAGAAACGGTATCTGCATTCCTTAAGGTAGTTCGTCACAGCTGCTGGAATGACAGGAGCTCCTCGGCTGTGTTTACCTCTACCTGTGATGACCTCTAATGGTTTTGGCCTCTGCCCTGATAGTTCAATTTGTTGCAGACGGCATTGCAAAGCTCGAATGGCTTCATTTGCATGAAGACCATGCAAATCCAATCTCCATAAATCATCCATTCTATTCACGGATTTGAATATTTCTGTGGCTGCCCTAGCGTTGAGACAATTAGCAGCGAATTGTGCTTCTTGAGCCATCAATGAGTAATGATGACCGGAAACACAATCACCTCTTCGATATGCATCATTGGCTGCTCTTGAGTACTGGGATACTGTCCTGTTAATGATAATCTCAGATGAGAAGAGAAGTTTTTGTGGTATGTAATAACATAAAACTTAAATGAAAAAAAAAAAAAAAATCATTATCATGCAAATACATGTTGCCATACTTACCTTATCATTTTCTGCGCATCTTTTCTGTGGAACTTGTAGACATCATCCAATTCACACTCAGAAAGCTTTCTAGTATCCATCATCTCAGCAATGATCCTGGTTCTCCAGAGGGATAAACTTTTGTCTGTCATTTTGTCACATGGAAAGTAATTAGTGTCACATGGCAAGTAATTAGAATTAGAATTTATTTTCACAAGTAATTAGAAGTAGAATTCATTTCCACATTGGTTGTTTGTTTATTCTCTTCAAAGCTGTCATTGGCAGGCCTTATCGATATTATTATTTGCAGCTGCAATGATGTTAGGAACCTAACATGTTGTTGTGCTAAGGTTGTGTCTACTATGAGACATTAGCTTAGCTCACTATCATGCTTAGTGCTGGTGCTGTGCTATTGATGCTGCTGATTGGGCTGAGAGGCCACTGTGTAAGTGCCCTGATTCTGCTTTGCTGCTGTATGCTGTGTTAGTGACTGCAGTAGTGAGTTCATGTGTGTGCAGTGTGCTGTGTATGCTGCTGCTCAATGGAGAATGTTAGTTGTTAGTGTCCTATTGCAAGTGCATAGTGTTCAAGTGATTCAAGTGTCATGAAACTTCAACTGTTAAGTTGCTGTGATGCCAAGCTACGGTTGCTATATGGTGTTGGAGCCCAATAAAGCAGTACTAAAGTCATAATTATAGCCTGGAGCAGTGTAGTATAAGTGGAGCAATGCCGCAGTGCAGAAGAGTTAGTGCAGCAGTGTGCAGATTGGCTGGTTAAGGTTGTTTATAGGTATCAGATATATGCGTGTGCTAGATAATAGCAAATGGGGGATATTGCCAATAACTAATTTGCTAATATCACATATAATAATTCACATGAGCATGTGACTAACTAGTGAGTTGTTAGTGTGCTGTCAAAAAGCTAGGAGCTTGTTACTAATCAATTGAAAGTTGTTGTTTTCTTTTTATTTATTTTTGTGGTTAATTCAGAAAACTTTGATTGACACAAAGTCACAACTTGCAGACATATCAGCAAACTCCAACAAACAGAACAACAGTAACACGAAATTGCAAATTCAGGTCAAATAGGCAAATTAACATTCAGAAAGATAGACTAACTAGTACATACAAGTAACTTATTGGCTTAGAAATTACAAGGTTTCGAAGTTAACCAAATTCCAATATTCTGGAGGGACTGTTCCAGAAAATTAATTTGCTTCAAGATTCTTACTTAAAAAAAAAATTCCATTCAAATTGCTAGCAAGTTCATTTTAAAGTACACAAACTTACACATTTGCACAGACTCTTTTGTTCCATGAAAATAAATTCAACAGTGTTGTGGGAATAATTATTTCCAGCTTTTGAGTTCCGACTTCCAAAGAGGAACCAATTACAGTTTAAGTGACAGAACAAAACAGGGAAAGTAGAGAAGTCATAAGAAACACTGATCCAATTGCCCATACTTTCTGCTGCATTATATAACAGGTCAACTAATAGTCTAAAACCAGGCCTCAATTCCATGTACTAAAATTTCCATTACAATCCTTAAGTAACAGAGGAATCAAGCAATAACAGGTCTCTTACTTTTCTTGTTTATCTTCCTAACTCCCTGGTCTCTCTCTAACACCATATCAATTAGTGCAAGATCCAAAGACAAGATAATCAAGCTATTGTCAGCCTAATGGTTGAGCCTTTTGAGCTATTAACAGCCAAAACATGACTGTTTTTGTAGCATTCTTTCTTATTGCTACATTGTTCCAGTACTAGAATCACCAACTAGTGTTGGTTTTTTGTAATTCTCATTCTCTGTTAAAGTTGCATGCAAACCAAACCAGAAAGTACGATTACTGATGAGAAAGACTTATTATTTGTCATCAAGTTTTATTTTGAGTTTTGACCAGGGACCAGAGGGGGGTAAGACTGTAAGAGTGTGTGCTCCTAGTCCTATAATAAGATATTTCCTACTTTTCTTGTCTTTCTCTGACTTTCTGATCTCTCTCTCTCTCTCTCTCTAAAACCATATCAGTTAGTGTGGGATCCTGCTAACACAAGATATCCTTAATCAAGCTATTGTCAGCCAATGGTGGAGCTCTTTTTTTGAGCTAATCAACAGCCAAAACATAACTGTTTTTGTTGCATTCTTCCTTATTGCTACATTGTTCCAGTACTAGAATCAACCAACTAGTGTTGGGTTTTGTAATTCTCATTCTCTATCAAAGTTGCATGCAAAAAAGAAACTAGAGTAGTACTATTACTAATGAGAAAGGCTTATTAGTGGATAGGAAGGGAAATGGAGTCCTTGATGACATGACATTGGCTTCAAGTTTTTTCTTTTGTCAATACTTACAGATAACCACCATGATCCAACTCCAACTCTTCTTCTTCTTATATTTATATGGAAATAAATATATATTGAACCAAATTTAAAAGAATATTTACTAACTTCTTAATAGAATACTTGGGTTCTAATTTCCAAGTCTAATAAAATATATTAGTTTATGAATATAATCTCGAAATGATATACCAATATTGAATTATATTGAAACATTTCATTACTCTTATTAAACTAAAATGGGTATTGACTAATTTGGTTTTATCTCTTTCTATGACATCTTTTATATTAAAAGCAAGCAATAACCACTGACTTGTGGAAATTACTCAAATAAAAAGTATGAGGTATTTGGCATGCAACATAATAAAAATACACAAAATCCACCATACGGTTTAACATGGAACCCATCTAAAGTATTGAATGTACCCCTTTCGTGTGTGTGTATATATATATATATACTTTTTTTTTATAAAATAATTTGACATCCATTAAATTTATTAGTGAATTGTTCATATGAGAACATGTGGGCTGCTTTGTGCAACACTCATTTACACAAAACAATAGTGCAAAAGTTAAGTGTTGCAAAATGTTAGCTCAAATTGGTTCAAATAAAAAGAAAATCAAGTACATACCAATAATCCATGTTTAAATTACTACACAATATTAAAAAAATATATCTATAAAAAGACAAGCACTAAAAATTACAACCCAAAAATGAATTCAGAAATGTTTTCACGAAAAACAATCATCTAGAGAAAGATCTCATCTTTTTTGCTCATCACTACCTTTTTCTTGTAACATATCGGTAGATATATTGATAATAAAATATTTACAAAAGAGAGTATATACTAGGGAGAACATAGTGCCTTAGAGAAAATTACAATAAAAAATCTAGTCAAACTACATTACAATCTTAATAACATCAACAAACTTTCCAAGCCAGACGTCCTGAGAGGAAGAGACGGGGGCCACAATGGCAAAGAGCAAAGCTCTAAGTAGAGTAGTGAGAGAGGAGATTCAAACCACAAACGTGGGGCACCACAAAAGATGCCAATATGACTAAGCTATCGCTTGAACCCTTATCGTGTAGTTTGATAAAAATTTTCTTGTATGCCTCTTGATCCTCTAGTCCTCTGCTTCTTCGTCAAATATCTGCAAGATGGTGTGTTAGCTCCCTTGTATGGCTGCAAATAGCATTTTATCATAGGGTATCTAGAATCAACTAGATAGTATTTCCCTATAAAATAAATAAATTTATCATATGGTACTTTCACATTCACACACACAAGATATCATTGTAACCAACAATTGACCAACCAATCCAAACAGGCCCTAAAGTCACATGCAACCATCACATTTTGGGTTGTATTGCCCTTTCTTCCATCGCATCAAACACATGTACCATCTAATGGAAGCATAAATAGCTATGGAGTGCGATACAACAACAACAACAAAAACCCAAAACACCGATACAACAACAAAAACCCAAAAGCGACTATCGGTGCTGGGTCGGTTTTTAGGGTTTCTTTTTAACATATTTTCTTAGCAAACAAACATTAAACATAAAGAGAAAACCATCCCAAATGCAGAGAAAAGAGAGGGTTCTTAACACTTACCAGTAGAGGGCAGGGCGGACGACGGGGCGGACGACGGAGACGGTGGCGGAGGGAAAAGGAGACGTTGGAGATTCGAGAATTTGAAATTTTGAAAAGCAAAATGAAGTCTGTCTGTTTAGCGTAATAATAGGACTGTACTAAATTTAACCTATGCTATACTAATATATACTTACATAGTCGGTTTCGGGTATTAATTTTTTTTTTTTTGATAGGTTTAATATATACTAGCCTCACGCGCGTGCTCAGAGGCTCTTCTATTTTTTGAGTAAGAGTTAAATTAGGGCTCAAATTATATATTGGGATTACTACATTTTCCAATAAAAAAAAAAACCTAGGGGTGTGATGAATGTCGTGTGGGGAGAAATAATTTTCCAATCACAATAATTTTTCATCACAAAAAAATCTAGGGGTGTGATTGGAAAATTATTTCTCCACACGATACTCATCACACTCCTAGGTTTTTTTTTTATATTGGAAAATGTAGTAATCCCAATATATAATTTGAGCCCTAATTTAACTCTTACTCAAAAAATAGAAGAGCCTCTCACGCGCGTGCTCAGAGGCTAGTCTTCCATAAATATCATCCAATTTTTTTGTGTTGCTTCTAAAGTGATTGTTAATAGATCAATTTTTGAAACATTACTATAATTATAATTAGAATTTGTAGAAGATTGTTCATTAAAAAAAGAAACAAAAAATTACATCCACCCATATATATATGATAGGGTATGAAAAAAAAATGTTTATGATTGGGCGAATCTTTTATTGAGCCTTCCAATTGTTTCACAGCAATATTTGCAACAAACCTGTTGTGTAATTGTAAGAGGCAAATGAAGCCACATTAGAATAACACCATTGTCACATTAATTTAAATGGTCAAATACACTTATTCCGCATAAACATATAATGTAATATACAATGTGTGGTAAACAAAGAAGTTAGGGTGTGATGAAAAATTATTGTGATTGGAAAATTATTTGTCCCCACATGACACTCATCACACCCCTAGGTTTTTTTTTTTATTTGAAAATGTAGTAATCTCAATATATAATTTGAGCCCTTAATCCTACAGATGTAAATTATTAAACTTTACCAAAAAAATAGAAGAGTCTCTAAGCACGCGCGTGAGCACATGCTCAAAGGCAAGTATTTCGTAATTATAAAAAAAAATTGGCAATTTTGTTAATGCAGTGATTAATATTTTGATAATAGGAAGATAATGCTATAATTTTTCCCATAGCTTATAAATAGAAAAAAAAAAAAAATCAAGATAAATATAGCACTATTGATCTACTATTGTTCGTCTTTCACTCTATTTGTTGATATATTTGATTAAAATTCATCTGCTCATAATAAGATAATGAAGGTATAGCATCCATATACGATAGATTAAAAAAAAAAAAAAAAAACCCTTCTGCATTCCAGATCAACAATGAATCTCTTGGCTTATGGATAAATGTATTTGATGATAGATGGTGCTAGACCATATGATCTAAAGATCTAACTATTTCCTAATGGTGCATGATCTCCATAATTTTTGAAGTCCAACCTGTTGATTGAAGATCGTGAAGTGCAGATTCAAAGTCCCATCGAAGATTGAAGTGTAGGGGTGAGGTGATAAAGCTCATCATCATAGGCATCTGATGAACTTGCTGAGTAACCACCTTCAGCAAAAACCAAAAATAGTTGGCAACCTAACAGCCAAATAAAATATTTCAACCCAAAAAAAGAAAAAGAAAAAACCATCAATTAAAATACTACTTTTAGCGTTTTTTATTTATGTATTATACAAATCATGTGTTCTGGACCTTTTGGTTTGTCCGGGTGCAGAGACCAAGAGAGAAAAATTAATGCATTCTCTAGAATATCTTCCGCTACATGAGTGAATGAAGTACTTCTCAAACAAAAATTGTCTTAGTAGAGAAGGATCTCAACCTCACCATCCAACTTTCTCCAACAAAATCATCTGTTCCTTTGCAATCTTACTGGACTTCCTCAACTCGCGGTGTTTGTTTAAGGAACCTTTGTTTCACCCATCATAAACAACACTTTATGCACACTTCTATGTCTCTGCAAGTCAAAAAGAGATGATAATTAATAAAAGATCTTATTTATTATTTTATAAGAAAAATAAAAGAAAGCCCAAGAGCAAAATATTACTTTAAACGTGACAAAGGCACATAACCTATAATGCATGAAAGTGGAAAAAGTTAATAAAAGGCATTGAAAAAAAAAAATTAATTGCAGATGAGGATTGTGGATGAGTATTTCTTGCTTGGGTTGAGGAGGGAAAATAATCAAAATATTATTGTCAATGGATAAGGAAGAGAAATTGAATAGATGAGGTAGTAACTGTTTGCAAGTTTTGTAGTTTCCTGAAAGTGATGGTAGTGGGCAGTTTCTAAAGTTGCAAGACGTGAAGAGTGGAGTTATTCAAATTAGTGTCTGGGTATGAAATATTTTATATACCCTTCTCTCAAATTTTAGAAGTGAAATAAGGTAAAATATATTGAAGGGTTATGTGTGTCATTTCATGAAAATTACTTTAACCCCATCTAGAGGATTAAGGGCCCAAATTAATAATTTGTCAATTTACTATTTTAACCCCATTTTTAAGTTGTTGATTAATTAATTTAGGGGTATTTTTGACAGAAAAAAAAGTAATAACTAACTTTCTGAATCCTCTTAATATATACAGATAACAAAATAAATGTATTTATTTTATTAATAATCTTTCAAATTACGTAGAATAAATACAACAATGTTAAAAGCAATTAAACATCTTCTCAAAAAAAAAAAAAGCAATTAAACATGAGGAAAATATCATATTCTAAATCAATTATTATTATTTCAAATAAAAATAATTTGTTGTATAAATTTATAAAAATATTCATATAAATTCCTTTAATATAAAAAACTAATGCACATTTATAGACATGACAGACGGGCAGGTTAGGTTAAGTCAATTGAGTTGTGGGTCAATCAAGGTAAAAAAATGTGTTATTTTAAGCGGGTTCGAAACAGGTCAAGTCAATCGGGTTGTAGGCTACGGGTTGGGTCAGGTTAACTCGTATTTTCCACATATATATATATATATATATATATATATAATATAATATAAAGTAAATAACATATATTTGCCATTTGAAAAGTCAATCAGCAAATTATTTGATCCCCCTCATATAAAAAATGAGTTCAACTAAATAAATTAATACTTATTCAATAATTTTAAAATTATACAAATCCTAATATTACTTACCAAAACAAAATAGCACAGAGAATAAGTAAAACAAATGCACAAGTTTCATTTCTACACAATATCAACATCTCAAAACATAAAACAAAATTACAAATGCCTTATTGGATAACTAATATTTGACTCCCAAAAAAAAAAATATATAAGAATTTTACATTCTTAAAAACTAATTTTATAATCTATTATTAATTGTGGTTAACACTTTATTTCAATTCGAGAATATATATTGAAGTTTGATTATTTACTTATTTATACATAATTTCTTTTATGAATATCATGTCATTGTTAAGCAACGCACATTTCAAGAAATATTATAATTTATTTTGAAAAACCATTTATTTTTTACATGAATTATTAAAAAATAGGCCTAAATATTCATAATTTATGCTAAATTCATTGATACTTTGGCTTCACTCTTTTCACACTTATGAATGTTTCTCATACATGTCTATAATTTTAAATATATTTTTTAACTCTACTATAACTAGGTTATTTTGGCACGTACTTTGTGATTTGATATTTAAAAATATTTACTCATTACAGAATGTCTCAACCATTCGTCTTTCAATTTATTTGCATGCAGTTATATAAATGTCTCAATTATTTCCTTAAAACTCACAACAAACAATCAAACAATATTATCTTATTTTTTATTTTTATTTTTATTTTTTTTATTTTTTTGTAATGGTTTGGGTCATGGGTTAGGTTGGATTGGGTTGACCCGTAAAAAATGTGTTAAAACAGGTCGGGTTGGGTCAACTAGTTTTTGCTTCGAGTAAAAAAATTCAAGTTTGGCTCAGGTATTTTCAAGTTAGGCTAGGTCAGCAAATTCTGACCCGTTTTGCCATGTTTTCACAACTTTCGATAATTAATATATGCATTTACTTAATTGGCTAATTTAAGGAATTAATACTTTGATATAAATGTAAACTTTGTTGAGGTGGAAGCCTAAATAAATAAAATATTAAGAAATGCCTCAAATGCAGGGGTGTAGGCAAGATATTTTATTTGGGGGGCCGAATTATATAACCATATGTTGCTCATAACTCATACATATATTATATACAATTTATCGTTGAAATCAAATAATATTTCTAAGCTCAAATCAATGTATAAAAATGAGTAATTTGCTACAAACATGAACCAAAAAGAAAGAAAAAAAAAGCATCTCCTATAAAAGTTATGTTCAACTTTGATCTTTCATAGAATAAAATTTATTCATTATCAATTCTATAGGATTTCCTATTCAAATCTTCAAATAAATAAATCCCTATTGCAACCTAAATTTTCTTCTAGAAAAAGATAAAATAAAAAATTCAATGTTAGCACAACTTATCAAGCACCTAAATCCAAAAGTAAAAGATAATATCAGCTAGAGGAGAAAAAAAGAAAAAAGAAAAGAAGTGATAATAACAAAAAAAAATAAAAATCAAATTTATGGGCAGATATCACCTCATAGATTCAAGCAGTGCATTGTGCACAATGCACTTCAAAATTGAATATAGAATTCATATAAATAAAACGGATGAACACATGGCAACTAGGCATTTATTAGGTTTTGTTAAAAGCATTTGTTTTATTTGGGTGGGGTGTACATAAAAACTAATAGTGGAGTGTTGTATCATTGCCAGATTTCAAAGGGTGGATTGGTTTCCATGAAATTTGTTTTTTTTGGGGGGGGGGGGGGGGGGGGGAATTGGTACAATTGTTAAAGCCCAGCTTTGTTTTGTAAAAGTGCGGCTTATTTTTATATATTATTATAAAGGGCCTCAATAGTTTTGGGGGGGTCATGGCCCCTCCGGTGCTATATGTGCCTCCGCCCTTGCTCACACAATGCACTTCAAAATTGAATATAGAATACATATAAATAAAACGGATGGATGGATACATGGAAACTAGGCATTTATTAGGTTTTGTTAAAAGCGCTTGTTTTATTTGGGTGGGGTGTACATAAAAACTAATAGTGGAGTGTTGTATCATTGCCAGATTTCGAAGGGTGGACTGGTTTCCATGAAATTTGTGGGGGGGTGGGGGGGGGGGTGGGGGGTGGGAATTGGTAACAATTGTTAAAGCCCAACATCTTTTTGTAAAAGTGTGGCTTATTTTATATATTATTATAAAAGGCCTTAATAGTTTGGGGGGGGGGGGTCATGGCCCATGCTATACGTGCTTCCGCCCTTGCTCACACAATGCCCTTCAAAATTGAATATGGAATACATATAAATAAAACGGATGGACACTGGAAACTAGGCATTTATTAGGTTTTGTTAACAGCGTTTGTTTTATTCGGGTGGGGTGTACATAAAAACTAATAGTGGAGTGTTGTATCATTGCCAAATTTCAAAGGGTGGACCAGTTTCCATGAAACTTGTGGGGGGTGGGAGGGGAGGGGGGGATTGGTACAATTGTTAAAGCCCAGCATCTTTTTGTAAAAGTGCGGCTTATTTTTATATATTATTATAAAGGGCCTCAATAGTTTTGAGGGGGTCATGGCCCCTCCAATGCTATACGTGCTTCCGCCCTTGCTCACACAATGCACTTCAAAATTGAATATGGAATACATATAAATAAAACGGATGGACACATGGCAACTAGGCATTTATTAGGTTTTGTTAAAAGCGTTTGTTTCATTTGGGTGAGGTGTACATAAAAACTAATAGTGGAGTGTTGTATCATTGCCAGATTTCAAAGGGTGGACTGGTTTCCATGAATTTTTTTTTGGGGGGGGGGGGGAATTGTTAAAGCCCAGCTTCTTTTTGTAAAAGTGTGGCTTATTTTTACATATTATTATAAAGGGCCTCAATAGTTTTGGGGGGTCATGGCCTCTCCAATGCAATACGTGCCTCCGCCCTTGCTCACATGGCAAAACTTTATACTTTTCTACATGAAGTCTCTACTTTCATCTTCACTTATCTAGCTTTGCCTTCACAGAGACTCGATAAGGATGATGAAAACTTTCATGGTTATGTCATAATAGCATTTTAGAGTGAAGGACTATGTGCTTAATATATATTCTTTTCAAGTTCATTGAAATGAAATGTATTAATTAGAGAAAGATAGACAAATTTCCCTATCTATTAAATCTGAAAACTTCCAATTTCACACTCTTCAAACCAATTGAAGGTAACCCAAGGACTAGATAAGTGGTTCCTAAGATTTCATGATATCTATGAGATCCTAAGTTCGAAACTTCTTTCAGTCACCCTCAAGGATTCCTTCCCGTAATAACCAGGTGTGTGTGAGACCCCGAGGGGGGGGGGGGAAGACTGCACATGCATAAGAAAACAATAACTCGAATAGATCTGGATACCCTTATATATATATATATATATATATATATATCTCAATCGAAGGTAATGGAGAAAGCTAAAAAGTTTTCTTACTTATGTAAATGACTTTCCAAATCCATTGTAAGAGCTCCATCAATTCTACCGTTAATGTTAGCATCAAAAGCACTAAATTAATTTAATGGGAGGATTATATATATATATATATATATATATATATGAGTAATGTTACAGACACAAATTATTTTACAACATTTTTGCAAACTACTGATGTGGATTTAGCATTTTCCAAATAGTTATTATAACTAAAAATGTGATATTAGTAATGGGTCCATATTAGAACTAGTTAGAATTTGTCACATCAGCAGTTTGTAAAAATGTTGTAAAATAACTTGTATTTGTAGCAGTACTGTATATTATATATATATATATATATATATATATATATTAATTTATCAATCAAAGGTTATGGAGAAAGCTAAAAAGTTTTCTTACTTATGTAAATGACTTTCCAAATCCATTGTATTTTTAAGAGCTCCATCAATTCTACCGTTAATGTTAGCATCAAAAGCACTAAATTAATTTAATGGGAGGATTTTAAGGAACTGATCTAATGGGGTAATAGTACTGGGCATACAAAAGAGAAATTAATGAGGCAAACACAGTAAGGGTCCGTTTGGATACAGCTGAAAACTGAAAACTGAAACTGAAAACTGAAAAACACTGTAGCGAAATAATTTTTAAATGTGTGAATAGTATCGTGGGACCCATTTTTAATGAAAAAGTTGTTGAAAAGTGAAATTTGTGGGTCCGTGAACAGTACACGATGTGCTGTGATTGGTCAAAAAATTTGAAAAGTCAAAGTTTGCGGCTACTGTTCATTGAACAGTAGCCGCAACACCCAAAACGCGTGAAAAAAAAAAAAAAAAAAAAAAAAAAAAAAAAAAAAAAAAAAACTGAAAAACGCAAACGCTGGATTGGGCAGAAAACGCCCAATCCAAACGCACTCTAAGTCTCAATTCACAATTGTTATTACTGTTTTAAATTATGAAATTGTAAGAGTTAAACCATAAAAAACTCACGTTCCTGAAAAATTACAAAGTAAGTTAATATATGATTTCTTTTTGTTTTGTTTTGTATTGTGTTTTTTTTTATTGTTCAATATTATTAAAGCGTGGTTTCAAAAAAAACAATATCTTTAAAGCGTGTCTATTGTCCATTTTAACTGATTTTTTTTTTTTAGATTAGCTAGCCAAAGTAGGCAGAGTTGTAGCTGAAAGCCTTAAAAAGTACAAACTGGTAGCATCTGAATCCAAAATTATACATAGTTCAGCAAAATGAGGACTATCTAAAACAACAAAATCAGCTGATAAGGAGCAACCTTCCTTGGAAAGGTTGCCCGTGCATCTATTTGATTCCTGATACGCATGGTTGACCTTGATTCACTGGAAGTGGCTGAGAAGGAACCTGCAAAGTGATGTCAAGATATTTTTTTTTTTCATCTTAACATGTAACTGATTTTGATAATATAATAATATTATTAAATCCCGTTAATTTTTTTAGGTGAATTAATAGGTATTTTTAAATAAATTAATAGATTATTACTACAATGGAATAAGAAGAAAGGTAGAGGAAAAACATAAAACTTACATGTTTAGTGTCATTTTTTTATTAAAAAATGTTAAATAATTGGAGTAATTTAAGGAAACCCAATTACTCTTGAATTAAATACATATTTAAGTAATAATTTTTTTAATTAGGACTATTTAAAGAGACTCATTATGTTGGGTCAAGTATTTTTTTTAGGGTAAATTGCAATTTACACCCCTAAAGTTTGAGGGTAATTGGATTTTATACCCTAAAAATTCAAAATTTTGATTTTACCCCCTGAAGTTTTGGGTGTTTGGATTTTCATTTTACATCCTGACGTTTCAGAACTTGGATTTTACCCCCTATATTTTAGGAGTGTTTGAATTTTCCTCTCTAAAGTTTTGGGTTGTTTGGATTTCACATCGTAATGTTTCAGAATTTGGGGGTGTAAATTCCAAACAGCTCTAAACTTTATGGGGTAAATTCCAAGTTCTGAAATGTCAGGGTATCCAAACTTTAGGGGTGTAATTGTAATTTACCCTTGTTTTTAATTACACCACAATTATATAAATAATAGTAATAATAATTGTTGGGGGATGAACTTGGTTCCGACTGAAGCCCAAAGGCCCAGAAATTCATACTTTAAGAGATGGGTCAAGCCCAAAAATGTGAATAGGAGTAAGGGCGCTTGAGGAATAAAAGACAACTCCCTGGGATATGTCCTGTGGAGGTCCGAGCTAGCCATCATTGCTAAGACTCTTATCTGAGGTAGCAGGCAAGGCTTATCTTGCGACGAATACGTAAGGGACCATGGGTATCCATTTCCCTTTTCCATCTAAGATGCTGCTATAGTTAAACTTGCCTTGTGAAACATCCTGAAAGAATAAGGATCACAGGGGCAGTCACTTCTGCATTAATGAGATGTTCTCTACCTAATCTCTTCTATGTTAAAAATGCAGAAAGATTAGCCTAAACAGTGTAAACACTTCCAAAATTCCTATTTCATGATGACAAGGAGGCAAAATAGGGGGGGTGATGTGACAAATATTCCACCAAAATCCAATTGGAAGCAAGCCAGCTAGGGAGATAAGAGATGGAGCGATGTCTATAAAAGGGAAGAAGGGTTGAAAATTATTGAGAGAGAAAACTTAAGGAAGAACAAGAGAGCGAAAATTATAATAGTTGAATAGGGATAAGAGTTTATTGCTTTCTTTCCAATTCTTTGTACATTGGGTAAACAGTTTATATATCGATAAATATTCTTATCGTTCCTCCTTTATTTCTAATAAGTTGTTTAGATTTCCCATTGTGGAAGTTTTGCCTTGTATTTCTTATAAATTAATTGTGCAAGTCAGCTACTTAGTCATTGTGATCCATACAATGTTTGTTTTTGACGCCCACAATAATGATAATAATTAATTAATTATTTGGATAACATAGTGGGGGAATTATTGGCTAATTAATATTTAGGCCTTCTCCTTAACACCATCGTTTCCACAACAGACAGTATGATAAAATTATAAAATTTACTTGCTTTATAGTACTGTTACAAAACCATTCATTTGGGAACCATGGCCAATGATTGAGGCCTGACATATAATAATGGGAAATTTTTAATACATCAAAACCTTTCTTTCACATTTCAAAGCAGAGAAGAGTCCTTCCCATAAAAAAGTAATAATTTTTGTTCATAAATTTCTAGCCTAAAACAGGCATTCTTAACAAATCTTTTTCCTTTCTTTTATATGTTTGTGATATTTGAATTATACAATTATATGTTGTTTGAAGTAACATGGTATGCATCTTTTTCTTTTTCTTTTTTTTTTCATTCATTTTATAGGATTAAACCAATTTTGATCTTATTATTGCCCTTCATAGACTTCACTGCAAAGCTTAGAAACATTAATCATCGTTCTTTATGGGTTTGGTGCTTTCTTTGATTATGTAATGTTTTATAAGTTCGATTTAAAACACTATTATTATTTTCGTGTGTGTTCTAATAAGTATTACTGTTTACTAAAAAAAAAATAGGGATGTTTATCCCACATTGGTTGTGTGTGTCTAGTGTCTGTTGTTTATAACTCTAGTCTACAACTACAAAGGTTAAGCCCTTTTGTAGTTGTACTCTGGTTATGTAATGTATTATAAACCTGGTTTAAAATACTATTATTATTTTTATGTGTGTTCTAATAAGTATTACTGTTTACTAAAAAAAATATCATTAAAAATTGATTCTCAAAAAAAAAAAAAAAAAAAATTCATTAAACTGAGAAATTAACAGGACCTGAAAATCAACAATTTAAACTTCTCTTCCCTCCTTTTAATTTTTTTTTTTTTAATATCTATCTTTGTTCTTTAAAATGAAATTTACACCTTCAAATTTAAATGGGTCATCAACCCAATGTTTGAAGTGCCACTTATACATTATCATTTGCAAAAAAGAATATGAATCTTACTTAACTTAATTCAAAAGTGAGTTTAATATTGTGCGGTTAGGGTCATGGGCTTATTGTAGGTGCATAATTAACATTGTTATATTGTTCAAAATTGAGTAAGTGTTCCTTTTTTTTTCCCTGTAAGTAAAAGATTTTAACAATAAACCACTAAACAGAGGTACAACCAAGTATCAAAAATTAAGAAATTTTATTAATTATTCAATTTCTTATTTGCATGACCTCTCCATTGGTATGTTATTAACTTATTACGTGGAGGTAGAGGTTATTTTGACACAAATTTGGATATGAATTAGGAAGAAAGCACCATTATGTGCATTTGAAAACTGAAGGATACTTTTTTTTTTTTAATAACTATTTTCTGGCAAACTTTGTTCCTAATTGAAGCTTCAAAGTCTAAGAAAGGAAAATGTTTTGGTGTTTCATTGCAATGTAGGAATTGTAGTGGTTGCAATATTTCAGGATGTAGAGGAAGACTACAACTATATTGTTATCTTTGAGGGTTCTTTCTATCCTGTTTTTGGACATAAGAATTAAGAAGGAGTTTTATTATACTGTGGTTTTTTTTTTTTTGGTTGTGATAAAGATATCTTATTTGAGCTTAGGTTCCATGAAAAGTATGTATTTATATACTAGATGTTTGATGCATTTCCCTTGATATAATTTTTTTAATTATAAAAATGCTAGGATTTAAATTGAAATAATTATTCCTATGGTCACTTTTCACTTGCATGAGAGCAATTTGGAGTTTTGTTTCTTTCTTCTTTATGCGATGAGAGGTGTTATGTCCACAATATTTTTATAACATTTTCACAACAAATCATAGGTGGTTAGTTTTTATTGGTTCAAATTTGAACTTAACACTAAGATTACTTTTTTGCCCCAACAATAACAATCAGTAACAACCTATCACTTAAGATTTGTTGTAAAAATGTTGTGCAAATATTGTGAACATATCATTTCTCTTATGTGATTGATTAATTTTTTTATTTAAAAAATAATTATTTTATTTAATTGCTAGATTGATTTAATAATAAGATAAACTCAAGGATAAAATTATATATTTAAAATTGGCTACCAATTTCTACTCCTACTTATAAACCTAGCCGCTCATTTTATTTTATTTTTGAGTTTATTGTCATAAATTTTTATTTATCCTAATTTGAGGTTTATATATTTGCCTACTAATATTATGCATTTGCAAACTACTAATACAGTCAAAGGGTCATGAGACATCTTTAAAAAATGAACACTAAAGTAGTATAAACATTATATATTCGTGTGCGGCTGTGCTTATTTTTTGGAGCTAACCTCATGATAATTATGGCTAAAGGTTGGACTTAAATGAGGCCTAGACATATAGTCTGGCATAGAAGAAAGAGGATACTGAACTATTCCTTTCCCTAGCTCCTTGCACAAATGATGTCTAGAAAAATTCAAAGCAAAAAATCTGATCACGTTATTTTTTTAGTATTTCTTTTTAACTAATTTACTCTAACTTTTTATAATTATACTATGAAATATAATAGCAAATTCAAGCAAATAACTTTTTTCCATCCTCCCGTTATTATTCTCAACAAAATAAAAAGTTTCTATTCTTCACTTTTACATCTTCCCAACCAAACACACACGAAAGAAAACTAAATATTTTTTATCCCTCACTTTTTCATCTCCCAACTAATATATCTCTAGTGTAGATTATGATACGTACAACAATGAAATTTAGGTATTTTTGCTAAATCCAAAAGTTTCCATATAAACATGCTACATTATATGATAAATGAGTTTCTATTTCTGTTTTCACCATATTGGGATTCTTTTCATCCATTTGCAAAAGATATAATTTTGTTAAAGAGTTGAGTATCAATAGAAATACTGGCCTCTTTCTCTAAGAATAAAAAGAAAACGAAATACTGACCTATTCCTATTTCTAAATTACTTGAAATAGGGTTGCATTTGAGAACAGGGATTTAGATTTACAAAAAGGGGATTTGGAATGCATTGATTGAATTCCATGAATTTTAAATCCACTTGAATGTCTTGATCATTTATATGGTCAAAAGTATTTGAAGTCCATTTTCATTGATTTTAAAGCAATGGTGCCTACACAAAAAATTTCACAACATTTTTCATAGCAATTGAGTTGGCTAACATTTATTGGTTCTCATTAGTACTCACCACTAACATCACTTTTTAACTTACCATAACAATCACCCACATTTGATTTTAAGCATCCTTAACTTAGGTTTAGTTTTGAAAACGAAAAACAAAAATGAGAACAGATAAAAATTATCAAAGAACGAAGCTGACCCAACAACAAACCAAAATGCTCCAATATATAGTTACACTTTCTAGTGCAAAACCCCAGTCATATAATCAACATAAATGTGTAAAACGCGAAACGTTAAATCCTGGAAAAAGAGTTTCACAAAAAGCAATCAATCAAACAAAACACATCCACTCAGCCCACTTTCTAACTTTAATCAGATACCCAAACTACAGCGAGCAAGGTCAAATTTTACTGATGTTATAGGAAAATTTTCAGACCAGTACCGGGTGACAGTGTGATCCAATGACATCAATACAATAAGTTAGCAATAATTAGTGCAAGTTGAAGGAGAGTAAATCATCTGAGAACAACAAAAGCAACAGCAACAAACTAAAGCAAATCACCATCCACACACACTACGTTTCCCATGTGTGTTTACTATTTTTCTAAATAAATGAAGGGTGACCACATAGCAACCAATAGTAAATGATAAAATAATCAACCAAAAAGAAACAGGATACGATAACCAAACAATGTCTCATATGTAGTTACTCCCCTAGTTTAACTTATATCACTTCTACAAAATATTACTCTTAAAGAGTTCCTGTGTATCGCAGACTCAAAAAACACTTTGGGAGATAGTGCTCAAGAAACCGCAGGCTTGCTATCATAGGCCTCTCTTGCTTCAAGTACATCTGGATGATACCGTTTGGAAAGGACTTCAACTTGTTCAGCAAATGACTTGTTTGAATGCTCACCGATGTGTTTGACCATCTGGTCCCATCGCTTTTGACATACCTCTCCCGACCTATGCTCAATCAAATCATCCCAGTCCACATCTTCTATGCAGCAAGCATCCAAGCTGTAAAGAGCATCCAGCAGGCGGTAGTCATCAGCATCAGCCCATAAACCTTCACTGACCATAGGTGATGTTAATTGGTTATACCACTTCATGCAGCAAAGCACATTGCTTCTGGTAGATAACTTATCACTAATGGCTTCCCAAGCAATATTATCTCGCAACATACCATGCTTAGATTTCTTTTCTTCACTGGCCTTCATTCGCAGATCCAAGTTTACTAAATCAAACAAGTTCTGATACTCCTCTTGGGACCAACGCCCTTTCTTTGTATTGGGCAATTTTATTCTACGCCATGTATCCTTTACATGAAACCTATGTTTGCCAAGCGCATCAGCCATCAATTTCCACTCTGACCCATGTTTTTTATGGAAAGATCGGATAAGTTCATACTCTTCTTGAGTCCATTTACGCTTCTCACCTCTTTCAAACAAAATATGGGCTCGATAATATACACTCTCAGTAGGCCTCCAAGGTAAGGCTGCTCCTATTTCCTTCCAACAATTTTTAATCTTACGGTGAGATTTACAATGAAGAACCATGTTTAGGCCTTCATCACCTAACTGGTGTTCCTCTATGTAATCAAAAACAGCCTTTTTAACCATCTCATCTTCTTCTTGTGAAAACCTCTTACCTCGTACTAAGCTGTCATCTTGATCACTATTCCCTTCCATTGGAGCATCAGATGAAGAAAAAACCACCACATTATCTGAGAAACTTACTCTCCTAGGTGTTCTCTTCAGTGGAGAACTTTCGTTAAGATCACTGGTCTCAATATCTTTCCTTCCTTTCTTTTTTGTAGGCTCAACCTTTTCTGTGTTTTTCCTATCTGAGACCTCTCTTTCTTTTCCCATGTTGTTCTTCACAGAAACATCACTACCCTCTGTGTCCCTCTTCCTTTTCTTCCCCTTTTTGTCTACTACTTTACCATCCTTGGTTTCATCATCATCTCTTTCCCCAAAGCTATTGTGCCCCTTAACTAGCTCATCCACTTTGTTATTCTCAAGGGTTTCATTAGAATAAGAAGCTGTCTCAATTCCATCTTTGCTCTTTTCCTCCTTATGCTTCTTTTTCTTTTTCTTTTTCTCCTTCTTTTCACCTGCTTCTTTCCCATACTTCATTTCATCATTGTCTCTTTTCCCAAAGCTATCCTGCCCCTTAACTAGCTCATCCACTTTGTTATCCTCAAGGATTTCATTCACATAAGAAGCTGTCACAATTCCATCTTTGTTCTTTTCCTCCTTATGCTTCTTTTTCTTCTTCTCCTTATTTTCATTTGATTCTTTCCCATCCTTTTTTCCATCATCATCTCTTTTCTTAAAGCTATCCTGCCCCTTAACTAGCTCATCCACTGTGTTGCCCTCAAGGATTTCATTCACATACGAAGCAGTCTCAATTCCATCTTTGCTCTTCTCCTTCTTATGCTTCTTTTTCTTTTCTTTTCTCTCTTCATTTCTCCTCTCATCCTCACTGCTAATTTTGATACCCTCCTCCACTCTCATAAGCACATCATTTTCACTTCCATTCACCTCCGATATATCAGCTTCATTTCCCATGTCTTTCTTACTTTTATAGCCTTCCTTGCCAAGTGTTTTCTTACCCATGTAGCTAATAATCAACCTCCAACTTTTAACCTGTTGCTGGCAAAAACCCTGCTGCAGAAGCTGAAAAATAAAATAAAATGGCAGAAAATTAAAAAATATTTCCAACATGTTTGTCATTTTTTAAAGTGAAGCAAAGAGATTTGACAATAAAAGGTTGTGAATGGGAAACAGATATCGATTGTGGTTGTCATTTTCTTTTTCTTCCTACTCATTTGAACTAAATAATTGACATTGTTATGCTTATAACCATGGTTTTGAAAACCAGACCAGATGGCCCGGCCGGTTCAACAGAGAACTAGGCACTAGTCCGGTCCGGAAACCCACCCCCCCCCCAAACAAAAAAACCAGTCAAAACTAGGAACCAGAGACAAAAAGGGTTTTGACCTGGTCCAGTTTTTAAAACCATGCTTATAACACTGCAATGTAAATGATGCTTTTTAACAGTAGAAACAAAATATACTAGCGATAACTTAAAACACAGAACCCAACCAGCATTATTAAGGTGATGTTTGGATGAAGAGAGTTTTGAGTGATATCATCCTGTTTTCATAACTCATGATCCAAAACTGGTGGGGTCCACGGAAGAGCATTTGTTTGGACTCCATGACTCATGATCCGTGACTCAGTTTCCATCACTCAATTATCTAATTTTTGAGTTATGAGTTATGGAAACTGAAAACACATTTTAGCTGTTTTTAGTTTCCATAACTCATAACTCAATAGCATTTTTGTAATTAAACACACATGGAGGGACCCACAGCTGCACCTTTTGACCTTTGACTTTTTTTTATTCATTTCTTCTCCTGGGTTCGGTCTTCTTCTTCTTACTTCTTTTTTTTTTTTTTCACTAATTCGGTCTTCAATTCTTCCTTTTTTTTTTTTTTTTTTTTTTCATTGGTTCAGTCTTTAGTTCTTCCTCTTTTATTTTTCACTGGTTTGGTCTTCAATTCTTCCTTCTTTTTTTTTTTTTTTTTTTTTTTTTTCACTGGGTTCGGTGAGTTTGGGTACTAGGGGTTGAAGGAGAAAAAAAAAAAAAAAGTAAAAGTTGCACAAGGTACAGGTATAGGGCCCACAAATAATTGAAAAAATATTGAGTGATGACAAGTGAGTGATGGTGCCAAACGGGGTGGGGTGTTTTAAGTGATGAGTAATGAGTGATGAAAACTGAGTGATGAGTGATAAGTGATGAAAACTGAGTGATGAGTGACCATTTTTTTAAACCAAACAAGGCCTAAATAACCCTTCAACCCTCAAAGAGATTTTACGAAGTTGCAATGACTGGTACAGTAACATACAATAACAATCAGAATTCAACTGAAACCAAAAAAACATTAAGTGTAAGACTGTTAAACAATCAAGAGGCCACTTTGGAGACTCAAATATAGCCCAAAATTCTTGGTTTTGTCTCTCCACAGCCCACATAAAGAAGTATAGATGGAATCCTAGAACATAAGGATACCAGCCATATAGGAGATTCAAAAATGAAACAGAGATAGGACACCCAAAACAACATAATCAAGCATCCAAATGATATCAGTTCAGTGTTGAGGGCATTTTTTGCAACATACCAAGGCTGTCGGTTTTGCAAAATTTGGCACTGAGACCAAACCAGAGGGGAGGAATAGTAAACCAAGCAAATTGTAATTCAATTGGTTCAGAATGGTCAGTTTCCAATCTGCTCTAAAAACTCTTGAATCAGGTTTCTAGTTGGGTTGCTGATACATAAAGATGGCAGGGGGAAAGGAACTTATTTAAACCCCTTAAAATGGTCATTTACAGAATACAACCCAATCACAATTTGCTAAAATCTGTTTTTATAAGATAAAAAGCCCAGACAATGCAATAAGTAGTCAAAATTAAATATAAAGAACCAATCTTGAATGTTAAATATTGCATTAAGATTGAGACTGAAAGATATCCAAATCCTTACAATGGGTCTCAGTTAGCACAATTGCCAATCTCCCAAATCCTCTACTTAACATAACACTAAATTTTCCACAAGAACTATTACATGTGGATTAAAATCTCAACCATCAAAGCTTTTTTTTTTTTTTCAAAAAACAAAATTCTAATCAACAGTGCTACATACACAAAAAATGTCACAACTTTTTTTTACAACTTATTGAGATAGCAAACTATGATTAGTGTAGCATCACTTTCACTAGAAGCACTGTTGACATCACTTTTATGGTACCCCAATCACAATCTGTCATATCAATAGTGCTGAAAAACATTGTGAAATTCGTTATGTCTTTATACTTATTGAATTCCAATCTCCAATCTCCAAACTCCTAAAAGCTCAAGGCAGTAGTAAATCAAAACTAGAAAATCCCAAAATGACCATAGTTTAAATAAAGAAAGAAAACCCATTTAAAAAAAAAAACAAGTTTCAATCAAATTGGTCGCCAAAATTTGAGTCAAATTCTCTTTTTATCAAAAGCCCAAAACTTCCCTCAACAACACTGGACTGAGATAACAATCATATTACTATTACTTAGAATAGAGAGCTCTAATCCAAAAGCATAACTAAATATATCAATTTAGCATAGCTTTAGCTTCAGCTCAAGACTAACATTACCCAAAGAAAAAAACCTCCAATCTCTCTCTCTCTCTCTCTCACACACAGAAATAACTTCACAACAAAGCTGAAATGACCCTAGTTTTATTAAGGTAGCAGTAAAGCAAAACTAGAAAAATCCCAAAATGACCGTAGTTTAAACTAAGAAAGGAAGCCCATTAATAAAAAACAAGTTTCAGTCAAATGGGTCGCCAAAATTTGAGTCAAATTCGATTTTTTATCAAAAGCCCCAACATTTTCCCTCAACACAAAACTGACCTAAGATAACAATCATATTACTATCACTATAGAATAGAACTACAATCCAAAAACCTATAAATTTCATATTCAAATGACTACATATATCAGTTTTTTTAGCATATCTTTAGCTTCAGCTCAAGACAACTTTACATCAAATCATAAAACCTTCAATGTCTCAATCAATCACAAACACACACACACACACACACACCACATAGATATAAATTCACAAAGCATACAAACATATCCATAATCATTCATACTCCAACAAAAACACCATATTAGATCAATTTTCAGACAAAATCTAAATAAATAAAAAAAATACCCACAAATCCACAGATGACCATACCCAAACCCCACCTTTCAAACCCAAATCAAAAAACAAAAATCACCAAATCTTTGTCACCCAACCAAGACCTGAACCAACAAAAGAGGAGGAGAACGATCGGTGGCGTTTTCCGGTGTGTGATTCGTTACCTGTGGTAGTTGCAGAGGTCGTGGGTCTCTCTCTGCCAAGCGCACACAAACCTAGACTCAAACCCAAATCCAAACAGAAGCACAAATGCAAACTCTCTCTTCCATGGCTGTGGAAACACCAAAGCTAGTGTCGGTAGCACCCGATCGGAGCCTTCAGTGTGGGAACCAGCAGCAGCGGTGGTGAGGAAAAGCTCGAAAATTCCTAGACAACTGTTTTCATGGCACTACTGAGTCGAAGAGAGAGAGAGCGCAAGATGGTAGTTTTGCCGTTGTGGGTAAGAGAGAAGAGAGAGAGAGAATTGAAAGCGTTTGAGAAAGAGTGAAGATAGAGGGTTTGAGAAAAGCTGAGAATGAGTAACGGGCCTAAACGCCGTTTAGGGACCAATTTGGTTACTTTTTAAAAGTTTTGGACTTTGTTTATATTAGCCCAAATTTCAGTATGGTTTATTGGAATTTACCCTTTTTTTTTTTTCTTTTTTTTTTTTTTTTATAATAATTTAAAGGGATTTGGTTTGAGTTTAATTTTGTTCAAATCAAAATATAACCTTATTGGGTTGGGTTGTCGGGTAAAGATGATTTTGTTTGGTTTGAAATTAGGTTTTTACCCAACTATTTAAGTTTCCTATTTAATTTATGATTACAATTTAAAAAGTTGATCGTAATATTCTAATTTTACTAAACCTAAATCTTAAAATATTAAAATAAATCAAACTAATAAATTTAAGCAAAAGTTTGGGACCTTATTGGTATTAGCCCAAATCTTAAGATAGTTTATTGGAATTTACTTCTTTTTATTTTTATTATTACTATTTTTTTTAAGGGATTTGGTTTGGGTTCAATTTTGTTCAAATCAAATCTATAACCTTATTTGGTTGGGTTGTCGGGTAAAGGTGATTTTGTGTGGTCTAAAATTAGGTTTTTACTCAACTATTTAAGTTTACTATTTAATTTATGATTACAATTTAAAAAGTTGATCATAATATTCTAATTTTATTAAAGCTAAATCTTAAAATATTAAAATAAATCAAACTAATAAATTTTAAAATATAAAACTATCAAATTTTAAAATACATAGTTAAAAAAAAAAAATTAATAGCGTCGATTGGGTTGAGTTACTTGAGTTGAAAATTTTGACAACCCGAACTTAACCCTATCCAAGCTTCAAAATAAAATAAAATAAAATAAACTAAAATTTACAAACAAACCGAACTCATCAACCCACAAAAAACCAATTTGAGATTTAGGGTCAAGTTGAGTTGGGTTGAATTAGACAATTGGATGACATGAATAAAAACTCTTAATTTCTCTAGTCCCAATGTTTATCTAATTGAATCATTTTAATAGATTGTGTGTGTGTATAACTTATTTGAGTAGAAGTAAAGTATATGTGACTAGTTGTTTAAAATGTCAAATAGAATTTAAAAAAACAAAAATCTCTTAGAAGATAATTTTGTCCTACTTTTATATAATATAATTTTTTTAAGGTGAAAATAATATTTTGGGTTCACTTTCAATTTGGTTCTCACTTTTTTATTTTTATTTTTTGAGAAGATTGTTCTCACTTTTTTTAGGAATTAATTTGGTCCAGATTATTTTTAAAATGCTGTCAAGTTTGTCCCTATTGTCACACTTATGAAAAATGCCTACATGGCAAACATTTTGCATTTTTTTTTTTTTTGAGAATGGAACAATTTGCATTATTGGCATGTCTAATGGCTAATATTAAAATATTAAATGAGATACTGATGTGTCCAAATTTTAGAGATTAGATTAGTGTTTTGATTGGGAAAAAAAAACCACATTAACTTTTAAAAATATTTTTCTTTTCTTTTGGATCTAATTGAGAAAAAAAATTGTTAATTTGACATATTAGTTTATAATTAAGAAAAATAATGATAGAGGTATTATATATCACAATATGTAGATGTATTCACAACATGTGTGCGATACCCAATAATAAGTAATTATAATAATTAAAGTTCTTTATAATCACTTATATAGTTAAGATCAAACTAATATCTGTGCACAATTATAGACTCAACAAACACCCACATAATCTCTTATGCTCTAAAATCATATAATTTTTTTATAAGTTTTGGCTTACGTCCATCACTTTTTTAAACTAGATATCTCATTTTATTTTAAATAACAATGGCAAGTAATAGTAGGGGTAATGTAGTAGTTTCTCATTAAAATAAAAAGAGACTACAGTGAAAAAAATACTGAAGATAAGTCAAACCTTTTTTATATATTATATTATTGGTATGCACTCAAACATGTTTTAATTAGGGTTATTAAAAAAATCATTTTACTAAATCAACACTTGAAATTGACTTGATTTTAAAGTTTTGATTGGTTTTTCACCTGGTGGTCGCCACTCGTTTTTATTTTTCAATTTTTTGGTTGGATCTTTGAACTAATATGTCATATTTATTTATTAAAAAAAAAAAAAAAAACTTTACCTATACCTCAGTCCTCAGTGCTTATATTTATTTTCACATATTATTTGCTCGTCTTGAACTGAGAAAACTACCTACACTAAACCATGACTTTCTTGGTCGGTATTCTATTGTATTGGTTAGTGTTAGTTGCAAGGATGTCAATACCGTACCGGAGGCCGTACCGGTTTGGCCACCGGTACGATATATTTCGGATACCGGTCAATACCGGTGTACCGTTTCGGATTTACCGTTATTTTTTATATTTATAAATAAATAAATATATATATCTATATATAAATAAATAAATATATATATATATATATATATACATACATATATATATATATATATATATATATGTATGCATGTATGTGTCTATGTATATATATATTATAATAAATATAAAAGTTTACCATAAAACATTTCCTCAATTCAGAACTAATTATTCATGGTTTTAGACTTTAGTATCAATTAAAAGGGAAAAAAATAAAAAAATAAAATAGAAAGCTTAAAAGTTACCATTGCATACTAAGAAAACAAATAATACTAATAAGTTAATGCAAATAAGTTATCATTCTACTTTAAAAAAAAAAAAAAAAACTTTTTTCTGTACCGGCCGATACGCCCGGTACCGGCCGGTATTGCCCGAAATTGGTTGGTACGGCCGGTATTTTTTCCGGTACGAAATAGGGGGGTCGAGCGTACCGGATTGCTGGCCGGTATGGTATATTCCGGCCGTACCGACTGGTACGGTACGAAATTGACAACCTTGGTTAGTTGTCAAAATGGCAAAATCGAAACCTTCGATTCAATACCAAATCTCCCCTTGGACTGATTGAACCAAACCACATTTCTCCCTAATTTTAACTATTAAAGTGTCATTTCCTCAAATAAAAACATAATTTGAAAAGAAAAAGAGTTATTTGTAAATTTTTGGGAAGTTCTAATTTACTTTTGGTCAATATGGTAATCCATTGAACAGTACTTTTGGTGGGATGAGAATTGAGACTAACTAGCTTATTAATTTTTATGTAGTTTTTTTTTTTTTAATAAAATTATTGAGTATTAATATAAGTAATATGATTTTTTTTTTTTGGTAATGCGGAAGAAACTAAAAATATATTTGAATTAATATTATAATATAAAGTGAACAATTCAATTGATTCCATTGAATTGTTCATAGAGAAATCCATAGATTCCATTTTGCCTATGTTCTCAAGAATACTTCAAATCAAGAGATTATATGACAAATTCAATGATTGTAATCCTTGAAGATTGGTTACTTCCAGGGATCTCCCTTGATAAATTATTATGAGAAAAGTCTACACTTTTTACCAATTGGAGAATTGTGCTATATTCAAGAATTCTCCCCTTTATTACAAGCAATGCACTTTCAAGGGGGAGTGATGCACCATAAAAATATTCTGAGGGCTCAACTTTCATGTGGTGGTGTGAATTATTATTTGTGGACATTTCACTGAAATTCTTAACACATTTAGGTAATCTTCTAGATATTTTATTGTGTGAAAGGTCTAAGAGTTGGAGCGAAGTTAGAGCAAAAAGTTCTTCCAATTTGTGACCATGAAAGTTATTTGAACGAAGGCTAAGAATCATCAAGCTTGAACATCTACGTCCTATCCATGAAGGTATACTTCCAGCAAACTCATTTTCACCAACATCAAGAATCACCAGCTCTTCACAATTTTTCAAAGATGGCAACTTTCCAGAGAATTTGTTGTTGTATAAATGCAAAAATTCAAGAAAGAGTCAAAGAACCAATGGATTCAGGAAGGCTATTAGTGAAATTGTTGTTTACCAAATTCAACACAACACTGACCTAAGATAACAATCATATTACTATCACTATAGAATAGAACTCCAATCCAAAAACCTATAAAATTCATATTCAAATGACTAAATATATCAGTTTTTTTAGCATATCTTTAGCTTTAGCTCAAGACAACTTTACACCAAATCATAAAACCTTCAATATCTCATACAATCACAAACACACACACATATAAATTCACAAAGTATACAAACATATCCATAATCATTCATACTCCAACAAAAACACCATATTAGACCAATTTTCAGACAAAATCCAAATAAAAAAAATACCCACAGGTCCACAAATGACCATACCCAAACCCCACTTTTCAAACCCAAATCAAAAATAAAAAATCACCAAATCTTCATTACCTGTGGTGGTTGCAGAGGTCGTGGGTCTCTCTCTGCCAAACGTTTCCCTTGACGTTTGGCACACAAACCTAGACTCAAACCCAAATCCAAACAGAAGCACAAATGCAAACTCTTTCTTCCATGGCTGTGGAACACCAAAGCTAGTGTCGGTAGCACTTGATCGGAGCCTTTAGTGAGGAACCGGTAGTAGCGGTGGTGAGGAAAAGCTCGAAATTAGGTTCGGTATGAAATTAGGTTTTTACTCAACTATTTAATTTATGATTACAATATAAAAAGTTGATCATAATATTCTAATTTTATTAAACCTAAATCTTAAAATATTAAAATAAATCAAACTAATAAATTTAAATAGAATTTTTAAATATAAAACTATCAAATTTTAAAATACATAGTTTTAAAAAAAATAATAGGGGAAATTACATTTTACCCACCTGTGGTTTGCCTGAAAAATACTTTACCTATCTGTGATTTAAAAATTGATGGATTTTTTTTGAAAATAACTACAAAAGCCAAACTATTTTATTAGTTAGCCATGGTTTGAAACTAATTTGGTATCTAACAACTCGAGTCTTATAGACTCGATTTTACTGTAGCAAATCGACTTTAACGGACTCGGTTTCTGTCGCTGCTACTGTTCACCATCTTCTTCCTTCGTTCTTTTTTTTTTTTTTTTTCTCCATTTTAGATCCTGTTCACCATCTTCTTCCCTTCTTCCAAGCCCCCAAAAACCCAAGCCAATTCTTCCTTCTTCATCTAAATCCATTTCTCAAAATCCCAAACCCAAATCACGATCTCAATCGGAGCAAAAATCCAAACCCAAAAATCACGGTTTTTTCTTGCGTTTTTTTGGGTTTCTGCGTTGGATCCTGAGCTGCGTTGCTGTGATTTCTGGGTTTCTGCATTGATGTTTTCTGGGCTGCATTACTGTTGGTGTTTTCTTGTGTTGCTGTTGGTGTCTTCCTGCCTAGTGCTTTCTGGGTTAACCTCATGGAAATCGAGTTTGTTAAAGTCGATTTGCAACAGTAAAATCGAGTATTATAAACTCGAGTCGTTAGATAACAAAATAGTTTCAAACCTTGACTAACTAATAAAATAGTTTAACTTTTATGGTTATTTTCAAAAAAAATCCAAAAATTGATACTTTACTCACTTGAGGTAAGTTTTGTCTGTCTCCAGTTACCAACCTCTGTTAAAAATAGGAATAAATTTGTATTTCTGCTACATTTTTATATCATTTTCATCTCAAAACATTAAAAAAAAAAACACTAAAAAATTCAAAAGAAAAGAAGATCTAAAAGCTAGGTTTTGTAAAAATTAAAACCTAATTTTTAGATCTTTTTTTCTCTAACCTTTGAAGGAATTCATTGTCCCATGCTTGAAGTCTAAGAGTCTTCATGTTTCAAAGAACTTCTGAAGTGGATTTCATCCCATTGTCCTTGGATTCCATGGTCCTAGATTGGTATCTCTTACGGACTATTTTAAGGGTATATTGCAACCCATAACTTTTAATTCTCAGTTTTTGTGATGGATTTGGCATTCTTAGATCCCTTTCTTGGCTTCTTCTTGAAGATCTTTGTGTCAGGCTTTTCCCATGATACCATTCAATCTCCGTCCTACAGAAAACCCCAAATAAGAAGAGACTCGAAGAAAGAGGAGACAAAACATTTCAGTAGAGCAACAGATATGGAATTACCCAATTGCTTTCGCCAATAGGATCATCTTCAACAATCGTGTGATACGTTTTTTTAAGGACTGAATTCTTTAAAAAAGGATTAGTATCAAAGAAGAATTCCAGCTTAAAACCGTTCGGGACATCAATTCTACACCACTTGATATCTTTGAGGAACTTAAGAGCCTCTTCATCACACTCCATGATCTAATCCAAGGGAACAACATATCATAGTTCCAAAATCAATACAATATATAACAAAGAACCCTTAGTCCCAAAAATAAGGGGAATATCCAAAATAGATCATAGTTCCTCCCCAGCTAGTATTTCATTAGTCTTCATTGCTGTAAGCCAGAAGTCAGGCACTCCTTTTTCTGCGTTCCCAGAGAAAATCATAAATCAAGTTCAAGCAATAATAGTTCTCAATCAAACGAAAACTTGAACTGTAAGCCAGAAGTCAGGTACTGTCTGTGGCTTTGTCCTCTTCTTGATCCACACCAGCTTCACTTGTAACTCCTTCTACTTCAACTTCACCATTCACAACAAATTAACTGAAAAGATACATACACCAACCCTGCAGATGAACAACACTGGAGTTGCAATCCAAATAAGATAACCCAAGGCTAAACTTAATTTATAAATCTCTAACCTGGAAAACATGCTAATGATAAAAATTTAGTGATATCAATAAATATGATGCAGAACTTAGTGCCTGTCAATATGATGAATACCTTTGCGTAAAGTGGTTCATAAAGCTTCTGGTACTTAGCTTCCAATGCCCCTCTCTCTCCTCAAAAATTTTTGCCTCTAGCTCATTATGCTGGCTCTGCCAATTAAAAGTTAGGTTTTAATTTTTACAAAACCTAGCTTTTAGATCTTTTTTTTCTTTTGATTTTTGATTTTTTGATTTATTTATTTATATTTTTTATGTTTGGAGAGGAGAGAGACATAAAAGGGTAGGAAAAATACAAACTTATCCATATTTTTAACAGAGGTGGGTAACAGGAGACTAATAAAGCTTACCTCAGGTGGGTAAAGTGGCAATTTTTAAATCACAGGTAAGCAAAATATTTTTTTAAGTAAACCCCATGTGGGTAAAGTATAATTTTCCCAAAATAATAATAGCGTTACTTGAATTGAAAAATTTGACAACCCAAACTTAACCCTATCCAATCTTCAAATTAAAAGAAAAAAAAAAAAAAATTACAAACGAACCGAACTCATCAACCCACAAAAAACCAATTTGAGCTTTAGGGTCAAGTTGAGTTGGGTTCAATTAGTCAATTTGGATGACGTGAATACAAACTCCTAATTTCTCCAATCCCAATGTTTATCTAATTGAATCATTTTAATAGTTTGTGTAAAGTGTGTATATAACTTATTTGATTAGAAGTAAAGTATATGTGACTATTTGTTTAAAATGTCACATAGAATTATAATTTTTTTAATCTCTTAGAAGGAAATTTTGTCCTACTTTTATATAATACAATTTTTTTAAGGTGAAAATACTATTTTGAGTTCACTTTCAATTTGGTTCTCACTTTTTTTTTTTCAATAAGATTGTTCTCACTTTTTTAGTAAATAATTTGGTCTATATTATTTTTAACATGCTATCAAGTTTGTCCCTATTGTCACACTTATGAAAAGTGCCTACGTGGCAAACGATTGGCATTGTTGGCATGTTTAATGGCTAATATTAAATGAGATACTAATGTTTCCAAGTTTTAGTGATCACATCAGTGTTTTGATTGGGAAAAAAAACCACATTAACTTTTAAAAATATTTTTCTTTTTGTTTGGATCTAATTGAGAAAAAAAATTTGAATTTGATATATTAGTTTATAATTAAAAAAAATAATGATAGAAGTATTTCATATCACAATTTGTAGACGTATTCAAAACATGTGTGCGATACCCAATAATAAGTGATTACAATAATTAAAGTTCTTTATAATCACTTATATAGTTAAGATCAAACTAGGCCAAAATTGGGTTTTACCCCTTTTAGCCAAACTTTCCAGTAAAATATCCCCTATTTGAAACTATTTAGGAATATGCCCCTGTTTTGAAACACGATTTTTAGAAAATCGAGTTTCAATGAAAAACTCGATTTAGCGAAAATCGAGTTTCTTGAAAAAATTTGTATGGAACTTGAGTTCCTTGAATGGAACTCGAGTTCATGGAACTCGAATTCCATGCAGATTTTTTATTTTTATTTTAAGTTTGATTGCCTATATCTCGATTTTTGCCAAATCTAGTTTTTCATTGAAACTCAATTTTTAGATAATCGAGTTTAAAACAAGGGCATATCCTTAAATAGTTTCAAACATGGGGCATTTTACTAGAAAGTTTGGTTGAAAGGGGTATATCCCCATTTTGGCCAATTGTAGAAGGGGAAGTCACCTGCATTTTCTATTTCTTTTATTTTTGTGGATGAATGATAACCATGTTGCAAATAAAAAACAAGAAATTACAAATAGAAATTTACCTCAATTTTTTCAGGGACAGTTTTCCTCCATTTCAGTTTGGAAAAATTTCATCCAACCCATTATGTAGCCACTCATAAAACCATCCATGTCACCACACGTGTATTACTTGAACAAAATACATGACTAATTATATAAGTCATGTAGCTAAAACTACACATGAATAGGTTTATCAATTGCTATGCATGTAGGTTTGAGCAATATTCTCCAAACTAGTTTGGAGCTAAACTTTTATTTTTATTTGACAAAAATACAAAGCACACCCTCTAAATTTGACCAGAATTTATTTCAGAATTCTAACTTTACTTTTGTTCAATTGAGTCCCCTAAGTTTCAAAAATTTTCAATCAAAAGCTCCTTTAGTTTCTGTTACACTACACCATTAAACACACCCAAAATGACACCGAATTTTTCAAGTATTTAATAACTAAAATTATTATTTTATCATTATGTCTAAATTAAAATTTATCTTAAAAAAGTTATTTTTCAAAAAAGAAATCTACAAATTTTCGTAGTATCTATCATCATCTACCACGAAGCAAAAACCATAGATTTTACTAAGATATGTTGATGTGGAAACCACTGGATACCAAAAAAAAAAAAAAAAAAAAAAAAGTAGAGTCGGCAAATAAAAACTTCCTAGGATGCAAAAACAAAAATGCTAGCTGAAAATCACCGCTCGACCCACCAATTTTGATTGTTCTTGAGACAAATCTGTTGCTAACCACCACAATACAGCTCAGAACAAACTAAAGACCTATAGGTCTATAGCCACGTTTAAAAAAATGCGGCTATAGGCTGAGTCCTATAGTTATGTTTTTTAAAAACGTGGCTATAGACCCAGTTTGCGCTACATTTAGAACCTGCGACGGTAGGTAATGTAAACGCAGCTATAGCTTGGAACCTATAGCCATGTTTTTAAAAATGTGGCTATAGACCCTATGTTGTGTTGCATTTAGAACTCACGATTGTAGGTAGGGTTTCAGCTGCGTTTTCAAAACGTGGCTAAAGCCTTCTACGCAGGTTTTTTTTTTTCCTTGCTAAATCACAAATTCTTGCCCAAATTTACATAACCAAATACAAGACCAACTGTAGTTGGTCTTGTACATCACAAACAACTATATACATAATCAAATTTTCATTGCCAAAACAGCTATATACATCACAAACTCTATAAGTTCCCAAAACAGCTATATACACATCACAGCTGAACCAAATTGTCTAAATTTGGCAAGTTCTCAACAAGTTTAGAAGTTCCCAACAAGTTTTCAACTACAATAATCAATTCCATCCTAATGCTTAATTAACCATCTACACCCACAAAATGCCCTTTGGTTGATTTCACAAAAGGCATGCCCTGTAAATTTCAGCTATCTTGACATCTTCTACTTTCAAAATCACCAACAGAATCGGTCACTTTTCCTCCTCACTACTTCTCCTATGATGAGTGGGGTGCATCTGCATAGAATGAGTGGTTAGTAGAGTCCAAAGAGTTAGTGAGTAGAGAATTTTAAATTACATTTAAAAAAGAGAACCACAGTTCTTAGAGTAGAGAATTTGCATAAAACACTATGCATACCTTTGTGAAACAATTTTAACATCAAAGTTTCTTCTCCACATCTAAAGAATTTGCTCAAGGACATTTGTAGAACGGATCTCATACCCCAACAAAGATAAGCACCAGTTCAGTAAAGACTTTAAAGAAATGCATGAAAAGAGCACAAAATAATTAAAGGAAAACATCATGAAAGCTAATCAAAATAAATGACAGAAAGAGTATATCTTAATGAATGAATGAATACACAATTGACCACAACCAAGCACCAACAATATGAAGCACTCCCCCTCCAACATGATATGTGATGCATGAAGTTGAACCAAATCTCTATAAAGTTATAAACTCATAATACTCATACCCAAAACTAATGGTAGACCCTTTCACCATTAAGCTTATATCATAAATTCATTGTGATTCATGTAACACAACAAACAAACTATAGAATAGAAGTGATCATGAAAGTGGTACCAAGCACTAAATAGAAATTTAAAAATAATGAGCACTCTCACTACTTATAGGGTTTGGAAAAACATGATAGTGTATATTTTTAGAGAAATTTTGTTTTACCTAAGGATTCACAGTTTCATTCCCATTATTTTTGTACCACAGAGAGTCCCCATCAAGCATTGTCACCTTGAATATATTAAAGACATTGTATTAATATCATATAACAATACATTGCAAAAAGTTATGTTTCGCTAAATAACATTTGTTTGCTACTTGAGAAGGATTTGAATCACACATCTGTGGGCTAAGTTGGGCGAACATTTCTCTCATGTGCGTTAACACTGTGGCCATTCGCTGCTGGTGCCTTGCTTCTGCTTAGGAGAGTTGTTCTAGATGCCTTGCTTTTGATTGAGAGAGTTGTTCTTGAAACTTTGCTTCTAATTGGGCTAGTGATTGTGTGAGTTGCTCTTCATGCCTCACCTCAGATTGAGTTAGTTGCTCCCTAAGGGAAGTCTCCAACTTTGAAATCCTTTAGGTCATTCTGCTTGACGACGGTGGAGTCGATGTAAACCGTGAAAGGTTTGTGGCACTTTTTCCTAATGGGGTTCGTCCAAAAGCCACCCCACATACACGTCCAGAGCATTGTGGACCCATCACGTGAGCATACACATCATCTTTGGACCAGAGGATTCCACCACCAAGCTCTCCTTGTAGTCGCATGCCGTCTTCATTCAAAAGTTCTCTCATCCTAGCATGTTTTTTCACAAGAACCAAATAACATATTACACACCATAAACAACACAAACACAAAATACACTAAAATTCTATTCAAATTGTGCTTACAATGTTCTCCTCCACTTGGGGACTAACAACAACCCCATCTCTTTGGTAGAGTATACATTCTCATACACATCTACGCACTTGACTGGCACCCCTTTAGATTTCGCCTACATCATGAACATAATCCATACAATAAACACAATTGCTCTCATAATTGTCATGTTGTTTATCATTTGCATTGACTAAGGTGTTCATGAATTCTATGTTTATAACTACCATAAGCAAGAAAGTTAAAAATTATTTTCGACATTTAGTGTGATTCAGAAGTATAAAATCAGCTTAGGTGATACATGAAGAAAGTAAATTAGGTAGCAATTACACATCAAAGTAAATTAGGTAGTAATTTTACATCAAAGTAAATTATAGAGAAATGCTAACGAATGCTTTTAGGGCAATGGTTAATAATCTATTTAAAGAAAGTTTTATGGGAAAAGAGGAAAAAAAAAAATCAATTAATGTTTTGACAGCTTTTTCTATTTTCTATAAAAATAATGTCAAAACTTTCTTAAAAGAGTAATGTTAGAGTCACAAACTATTTTACAACATTTTTACAAATTATTGACTTGGCAATTTCTTATTAGTTTTAATATGGGTCCACCATTAACATCATATTTATGTTTATCAATGATTATTTGAAAATTACTAAAGCCACATCAGCAATTTGTAAAAATGTTGTAAAATAGTTGTGTTTGTAGTATTATTCTTCTTAAAATGGATTATCAACCATTGCCCTAAGAACAACTGTTAGTATTTTTACAAGTCATAAGTTCAATAAAATTACACGTCATCATGTTTCACATGGTATCTCAACTCTCAAGTACGCTTGGATTCATGTTTCACATAGTCATATCCCAAAAGACACACCAAAATAAATAAATAATTAAAAGATAGTTTATTGAGAAGATCAATTTAAAAGCTTCCTTCTCAAAATAATAATTGTAGGGGCGGTTTTTGGGGCCCAGGCCCAGCAAATAAGTGGTTCTGGCCCAAAAGTCCCCAGACAATGAATTTGTAGAGAGCGGGTTACAGAACTAGGGCTAGACGAAGTGAACGTCAGTTAGATGTATGCCATGCAGCACATTGAGCGTGAGAATATTCCATTTTAGTTCACAGGATATCGATCCGAGGAGACGTATAAGTGCACATCTTGCTCTGGTTACAGGCTACAGAATTCTTTCACTTCTCTCTCTCTCTCTCTTTTTCCTCAATTCTCCGATCCCCTCTTCATGGGGATTTTCCTCTCTTATATAGCCTCCTTAAATTGATAAGGACCTTACACTTGTTAACCATCTGGACCTTCACTTGAGTGCCTGTTCCATCGGACATCTTCCTTATCTTTCTGTGAGTTGCACTGGCCAATGTAACACTGTTCACTTGTCTTCTCCACATTAATGCGGCTGAAAAAGTAGTTTTCTTGCATTTAATGTGGCAGTTGTGGCTTCTCCCTGACGTCCTACATTTCCCTCTTTCTTGCTGTGGGAGGCTCATCCTACTACCCACGTTCTTCTGGGATGGTTCTTCACTGTGGAGAGGACGCACATTGGGCCCATATTTGTGTGTCCGAGGAGACATTCCTCCTCGGACGTCTTTTAAAACAAACTGGGCTCCATAGGATTGGGCCAGAAGTCTTTTGGGCCCTTATTCCCCTTTGGGTCATGGTTGGGCTTCATGTGGGGCCCCAGACCCATTGTTGACTTTGGGAATTTCACCCCTACAATAATAATAATAATAATAATTCAAAAGCTGGCAAAATTAACATTGAGATCCAAGTGGCATGTCAACGCCAGATTTGGACCTTCTTTTTCCTGTTTTTTTTGTTTTTTGTTTTTGCTGAATATATAGATTTTGACCAATTATGATACTGCTTTTATTTTTTTTGCTTTGATTTATATATGATACTACTTTGCTTGAGATGTATAGCTGAGGTGATTTTGAGAATGAACAAAAACTAGTTGTAATTAATAAGAAAGTCAATATGGGATTTGGAATTTTGGATTATTGGAATTCTCATTCTTGAGGCTTCTCAAAATGGAAATTCCGATGCTTTTGAGAGTATTAAAGGAAGTTAATATTGAAGAAGAAAGATGCTGCTTTTATTTTTTTTTTTTTGAAAAAAAGATCCCAACTTATAGGAGTTTATAAACTAAAGGCTCAAATCCTTGAATGTATAAGATGCAATTATAGTTGAACTAAGCTGATCAAAATGACCCATTTAGGCCATTGTAATGGATTAAAAGCAATTGACTTTACACAAACTAAAGGCTAAAGGTGTGAGCACATAGGATAGGAAGGCTTTCATAAGGAGTCGACATGCATTACTATCATAGTCCATCGATTTGAACCTAACTATTTGTCACGTTCTTCCGTGATTATTCATTTTGTGATGCTTAGGGCCTGTTTGGTTAGTTGAAAAAAAACACTATTTTTGGTTTTTAGTTACAGTGTTTAGTGTGTCCTACCACTAAAAAAAACTGATTTAGTTTTAATATTTGTATTCATTTTTCATTTTCAGTATTCTAAAAGTTAGATTTGAATACAAAAGTTTGAAAACGCATTATATATATGTCGGAGGAGTCCTTTCTTCCCTCATAAAGGGATGTGGGTCTCATTTGGGACTCATAAGTGGAGCCCACACCTCTTATTAGAGGATTGGCAAACTACGTATCAGTGTATTGTTTGCATCGTATCATAAAACTGTATATATAAAATAATGCATAAACATGTATATGTAGCAAATTATCTATGTACTGTCCAATATGTATCTATATCATATAATAATAACTATGATTGCAAAAAGCAATTATTGTATACGATAACTAAGATTCTTGGACCCAAAAATCCAAATAACTTCAATGGCGGGAGAAGCAAAAGCAATTAATTTGATCTAATAATAACAACTTGTAGCATTACTATAAACATTAGTATAACATAGAAACAAATATATATATATATATATATATATATAATTTAAAAAAATTATTCTCCAAACATGTGATGCAGTAGCGATATAAACTACTCGGCTTAGCAACAACCACAGGAATGGCAACAAGTGCAACAGCCTTCTGCAATGTAAGTCCAAATTTGTCTTTTTATGTCAATATCTTCTGGTGCCATTCGGTCAGGAAGCTTCCAATTAAAGTGGTGAATGAGAGAAGCTAGGAACAAGCTCAGCATTCTTACAGCAAGATCTAAACCTGGCCAAATCCGCCTCCCAGAACCAAATGGCATAAAAGAGAGGTTTGTGCCCAGTGGCGACTCCAGGAATTTTTTCCAGGGTGTTCCTAAATTTTTTTTTTTAGTTGAAAGATCCAAAGGCCAAAGCCATCATCAAGTAGATGAATCTTGGGTACGTAGTTTTTTTATCAAATATTTGTCCATAATTCTAGCAAAAGAATAAACAATAAACTATAAGTTGATTTGAAATATTAATAAAATTATTAATTATTATTGTTTAATTGTTTCATTAATTTGTTTGCCTTTTATAAACTATAATTTGTTATATTGTTATTTCATTAATTGTAAAATTATTAATTATTATTTAGTCTAACATAATTTAATTTGTTTATCTTTTATAATATATTGATTAATTAAATTATTAATTATTGTTTATTAGTTGTTTTCCTTAATTAATTATTGATTAATTAAATTATTATTTATTAGTTGCACCATGTGCATTTACTTCCCCCAATTTAAATTCCTCATCCGGTCCTATGTGATGTGCCCATCCACCCCCACCCCATTTAATACACAATGAGACAAACCCCATCACAAGAGTCAGCTACCAATCAGAATATTTCACAATCACAATTCACAATAAAACAATTAATTGTATCTCACCAAGTCTCACCAACACCAACACACACCAACACCAACGGATAAAGCCAAAAAATAAAAGAGTCAAGAACAGAGTCAAAATATTAATAAAGTTAAAAGATAAGCTGAGCCAATCACAGTTATTCAAGAGAATAAGATAAATTATTAAAGTTAACTGTTAAAGTCTTAAAAGAATAAAGAGAGCCTCATTGTTTCATTTCAGATTTCAATTTGTTTTTGTTTTTTTTTTTTTTTTTAAGATTAAGAGAGAGAGACTGAGAGAGTCAGAGAGAAAAAAAAAAAGAAAAAAAAGAGAGAGAAGTTATGAAATACCTTGAGGGAGCACTGGAGCAAGCCAAGCGACAGGCAACAGAGCAAGCCGAGCGACAGGCAATGGAGCAAGCCGAGCGACGAGCGACGGGCAACGGGCGACGGAGCAACTGACAAGCCACGAGCGACTAGCGACGGAGCAAGCAACGAGCAATGGAGCAAGCGACATGACTGAGCCGAGCGACGAGCGACGTGACCGATCGGCGATCTCCGATCCGATCCAGTGAGCGATCTCTGATGCCCAAATCTCGACGCGATGTGCTATAGACTGGAGCTCGAGTTGTGTTGGCTGACCGATCTCCGATGCGGCGATTCCTGATCCATCTGTTGGCTACGTTGCTTTGTTGACGTTTTGTCTCTAGGTTTGCTTTAGTGATATCTGATTAGTGATCTGAGGTTTCTGGTTGAGTGATTTGTGTATATTGGATTTTGGTTTTTTTTTTTTTTTTTGGGAATCCGTGGGTTTGCTTTTTTGTTTACCATCTGTTGGGTTTTTTTATTTTTTTTATTTAGATTGGGTTTGCTTTACATTTAGGATTGATGTTGGGTTTTTTTGTGGGCTTGCTCTGTTACAATTTTTTTTTTTTGCTTGAAAGTAGAACAATTTTTTTTTTTTTTTTTAATTTGAGAGTGTTCCTCATTTTCTTAAGGGTGTTCCTCTTTTTTTTTTTTTTTTTTTTTTTAAGGATAAACAAATAAATTTTTTTTAATTATTATATATAAATTTTTTTTTTCAAATCAGGGTGTTCCTGGGAACATCCTAACTCTAATGTGGCGCCGCCACTGTTTGTGCCTCTGAAATCCACTTTAGAGTCGATGAACCTTTCTGGTTTAAATTGTGTTGGCTTGTCCCAGTACATGGGATCTCGTGCTATCGCCCATGCATTTACAATCACTTGGGTGCAGGGGCGGAGGCAGTAGGGGGCGAGGGGGGGCAATTGCCCCCCCTGACTCTATGAAAACAGCCCCAGAGTACTATTACTATGATATATATTCAGATATTCTTAAGCAATTGACCCCTCTGACATGGAAGGAAAAAAAAAAAAAAACAAACAAACAAGCAATCCTTAAAAGAAATAGACGCCGAAAAATAAGGGAAATGAACTTCCCTGACCCACCAAACCAACATATCATTTTTTCTAAATTTTTTATCCTGTCCCACTTGTAACGTTTTTTACCCGTCACTATTCAAGCATTTGAATTTCTTGCTTGTCTCATAAATGAATATATATCATAGATTCACAATAGTAGTTAAACGAATAGTGAAATACAGTTAAAATTGTTTAGTCTTTTAGATAGGAATAGGATGAAGCTTTTTACTTTTTACTTTTTTAGAATAAGATAGGATGAAGCTAAATTACCTAATACCGAAGAACAATTCAAGATAATCTTTTTTTATTATACAATTCAATTAGTGGGTCTCATATATAAATAAATATATATTAAAAATATTTAATCCTCTTATATTGTACCAAAAACCTAGAGCCTCCAACCCTTCATTATATTTTTCTTCTCCTCTATCTCTTGGCTTTTTAACGGTTTTAAAATATGAAAATTTTGTTATAAACTCAAATTTTAGATACTTAAATGGATAGATAAATAAATGTTGAATTCTGCATATTTTAAGAATCAATTAAGATGGTGATATATATATATATATATATATATATATATAAAATTTTACAGGTATTTACTATTTACTATACTCTTAAGACCATCAAATGAATCTATTTTTTAAGTTTATTTTAATGAATCAATTAGATATCTAAACTTTATGTATTTACATTACTCTCTTCTTTTAATAGTTAATAATTATGAACTAGTTATTTTTGTTTCTTTATTTAAATGATACAAAACATATACTTGTAATTACATTTATTTACAATTGTTTATTTATTTTGTTATTGTTAATTTGTTGTTGATTAACATATTTAGAATATTTTTTCTTTTAATCTTGTCCCCCTAAACTGAAATCCTAGCTCCGCCACTGCTTGGGTGTGTTTAGGAATGGTGTATCCACAAACTTCCACATCAATACGGGAACGAGGAAGGAGAAGAGGTGCTATTGGATGAAGCTGCATTGTTTCTTTAAGCACAGCTTGAAGATAGGGAAGTCGTGGGATGTCTTTTTCTTGTATGCTTTCTCCTATTCCAATTGTTTCAGTAAGTTCTTGTTTTGCCTTGGCCATTGTGTCAGGATTGCGAAGAAGCTCAGTCATTGCCCATTCAATTGTAGCGCTAGTTGTATCAGTTCCACCAATGAAAAAGTCCTGAAAAATTGTGAAGATGTAATTAGCCAAAGATGCAATAGAGGTCTTATAAGAAATTATGGAGGTCTTTTATATATATATATATATATATATATATATATATATTCCATTATTAGGAGTGAGGAGATTTAAACTACATATAAATCTGTTAAGGTATCAACCAGTTAAACTACATGATTTTGACAAGTTTTGATATTACTTAAGCTAATTAGGTTTGCAAAACCGTAGTCTTATTTTTACAACTAATATATCAGTTCTTCTAAAACCGCACCATTTGACTCAAATTTTTCTATACCTTGATGATATGTGTGATACTAATTAGCAAATCATCATTTTTTCACATGAACCGATTAGTTTTTCTCCTTGACTTACACCCACACGCACACATTATCTTTGTATTTTTCCAATACTTACAAAATTTCAAGACAATAAAAAATCTATAACTAGATCATCAATTAAATATTTAACTTTCAAGTTTTTTTGGTTAAAAATTATAAATCAAATATGAGTTTATGGATCAAATAGTAAATAAAATCAGATTGTCGTGAAATTTGATATGTGTGTTAAGAATATAGATAAAATATAATCTAATGATGAGATTTTTAAATTATATATTCCATAAAAAGTTATTAGGTGGTGTAATACTTCTTAAAATTATACCAAGTATTACTTAAACTCATCTTATTATATATGAATTAGGTTTAAGTTACACCTAGTGTAAATCAAAAAAATGTTACACCATCTAATAATTTATTATTAATTTCATATTTTGAAAATCTAACCATTGAATTACAAATTTTATATGTTCTTAATATGCATACCAATTGAATGTAATTGATTAATCAATCCATAAATTCATCTTTTATGATTTATTTTAAAATACAAAAATTTAAATTTAAACAATTAATTGATGACATAATTATTGATTTTTGATTATTTTTAAATTTTATAAGTATAGAGAATATACGAAAATAATGTAATCCGACAATAAATTTATTAAATTCACATATAATTAAAAAATATTGGATGATGTAACATCAGTTGAAGTTATCTTAGGTATAACTTAAATCTAACCCAGAGAGAGAGAGAGAGAGAGAGAGAGAGAGAGAGAGAGAGAGAGAGAGAGAGAGAGAGAGAGAGAGAGAGAGAGAGAGAGAGAGAGAGAGAGAGAGAGAGAGAGAGAGAGAGAGAGACTTTGATATTCAGACGGTTAAATTCCTCATGGCCCTGTTCTTTGCTGAGGTCAAGGACGACATCTAACAAGTCATCACAGCTCGGTGATCCAGATGCTCTAAATTCCTCATGGCCCTGTTCTTTGCTGAGGTCAAGGACGACATCTAACAAGTCATCACAGCTCGGTGATCCAGATGCTCTAAATTCTAAACGTTGACCAATCATGTTGTCAATTAAATTCCTCATGGCCCTGTTCTTTGCTGAGGTCAAGGACGACATCTAACAAGTCATCACAGCTCGGTGATCCAGATGCTCTAAATTCTAAACGTTGACCAATCATGTTGTCAATCAACCCATGCGGTCGATCGTAACTCGTAAGGAACCTTCGTACTCCGCCTTATACCTTGTAGATCAAATGGCTTTAGCAAAGGAAAAAAGTCTGAAAGATTAGGCTTCCCTCCAAGCTCCATTATACTCCAAATGAGCTCCTTTAGTTCTTGAATAGCATTCGATTTTAGATAAAATATGTCGACCGAAAATATTGTATTCGATAGTGAATTCAATGTGGTTCCAAACACCAACGTCCCAATACTTATGGCCTCCCTAGCTTCACTAGCTTCAACCACACGCCTAACCATACCGTCCACTACCAGTGCTTGATGTCGCGAGCCTTGCAGACTTGCAGTGCCTTGAGTCTGTGCGTTGTGAAAATCTGACTTTTGAATATTTTTCTTAGGTTTCTCCATTTTTCATTGCCTGGTAACCATACCACTGACAAGTCGTAGTTGGTCTGTGCAGTCGCAGCATCTGGGCTTGGTCTCCCTAGAAAAGCTTGATCATTCTTTTGGAGGATTTCCCTTGCCATTTTTGCAGATGAAGCAACCACAGTTACGTTGAAACCGAGTCTCACAGTCATAAGGGGACTGTACGTCTCAGCCAACTTGGTTATGGACTCGTGGGGCCTGTCACCTAGAGTAAGGAGGCTTCCGATGATGGGTAGGCCAGTTGGTCCCGGAGGAAGCTGAACCCTCTTCTTGAAAAGCCAGTCTTTGATGTGAAGAAGGGCTTGCGTAAATATCAAGAGGGATAGAGAGTAAAGAAGAAAACTAAGTGGCCATTAGTGAACTTTGAGCTATGGTGAGTTTGTACTTGATAGGTTCTCACAATTGTTTCCTATTTTATAACCATAAGAGGAAGCCAGGCTGGCTAGCTTTTACCAGTAGGCCAACTATGCAGGCCAAAAATTCTCCTAGATAGGCTCGTCGGCTATATTTATTTATTTGAAAAAATAAAAGTAATTTTGTTTTTTTTAGAAAATTTGGAACCATAATCTTTTACTTTTTTAAAAAGGGTGGAAATTTAGAACCATAATCTTTTTTTTTTTAAGTCAAAAGATGCTCATTAGAGCATCCACAGCAGATGTGTCAAATGTGCTAAATACCAAATATTTGGCACATTTGGCACACCAAATATAAAAAAAACCTCACAACAGATGTTTTAAATGTTGCAAATATTGTAACGGTACGGACAAAAATGCTAAAACCAAAATAATGTTTTTTATTCGGCTTTCTCTCTCCTCTCACTTCTTTAATTGATTTTTTCTCTCTTTTCTCACATCAGATTCTCAGCTCCTCCCTCAACAGAGAAAGAACAAAATGACACACTCCACATCTTCAAACAATAAGCTCCAAGGCAAGGTGGCCATTATTACCGGAGGCATAAGCGGCATGGGCGAGGACACGGCTTGCGAGTTCGTCGCTCACGGCACATGAGCCAACGTCATCGTTGACGTCCAAGACGAGAAGGGCCAAAATGCCACCATGTCTCGCTGTCCAGGTCTCTCTAATCTCGCTTGCCACAATCTCACCGTGATTTGGGATTTTGGGATGGTGCTGTGGATTTAAGATTTGGGATAGTGTCGATGGGTTTGAGATTTGTGGTTGTGCCGATCTCTCTGGTTGTAGTCTTTTTTTTTTTTTAAAGGTGGCGTTGGTGGATGTGGGTTTGTGCTGGTGGTGGCTGGCTGGTGTTGTTGCTGTTGGTGGCCGTTGTTGCAGCAGTGGTGGATGTGCCGTTGTTGTTGTTGATGGTGATGATAGGGAGGAGATAATATATTATTTTAATGTGTAGTAAATATTATTTTAATGTATAGAATTGAGTGATAAAACATCTGATAAATGGGATGTTGTAAAATGATGTGGTAAAATAATAAAGTAGGCTTTTGGTATATTAAAATAGAATTTTTTTTTGCAACATCTGCTACGGATGCTCTTAGGTATTATTTTTCATTTTCGAATATCGTTGCAATCGGATCGAAAAGGACACTGAAAAAGAAAGAGCTGCCAAGACAAACTTTAGGTGGTCATAAGTCATAACACATGCTAGTTGAGAGAGACATAAGTCATAACACGTGCTAGTTGAGAGAGATATTAGTCACAAGTCATAACACATGCTAGTTAATGAGGCTCTGACAGGGCGGCACCACCTTAAGGCCAAGTGGTCTCAGGACCACCTTAATTTGAGGTTTTTTTATTTTTATTTTTATTTTTTTATTTATATAATAATTTAAAATTTTTATTTGTATTCCTTTCAAAAATAATTTGAGAACATCCTCAGTTTTTTTTATGTCAATAAAATTAAATTTTGTTCTATAATTTGTTCTACATTCAGTGGATGAATAATTGCTTAGTTGTGTACATTGAAAGAGATGTAGTTTGTAGCATTGATAATGAGACTATCATGCACCGATTTTAAAATATGAAAACCTGTAAAAGACATTGTAAATTTTATGTATTTACGTATTTTTTTTTATTGTTATTATTGTCAATATATGAATTTTTCTTTTTATTATTTTTTTAGGGACTATTTCTTTTTTTATTTGATTGTATAATTTATACTTCTTAAGAAACACCTTGAGAAAATTTCTGAAACCGCTACTGAGCTAGCACCTCTTTTTATTTTTAAGAAGCAATTTTGTAACAAAGATAAGAGCATCGGCAAACTTTTTGTATCCAATTTCCCCAACACTTAATATAGTTTTAGAGTTCAAATACGCCCAAAAGTCGTTGCATTGTGGTAGCAAGTTTACGTGGATGGAGTGCCTTGAAAAGTCTAACGTTTGATAATCTGTAGGTCTAACATTTCTATAGAGAAAAGAGAGAAATTAATCAATTGTCTAAAACTGGAAACCATTTGTTTTACCCACTCTTTCAAACTTTTTTTTATTTTTTTTTATTTTTATCTTTTTTCTATTTGAAAAACAATCTCCTTCAAACTTAGGACCACTTAGCTCGGTACAATCATAAACTACTAGTTATCCCATTTGTTAAATTGTTAAGAAATAATGAATTTTATTATTCAAGTATTATTGTAACAAGTAAGCAGAAATGCAAATTGGCTTTATGGATAAAGTGCGTCAGGAACTTCCATCAAGTTTTTACCTATGCATTTGAGCATTTGGATCTTCTCACATGCATGTATGGTTGTATAAGAGGAACAGCAAAACAAACCTCAAAATTAAATGATGTAAAAACAAGGTTAATTAATTCTTCGATACTTTTCCATGAGTAAGGAACACCAGGTATATGGTAGCTTATAGAATTGTACATGATAGGTATGTACAGCAGAAAATATGATCCACAAAATGAGCAAATGCAGTAGAAGTAAACTACCACAAATCTAGACTTTAATTAGTAGTCTAGACAACAAAAACCAAAAAGAACACATTGTCACTTGTGAAGGCGATAAGTAGGAATAGCAAGTAGGTGCTTGGCTCTAGGAGTTGTGAGACCAAACTCTTCGGTCATGTCCAACTCCGTTGGCAACATGTCATTAGGAAGCTCCCAATCAAAGCAATGAACAAGTTGTGCTAACACTAGCCGAACCACAGTTAGACCCAATTGCATGCATTCCTGGACAGCTTCTTCTCCCAGACCCAAATGGGATAAGCTCAAAGTCATGTCCTCTGAGATCTATGTTACTCCCAACAAATCTCTCTGGATTAAACTTATCTGGCTCAGTCCAAACACTTGGGTCTCTCCCAATTTGCCCATACATTTATTAAGAGTCTAGACTTACGAGGTATGTGGTAATCATTGATAGTGCAATCTTCCAATGACTCATGAGGTATCAACAAAGGTGCTACTGGATGCAGCCTCATGGTTTCTTTTACAACCATGTCCAAGTACTCCAAGCTATCCAAGTCAGATTCATCTACCATCCTCTCTAAGCCTACCACATTTTCCAACTCCTTTTGAACTTTCTTCATTATACGAGGATGCCTGATTAGTTCCGTGAGCATCCAATCAATTGCTGTTGCTGAACTGTCCATTGAGGCGGTAAGCATATCCTGTAAGAAAATCATTGTTAGAAACTTACAACAAACAAGTCTTAATCCCAAAATTATTGGGATCGACTAGTAAAGAAACTGCACTAGAATAAAATTTTGATTCTAGCAAATGATGCCGCTTTAGCTTCAACTTGATTAATTCTTATAAAAATTAGTGTTTAAGTAGATAGTAGGATGGTATAAATAAAAAATGGGAAATGCTAACGAGTGTCCTTAGGGCACTCGTTAATAATTCATTTAAAGAAAGTTTTTATAGAAAATGAAAAAAAAGTAATTAATATTTTGATAGTTTTTTTCATTTCCTATAAAACTGGTATCAAAACTTTCCTAAAATAGATTATTAATGAGTGCCCTAAGGGCACTCGTTAGCATGACTCGTTAGAAATATTATTGTATATACAAGATTATATTTGGTACATAATTGAATTCTACCCACAAACATATAGAATCGTTTTTTTTCCCTAATACAATTAATTTGACACAAACATAAAGAATCAGTTTTGACTATATTATTAATTTAACGATTTGATATATGATGTGTTTGACTCCTTACTAATGTCATGTAAGTTCTTTGAATAATTACCAAGATTATAGCTTCGATATTGGGCCGTTCAATTCGGTACTCAGAGTCCTCAGATCCCATGAAGCTCAACATGACATCAACAAAGTCCTTGGTCTTATTTTCATCCTTGGATTGGACATGCTCATCAATGATCTTCTCCAAAAAGGCATCAAAGATCTTACTCACAGCCTTCATGCGCTGATTTAGCCCTTGAAGGTCAAGGGGTGCAACATAAGGAATGTAATCACCGAAGTTAGGAGTTGCGGTTAGCTGCATACCCTCTTGGATTACAGACTTGAATCCCCTCTCATCAAACTCCTTGTCCATGTACTTCTTCCCAAACACCAAACGGCAACTCATATCTGCGCTGTGAGATGAAACCTTGGCACTGAGATCAACAGCAACATGTTCATGTGCTGCCTCTTGAATGAACTTTATCAATATGTCAAGCTCTTCTTTTCTCATGGATTTGAAAGAATTGATTTTGAGGTTGCTAAGTAATTCAAGGGTGCACATCTTACGTATGTTGCGCCAATAAGAACCATATGGAGCAAAGGCCAAGCTCTTTTGCTCATAAGAGATGTGCTTTGCAGCCTCATTAAGTGGTCTACTCGCAAAAACAAGGTCATGTGTTTTAAGGAATAGCTTGGCAGCTTGAGGGGATGAGACAACAATGGTAGGTACCATCCCTAAGCGCAAATGCATGATAGGACCGTGTTTTTGAGCTAGTTGATGAAGATCTTGATGAGGGAATTCTCCTAACATATGAAGGTTCCCAAAGATAGGGAACCCTCTTGGACCAGGAGGTAATTTCTTCTTCTTGGTCTTGCTTTTCCATTGTACTTGGATATAAGCAAGCAAAACAAGTGAGAGTATGATCCATGTCCAAGCCATGGTGGGCATTTTAAAGGCTGAGCGCACTGGGTGGTGAAGGCAAGCTCAGTTGCAACATATGGAGTAGTTATTTATGACATGGAAATCGTACAAACGGACAATAAACTTTAGATAAGTCCAATGCCGACGTATAGAGTTTTATTTATTTATTATTTTTTTAATTTATTAAAACACTAAAGTGTCAAGTAATTGGACAGAGTTGATTGGATAAAGTTTATAAGGTGGTTCTCACTCGCCCCTCGGCAATTTGAGATTTTTTTTTTTTTTTTGGTCAACAAAGAAATAACATTAAACTTAGGAATTTATAAGCCTATTACAGCGAACGCAAGCTTTGTCAGCCGCTAGGAAACTATCCACCACAGGCGGCGGGTACAAAAATATAACAAAAGAGTCTAAGCTATTAGCACCAAGCTTGGCCAACGCATCAGCACATTGGTTGACTTCCCTATAGATGTGAACTATCTGCTTGTTGGGAATCTCTCTCACCAGGTTCCTGCAATCAGTAAGCAATGGCTCCATTAACAAATTGGCGGTATTGTTATTCATAAGTACAACAATACTTAAAGCATCTAACTCAATGATGAGGTTACTTAACCCCATCTCCTTAGCTATTAGGAGACCATCCCTTAAAGCCCACAGCTCTGCCATGCAACTTGAGATTTGAGATTTAGTCTATACCATTCCATCATTGATTTTTTTTGTTTTTGTTTTTTTGGTTTTTTCTCTTTTACTAATTGAGTGAGAAATAAGAGTAATTATTTTTAAAATTTAAGAGTTGAGAGTAATTATTTAGTATTTTTGTTGATGTGAAGTTATTGTATTCTAGGATTATCCGATAAATTTTTATTACGATGAAATATCATCTACTTCTCATTTCTCTCTCTTTTACAGATTGAGTATTTTTTTAGTTGTCTAATTATCATTTCTCTTCTCTTTTACAGATTGAGTATTTTTTTTAGTTGTTTAATTAAAAGAATGGTAAATGTATAGGATAAAAAAGAAAAGAAAAAGAAAGTGATCTTATACTACAAATTTTGAAATAGGATTTTCAGTATTAAAACTTTATTTCTTAGATATAAAGGTTTACAAACTGAAACGTAATTTAAAATGTAAAATGACTTAGCAATCTACACACTTTTAAGTTTATAATATTTAATCTAAATTATAAAGTAAATCAATTCTAAATGTAGATGATCATTTTTCACAAATTTTACTTATATAAATTTTATAAATTGATGTGTTATTCATAAAAAATCTATATATTCTTTTTATAAAAAAAAAAAAGGAGTAAAGATATGTATGTGTACGCGTGCGTGTGTAATATATTATTTCTATATATTAAGAAGATTCAGAAAGTTAGTTTTAACTTCAAAAAATATCAAAAATACCCCATAATCTAATTAGATAATACTTATTCTTAAAAAAATAAAAATTAGGGTTAAAATTATAATTCAAAAAAAAAAAAAAAAAACTACTGGAGAAATTTTTTTCCCTAAAAATTAGCACACTCTCTATTTAAATATATCTCAGGAATGTTTGATACACTTTTTTTCCCTAAAAGCTAGCACACACTAGATCAAGCTGTTTACTTTATTTTAAATCCTAAATTTCAGTTTCTTAAAAATCCCTTCCTTTTTTTTTTTTTTTTTTTTTTGAGAAAACCCTTCCAATATAACCCCACTAACAATAGATAAATTTAAATTGAAAAATTACATTAAAGTCAAAATAAAAAAAAGAGTCTCATCCACGTGTAGAGCGTGTGTGATGAGAGTAGTGTATATTTTTTTTGTTGAAATAGCATTGATTGTAAGGATTGTCTAGTTAATTTGTAAGTCATTTTTTTTAATTAACAAAAGTTGATAATAATTTTAACATTTTATGATAAAAAAACTTGGAGATTTGCAAATCTGATTTCAAGTTGTACTAACTACCAACTACGGACTACCACGATTATATCAAGGATTCAAGATAAGCATGTCTTTGTTTTTGGATTTTTCGAAAAAACAGTGAGAATGGCTTGGACTTTAATGTTTAGACGCCACATTTTTTGACCAAAAAATTAAAGGCGAATACGAATACGATAGCGCGTGAGTTAAAACACTCCTCCGTGTAAAAGATTTTGGACCCTATAAACATTATCAAGCTTCTTGTTTTGTTAGTAACTAAGATTTGGAGGATCAAAAAAATTGAAGGCAATAGCAAATTGTAAAACAAAAATGCTTGTCATTTTCATATTTGACGAAGGAGATGAGCCTGCGGCATATTGATGCATGGGACCAAGATTTATTGCAAGAATGTGTCATATAAAAGTTGGTCCCAGATTTATTTTGTTTTTGTTTTTTGATTTTTTTTTTTTTTGTTTTGTTTTTTTGTTTTTTCCTAATATTGGCTCATTGTCTGTCATTACTTCATAGTTCATTGGCGCCATGGTTGCATCGACATCGATAGCTGACAAATTTTACCAAGTTAATTTTCTAATAATTTTTTGTTTGTCCTTCTCGTTTCTAACCGTTCATGGTGTCTCTATCACGTACACTATTGGAAAAGGATAAAAGGGAAAAAAAAAAAAATAGTGAAAGAATGGAAGGGTTTATGACATTTTATATATATATATAAATATATATATTTATATCATATACTATATAATAAAAATTGGGCTTAAAAGTTGTGGTTACGACAAGTGACTTCATTAAATTGCAGAAATTTTTTTAGATTTTTAAAAAATTATATAATTTTTCTTTTCCTATAATTTCTAAGTTGATAAAAATATTAATTTGATTACAATCCAAACTCTTCATCTAATCCTATGTAAAATATGTCCATCTAATCAATATATATATATTAGATCAATTATATTACTACACGTAAAAATTGCAATTTTTTTTAGATTTATAAAAAAATAGATATTTTTTTTTCTTATCTTCTTCTCCTATAATTTCTAAGATAATAAAAATCTTAATTTGATTACAATCCAAATTCTTCATTTAATCCTTATCTTAAAAGTATACATTTTGGTCATCTAATCCTTATTTTTTTAATTACTACACGTAAAAATAAAACAACAACGTATAGCTAATAAAGTTAATTTTCAAGTAAATTATCTTTAATATAATATAAGAGTGTAATTTTGAATAAATTTTCTTTCTTTTAATGTACAACTATTCTTTTTATCTTTTTTTTTTTTTTTAAAATTGTTCCCTTGGGTCTATCCAAAATAAAATCTCTTAGGGACTGAGTACTAAGTACATGTCCAGATGTACACTACAAAAAAAAGGTCTTATAGCAATATTTTTAAAACGCAGCTATAGTTCTTGAAAGCGTGACTATATATAGGTCAATTCGGCCTATAGCTGCGCTTTTTTAAGTTGTGTTTTCAGCCGTAGCCTAAAACCCGTAACTACAGTACAGGTCTGAAGGGTCTATAGCCGCATTTTTACAAATGTGAATATAGGCTAGGACCAATGGCCTAATTTTTAGAAACGCGGCTATAGGGCAAAATTTAGTTGCATTTATTAAAGGTGGCTATTGGGGACAACTATAGCAACATTTTAAAAACGGGCTATAGCATTTTTTTTTTTCTTGGCCAGATGGCAAATGCTTGGAAGTAAATGAAAAAATTAACATGAAAAAATTGTCTAGAAATAGAACCCTAGATAAATATGTGTGTGAGTTTGTGTGTGTGTTTAGTGAGTTTGTTTTTACAAACCTCAAGATTATGACCTCTATGGCTAAAATTTGTATCGTCAAGATAAGAAATTGGAAAAGGAAGTCTAAACATGAAGGTCTTCATTTATTAGTCAATAGCTATGTGGAACACTATCTTGTTGAGATCTGGAAACAACTGTGTGGCCCTTGAAAATGAGATGATAAATCAATAAATCATATAGTATTCATATTCGATATTTATCATTCAACTAGAGAAGATGCGGTGAAAATATTGGGTAATTACCTCAAGGATATAGACTCGAAGATGATTAAGGAGGGAGAGGGAGATGGGGCATAAAGGCTCGAGATATCTTGTATGTGCTCCATCATACTCACGCTGTCTAGCTGACTGTACCTTGCACTCCCTCTGTAGTAGTTGGATATTTTGAAAATAAATTTCCTCTTATACTTTGAAAGGATTGACACTTTGTAATACGATTATTTTGCTTAAAATGCAGAATTAAGGATCAAACTGGCCTATTTCTCTATGAAATGATAAATTCTTTGAGGATGCATAGCAAGCTTCAACCAGCAATTAAAAAAAAAAAAAAAAAAAAAAAAAAAGGCATATCAAAGAATATGATCCATGAAAAATAATGGCTAAAGCCCATTGAAAAACTTAAAGTTTTTTAGGGAGAAGATTTTTATTTTTTTATTTTTTTATTTTTTAAAGATGCTAAATACAAAAAGAAGGGTAAGAATTAACAAGGAATCATAATTATATGTTTGTCTCAAAAATTAAGTGAAGCATGGATCATGTTTGTCTCAAACGATTATGGCTAGAGTTTAGGGTTTGGTTTAGTACCCATTCTACCTCCCACAGACTCATTATTCAAGACAAGGACAATTCACTTAATATAATAGTGAAACTACTTATTATATTTTTCATTCAAAAGAATATGGTTACTATAAAAATCATATTCCATTCAGAGAGTAGACCTAGACCCAAACCCATTAAAGCCAGCCAACTGTAATGGTAGATAAGATGTCACCCTATTCATCCCAACAACGACTATGACAAGATAACAAAAACCAAATTAGAAGAAATAAAAGACAAAAGTTGAAATATAAGTACCATAGCCTTGGTCTTGAAAGCGAATGCCTTTCCAATTCTGAAATTAAAAATTAAAAATAAAATAAAGTTCAACCTTCACATTCATTTGGAATTTTCATTTTCAGTATTCTTTTTTTAGTAATAATGACTACAGGATTCAAATTTTCTTTTATTCATTGCTTACTTTAACAAATCATCAAGACCAAAAAGGTTACATCAACAGTAAGCATTATATAAATTGGTGTCAACTTTTTTATTATTTTTATTGAGTATAAAATAGGTGTCAACTTATAATTTCCAATATGCTTTATTACATGTAATCATGTCATGTTATGAATCCTAAGTAAGAGTTTTCAACATATGAATCATATGTTTCCCATCTCTACAGCAACAAGATCTAGTCAACTAACGCATTGTCAAGAGATTCCTGAGAATCATAAGGGCAAAGATGATGAAAAGATTTGATAGCCTCAATTGCATTGTTTCATCACAATTTCCATGTCTTTCAAGACACTATCAACCCGATCTCTAGCATTTATGGCACACTAGAATAGGGAAATTGCCTTGCTTGGATCCTTGTCTATCAACTGTAGTTGGAGAAACAAACATTTGATAATATATATAATCAATACAAAATGGGGGGAAAAATTTGGGTAATCTTCAAACATGAAAACTATCAAATTTTGATGGGAGAAAGCCCTTAAAATTTCCTGTTCGGTGGTTATTTGAACCTTCCATTGAAAGCTATACCTTCTCCAATATGTTTCAACTTGAGCTGAAGCATTTCAATCTCTTCTTCAACTCTTCCAGATCTTTGTAAAACATAAGAAACTCTTATAGGCAAATACATGCATGTTATATCCATAAATGTTTAGCAAAAAAACAACACATTACTTAAACATCCTCATAGCAACTAGTTGATACCAAGGTATGTAACCAAAATCCTTCAACATAAAATAGGATTTTAGAAGCAAATGCAATTATTATGCACTCCTAGCATCTTTCTGTGCATATACAAAACTAATTTGATGCATACTAAATTAAATTCTTACCATTATCCTAGATATTAAAGGCAATGAAAAGCTTACAAACAAAATAAAATTCTTCCAGATGCTACACAGAACATAATAATATACATACACCAACATAGGCTAGTCTTGCCTTTGTCATATAGGGGGCAAAGAGAACAAAAAGATAGTGCAGGGCAGAAAAGATTACATTAGGCAAAAATAACCTAAATAACATCTAGGACAACAAAAATGTTACATATTTTTCAGAAGGTAAAAGCTACATGTCATGCTTCAATTGGTTTGTGCAATTTCTTCCTCAACAATTTCATTTGAGCTACTTGCAATAGCAATTTCTGATCTTATCAATATCTCAGAGTCATTTGTGATGCTATATCTCTCCCCAAAAGTAATTATTGTATTGATTTCAATTGAGCTACTTGCAGTAGCAATTTCAGGTTGCATCAATATCTCAAAGTCATTTGCAACGCCATATCTCCCAAAAGTACTTATGGTATCATACAATTCAAGCATTGTTGGCCTTTCACTAGGGAAAGGGGTTAAGACAGGTACATGCAATTATAAGTAACACAAAGATTTCACCATCAACTCCTTTGTCAACCAGGGAATTATCAATAATACTATAAAGATTAGATGAATTGCTCAAAAGGTGAGTTATCCAATCAAACAAACTCCCATTCAAACCATATGAATAATTGTTAATTTCAATGGGTCCCTTCCTTGTAATTAGCTCAAGAAGCAGAATTCCAAAGTCAAAGTCATGCTTTTTAACAAAACCCAACTCCCATACCCCATTGTCTACAAAAGACCCGTTGCTTGAGTCACATACATTTGAGAAAATCCAAAAGAAGTTTTTCATTACCGACAATGAATCAAAATCAACAGGAACTTCCAATTCAATTCAAACAAAATCAGAATCTAGAAAAAAACCCATTAGTCTAAACCATATGAAAGCACAAAAAAGATATAGTTGAGACTGAAAACACTTGAAGAAGTTTCAAGATTAACAATAGAAAAACAGCTACAAGGACCATGGAGATGGGAAAAAAAGTAACAGGAAATAATAATAATATAAAGCCAAAAAACATCCGACAATGAAAATTTGTTGACAAGATACAGCTATACAAAGATGATTTTATTATTCCTCATCTCAGAAATTCATGAAATTGTACTAACCAGTCTGATTTTCTCAATTCCTATTGCCGAAAAAAATCAGGAAGCTGAAATGGCTGTTTCTCAATGCCACACTTGCCCTGCAAAAAAGAATACCCAATAATGAGACACAAGTAATTGCAGTAGCAAAACAGAATGATAATTCTGCAAGAGTAAAAAATTTTCAAATTTAAGAGGAATTTCGCCCGAGCATTAAGCACAATGGAAAGGCATCTATAAATTCAAAGCAAATTAGTTACACTACAAGAAAAAGGGCTATTGCGGCGGTCTAGAACCGCCGCTAAAGGTACATTCGACCTATAGCGGCGGGCCGTCCCGTCGGTGCTGCAGTGCCGCTATAGGTAGATTACGGCGGTCACTACAAGCGCCGCTATAGATGTAGTTTTTAGCGGCAGGTGAATGTTTATTGTGGCGGGCATAAAACCGCCGCAATATGTCTTTAGAATTCGTGGGATTCACTTTTAGCGGCGGGCAAAGAGCGCCGCTATAGACAAACTTGCAGCGGCGGTCACGGACCGCCACTATTGGTCCCTACCTTTAGCGGCGGGTGCATGACCGCCGCTATATGTCTTAACCTTTAGCGGCAGGCGATAAGCGCCGCTATAGGTATTTATTTAAAACATAAAATGTGAACCTTTAGCGGCGCGTTTTGACCGCCGCTATAGGTCTTTTTTTTTTCCAGTGAGTTTAAAAACTGCTGTAAATGGTTCAAAACCTGTTACAAAAGACCTGTAATAGTTTTAGCTCTACTAACACAATACCATAAATGTAATTAATTAACACCACCACAAATGTCTTGAAACTAACATAATATTAACATAGAAATATATTATCAAATACATAACATTGTCTATAACCACCATCTTAAAATTAACAAAAAAAAAATGTGGTCATTTGAATAAAACAGCTGCTGAAATTAATCTAATACTATAATCAAAATTCTAAAGTGTTTAAAAATGTCTTTCAACACTTGCAAGAAATGCGGTTGTTCTTCCATAGTTCTCTGTACACAAAAAAGTCCAAGAACTCCAAGATAAAACTTATAAGCTTCCTGGTTGATAAGATGCGGCTGATGATTTGGGGAGAGCTAGAGATTGTTCGATCAGAGGAGCATCCTACATACAAAGTATGATTACTTAATAAGTGTATAAATAAAATAGAATGACAAGAAAATATTATCAAGGTAAAAAATGGGAACAAGTTAAATGAAGACATGTTTCTTGATCTTTTATGTGAGGGACACCTCTCTTTGCAACTTCCTAGTTTTGAAATTACCAAGCAGAGGCACAACAAGACAACTAATGAGATCAAATCAAAATGATTGGTGTTGGGAGGTCCCTTGATATAGAATTCAAAGGATGCAAAGCTGTCACCACATAATTCCATAAACATCTATTAATAACATGGTGCTTCTAGAAATCTTTTTCCTTCACCACCCTTTATCAATGTTACATATAAATAGATTCATACCGTCACAATTCACAAGTAAATACTAATTATTAAATCAATAAACATCTTTCCAGCTAATGTAATTACTAAATATGTAATTATCTTTGTAGCTAATTACCACAAGTAAATATTAATTAGCAACCATACATTTAACGTTCCTTTCCTACTACATATAAATTGACACTCAAGTCATTTATTATACCTGATTGCATTGTGTAGTTTGTTACATTTGTTGAAACATGCGAGCCATTCTTTGCTCCATTCTTTGCTCCATTTCTTCGAATTTACTAAGTTTTTCCTTCATTTCATCAAAACCTGCTAGTTTCTCCTCCATAGTAGCCAAGGAAGCCTTCAATTGTGCAACTTCGTTGTCCCTTGCTTGACTTGATCGTATTTCACTGTCCGTGAGAGCAGTCTTGCTACTTTGACCACTTGGGGTTGGACCAAATCCTACCCCACGAATGTGACCTTTGTGCTCCTTACCCATCACTTTTGCAAACACATCATCTCTTGACCATAAAATACTACCACTTGTGTCAGATGACTGCAATTGATTGTTAGGGTCAACCAACAAATCCTTCATTTTGTCCTGATATGAATTTGAACAAAACAAAAAGAAGTTAGAAATCATATAGTTAAAATGACCCCATAACATATATATACATATATATAGGATAGGACAAGCACGCACCGATAAAACTTAGAACGATGCAAAAATTATGCACACAAAGCTAGTGTCCCCCTCACCACAACCGAAGGCACCAGTACCAAAATTGTTGGTGCTACTTTGCCACAACAACCAATAACCCCTAAGAGAAAATTGACATTCTACAAGCAACTCACCACATGAACGTCTTTAAAAAAAAAAAAGGAAGTCATATACATCCATTATGTGGCATTATAAGGTCAACGTATAAATGGAAACAAACAGATTTCAAGGATTTAGATTTTATTGTTGCCGACGATGGAGGAAACACTACCCATATGTGGTCTATTTTAAGCTTTGTCCCTACTTGAAAATCAATGTATCACAACTCATGTCCTTAAGAAAAAAACAATATTTCTAATTATTACATATGTTAGTACCAAAATATATGTAAGATTAAAACTAATAGTAAAATTAAGACAAGTATAATTTATTACATAGGATCTATATACAAATCACTACCCTCATGATTTTGGTATCCACTAATGGTAATAGTTGCGATTGATACAGTTTAAAGATTCTATACAATTGAAAACGTTTTTTTTTAACCTTACTTTTTTTGATTAAAAATTGGAGAGCATTTGTTATGTAGATTCCACATATGGTAGTAGACTATTCTAATTATAAATTTTACAATAGAAGTTATATATATATATATATTAAGAACATAATGTGTTCCAAAGTTTCGGGGTGTATATAATGACTAAAATTGTTGTAATAAAAATCTTAGCAAGTTGTATATATACTCTAAGATTAATTTGCAGCACTACTAGCAGTCACCTAATATGGTTACACTTTATGTAAGTTGTGAGTAATTAATATCTTTACACTTTATGTCAATATATAAGATTGATAAGTTGCCTAATTGTCAAGATGATATGGTGCCACTAGAAAGAAAGAAAGAAAAATTACATTATGATTATTGTTTCTTATAGTACGATATCACTTTAAAATTTCGTCATCTTTCAATTTTTTGACGGTAGAATCATTCATAACATTATGATTATTGTTACATTATGATTATTGTTTCATATAGTATGATATCATTTTAAAGAATCATTCATAACTATTATCATTGATTCAAAATAGTTACACAAGTGTTCAAACAACCACATGGGATTTCTTCTTATGCTTGGTTTTTGTCAAAAAAGACATGATAGTTATACAATATTTTGCAAGACCTAAGACTTGAATTATTTGAATAAAACTCATCTTTGAGACAACTTTGTAGGGAAAAACTATAATATTGTTTCTTGAATTCCTATTTTGTTTACCCCCAACTATAATGCAGAAATTACTTACCATTTTTTCTTTCATTACAGGATTAACTGCAGATCCATCTTTACGAGTATGTAGAATTTGAAATAATACTGCACGCTCTACGGGATGTCCATCCGTTTTTGCCTACATTATGAACAACATATTTATGTAGTAATGAATATTGGTTCCACATAAACTTAGGAGAAGTCAAAATCATTTAAAAAATAGTCATAATACTTATTACCTTTTTTGCAGCGTGCATAGCATAGCCACACGAACCACCAGTATGTATGTCATCCTGTTTAGAGCGACGGTCCTTATTCTTATCTGACTCTATCTACATTCAACAAAATTACATGTTTATATACAGTATGTTTTATGTATCTAAAGCTACTTTTAGCTAAATAAAGCCACTTTTAGCTAAATAAAGCCAGAATGCTCAAAAATATCATTTGGTATAAAAGAATGAGAGAAACTGCATGCTAAAGGTAATAAGTTTTGGCTGAGCATCTTTTATCATGGAGTGAAGAGACCCAAGTTTCCCATGCTATTTCATTTACAGGAGCATAGCATGCCTATATCTTCCATTTGGACTAGAAGCTCAATGATTGATATAACAGTACTGATTTAATGATGAATACTTTTGATAAATGAAAACTAGGCACTTTTAAGAAAGCTAACTCATTTTAAGAAGAATCATTATAGGCCAAAACAAAAAATCTTAAAAGAAAGCTAGAACCTATTAAAAAAATCTCCACACCACACACTTGTCTTTGTTTTTGAACCTTGACAAACCAACAGTTACTCCAAGACTTCTACCAAATGAAACAAATATGAAATATGAAACACAACTTCGATCTCATATATACCAGTTTCACAAAAAGCCCACATAAAAGTTCTAACTAATCCTATCTGAAATAATTAGCTAATTTAATAGTGTGAATATTGTAAAGAAGTATATAATATAAAGTATGAACAATATCTATTACGTACTGACTATTATACACAATACAAATATTTTAGTTTTTAAATTGAAATCATATCTATTATGTATGACTAAGTAGTAAAGGGAAAAAAAAAAAAAAAAAAAAAATCACAAGATTCATGACATTAAGTAGTACTAAACTACTAATAGTATGTGTGTGTATGTGTGTGTATATATATATATATATATTTTTTTTTTTTTGAGAAGAAGTACTCATAATATTTTTATTTATTTATTTGATAATAGTATCTTAGTAATAAAACAAGAAATCAAAAATTTTATTTCTTATTTCATGCGGGGTTAAAATGTAAGACAAAATTGAAGAAGTATAGAGGATGAGGGTAAAAACAGAAAACACATAAGAAGAGGGGCACGAGTGATGAGTCAGACTTGAATTGGAAGCAGCAAATAGAGTCAGAGACAGAGACTCATTTTATTTTATTACACAGTTATATTTTTGAAGCCCATTTCATTGACAAGATCTGGTAGAATTCTAAACCAAATACATAATTTCATTCACATTCTATGATTCTAACTTTCAAAGAAATATATAAATACCAAGAAATGAATTTTACATCAAATAATAGGAATGCATTCTTTGAATTTAAAGATAAGACAAATGAACAAATTGCAAGAGAGAGGAAGTTTTTTGATGATAGACAAAAATCATGTCAAGCATCTTAATTTCTTAATATGTATTTGAAATGGTCATGGTAGATTCTCCTGTTTATTAAGGAAAACACATCAATCTGCGAGCATGCCCTTTAGAAAGGAACATAAACCAAAAGGAAGTCAATCTTATTGGAAAAGGCAAGAATTTGTTTTCAATAAATTATTTGATTTCTAGTGAGCTAAACATGGGATCAATGATTCCCATTTTCCTGGCGGAAATTTCCATTGCATGAGACACTCAACTACCTCAATTCAAAGCATTTCCAGCAGTGATAAAAGTAAACTTGAATCGGTCAAAAACATAGGCCTATAAGGGGCAACACATCTCTAGAATGATCATGAGGTTATCGGCTTCTATTTTTCTTATTTAATCAAAGTTACCATTTCCACTGCTCTGTAAAGCATGATAAACCAAGTTGAAATGTCATGTACAACACAAAATTACAAAGGAATGATTCAATTTTCACAGAAAATTCAGACATAAGCTGAATGAATGACATAATGAGAATCACAAAACATAACTGAGCCCACACCCATAGCTTAAGTATAGTTCTTTAGCTCTAGTACATTAAGTTCCCTAATTATATTCAAACACATGGTTGCATTGACCAATGAAGCACAAACAACCTTATCTAAATCTATGCAACAAAGTCACCAATTACATATAATCTCAAGGGGCAAAGCTTAAGTATAGTTCTTTAGGTCTAGTACATTAAGTTCCCTAATTATATTCAAACACATGGTAGCATTGAAAACTGAAGCACAAACAACCTTATCTTTTTCTAAGGACAATTAAACACAATGAAGCTATGTGTTTGAATTTAATTGGGAAGCAAAATGTACTGCACCTAAGAAGCTGTACCTAGTTTAACCCTAATCTCAAATATAGCACTAAAAACCTATTTCAATCACAAATAAAATATTCAATTCCCAATAAAATAAAATAAAATAAACCCTAATGAATTTCTCATTTGTCTACTAAAGGCTCCATTTCGGTTTCCATATAGAAATTCCAAAGTCCAGCACAAGTATTTAGTTTAGTTAAGTAAAAAATTTTCATTTTCCTAGCAAACCCAATTGCCATTTCTTTTCTTCCCTTCAATTTTCTCCACAAACAAACAAAATCTCAATAGAAGAAAAATACAACATGCATAAAACCCATATAACCACATGTAACAAATGACAATCAAAAGCGAAAAAAAATTCAAGATCTACGAAGAACCCAAAATGGGTGAACTGGTGTCCTTATATTTTATAATTATTTCATTGTATGATTTTTGATATGAATCTATACAAATATTCTTAATATTTCTTATTAATGATTGTTTTAAATATATATATATATATTTTCTATTGAGATTTTCATACTACCACAGAACTTTTTTTGAATAGGGAAATACTACCATAGAACTTTAAAGTGCAAGATACAAGCCTTTTTCTCATAATAACAGTTGATGTAAGACTGACTTAATGGTCTATTATTTTATTTATAAAAGAAAGAAAGAAAAAAAATGGGAAGAATTTTGATCCAAAAAAATCAGTGAATAGAAAAATCCAAAAAAAATAAAACCACTGTGAATGATCCAAATGCACTATACCAATAGCAGCAAAACAAAAAACAAAAAGTTAAAAAGAGTAAACTTTTAAACAAGTGAATCCTAGACAAACTTCCACATGTTAGATGCATTTCAACCTGGCAGAACCTAAAATTTGCCAATCAAGGATCTCCAGCACCAACACATGTGCAACAGATGACATCAGCACTTTGAGAAATCTCCTTTTCAGTTGCCCGCTTCAGTGCTTTGTAGACAGCATTCTTAAATCAAGCTGTAATTAAATCAGTAACATATATTACCTCCAAATAGTATAATTTAGAGCTGAGAAAAAGAGAAAACAAAAATCATTTAAGATAATATAACTCTCGCAGATAACCAATATAAAAAAAATATAATAAATTAAAAAAACAAAAAAACAAAACACAAATTAAAACAAAGAAACACAGCTATAATGAAGAGCTGCAAGACAGAAACTTTGTAAACTGCATCCCCCTTGATTGATTTTTGAAATTAATGATAACAATGCAAGTCACATTGTTTTGCTCTTGTAGTCAATTTTATGGACTATATGTGATCGTTAATTTGAACAGTTAATCACATGTGAGATGCAATTTAAAAATTGTGACAATTGGGGTTATGATTATAAGTATACGTAGTTTGGCTGCAAAGTGTAGGCACACGAAGTTTAGGGTGGTTTTCTATGACTAACCCAAAAAAAATTTTTGAGTTTCTTTTTTTGTTTTATTTTATTTTATTTTATGAGATAAGATTCTTTTTCCCTAGTTACTGAACCATATTATGCAGTAGGTATATTGGGGATTTAAAAACAAAACAAAACAAAAACTAGAAAAAGGTAAAGCAAGTGCTAAATTAGTATTGTAATGTAATACTATTTGTCACAACTTGTATGATATCCAAAAAAATTAGTTATAATTAGAGCCTTTTTTAATAGTCTAAATAACTTAAATTGACTTAATTAGAATTAATGCACAAGTTTATATCTTAACTCAATCCATGCCTTTCCAATTATGTGATAAGGAAGGGAAAAAAAAGGGGTAAACAGATAGGGAAAAAAAAAGGGGGTAAACAGATACTTTGATGTCACTATTTCAGTATATTCATTGCCATTAATTACCAAAATGTCTTTTTTTTTTTTTTTTTTAGATAAGAGATAGAAAAATGTCTATCACTTCTAACTTCTAAGGTGTAAAACTTGGAGTTTTCCTGTCAGTACTAAACTTGGGGTCTACCAAAAACAGATATATATAGAGGGCAATTATAGGAAGGAAGGGCTAATATAACTGGAACAACTAGCACTGTCACATCTTTAATACAACGCCTTTTGGGTGAAATAATAATAATAATAGTAATAAGACAAAGAAGAAACAGAAGATGAATCAATGTGCTTATCCTTATCTTACCCTAATTACCCTGCCAGGCATCATCTAGAATCACGTGTAAATTACCAAATAAATTTTAATGCGGAGTGTAACATATACTTGACAAATTTATTACATTCATCCCATCATCATTCAATATCTGACTGATCAGAGATATATTTCAACAAAATGCTCTAATGTCTTCCAACAAAATCTGAATCGGAACAGATTTACCATCAGCCAAAGACCAAAAGACATCAAGGTCACCAAATCATCATGTCTAACCCACAAAATTCATTTCCATCTATGATCTAAGGCAGTATTACCATATTCAACCAATCTTTCTAGGAAAACAAAGAGAAATAACATTTGAAGAAACAAAACATACCAATAAGCGCTGTTGGTTCAACCCACCATTTGATTCAATAATTAGGAAACCATTTGACTTTGGCAATTCCGAGAAACCTTAAAGCATAAAAGACAGCACTCAGCTACTCATAATTCCTTGACACGCAAAATGTAATTCTAAATACAACAAAAATGAAATATTAGGAAACACAAATAGTAATATGATGAGGCATGTTATCCTCTGCTATTAGAATTTCCTATAAATATTTCACTCCTAAGTTAAGCATAGGGCCAATTAAATCAAACATAGCATTACACATTTAAAAAAAAAATGGTATATGCATTATGCAGCATACTTCCAGTCATTCAATCCTACACTGAAATGCAAAGCTATAGCTGAAGCAACACATTATTGGTCTCTCAAACAGGAAGAATCATTCTAAACCACTTGAGAGAATAACACGTTCAAGCCAGCAACATATAATTCCCCATCAACTATCAATATCATATGCAAGTTTTGACTAGGCTATTTGGGATGATGACTGTGGGAAAAGACACATGGTTAGTATTAATATCTTCAAATCACTATGAACACTATCATATCTCATGTTTTTATTGTGATTGACAGTTCTCTCTCTCTCTCTCTCTCTCTCTCCACAATGTGACAAAACTACTTCTGAAGCAATAGAAAACTATAATTGATTTAAAATAAGTCTAGCCTCTACTACAATTGAAGAAGAAATTAATTTCCAATGACGCAACAAACAGATTACATTCATTTAAACTTCAGAGAAACATGAGCGCAAATTCAGTTAAGGAAAATGAAAGCTACTTCTTAGCATTATATTCTGCACCTTAAATTTGAATATTCATAAACCAATCAAATTCAGACAAAAAAACCACCATGTTTCCATTGTTTGATTTCAGAAAATCAACAAAACAACATAAACAATAGTGTTTAATGCCCAAATATAAATAAATAACAACCAACCCAACACTATCATAAGACAATATACAATAGTAATTCAAAGTTGGTAAATCAACAACCATAACTCAACACAGATGTAGCCATGTGTGGTGGAGAAAGAAGGTAGGGGTTGTCTACATTTTCCATGCAATGCCGACAGACATTTCAATAAAAAAAGGTGTCGGTATGTAGTTAGAATGCAATCAATAGATAATGTGATCCTAAGACTCTAGCTAGCTCCATAACTATAAGTTTACCTAGTACATAATAGTTGATCCCTTAAATTTATTCCTGTAGTTTACAAAACCCGTGGTAAACTGGAGCTATAAAAAGGGTACAAATATTCTGCACAAATAATTTTTATACTAGTTCAAATTTTTTTTTTTTTTTTCAGTTTATGATGGTTCCAAGATATCATTCAGCAATGAAGATAAAATTAAACTCAATTTTCTATCTTTCTTCAAGTTAATTTTGCAATAAAACCAAAGCAATTAATATTGCTTTGACTGTACAGTTATCACTACAGACCAGAACAAACATTTTCACAAACACCTACCGTGCATAACTATAAACTATCACAGAAAGTACTAAATTTTTAGATAATTTACCACCCATATAAACAAAAAACATCTTCCCAAATAATGTGAATTCAATTTTAATAGCCAAGAAGAAAAACCCAAAAACCACAGCCCAAATGTCATTGAAAAAATCAACACAGATTACAGATATGATTATGAATATTTATACACACCTCTCTGGCAATGAAACCACAAAATGGGGCAAAGATTTTTCAATTTCGTTCCTTCAAATTCAACCGTGTTAATTTACTCTTGTGTTGGTGGGGGAAATGGGATGCCACTATTCAAAAACCAAAACAAATCAAACCATAATAATAATAATTACAGCAAAGAATCAGAGAGAAATAGAGAATCAGACTGAGTGAGAGATAGACAGAGCGAAGAATTTCTTCATAAGTGTCAATCGGTGCCAAGATGAACCTTGAGGACTTCCTCTTTTGCTCTTTTGACCAGTCTTTCGGTCCTGCTGTGTACCAAACAAGAAATTAGGGTTTCAATAACAATAAACAGAAAAAAGAAATAGGAATCGATGAATGCAAAAGAGTTGTGCGTACCTAGATTAGAGAGATCTTGGTAAGGGTTTTTGATGATGCAGTTTTTATTTGACACTGATTAGGCACAGGAAATTCCAGAAGATAATATGAAACAAAAGAAAGAAGATATTAAATTACACACCATCTCACATAACAATCATAACTGTCATATAAAATGAATTAGTGAAACATAATAATAAACCTGTCAGATTAGCAAGCCCTTCATCACCTATCCCACAGGAATCCAAGTTCAAACTTTCCAAATTCATTAAACCTGCAAAGAAGCAATAACACACAAAAAGAACTAGTTTGAAGCCACTCCCTAAAAATCTAGGAAGAAATATCAAAGGCAGCATAAAAATAGGCCAGTCAGACGATAAAATTTATAGGGAAGAAATATCTAAAATGAAAAAATTGAATACTTGCAAATTAGAAAAATGAAGTAACAGTTATCTCATCATATGTGGTGTTTGACCAACAAAGCAGCTATTATTTTTTTATCCAAGGAACAATTCATTTCAAAACTGCCTTTATCATTTGGATGTCCCATTGTAAAAGAAAATTAAACTATTAGAATTTTACAAAGGAAAAAACAGAAAATCCAACAAAACCCAGGCTAGTCCTTTACTCCAAAAAGGTTTAAGTATTTCTTTTTCAAACAACCATCACCAATAGATCAAGAGTTCTTCATCCACAATATTTCATTATAAATGAAAATGTAGTGTTCTAAGTCATTTTAGTCAAGGTTGCAAAGAGCTCCCATGTCCTTTCATTACTGAGTGAGGAAAAGAATGAAAAGGTCAAAACTAAGTAACAAGTTAACACAAAAACTTGCTCAGACTGAGCTCACCCTCATAAATATCACTTAAGGATCCCCCACCGCCAGGGAGCAAGGTTCTTAAATATAGTTCGTCGAGGTTCCCTCCAGAAAAGATGTTTATGCAAGGAAAAGAGCATTCTTCTCACATAAATGGTGGATGAACTTAATCTATGAAGCCTACTATAATGTGTGAGACGTAACATTGCTAGTGAAATGTGGTTGAATTACTTGTCTATGCAATGTAGTAGCATGTAATCAGAACCATAATAAGGAATACTAGTTTATTGAAACCAGCAGCGAATCACTACAGTTTGTAGAGATTAAAAAGACCCAAGTTTAATTTAATTAGTGAAGTCCAATTCACAAAGAAATCATCTTCCTCTAAATGTTGAGGTAACAATCCATAAAGACATAAGTAAATAGATACTAGAATAAACCAAGCATATATAACTTAATAACTAGGCACATAAAAGGGGAACTCAAATCACAAAATCATATCTACTCGTAGTACTCCTGGTACTGCTTGAGAAGCTGAGCACAGCCAGACAATGCCTTCTCCTTCATGAAGCCCATTGCATTAGCAAGACAATTTTTGTGTACAACATCACGTCACATGTCTCTATGGCCTCCATTTTCCACCTCTATTTCATTATTTTATTCATTATGTTAATATTTAATCCAACAATTATAATATTCATTAGAACTTCCCAAAAACAAAACTTAGGCCAAGGGACCACAAACATACATGACCTACTACCACCAAAATTTATATACTGAGAGAGTCCCAACAAATTTGACTTATATATAATAATAATAATAAAATAAATAAATAAATAAAAATAGAGTCCCAATGGATTTGTTTAAGCACATATATGTAAATAGAAGATCATGTGCATCAGTTAGCCACTTTAACACCCAAAGCAGCGAATTTGTAAGCACCCTAACTCTGGCAATAAAATTTTCACAGCATAAGTAAAAAAGTCTATAATACAATCCAATCATGTTAGCATTAATCATAGTAAGTTCTAGTTAGTGAGTATACGTAGGAAAAGAATTCTTTTGGCATAAAAATGGGAACTCACCTTATCCAAGCTTTTCTCAAAAAAAAAAAAAAAAAAACCTTATCCAAGCTAAGTAATTGTATAAGGCTTGAGGTTCCTTGCTTTCTCAGGACCTAAATAATTAAAATGTGATTTTCAATTCTTTTCCCATCCATTCTTTACATTAAAACAGTTGAAACTTCAAAAATATGATTTTCACTCCAAAATCCAAATTTTACTGGGGAAAATTATAATATAGAACTAAGTCAACTAAACTAGAATGCTCATAACTTAGACACGTTTAAAAAGAATTAGGAAAATGCTAAAGCTACTATACAAATTATCAGATCAACAACTTAATAACTTTCTTAATTTATTTGTTGTGTTCTGTTTAAAATACAATAACCCAGTTTGTAAGAACTATGTATTTTGTTTTGGGATCATGACAATCTAAATTTTACAAAGCAGAGGAGACAAACACACACACACACACACACACACACACACACAAGTACAACAGCATTCCAGAGGAATTTAAGAACAACAACAGAGAAGCTGAATAGACCCAGTAGAGTCACACCATCATAGAACAATTTTTTCACACAAAAATAAATAAATAAATAAATCACAAACACAGAGAGAGTTTTTCCTTTACCTTTTTAGCAGAGACTGGAATCGTTGATGGGTATTTAGAACTTGCTGTTTGCAGAGACACTGGCTTTGCAATCTCTGAAATCGTCAGCAACAAAAAAATAATAAGCATACCTGAGAAAGCCCTTACCCACCCATTAATTAAAATTACTTAATTAACCAAAAAAAAAAAAAAAAAAACATCTTTACCTGAGAAAGTGAAGGGTTTACAGTGCCATCGACCAACCTCAACAGCTCTTGAATTTCCTCTAAATCCCTAGCCGCTATTCAAAAACCAAGCAAATAATCAAACCAAGATAATAATAATAATAACAGAAAAGAATCAGAGAGAAATAGAGAATTAGACCGAGTGAGAGATAGACAAAGCGATGAATTTCTCGCGAAGCGTCAATCGGTGCCAAGATGAACCTCAACCAGTCTTTCGGTCCTGCGGTGTACCAAACAAGAAATTAGGGTTTGATAACAATAAACAGAAAAAAGAAATAGGAATCGGTGAATGCAAAAGAGTTGTGCGTAACTAGATTAGAGGGGTTTTTGATGAGGAGCAAGCCGCCTCCTGTGGTGGCAGTGCCGGTTTGAGGTGATGAGATTAGGTAGCTCAAGCCATGGGTTTCTGTCAAGAGAGTTCGGATGAGATAGCAAAACGAAGGAAGGTTCTAGATCACGGGCATGAACCGTTAGGGTTAGAAATGATAAGAGAAATGGGTCGGGCTAGACCTGACCCATTTGTTTTTGGACCTAACTAGGCTCGATTTTTGGGTGGTAGTGGTGGCTGTGGTCGGGGGTTGGGAGGTGGTGGCTATGGCTGTGGGTTTGTGGGTAGGGGTAGAGATGAGACACTGAGGAGATTTTCGGTGTCTGAGAGAAAGAGAGAGAGTGTGGGAGACTAGCTAAAAACGAAAAGGCGCTAAAAATGAACAGGGACAAAAAAAATAGAGGGAAAATTTAGGCCGGGTGGGGGAAATGTAAGGGCCTATTGCGGCGGGTCATTGACCCGCCGCTATATATATGCTATCGGCCCGCCGCAATAGATCTCTTGTACAGCGGCTGGCCCAATTCGCGCCGCAATAAGGCTACCTATAGTGGCGGTTTTGGCACCCGCCGCAATAGGTCCGCCGCAACTGCTCGATTTTCTTGTAGTGTTGGCAACTCAAATGTAAACAAATCCCCAACATATATCATGCAAAATTACTCTGTTATAAAACTAAAAAAATTAAATTTCCCCACAAATAGCATCATACAAATATCAATGCCCCCCCCCCGCACTAGCAAATTAAATGCATGAACAAAGAAATCATTTAAGGGTGCTCATTGCCAAATACCTACAAGTCCAGTCTCCATGATTGTCACAGTAGCTCCCCTACAAGAACCACATATATACATATAAGAGAGACCTTATCAACTTGATCTTCCTACGCCCTATTCTCTAAATTCCACAGGTTCACTATTTCCACAAGTCATGCATGCACATTTTAAATTTTAACCCACTAGTCTTCAATTCTAGTGATGCTTACTAAACTGCAAAAATTTACATTTCTGACACCAATGCCTTGGGAGAGGCACAGTGTTCCTTTATGATTTCAAAAACACCAACAACTTCGAGTCTGCAGAGGTTGCATCCCAAACCTGGAAATGAATAAATTGTATATAACCACAGAACAATAACGAGAAGAATAATAAGAAGAAACAACAAAGCACAAGCAAATATCCCTACCTCAACAACATCAGGCCTTGAGCAAATTTGCTTCAGTTTAGCAATCTGCATCTGCCGTTGTAGCTGAAAGATGAAAACAGAAATCCTTTAGTCTTTTATGACAAACTGCCACAATCATAACAACTATATGAAACTATACAAAATATCGATTGATATATTTATTAACAAGTCATATATACCTTCTTCTTGTTTGACACGCCTTTCTCTTCTTGTGGGTTATCCTGTTCTTCCTCTTCTGAGTTTGAGTCAGCCTTCTTGGTTGAGGCTACATTTTCAGTAGGTTCATCCTTGTTATCATTATCCTGAATGGGTAGAATAATTAATGTATCATATCAGGCTCATACTTCTCCCAGCAGAAAATCGAATCACTTAAAGTCAATATTACATAAAAAGAAGGGACAAGGGAAGATTCCTTTAACCTGAGTTGCAGTAGTTTCACGGAAACTCAATTGGCTAAAAATCTTTCTAAATTTTTCATCCATTCCGTCATCAAGCTCAGCAGGCTCTAGGACATACTCCACTTCAACTTGCGGAAACGCCTACAAATTTCCAACATATAAGAGAAATAAACATGTTCAGAACCATGTAACAGAACTTAATGATTTATAATTCATTGGACAACATGAATATGGGTATCATAAGATCTTAATACTCTTTTTTCAAGCTAATGCAAAACCAGCTTAAATTGAAGACGAAATTCATCTATCTTATTCAGTTTTTCTTCTCTGGTAATGTGAAAACTAAACTGAAATAAACTCTCAATTAAACCCCATCAGAGAGAGGGAAAGATTACTTTGTTTCCAAAAGGGTTACCTTTTATCCAGATTGCAAATATCCAAATAAAAAATTTTACCCCCATAAATGATTACACCTTAAAGAGTTCAAGCTTATATTCCTTTTTCTTCAAGTTCAAGAACAATTACTTCATTGCTCAATTTCAAAGATATTCGTGAAATATTTTCTTTAATTTAAATATTTTTTAATAAATCTCATCAAGTGCTAGTTTCCTATAATCTTTCTCTCGTTTTCCTTCGGTTTCTAAACAAACAAACAAAGCAGGAAATAAATCACAAAGAAAAACTCCATGCTCCACTCAATTCAACACACGTAAAACCTAACTTCAACTATCATAAACCAAAATCCACTAAACATTAAGCAACCTTTGTTATCACAAATTCCAATTTTCCATACAAATGAAATCACACACCCAAAAAAAAAAAAACCTGTTGAGGGGGCTTGGGAGGCGTTGGAGTTCTTCTTCTGCTTACGGCAGCGACGGCCTCGTTCGGTATAGGGTTAGGGTTAGAAGAAAGATCTCCATTGGCAACGGCGCCGTTGGAGTGGTAGAGTTTCCACAGCCATAATTATAATTTAATTAACACAATTTCCTTCCTCTCCTCGCTTCACTTCAGATCAGAGAAGCGTAGAAGATAAATTTGAAGAGAGAGATCAGATTTTCATCTTCTGGGGAAAATCTTTGAACCCGTTTTCTTGAATTGCGTTTGTATGTTTTTGTGGTAAGGATAAGGAAAACCACTTTCTCCAGGAAAAATTCCTGCGTTTGAAGATGGCTCTGTGAAAGCGAGAGAATTTTTTGAGAGAGAAAAGTGAAGGAAAGTGTAGAAAGGGTGAGGGAAAGTGAGAGAGAGAGAAATTTGAAAAGACTGAGTTTTATAATTACTAGCCGTTAGCGTCTTGGCACGGTTGCACGTGCGAGTTTCTTTGATGTAAACCAAAATGACATCCCAAACGAAAAGCTAGCCGCTACTGACTTTTCTTTCTAAAACAAATAGTGATTTCAAATTTTTTTGGTTTATAAAATTTGTCAAATATAGTTTATCAAATTTTCCTATGTGCTTTCAAATACCAATTGATGAAAGAACTGTTTTCAAAAATTTCTCTCTTAAAATTTCCCCAACATTTAAAGATTTTTTTTTTTTTGAGAAGATTTAAAGATTATTTTTGGTAAGTAATGAAAATATTTCATTAAATAATTTCTTTTTTATGTTTTGAAAAATTAAAAAAACTAGACCCACCAAGCAACCGACCATTTTCCTCTTTTTCTCTCATTTGGACGTATAATTAAAAAAAAAAAAGATGTATAATTAATTTATTATTGCAATATATGGTGTTCACAAAGTATTACTAAACTCAACAGGATTCTATACTATACCTCTACCCTATTTAAAGCAATATATATATATTAGGTGGTCAGCACTCTAGTGCAATAAATGTCTAATTCTTTAAAATGAATAAATATTGTCTTATAAAATGTCAATATGAATCATAAAATTAATCCATTTCAAATAAAGAATATTTATGATGAATAAACTTACTTAATGCTAAGTGGTAGTGAGTTTTAACGCTAAGGTTTTGGCTTACTTTCAGTACTTTTTTAATTGAAGATGTCATTTTATTTTAAATACACAATAGTAATTGGTAGGAAGTTTTAATTTCCGCATTTTTATTTAGTTAGTGGTTGATGTAACATTTTCTTATTAAACCAAAAGAAGATTTCAGTTAAAAAAGTACTAGAGATAAGCTAAACTCAAGAAGTAAAGTAAAAATTTATGTAACTTTTATTAGAGTTTTGGTTTATTTATAAGTTGTTAATAATTAAAAACTTTCACATGGCAAGTAATTCCTCTAAGTGAAATTGTTATTACATGGAAGTAGTAAGAATGTTTAAAGAGAATATTATCAATCTAGTTTATTAACTCAGGTTTAACAATTTACCTTTATTCCCATCATTTTCACATTCGCTGTTAGAAGTGGCTTTGTGTGGCACAAACTTGTTACTTTCTTCCACTCAAAATCTAAAAGCAAAACTATAATACTTAACGAACTTTTTTTTTTTTTTTTTAACTTGGTAATGCTTAAAGAACTTACCAATGTTAGTTGAGATGAAAGATATATGATAAAGTTTCTGAATTAACTTACATTAAATTGAAATTACTGAGTAGTTATGGCCCATACCGTAAAAGATGATGGGCCAAGCATATGCAGGCCCATGCCAAAATCCTAGCAGTTAAGTGCACAAATTTGTATTATGCCTACATTTCTATTAAGAGAAATGTGCTATCGGAGAAGCCTAATTACTCTACTTTGATCAAGTAGGCCATGAGCCTCTCACTTATTTTCTTAACATGGGTCTAGCATTAAGTATGAATCGGGCTTTATAGCCCATTTTTCTTTTCTATACGGATCAATCTCTACAATCAATAAGACATTATTTATACAAAATGAGCTAATAAAAAGTACTCAAAGGCCAAAAACTAACCCATTTTTAGCTTTCATTTAAAAAAAGATTTTCAAATGTTGGTCTCAAAAGCAACTGAAATTATATTTACTAAATGTTTTTCTTCTTCTTCTTCTTCTTCTTTATTTATTTATTTATTTTTTAATGACTTAATGCTACATTATTCATATAATTATCTAGAGTTATGGCCCCTGTCTCTCTGTCTCTCTGGAAGCCAGGTCTTCCATTGGACAGTAGAAGTGTTTGTCCCTTCTTTTTGAAGGAGAGTTTGTTTTGTTGTTTCTATCTTAAGAGTGCATTACGTTTTCTGCTTCTCTTTTTCTTCTCCTTTTCTCTTAGGGTAACACTGTTATCCGTAATGGTCTTTCCTTTGTGGGGGATGGGGAAACAGTTTCTGATAGGTCTTGCACTAGGGATTTTTTCTCTTCTTCCCTTCTTTCCCTTGGCCCTTCACACTATGTACGATCTTGTTATTTTCTGCCACCCTAAGGAGGCGGAGGACGGCGGCGAGAGTGAATCTCAGATAGGGGTCATTCCGAATATGGAAATCGATTTTGGTGGGGAAGACAATACTGCATACGTTACAAACGTTACTCATGGTGAAGATATGGCTAATCCATCCAATATGCAAGCGTTGAAATACAACAATGATACGGAATCATTGGCACAGCTAGAGGGTATTAATTTTGAATTATTGGTGCCAAATTTGGAGAGCATGAATCACGGCATTAAAGAGCTCGAGGTGGTAAGGTTTGGTAGTGATAAGGGGAGTTTGGAGGAATTTAATGCGAAATCAAATATCGGGGTTCCTGGAATTAAGGAGTCATCTGTTAAGCTAGCCACCTTTCAATGCATAGTAATTTCAACGGTTGAGATTGAAGAGCAGCCAACCAATGTTAGAACGTGGATGATCTGGCATCGCAGGAACGCTCTTCGGATTAGTGACAAACCAGTCCCAATCCTACAGGTTCTACAAGATGCTCAGTTTGCACAAGCATCTTATGTATATTCAATTCCTCCAAAACCTCCAGACAGTGGCAGCCTTGCTGATCAACACACAGGGTGGATTGCATCAATGGCAGATAGTGTTTCTCTGCCCTTTTCTGTTGAAATTACGATGACGGTTTGGACAAAATGGACACACCGGAATCGAGTCAGAACTAACCATCCTTGTTGTAGTCCAAATCAGCTCGCAAACATGGCCAAAGAACTCCTAACGGAGTTCTAGGCGGTGCAACAACCTTCTCTACCATAGTCCACACTGATCTGAGTTCGTTGGAGGAACTATCTTGGACATGGTAAAGGCAAATTTTGATGGTACACCATTCAGTAGGGAGCAGAAATCAGGGATTAGAGTTGTTTTAGCTAGATGTTTTAGTAAATTACACTATTCTCATGTTAAGAGAGAGAGTAATATGGTTGCTCATGTTTTAGCTCGTTTTGCTTTAAATATTTCAGATTATAGTATGTGGATGGAAGATGTTCCACCACAATTTCATTCTTGTGTTGTTAGCAAACTTTGATAGTATTCATTAAATAAATGGCACTATGTTGATTCTCATTAAAAAAAAAAAAAAAAGTCCTCAAAAAAAAAAAAAAAAAAAAAAATTATCAAGTCCGTTTCATTCTTTCACTTCCTTTAGTGCGAATCCTTTCCTACAGAGGTCACTATGGGTAACTACGGATAATTGATAAAGCACTTTTTTTTGCCTTCCTGAGACATCACCACTGCTATATTATAAGATTGGATATTGACTTTCCCTCCAAAAAAAAAAAGATTGGATATTGACTGGCCCAAGCTTTAGACTCGAGCTTCCTTTGTCAAAAATGTTAATGATTTATGTTGGTATGCCGGTCGGTTCATGATGGCTGCGTACAATTTTAAACTTAAAAGCCACTATCTTGAATGAGGTCTTGTTATATTTAAATATAAAATTAAATAATACTTATTTCAGTTTCTATATTTTAATCTTTTAAAAAAATTCAATCTTCTTAGTAGATGTAAAATGATTAATTACGTTTTGGAGGAATTACATTTTTGTATTTTGGGTGTACAAATTGAGAGTTTATATGAGATTTAAGACAAAATTACCATTTGGTCCCTACATTTTGGGATCACTTTCAAATTAATCCTTACTTTTTTCTAGTAATAAATTTGAACTTCATTATTTTTGATTTGTTTACAAGTTAGTCTCTTCTCCTTGGTGTCATACTCATTTGCTGAAAATACTTATGTGACAAATGGTGAGTGCCACTGGCATGCTTAAAATTTATATGACTAATAAAATAATAATAAAATTATTTTAATATACATTAAAAAATGCCACATTAGCATTTCAATTTTTTTTTAAAAAATCCAAAAAAAAAAAAAAAATCAAATGAATAAGAAAAAAAAAAAATCCTATTTTCTTTTCCCTCACTTTATTAACAAGAAAACATAGTAACAAACAAAAAGAAAATCTCCATCATTATTTTCTCTAACACTTTTAGAATAAAAACTACATAAGTCTCTAATCTTTCCCTTTCTCTCACTCTCATTTCCGTTCACTAATGACAACATCATCAACACTCCTTCAATTCATGGTTTAGGAATATGTTAGTTCCCTCCTCCTTCTGTCTTAGAAGCACAAAAAGAAACCCTAATCTGGGCTCTAAATTTACTTTGTAATTTTCATTTCTGTTTAGTTTATTAATTTGGGAATTATGTATGTTTTGGTTTATTGATTTCAGTTGTTTTATTTCTTAGAAAGTTGAATTTGGTACAAAGATTTTGTTTGTTTCTAAAGAAGTTAGGTGAAGATAAAGAAATAGACAATTTGTTTATTGTTACAGTGTTGTTTGGTAGTTTTGGTTCTTGGACCATGAGAAAAAAAAAAGATTTTTTCTTTATTTTATTTTATTTTTTTCTTGTGTTTGGTTGCTAGAAAGTGAGAGAAAGTAACATACAATACTTATTTTTTTATTTATTCTTGTTATTTGGATTTTTATTCAAATGCTAATGTGGCATTTCTTAATGTATACTACTTTTTATTTTATTTTATTTGTCACATAAACTTCAAGTGTGTCAATGTTGCACACCATTTACCATGTAGACATTTTCTGCAAGTGAGTTGATTATAGGAATTAACTTGATAGCAAGTTTAAAATAATAAAGACCGAATTGACTGCTAGAAAAAATAGGGACCAAATTAATGGTGACTCAAATTATAAGGACCAAAATGGTAATTTCACCTCTCTTTCTCTCTCTTCATAAAAATATTTCATATAACAATTGATATTTTTAAGTAAAAATTATAAATTAAAAAATATATTAAAAAAACACTATATACAAAATAAAATTATAATAACAAAAATACAATAAATTTTTAAATGTAGAACAATAAAATGTAATTTATCAAAGGGACTATTGTAACTTAACTTAACAATAGAAGAACCAATAATCTCAACATATCCAAAAAAAGAAGGATTAAACACATAACTCGAAATAATTAATGTTAACCAATCAAAGATTAATTTTATATAGGGAATCAAACGTCATGGTTTAGGCATAAAATCTCAACAAAAAGAAGAATTTTTTTAATTTTGTTTTTAAGTTTTACTTTATCTTGGGTTATGCAATGTATGGTGAAGGAAAGCTGAAATCTAATTTCCAATTTTGATAATAATATGGAGAGAGAGAGAGAGAGAGAGAGAGAGAGAGATTGATTGATTGATTGATTGATTGATGTGTGCTAATTCTGTAAAAGATTAGGTAGCTAATGTTAACAATTTATTATGTGGGTAGTTTACAAAAGTTCACTTTTCAAGTGTTTAAGGGAAGTTTATCTATACTATTAATAACATAAAAAACTGTCAAAATGCTAGCTGGAAGCCACCCAGCTCAACAGAAAGCTCTCAAAAATCATTTAGCAGAAGATGAACCTAAAGAAAGTCTTTCACTTCGTGCTTTATTTGCCTTTTCCAAGTAATCTTGATGGGATTGATTTTTTGATCCTAAAAATGGGATAGCAATTTTATTAGATTTAACAGATCAATGAGAGCAACACTACTCACCCTCAACAGAGCAGAAATAGTAGCAATGGAATGATAAATCAACATGCAGGTAGAGCACCCACCAACCAAAGGTCCAATCCTCAAGGATCACTAAAACCAAACCAAGTCTAGTTCACCTATAACCTCCATTTGTCAAAGATACTTTCACATGGTTATAGACACCGCATTTTGTACCTCTTATAACTCGGGCCCCTGTTCTCCAATGATGTTGGAATTCTAGAGCCCAAGGTTGGTTTAAGGCCTAATCAGATAGAAATTGACTTGAGGAAGTGTTTTCAAAAAAATATAACTCTTTTTGGACTAATTGAGCTTTTGCTTTTTTTAAATAATGACCATGGAAACCCTAGGGCATGTGTATGCATACAGGCATATGCACACGCATGCTCAAGCTCTACGTGCACATGTTTCATGCATGTATGCATACACGAGCATTCGTGCGCATACTAGGTTCTAGAAACTAGAAAGAAAAGGTTTTCTGCATTGAAACTTGGTTTGGAATGAACTCCACTTCATTTAAGAGTTGCACCAAACCTCTATTTTCAACTACATAAAACCTGAAAAGGTAGATTTTCAAAAGAGGATGAATTATAGTGGTAAAACACATAAGATTCACTAGAAAAATAGTGAATTAAAGAGAGTTTTTTACAAAACATCCTCAAGTCAAATTTTGTTTGATTGAGACCTATTTAGGTCTTAATCTTTGAGTTTCAAAGGTTTACTAACTAATTTTGGTTTGGTTGTGACTAGATTGACTGAGAGGAACAGTCAAAATCAAGCTAAGGAGCCTTTTGTTTGGAGGTAAAGGTTCTAGCTTCATCTTTCTTTTCCTCTTGTTTTAGTTCTTGTTTTATATGTTTTATTTGCTTTATATGTGCTTTGACATGCCTGCTTAATTGAGGTTTATTTTGCTTTTTTGTTTTAAGCATGTTAGGTTGTTAGGTTTCAGCTTTTGTTTGTTTATTATTCCTATTTTCTAGGTTAGGGTTTAGGAGATGTATGCATGTGCATGCTTACTGCATGCATATGCATACTTGAAGTATGCGTATGCATATAGTTAGGTTGTGCACGTTGGCCCTATGTATGCGCGTGCATGCTCGTGCCTAGAAGCCGCCTTAATTTGAGCCTTGTTGCTTCTGTTTCCTTGTTTTCTTTATGTAATATGTTTCCGTCTTGAGTTGGTATCCATGCTTATAAGTCTCTGCTTCCATGCTTTGCTTTGTTTGTTTGTTTCTTTGATGTTAGTAGGGTTTTGATTTGATTGTTTATTATGAACATGCATATGAATATGAACATACATTGATGCATAGGTGTTGTGATGCAGTGAGGTAAGTAAGGTAAGTCATGCATTCACGTGAACATGTATTGATTTGAATATGGCCTTTTTTCGTTTGATGAACTGAACATATTTTATTGAATGCCATGTCTTTGATGTTTAGATGCAGTTATATGCTTGTATGATTCTACCTTATGGTGTTTCTGCCCTTGGATATGTTTGTTCAATGCCATGATAGATGAATGATTAGATTTGAGATGAATATGTCATGTTTGCTTGCTTTAGATGCATGCTAAGGTGTGTGTGAGTTAGGATAACAATATTAATTGTGTGTTAAATGAGATTAAGACATGAAACATAATGAGTGGAAGCTGACCTACGGGTTAGGTGGGGTTAGGGGCCTAACACCTTCCCATCCTCATACCTAAACTCCAAACATGTGTTTTGGTAGTAGATTTCCTTTCATGAAGGGCGCTAATATATGATTCCTAGACTTAATCTAGGTGGTGACTCCATTCCTCCGCCATGGTCTACCTCAGACCAAGGCCTACTTATCCATTGCAAAGATGACACCACACATCGCGGGCGCTTGTGGCCCACAATGGTACAACAAGATAATTTAGGCCAATAAGTGTAACTAACCGTAAGAAACACTAACATGAATATACTCTCATTAATTTTCATATAAGCAATGCAGGCTATAATGCATGCATGACCTGCACTACATGAAACACTAAAAAAGAGGCCACCATTATAAGCTTCCAATACTTCTGAACCACAATTAGCAAATTGAAATGGGTCCTAGATACATACCAAACCTGACACTTACTCCTACCATAGTATATCGCTTCAATAATTTCAATAAGAAGAACGTACATCAAAATTTGGTTTTACCCCTTTTAGCCAAACTTTCCAGCAAAATGCCCCCTGTGGGGCCCAATAATTTGTGGATCAGGTCTATTTATTTGTTGGGGCCCAAAGGCCCAAGCCGAGGAAGGTTATGGCCCAGGCTCGGTAATACAAGTACAAAATAGCCTTGGGATACAGCCGAGGACGATTCAGTCCTCGGCATGTCCAAGGTCTCCTCGGAAGGAAGGGCAAAAACGGTATAGGACCAGCTTGGAAGAAAATCTAAAATATCTAGGTCAATAGAGAAGGATACGCTGGAAAGTATAACGACCAGGGAAAGCTGCCCTTACTGCCATTCAATACTCTGCACCTGACAGAGCCATACTCTTCAGCTTTTACAACCACCCCCAACTACTCTGAGTATGGGCTGATAGGACAAGTATCAGTTTGGGAAAAGTCGATCCTACACGTGGACGAAGGATAAGGAACGCATAAGAGTATAAAAGGAAAAGGGAGGAATCCAGACAAAGGGCTGGGAAAAATGGCCAAAAACCAGAGCCTCCCAGCCCGCCTCCAGGAGAAAGACTCCTAGGGCGAAGATGACTTAACCATGTATGAACGCCACGAAAAACCTACCGTTTGGTGACCAAGGCCTAGCCTTTCAAACCCACGCTCTACAAATGATATTGTTTGGGCCTTTTTACGTGCGAACCCAACACTGTTACGGTTCGTTACGAATCGTGTCCTTACAATTGGCGTCGTCTGTGGGAAAGGCTTGTGTGTTGGCATAGGCGGTAGGTCGAGAGAGTTCTCTTGTCATTTCTAACAGCTGGTTATAGAGTTCTAGTGTAAAGTTCCACTAGGGGCTATGATTCTTGACTAGGGGCTACGCTTTGTAGCGTCAATCGCATGGATGGTTCTAGGGGCTTGGCCGAGGAGCTAACTCCCTTAAAACCAAGGCCCCATACCAAAAACTGAGTTTTGGACAGAACCAAGGTATTGTATGGTCCTCGGACTCAAACCTATGGGGAAACCAACTACTTAGATGAGAAAACTGAGTTTTGGACAGAACCAAGGTATTGTATGGTCTTCGGACTCGAACCTATGGGGAAACCAACTACTTAGATGAGAAAACTGAGTTTTGGACAGAACCAAAGGTATTGTATGGTCCTCAGACTCAAACCTATGGGGAAACCAACTACTTAGATGAGAAAACTGAGTTTTGGACAGAACCAAGGTATTGTATGGTCTTCGGACTCAAACCTATGGGGAAACCAACTACTTAGATGAGAAAACTGAGTTTTGGACAGAACAAGGTATTGTATGGTCAGGTAGATGAGAAAACTGAGTTTTGGACAGAACAGACTCAAACCTATGGGGAAACCAACTACTTAGATGAGAAAACTGAGTTTTGGACAGAACCAAGGTATTGTATGGTCTTCGGACTCAAACCTATGGGGAAACCAACTGAAAGTTCAAAAACGTGTAAAAACACCTTTGAACGTTTAGACCCCCAAATTAAAACTTAATCAATTTAAGCAATATGTCAAACAACAAGTGTGCGGAAACTTAACATATGCTAACATACAAAATTGATTAAATACTATCTAAGCCATAACAAAATAATATCCACAGCAGATAAATTAAAGGCAAAGATAGAGGAAGGAAGATGCAAACACAAAGACAACACGCGATGTGTTATCGAAGAGGAAACCGAAGTCCTCGGCGAAAAACCTCTCCGCCGCCCTCCAAGCGGTAATCAATCCACTAGAAAATATAGTTGGGATACAAGGACAGCAATAGACCCTCCAAGCCTAATCTACCCAGTGCACCTAAGCCCTCCAAGCTTCTTGCTCCAACGAGGTTGCGCCGAACCTTTTTCTTTTCTAGCTTTCCGGATTCCGCTACTACACCGTAGCATCAACCAATGAAGATTGGCTCCTTCCTAACTGCTTCCCAGAAATCCAAACGACTGTCTCACAATGAAGATGATGGTGAGAACCAGGTCTGGTATAATGCCTCTCAAGGATTCAACAATGGAGAGGAAGAGAGATGAGGAATTTGAAGAGATTCTAAGGTAGAGATTGTGGGTGAAACAATCTGGTTTTTCTTTAGGGTTTCTCTCTCAAAATTCTCTCTGGAAGCTCTCTTTCAATCGTGGGTAATAGGGGTATTTATACTGGAGTGGAGAGGAATGTGAAACGTCAGAATTCTACAAAACAGGGGTGGCTCGCGGCTTGACCTCGCGGCTTGACTAAGTCGCGAGATCCAGTCGCGAGATAACCGTATGCCAGTTGTCCTGTTTTGTCCTGTAGTGCTCCAGCTAGCAGACTGTTCACCTTCCAGCATGCTTGGCACGTGATGTTGCTTCTGGCGGCTTGAAGCCGCGAGTCACCCGCGAGACCCAGCCGCGAGACTCTGTTTTCTTGCACACTCTTGAGCAAACTTCACTCTATCTCACTCCCTACCCTTACATCAAACCCACCTAAATACAGGGTTACTAAATGCTGAATTACAAGCAAATTTGGCACGGAATAAAGCCAATTAGATGGTTGAATAAATTCAACCTTACAATCTCCCCCTTTGGCTATTCCGTGACAAAACCCTAAAACAGACTCTAGACTTAACATGTGAGTTGGGAACAGTTGAACAAAACTCACTCACACCTAACTCTAGAAGCTGTGAAGCACTTGAATCATATGAACATAATACTCCTGAAACACAACAATACACCATGATCATTGCAAGCAGAAAATTATAAAATGCATATGAAACAGGCAATATGTGATCAAGCAAAGATGGAGTAAAGAAACAAACCATGGCTTGATCATCCAAGTGAACACCACAATGTAGTGATCACAGTGCTCATTCACACTTGGAATGAACACAAGGACATACAAGTTGACATGCACAAGGCAAGACACTTGTATGCACAACACTCAACCAATGCATATCACACAAGGCATATGCATCTAGGAACAATCCTACAAGGGCACAAGAGTGACAGTACATAAACCAAAATGCATAACATTTAGATTAAAGTACTGATTTCAACATGCATATAGGCTGCATTAAGCAAGGTACATACCATTAAGCCTACAAACTATGCAAAACACATAAACCCTAAAAGCTTACATAAGCACATGGGTACAAACACACAAACATCTGAATAACATCATCAAAATATATTAAACTTAAAAAAAAAACAAGATTATAAGTTAAGAGTTAAGAGTTAGAAACAATACACCAAACCCATAAAACCAATAAACTTAAAAACATAAATGTATAAACAAAGTTTTAGAGTATGACATGACTCCCCCTCAACACATTACTCCCCCTTAAGGGCTGCTCTTATGCTTCTCAGTCGATCACTAACAGAAACATCTCCCCCTTTTTGTCAGGAATGGCCAAATGGTCAGTGTTCAGGCTGAGTGGTGAAGCTGTCAAGTTTTGCAGACAAAACATCGATCTGATCCTGCATAGCTTTCATCCTCTCAGAGTGCTCAGTCTGGACTTCTCTGATCCCATCAAGTCTCTCCAGAATGATTTGGAAAGCATCTGGAGGAATATCTGAAGAAGTTGATGCTCTGGGTCTTTTGCCACTCCTCCTGGGTGTTGAGGTTGATGCATGCCCTGCTGCCTCTGCTTCAGTCTCCATTGGGACACCTTCACCTTCATCACCTTCATCTTCTTCTTCTGGAAGTCTGACACTGATTCTTTTGCATGTAAGTCTGTTAATAGCTGAAGGTGTGGACATGGGACTGATGTCTTGTGGGATAGGAACACCCTTCCTCCTAAAAATCCTCATAAGCAAACTAGGAAAGATCAGTTTAGGCCTAGAGGTTGTTCTTGTCTCATCCACAATGATGTCATATATGTGGGAACTTATGTCTATGAAGTTCTTTTCTCTGAGATCCATCAGAAAGATTGCTCTAGCACAATTGATGGTAGTCAACTTCTTAATTGGATAGAGGTTAAACATCATGATGATTGTTAGACACCTCATGTCCACTGGAAAGGCAGTGGTATTCAAACATTTTCCTTCTCTCTTCCCACCTAACCTTTGTTGAACTGTGTCAATGGACACACTCCTATCCTTGTAGTTGATAAACTCCTCATCATCTAATCCTTCAAGCCCTAGTGCATCATCTATAACATGAGCATCTAAAATGAATTCTTTCCCTCTAACCCAGCAGCTTAACTCATTCTCTTTTATCACTGCATTGGAATAGAATTCCCTAATCAAAGGTTCACAAACTACAGGGAAATCACTCAGAAGTTTTTCCCATCCTCTACCTTCAAAACAACCTGGAATAAATGTATGTCTTAAATCCTCCAAATCAACAAATCTCTCTTGGATAATTCCTGCACTCAAGAAGTTATCCCTATATCTCTCAAAGTGATGAACCGACCTAAAAAGCTTAGAGTCCATCTTCAACCTTTTGTCACCCTTCTTAGCAGAAGTTTTCTTCTTGGGAGGTGAGGGAGCCATCTGTGATCAAGCAGAAAAGGCCACAACAGTACAGAGCAATATATGTGTAAAGCAAGTCAGTCCCATGTAATTATCAAAAAGATATCATCCATACAAATGAACTTGAAGCATTTCAACACAAGTTACTTGGATCAATCACATGGAAAGATAAGCCTAAGATAGGAAATACACATAAAAGCATCAGAAAAGGAACCAACTTAGAGGCAGTTATAAGTCAGTGAGACAAAACTGGAAAATGATGTGACACAGAAACATCATTGAGCATCACACATATGTTCCCAACAGATCAACACAAAGGAGCAGGCATATTTAGCACAATAAACTCACAACCCAAAAAAAAATTGAAACTACTCAACTGCTCAAAGATCAGTTAACCTCAAAGAAACACATAGCTAAGTACAGAATGAAGAGTAATAGTGTAACAACTAAGAACAAATCATATCCTAGCAGTAGTATGAGCAATCTAAGCATGAACAAAGAGCCAAAACCGAAACCATATACCCATTTCTTAAACACAAAAATATGCGAAAGAACAAGGAGAAAAACACAAAATCAAGTAGAAAAGAGTGTAGAACAGAAAACCCATACCTGTGACTTGAAGATTTTGAGCTTTAAGTGTGCAACAATGGAGATTGGAAATGGGAGCACGGAGAGTTTGGGAGGAAGAAGATGAACAGACACAAATATTCGAGGGAAAACTGAAACTAATTTTAAAAACTGCTCTTATTTCTGCCAAACACGCGATTTTCGCGACTGGGGTAAGTCGCCACAAAGTCGCCAGATCAAGCCGCCAAAACACTCAAGAGCAAAATTTTGAAAAATTTTTCTAAGTGTTTTTCGCGACTGGAAGGTCTACCCGCGAGTGAGTCGCGAGCTGAGCCGCGAAAATCTCTGAGTGAACCTCGCGACTGGACCTTCCACCCGCGAACAAGTCGCCAAATATGACCAGCGAAGGTGCGACTGGGGCTCGCGACTTGAAACACCCGCGACAGAGCCGCCAAAACAGGGCAAAACAGGCTTTTTGAAATTTTCAGATTTTTCAAACAAAATACTTTCCAAAAACACCTAAAACACTCAAAAATCTTTTTGTGCTTGAATTAACAAAGATTGAGCATGTGAAAACGCATTTCAACAAGTACAATCACACAAATGAATATGGCATTTATTTGAACATAAACTTGTGTGTTGTGTGTGGATATCAACCATGAGATATTCCGTCGTCTAATGTGAAGCTTCAATGATCAATTCAACCAAGGCATACACAATTAGCACTAGATCATGTGACCCATCTCAATTATAGAAATATGTATATATGACCTCCCACAAAACTTGATAACATGATTTGGAGCTTTACATTTGACTCCACTTTCAAACATAACAATTGATCTTTTTGATCTTTTGAGACAATTACCTCTTATTGTGAGAGTGATAAATGATATTTCACTTTAATGAATAAGCCTTTGGCTTTTTGAATAAACATTCATTTCAATATAAGGTCGCTTACCCTTTTTCCTAGTCAAATACTAGAATGTGCGACAGGCTTTTGCAGCTCAATATCTCTTTTCATTTGGAGATTTACATTTGGTGAGCTCTTTTTAACAAAACAAAAATAAAGAGTGGGAAGATATATAGACACAAGTCTATGCAAGTCTCAAGATCAACAAAACCATTCACTAATCATTCATGACAAGTTTGAAGATCTATTTACAACAATCACAAAGATTTCAAGATTTCTCCCACAGAGATATACGTGCATGAAAACAAGTAATGTTCGAAAATGCACAAAGCCATTAGCACAAAGGTACAAGACAAAACAAGTTTTGAGACAAAATCTCAACAAAGTCAATCAAGCCTTTTGATTTTCTAATTTTTTATGTGGTTTTTGGATTTTTGACACAATAAACAAAAAGATTGATACGACAAACTTAAATAAATTCACAGGAAGACAAGCAAACAATCAAAACAAAAAAAACAAGCAACACAAACAAACATAGTCATAAAGCATAGGAAGTATTAATGCATGGACATGTTATAATGCTTATGCATGAGTACCCTTATTCACCCTCACATCACTTGAGTTTGGGGTGATTTCCTTATAGGATTGGGTACGGGAGTTAGGGCTATCAAACCTTCGTGAGAAGCTTTCCAAGCAGTTGGTGAAAGCACCAATCATCTTCATCACGTTCATCATTCCGGGATCACCATTCTGATCTCTAGATTGATCTCCAGCCCAAATTCTCCTATCATTTCTGGGTCCTCCTGACCTTTGAGGAGTTGCACTATTCCTTGCTCTCAACTTTTGACAATTCGGTCGAGTATGCCCTTGAAGTCCGCAATAGTGGCACACATAGGTTCCTCTAGGACCTCTTTGTGGTCGAGGACGTGACTTCGCACGAGATTCAGATCTGTCTGCAAACTGATTGCGAGGATTTGACATCCGTTGGTTCACCAAATTCTTCTTCTCCTCCACCTCAAGCTTCTCATCACTAAGGTTAGCCACAACTGGAGCTTCAGCCTTTACAAACTTCACTCCTTTACTAACATTTCCAGACGAACTCCCTCCTCCGGTATATCCCAATCCGGACTTGTCTGAAAAGTTCTTTTGAGATGAGATAACTTCATCAAGCTTCCTGGTGGTCACCCTCTCCACTTTAGCATTAGCTTGCACAACCTCACTCTCAAGAAACCTTACTTTTGTGTAAGCTTCGGACAACTCTCCATTCAGAGTTTCTATCTCGCATTTGGCCTCCTTATATCGGATTAGGAGACTTTTGTAGTCCTCCTCAGCCTTCTTCATTTTTCTCACAGCTGCCTTGGCCACTCTTGTGTATTCCCCGGACTTCTCCAAGAGTGAGTTATACTTCTCCTGAAGATTCGCTGTGCTACCATCTTCTTCAGCATCCGATTCTTCAATAAGTCCTAGTGATTCATCATCACTATGTTCTCCGAGGTCTTGCACAAGCAGATTCAGCTTCTCTGAAGACTCAGCATGAGCAATAGTCATAAAAGCCGAATAGTTCCCCTCACCATCACAGCTCTCTTCAGATTCTGAGTCAGACGAATCCGAGTCACTCAAGGTCGTGGCATACACTTTACCTTTCGATTTTAAATAATTCGGACATTCCTTCTTGAAGTGTCCATGCCCGTTACACTCAAAACAAGTGACACCTTGTGTAGGTTGGGATTCTTTTCCATCTTTCCTTTTGAAATCCCTTTTCTCCCTTCCAGAACTTTGGAATCTTCTTTTATCATCAAGTTTGCCATTATTTTTGAATTTCAAAAACTTTTTGAAATTTTTGACAAGGTATGCAACATCTTTGTCAATCACATCTTCTCCCGATGAGTCTTGATCTTCCACCTTCTCATTAATGGTCTTTAGAGCAAGGGATTTACTCTTCCGTTGATTGGGCAGCGACATTTCATAAGTCTGCAGAGAACCGATCAGCTCCTGCACTTTGATGTCATCGAGGTCCTTACTCTCCTCAATTGCTGTTACTTTAGCTCGAAAACTTTCCGGCAATGATCGAAGGATCTTCCTTACAATCTTCGAGTCATCCGTTTTCTCCCCCAAGTTGAATTTGCCGACAACCACTTCATTTAACTTCCCATAGAAAGAGTCAAAAGACTCATCCTCACTCATTTTGAGCTCCTCAAACCGAGTGGTCAGCATTTGTAACTTGGTGTCTTTCACTTTCTTCGTGCCTTCATAGGTAGTTTCCAAAATCTCCCATGCTTCTTTGGCCACGGTAATATGAGAAATCCTGTGAAATTCATCTGGAGACACACCACAGAAAATAGCATTGAGTGCTTTACTGTTAGCATTAGATGCAGCAAGTGCTGCCTTATCCCATGTGGATTTTGCTGCTTCTGGTTTGGTCCAACCAATCTCAACAGCATCCCAAACGGATTCATCAATAGAACACAGAAAAGCTCTCATTCGAACCTTCCAAAATGCATAATTACTACCATCAAAATATGGAGGTGCATTTAGGGATTGAGACCTATCCATCTCAAAAGGGAGTCAAGGATCACACAATGGTAATGAAACCAATATCAGTGTACCCGCTCTGATACCAATTGAAAGTTCAAAAACGTGTAAAAACACCTTTGAACGTTTAGACCCCCAAATTAAAACTTAATCAATTTAAGCAATATGTCAAACAACAAGTGTGCGGAAACTTAACATATGCTAACATACAAAATTGATTAAATACTATCTAAGCCATAACAAAATAATATCCACAGCAGATAAATTAAAGGCAAAGATAGAGGAAGGAAGATGCAAACACAAAGACAACACGCGATGTGTTATCGAAGAGGAAACCGAAGTCCTCGGCGAAAAACCTCTCCGCCGCCCTCCAAGCGGTAATCAATCCACTAGAAAATATAGTTGGGATACAAGGACAGCAATAGACCCTCCAAGCCTAATCTACCCAGTGCACCTAAGCCCTCCAAGCTTCTTGCTCCAACGAGGTTGCGCCGAACCTTTTTCTTTTCTAGCTTTCCGGATTCCGCTACTACACCGTAGCATCAACCAATGAAGATTGGCTCCTTCCTAACTGCTTCCCAGAAATCCAAACGACTGTCTCACAATGAAGATGATGGTGAGAACCAGGTCTGGTATAATGCCTCTCAAGGATTCAACAATGGAGAGGAAGAGAGATGAGGAATTTGAAGAGATTCTAAGGTAGAGATTGTGGGTGAAACAATCTGGTTTTTCTTTAGGGTTTCTCTCTCAAAATTCTCTCTGGAAGCTCTCTTTCAATCGTGGGTAATAGGGGTATTTATACTGGAGTGGAGAGGAATGTGAAACGTCAGAATTCTACAAAACAGGGGTGGCTCGCGGCTTGACCTCGCGGCTTGACTAAGTCGCGAGATCCAGTCGCGAGATAACCGTATGCCAGTTGTCCTGTTTTGTCCTGTAGTGCTCCAGCTAGCAGACTGTTCACCTTCCAGCATGCTTGGCACGTGATGTTGCTTCTGGCGGCTTGAAGCCGCGAGTCACCCGCGAGACCCAGCCGCGAGACTCTGTTTTCTTGCACACTCTTGAGCAAACTTCACTCTATCTCACTCCCTACCCTTACATCAAACCCACCTAAATACAGGGTTACTAAATGCTGAATTACAAGCAAATTTGGCACGGAATAAAGCCAATTAGATGGTTGAATAAATTCAACCTTACACCAACTACTTAGATGAGAAAACTGAGTTTTGGACAGAACCAAGGTATTGTATGGTCTTCGACTCAAACCTATGGGGAAACCAACTACTTAGATGAGAAAAACTGAGTTTTGGACAGACAAGGTATGTGGTCCTCGGACTCAAACCATGGGGAAACCAACTACTTTAGATGAGAAAAACTGAGTTTTGGACAGAACTATTGTAACTCAACCTATGGAAACCAACTACTTAGATGAGAAAACTGAGTTTTGGACAGAACCAGGTATTGTATGGCCTTGACTCAAACCTATGGGATGAAACTGAGTTTTGGACAACCACCTCGGACTCAACCTATGGGGAAACCAACTACTTAGATGAAAAACTGAGTTTTGGACAGAACCAAGGTATTGTATGGTCCTCGGACTCAAACCTATAGGGAAACCAACTACTTAGATGAGAAAACTGAGTTTTGGACAGAACCAAGGTATTGTATGGTCCTCGGACTCAAACCTATGGGGAAACCAACTACTTAGATGAAAAAATCAAGTTTTGGTCAGAACCAAGGTATCACATGGTCCTCGGACTCAAACCTATGGAAAGGTCGGCTACTTAATAAAAATTTTAAGTTGCTCAATCCTCGGCTCAAATACCAGAAAAAGGTTAAGGCTATGAAAGTTGTAAGGAAGATGGTGAAACGCCCTATTACTCAGCAACCTGTAGAGGCTGTTCATTCTTGGGTTATATGTCCTCGGATGACTACCTCCTACACTTCCCCGAGCATTCAGCTGTCATCTCGACCATTTTTGGGGTAAGTATTGTTTTCTCAGGTCGGCATTATAATGCCAATCAACTCTATTAAGTTCATAATAACATGTTTTCCTTAGCAAGGGTTTCGACCCTAAGTGTCATTTGTTCAAGTTGGCATTATTGTGTGGAACGTCTCTCATAAGTTCATAATAGTATCTTTTACCTTGGTAAGGGATTTTGGTCTTAAGTATTTCTTTTCCAGGTCGGTATTACTGTGACGAACAATTTTATTAAGTTCATTATAAACATTATTGTCTCAGTAAAGGTTTCTGCCCTAAATACCATTTGCTCAAGTCGGCACTATTATGCTAGACAATTCCAATAAGCATAGAGCAAGATCCTTTTACTAACTAGGATTTTGGCCCTAAGCATCATTTATAGTATAAAAACAAAAAAGAGGTCCCAGGATAGTACATCTATTCACGGCACAACCATTTCGAAAAAGAAGAGATAGGATATATGAAATAAAGCAAAGACGTCTTTTATTAATATGAAGATGTATTACAGCGTACAATGAAGGGCTTAAACAAGCCTACATAGAAAACGAACTACAAAAACAATAAAAAAAAAAAAAAAAACAAACAACAACTATATGACAAATAAACAGTCAGATGTCCTTTTAAACTCGTCTCCGAAGTCCTTCCAAACTCTGCCCCAGTAGCGCCCATATTGAGAGGAAGACCTTTTTCAGAAGAAGAAGGAGGAGATGAAGAGAAAGAAGGAGGAGAAGAAGAGAAAGAAGGAGGAGAAGAAGAGGAAGAAGGAAAAGCGCCAGAATGGATCTGGCGGTGGAAAGAAGAAGAAAGAGAGAAAAAAGGAGGCACCAGTGAAGGAAGAGAGGAAGAAGCAGATATACTTTGTCCCTGCGTCAGTCCTGACTCCTAACACGCTGGTGCTATGTTAGCTATGCTCGTAAGAGAGCGGCTGGTACTGATAATGGGTGATCCCAGCTTAGTCGCGCCAATAGTTTGACACGACGAGCCCCTGCTTCGGATTTTGGCTGAAAGGAAGGTAAGAAGAATCTTAAGTCTCCGTCATCCCTGCCCTGACCGAGCCATTTTTAGCTTCATAAGAATATGGTATTTTTGAGAGGTGTATGGCTCCTTCATTACTTACTCCTATTTCGAACGAATTACAAGTTAAAGTATAACTAGCGGGTAAAGTAAACTCTGGAGGAGTCTAAGGGTTTCAGATTTCAGAGGGATTAAAAGGGTTTCTGTACAGGAGAAATAACCTTTTGCTTTTTCTTTTTATATAAAGGGCGAAACGGAAGGTATTTAATCTGTTCAGATTTCCAAGAAAATCTGTAAACGAGAATATACCCGTTCCACTTCCCCTTACCATCAATAATCGTTGAATTTAAGTGGTCTCGTAAAGGGAAATCATTAAAGGCACGTTTTGGATAACCAAACGGCAGGAACGTGTTGTGAATGAATTCAGAGGAATGTCTCGTAGACCGGTACGTTTCTTGAGCAGATGAAGAAACGCCAACATTAATGAAAAGCTGAGTTAAACGAGCCGTAATAAAGGCTTGATATTACCAAAATCCTCCTCTCCAACCAAGAGGTCGGACAGCAAGGTTTTAAGGGGCTATTGTGGGGCCCAATAATTTGTGGGCCATGTCCATTTATTTGTTGGGGCCCAAAGGCCCAAGTCGAGGAAGGTTATGACCCAGACTCGGTAATACAAGTACAAAATAGCCTTGGGATACAGCCGAGGACGATTCAGTCCTCGGCATGTCCAAGGTCTCCTCGGAAGGAAGGGCAAAAACGGTATAGGACCAGTTTGGAAGAAAATCTAAAATATCTAGGTCAATAGAGAAGGATACGCTGGAAAGTATAACGACCAGGGAAAGCTGCCCTTACTGCCATTCAATACTCTGCACCTGACAGAGCCATACTCTTCAGCTTTTACAACCACCCCCAACCACTCTGAGTATGGGCTGATGGGACAAGTATTAGTTTGGGAAAAGTCGATCCTACACGTGGACGAAGGATAAGGAACGCATACGAGTATAAAAGGAAAAGGAAGGAATCCAGACAAAGGGCTGGGAAAAATGGCCAAAAACCAGAGCCTCCCAGCCCGCCTCCAGGAGAAAGACTCCTAGGGCGAAGATGACTTAACCATGTATGAACGCCACGAAAAACCCACCGTTTGGTGACCAAGGCCTAGCCTTTCAAACCCACGCTCTACAAATGATATTGTTTGGGCCTTTTTACGTGCGAACCCAACACTGTTACGGTTTGTTACGAATCGTGTCCTTACACCCCCTATATGAAATTATTTAGGGATAGGCCCCTATTTTGATACTCGATTTTTAAAAAATCGAGTTTCTTGAAAAAATCTGCATGGAACTCAAGTTCCATGTAGATTTAAAAAAAAAAAAAAAAATAATTTTTAAGTTTGATTGCCTATAACTCGATTTTCGCCAAATCGAGTTTTTCATTGAAACTCAATTTTTAGAAATTCGAGTTTAAAATAGGGGCATATTCGTAAATAGTTTCAGGCAAGAGGCATTTTGCTGGAAAGTTTGGCTGAAAGGGGTATATCCCCATTTTGGCTGATCAAACTAATAACTGTCCACAATTAGACTAAACAAACACCTACATAATCTCTTATTCTCTAAAATCATATAATTTTTTATAGGTTTTGGCGTACCTCCATCACTTTTTTTAATTGGACATCTCATTTTGTTTTAAATAACAATGGCAAGTGATAATAGGGGTAATGTGGTCATTTCTCATTAAAACAAAAGGAAATTCCAGTTAAAAAAGTACTGGAGGTAAGTCAAATTTTTTATTTATTTTTTATTTTAATATTATATTATTGGTATGCGCTCAATCATGTTTTAATTAGGGTTATTGAAAAAATCATTTTGCTAAATCAACACTTGAAATTGACATGATTTTAAAGTTTTGATTGGTTTTTCACTCGATGGTCGCTACTTATTTTTATTTTTCCATTTTTCAGTTGGATCTTTGAACTAATACATTATATTTATTTAAAAAAAAAAAAAAACCTTACATATACCTCAATGCTTATATTTATTTTCACATTTTATTTGCTCGTCTTGAACTGAGATAACTAATCACACTAAACCATGACTTTCTGGGTTGGTATTCTATTGTATTAGTTAGTGTTACTTGTAAAAATGGCAAAATCGAAACATTCGATTCAATACCAAATCTCCCCTTGGACCTATTGAACCAAACCACATTTCCCCCTAATTTTAACTATTAAATTGTCATTTTCTCAAATAAAAACATAATTTGAAAAGAAAAAATGTTATTTGTAAATTTTTGGGAAGTTCCAATTTACTTTTTGGTCAATATGGTAATCCATAGAAGAACAGTACTTTTGGTGGGATGAGAGTCGAGACTAACTAGCTTATTAATTTTTATGTAGGTTTTTTTTTTTTTTGGTTTATAATATGATTTTTTGTTTGTTCGTAATGCGAAGAAATTAAAAATATATTTGAATTAATATTATAATATAAAATGAACAATTCAATTGATAGCTCACTCAAATAATTGGTCTTTCCTCTATCATTTTATTTTTATTTTTTTTTAAGTAATAGAAAATGTGGAGTTTCAGTTGGCTCAATTGTTAAAATAACTTGTCATCAAACAAGCAATTTGTGGTTTGAACTCTGCTTACACAAAAAACTGATTAATAATTAGCCTAATGATAGAGAGCAATCATCATGAAGTGAATGACATAAATTGAAATTCTACCCTATTTATTATATTTTAAAAAATGGTAATAGAAACAAAGACATTACGGCATTTCAAGGTACAACATACTACTTGTAACAAATCAAATGCTTGTACGAACTAAAATTTGATTTTACACCATCAATCTACAGAGCTTAAATGACAGTACAAATTGAATTGACTTCGACATTTATGGAAAGAAACACCATATTTATTTGTGAATATAACAATAATAAGCAGCACAAAGACTATTATTTTGATTTACAAGAGCAGATGAAATTTGCACTAAATATTAAGAATCTGATAGAATTCAGTTACAACGAAACAATATCCCTAAGCATGTCCCATGTAACATGTGATACAAGAATTCAAAGTAAATGATTCTCCAATGTTTGTTCAACAATAAAGAACCACATATGCCCCAAAACCCAACCATGACTCCGAGTGCCATGCTTGCATAAAACCAGTCCACTACAAGTCGATCAGAATTTGTGCTTTTATGGTTTTCATTCTTGGGTTTCACACCATCTGCAGTACAAGTATCAATAAGTGGTGGTCCACAAAGTTTATTTCCCATAAAACTGGATGCACTGAAGCTTTGCAATTGAGTGCTTGGAGGGATTTTCTCAATCAAATTGTTGTGTGACAAGTTTAAATGATTCAAAAATGTCAAACTTGACTTGCTTGAGGGAATTTGACCCTAGAGTTGGTTCATAGAGAAATCCATAGATTCCATTTTGCCAATGTTCTCAGGAATACTTCCAATTAAGAGATTATATGACAAATTCAATAACTGTAATCCTTGAAGATTGGTTACGTCCTCAGGGATCTTCCTTGATAAATTATTATGAGAAAAGTCTACACTTTTTACCAATTGGAGAATTGTGTTATATTCAAGAATTCTCCCCTTTATCACAAGCAATGCACTTTCACGGGGGAGTGATGCACCATAAAAATATTCTAAGGGTTCAACTTTCATGCGGTGATGTGAATTATTATTTGCGGATATGACTCTGAAATTCTTAACACATCTAGGTATTCTTCTAGATAGTTTATTATGTGAAAGGTCTAAGATTTGGAGTGAAGTTAGAGCACAAAGTTCTTCCAATATGTGACCATGAAAATTATTTGAATGAAGGCTAAGAATCATCAAGCTTGAACATCTACATCCTATCCATGAAGGTATACTTCCAGCAAACTCATTTTCGCCAACATCAAGAATCACCAACTCTTCACAATTTTTCAAAGATGGCAACAATCTAGAGAGTTTCTTGTTGTATAAATGCAAAAATTTAAGAAGAGTCAAAGATCCAATGGATGCAGGAAGGCTACCAGTGAAATTGTTGTTTACCAAATTCAAGACCACCAAGCTGTGGCACTTCGTCCAACAATTAGGTATTTTTCTTGACAAAAGATTTTTTCAAGATTGAGAAATTCCATTTTTTTGGGCTCATTCATCTTGTAACACAAGAAACAAAAAAATGGATCCTAAGAAGAAATTTTTAGAAAGATTTGGCACAATCATGTTTGAGGAGGCATAAGGTAATGAACCTTGGAAAAGGTTTGAACTCAATCAATCTCTGAACAAGTAGACAAAATCAGGGAAATGTTTGGAATCTCTCCTTAGATTTGATTGTGGGAGAGATTTAGGTATCCAAGAAATTGATATGGAATAGATTGAAAAGACAAGTTCCAAAATGAAGGAGGAAGCACATTTGAAATCCCTGTTTTGGATATGTCTAAATACGTAAGATACTTTTGTGAACAAAGCCATGAGGGAAATTTTGACCCTAATTTCCATGATTGCAAGTTTAAAAACTCAAGTTGAAAAGGAGGAATCCATTCATGACTTACTTTTAAAGTTAGTTAGTTTCCAAGGGCAAAAACTTGACTCAATCTCGTTTGTAAGGTTGAATTTATTCAACCATCTAATTGGCTTTATTCCGTGCCAAATTTGCTTGTAATTCAGCATTTAGTAACCCTGTATTTAGGTGGGTTTGATGTAAGGGTAGTGAGTGAGATAGAGTGAAGATTTCTCAAGAGTGTGCAAGAAAACAGAGACTCGCGGCTTGGCCTCGCGGGTGACTCGCGGCTGCAAGCCGCCAGACGCAGCACACGTGCCAAGCATGCTGGAAGGTGAACAGTCATGCAAGCTGGAGCACTACAGGACAAAACAGGACAACTGGCCATACGGTTATCTCGCGACTGGATCTCGCGACTTAGTCAAGCCGCGAGGTCAAGCTGCGAGCTACCCTTGTTTTGTAAAACCTGACGTTTCACATTCCTCTACCACTCCAGTATAAATACCCCTTTTACCAACGATTGTAAGAGAGCTTCCAGAGCGAATTTTGAGAGAGAAACCCTAAAGAAAAACAAGATTGATTCACCCACAATCTATACATTAGAGTCTCTTCAAATTCCTTAACTCTCTTCCTCTCCATTGTCAAATCCTTGAGAGGCATTATACCAAACCTGATTCTCACCATTATCATTACTGTGAGAGAGCTGTTTGGATTTCTGGGAAGCAGTTAGGAAGGAACCAATTTCATTGGTTGATGCTACGGTCTAGTAGCGGAATCCGGGAAGCTAGAAAAGAAAAAGGTTCGGCGCAACCTCGTTGGAGCAAGAAACTTGGAGGGCTTAGGTGCACTGGGTAGATTAGGCTTGGAGGGTTTATTGCTGTCCATGTATCCCAACTGTATTTTCTAGTGGATTGTTTACCGCTTGGAGGGCGGCGGAGAGGTTTTACGCCGAGGGCTTCGGTTTCCTCTTCGATAACACATCGCGTGTTGTCTTTGTGTTTGCATCTTCCTTCCTCTCTATCTTTGCCTTTTTATTATCTGCTGTGGATTGTGTTTTGTTTCGGCTTAGATAGTTTTTACCAATTCCATATTATAGCTTATGTTAAATTTCCGCACACTAGTTGTTTGACATATTGCTTGAATTGGTTAAGTTGTAATTTGGGGGTCTAAACGTTCAAAGGTGTTTATACACGTTTTTGAACTTTCATCGTTAAATTGGAAAAATGAACCTCAAACACAACACCTTCCATTATATTTGATTCAATATATAACTTCTCTAATTTGGAAAGTTGCCTAAAATTTTGAGGGAGAGTTCCTTTGAATTGATTATCTGAAAGACCCAATAATCTTAAAGATGAAAGATTTCCTAAAGACATTGGAATTAAACCTGAAATGCAATTACTCCTAAAGGAAAGGTAGAATGGATTTTTAAATTGTGCAAGTTCATCCCCCAAATGACCAAAAATTTGAGCATTATCCAAATATATGGACTCAAGTCCATTACAAACACATTGTGATAAACTTTGTAAGATTTTAGATATCTCTTGGCTCCAATGGTTTGAAGACAATGTGATTTCCCTTAAATTACAAAGATTATCTAATGATCTTGGTACCTTTCCTCCAAGTTCGTTGTTTGACAAATCTATGCTAATGATAGATGATAGGTTTCCAATGGCATTGGAGACTGCACCTTTCAAATTATTGGAGCCAAGTTTGAGAAACTCAAGATGACTAAAACTATACAACCAACTGGGAATTGAATAGTTGAAATAGTTATTAGACAAATCAAGGTGCCTAAGGGAAGTCATATTTTGGAGATCAATAGGGATTAGACCTTGAAATTGATCTTTGGGTAGATCAAGGGAAACCAAATGATGAAGACCAAAGACCCATGATGGGATCAAAGTGTTTCGAAATTGTTGGATGAAAGATCAAGGGTAACGAGAGATGAAAAGTTAACATTGAGTTTTGGTGGGATGGAAAGAAGTTTGTAGGAAAACAATTGCAACTCTAATAAAGAAGGGAGTTTGTTTATCACCTGTAACCAATTAGAGACTTAGCTAAGGTCTACAAGATTCAAATGGAGGTGTTGTAGTGAAGGAAGACCAAAAAGCCATTGAAGTTTTATGGTATATAAACCATAACCATTGAGATTGAGATAGTGCAAATTTGAGAGATTTCCAAGTTGAAAAGGTAACACTCCCCCAAATCCCGCACTAGAGAGATTACGAAATCTTAAAGTCCCCATCAAACCAAAGAATTTAGGAATTTAAGTACCATTGAAATCATTGCAGCTCAAGTCCAAGTAATTCAAATGCTTCAAATATAGTAGAGAAGGACTTATCTTACCACCAAACCTTGACCGCTCATAAGCTACCTCTTGAGCATCATTCATAACATCAATTAAACATGATAAGGACACTTATGATAACATCAAACAAAGAACCATGTGAATCCTATGTAGCAAAGTGAGAAATCATGGAAAAGAAACTCACCTTACTTTAAAATCACAGATTTGAGATAGTTTAACTGACCCCTCAATGTCTGCAACACAAATATTAGATTGAGGTGAATATTCAAATAGTGTGTAAAACACCTTGAACATTTAGACCCCCAAATTACAAAATACCAATTCAAGCTTATTATCAAACAATGTATGTGCGGAATATGAAGATAAACTAAAATAGAATTGATAAAACAATCTAAACTAAATAAAATCACAACCACAGCACAAATTAAATGGCAAAGAGTAAGGGAAGAGAGATACAAACACAAAGACAAAACAACGATGTGTTATCGAAGAGAAAATCGAAGTCCTCAGTATAAAACCTCTCTGCCGCCTCTATGCGATCAATAATCCACTAGAGAATGAAGTTAGGATACATGAATATCAAAAGACCCTTTAAGCCTAATCTACCCAGTGTACCTAAGCTCTCCAAGCTTCTTTCTCTAATGAGGTTATGCCGAACATTTATCTTTTCGTGCTTACCGGATTTTGCTATAGCCTATAGCATCAACCAATATCAATTGGTCATTTCATAAATGCTTTGCAAGCACCAAATAGCCTCTTTATAGATATGGGTATGGTGAGAAAAGGTTTTGGCTAATGTACCTCTCAAGGATATATTAATGGAGAGGGTGAGAGTAGAGGAATTTGGAGAATCAAAGGATGAAGATTGTGGATGAGTCAATCTTGTTTTTCTCTAGGGTTTCTCACTCAAAATTCTCTTTGGAAGCTCCCTACAATATGTAGGTATAAGAGGTATTTATGCTGGTGTGTGTTTGAAATGTGAAAGGTCAGGTTTGTAACAAACAGAGTGGTCTGGCTACTTGGCCTCGTGACTTAATTGAGTTGCAAGTCCGAGTCGTGAGCTAACTGCTTGGCCAGACTGGAAGATTTTTCCTGTAGTGCATCAGTTGGCATGACCCTTCAGCTCTGCTGCATGCTTCACATGTGTGCTAGCTTTGGCGACTTACCAGCCGCGAGCTAGTCGCGAGATCCAGTCACAAGGCTCTGCTTGATTGCACACTTTTGAACTTTTCTTCATACTCTCTCACACACTACCCTTACATGATTCCCACCTAAATACAAGGTTTCTAAATGCTAAATTACAAGAAAATTGGCATGGAATAAAGCCAACAAAAATGGTTGATTAAATTCAACCTTACAATCTCCCCCTTTGGCTATTCCATGACAAAACTCTAAAACAACTATAGACTTAACATGTGAGTTGGGAATAGTTGAACAAAACTTACTCGCACCTAACTTTAGAATCTGTGTAGATCTTGAACCATAAGAACAAGTATCTCCTGAAAAACAACAACACAATATGATCATTATATGCAGAAAACTTGTAATGCATATGGAGCAAGCACAATGTGATCAAGAAAAATGGAATTAAGCAATAAACCATGGCTTGACCAAAAACGAACAATCACTATAAAATAGTGACCACAATGCTCATTCACACAAGGAATGAACATTCGGACATGCAAACTAATAAGCTTAATGCAAAGTATCATTTGCATGTCCAACACTCAACCGATACAATAACACAAGGTAATTGCATTAAGGATATAAAATCCAACAAAGGGCACAAGAGTGATGTACTTAAAGAAAATGCATAACATTTAACAAGAAGTACTAGGCTACAAAGCATGGATACAAAACAATATATTGAATATAAACTTATATATATATAAACCAAGGTACCAAAAGCTTTTAAACACAAACATATATGTATAAAACCATCCAGGAGTTTAAACCAAGTATTTAACCAATGTGTTTAGCATAGTACTGAGCAAACCCATAATAAACAATATCCACAACATAACAACAAAAACCATAGAAAACTTAAACTAAAATGCTTAAAAGAATTTTTTGGCTTGCTTCTCCTCAAAATGGTGCTCCCTCTCAAGAGCTACCCCTTCTTCTTCTCCAAAATTCTCCCCCTGATCGGAATGGCTAAAGGGCTACTGCTGGGTGGTAAAACTGTCAAACTTTGCTGAAAGTAGGTTCATCTACTCTTGGATAGTAGCTAGCCTGTCAGATTGCTCATTTTGGACATCTCGAAGTCCATCAATCCTTTTAAGGATGATTTGGATTGCATCTGGAGGTACTGCAGAGGATGATAAAGCTTTGCTCCTTTTGCCACAGTCTCTTGAACTTGATGGTTGTCCTTCAGATTCTGTCTCAGTCTCCATTGGTTCTCCTTCTTCTTAAGCACCCTCCTCTTCATCACCTGAAAGACGAACTCTTATCCGTGTAATGGTTAAAGTATTAATGGCTAAGGGAGAAGGCATAAGATTGATGTCCTGAGGGATTTCCACACCCTTTGCTCTAAAAAGCCTCATAAGTAGACTTGGAAAAATCAGCTTTGCCCTTGCAGTGGTTCTTGTCTCATCAGTAATAATGGAGAAGATATGAGCACTTATATCAATGTAAGTGTTTTCCTTAAGCTCCATGAGGAAAATGCCTCTAGCATTATTAATGGTGGTCATCTTCTTCATCGGGTACAAGTTGAACATTATGATCACAATAAGACATCTCATGTCAGCTAGAAAAGCAGTAGTGTTGAGGCATCTCCCCTCTCTAACTCCACTAATATGAGATTGGACAGTTTTTATGGAGAGCATTCTGTCCTTGTAGTGTGTGAAATCATGGTCCAGCTCCTCAAAACCCAGCAACTCATCAATATCATCCAGGTCTATGTTGAATTCATGTCCTTGTATCCAACAGTTAATCTCATCATCTCTTAAAACAACATTAGCAAAGAATTCTTTAATCAGAGGGTCACATACCCCAGGCAGATCACTCAGTAGCTTATCCCAACCTCTGTCCTGAAAACAACTAGGAATGAAAGTGTCCTTCAAATCAACCAAATCCACAAATCTTTCTTGGATGATGGGTGCCTTCAACTAGAACTGTGTATCTTTCAAAATGGTTGGCAGACCTGAACTTTATATTGTCCATTTTCATCCTTTTTGGCAGTAGTCTTCTTATTTGTAGGAGTCATTTGTAAAACCATAGTAGCAAAGCCCACAAAAACAAAGCATAACAAATTGAAACTGAAAGATTAGTAATAGATTAGTAGCACTGAAAAGGACAAAGAGTCATCCTAAAGATTTAGTCTACACTTAGTTCAGAAGCAACATGACATGAGATATTACACCACAATAGAGCACAGTAAAGTTTTATCACAAACTTTTAAGCTTATCGGGATGTGACAGTGTGCTCAAAACATATCATGAACAACCTAGGCCATAAAGCTAAACATATAATCAGATATGCCATAAGCCAACAGTGTGTACAAAAGACAACTCACAGACAGTGTATATCACAAGATCCCTAAAATATAAGCAAATGTCTATAAGACATTTCACAATGTGTATGATATGCACAACACAGGTCAGAACAAATAGCATGCTCAAAACTGAGAAACAATCAAGGAAACAAGTATATCAAGCATCATTTAATCAAAACCAACAAAACCCAATCAATCAAACTCAACAATAATAACGAAACCCATGTTCGAACAACATATATCTCAAATCTCCAAAATAACTCAAAAATCAAGAAATCTAAGGCTATAATCTTGAAATATTATGAGAAAATAGGAAAACCCATACCTTTTCTTGAAGATTGAAGTTGAAATGATGAAGGACAATGGAGGTTTAGGAGAGAAACACGGTGAGTTTGTGAGAGAGTTGAACCAACAAGACAATGAACAGTAAAAAATATTCGAGGGAAAACTGAAAAGTTTTAAAAATTGTCCTTAAAGTGCAAAACACGCATTTTTTGCGATTGAACCAAGTTGCGGAGAAGTCACCAAACACCTTGTGAAAAAAATTTGAAAAATTTGTCTAAGTGTTTTTCGCGACTGGAAGGTCCACTCGCGAGTGAGTTGTGAATGGAGCCACGAAAATTTCTGTTTGACTTCACGACTGGAGCTTCCACTCGTGAACAAGTAGCCAAACTGAGTCGTGAGAACTTTAAAAACCCAGAATTTTGGAAAATTTTCTAAGTATTTTTTGTGACTAGGACTTTGACCCGCTAGTGAGTTGCAAAACCTTCTGTGTAAGCTCACGACTGGGGGCATGCGACTGGATTGACCCGCGACCAAGTCTCCAGAACAGGGCAACACAGTTTTTGAAATTTTTGATATTTTTGCAAAAGCAAAAGACTTTCCAAAAACAATTAAAACACTTAAAAATCTTTTTTGTGTTTGATCAACAAAAATTCAGTATGTGAAATACATTTAAACAAGTACAATCACACAAATGAATAAGTTATTCATTGAGCATAAACATGTGTGATGTGTGTGGGTACCAAAATTGAGATACTCTTTAGTCTAATGTGAAGCTTCAATGATCAATTCAACCAAGTCGTACATAATTAGCATGAGGAAAAGTGACCCATCTCAATTATAGAAATATGCATATATGACTTCCCACAAAACTTGATAACATAACTTTGAAGCTTTTCATTTGGCTCCATATACATCATAACATTTGATCTTTTTGAATCAATACATCTCATTTTGAGATCAATACCTAAAATTTTTAATAATTCAATTTTATGAGCAAGCATTTGGCTTTTTGGGCATCATACATTTTCATAAAAGTCGCTTTCCCTTTTTCCTAGTCAAATACTAATATGTGCGACTGCTTTTGCAACTCATTTTCTCTTTTCATTTTGAGATTTACATTTGTTGAGCTTTTTAAGAAAAATAAAATAAAATAAAAGAGTGGGAAGATATATAGGCATAAGTCTATGCATGTCTCAAGATCAATAAAACCATTGACTAATCCCATTGACTAATCATTCACGACAAGTTTGAAGATCTATTTACAACAATCACATAGATGTCATGATTTCTCCCACAATGATATGAGTGCATTAAGTACAGGTTATGCTCATAAATGCACAAAACCATAAGTACAAAGGTACAAGGCAAAATATGCTTGTGACAGTACACAATAATGTCAATCAATTTTTTTGAATTTTCTACTTTTTACGTATTTTTGGATTTTTTGACACAAAAACAAGTAAAGATTGATAAAAAACAACAGTGTGAAAACATTTAAAATAAATGCAAGTAAACAAACACAAATTTTCAAATCAAGCTAGCATCACAATAAAAAGCACACAACCAAGCAAAGTCACAAAACATAGGAAGTATTAATGCATGGACATGTTATAATGCTTTATGCATGAGTACCCTTCTTCACCCACAAGTCATGTGCATTCGGCATGATATCCCTATAGGATTGGGTACCAGTGTTGTGGCTTTCAAACCTTTTATTGAAGCTTGCTAGACAAATGGTGAATGTATCAATCATCTTCATCACATCCATTGCTTCGGAATCACCATCTCGATCTCTTGATTGCTCAACAGCTCAATTCCTTTTGTCATTTCTTGGTCCTCTTGACCTCTGATCACTTGCATTCTTCAATGCTTTCAGCTTATGACAATTTGTTCTGGTGTGACCTTGAATTCCATAGTAATGGCAGAAGTGTTGGGTTCTTGAACCTTTTTGTAACTTTGGGAGTGATTTCCATTTACCCTTAGTTTCACCACTGATTGGTTATGAGGCTTTTCAAACGCTCATTGGTTAGTCACATTCCTTTTTTTCTCCTGCTTCACTTTCTCAGCATTCATGGTAGCTACCATCAGTTCTTTAGCTTTCACAAACTTTATATCCTTGGATGCTTTGACACACGAACTGCTTTCTCTGGTGTATCCCAATCCGCTTTTATTGGAGAAAGGTTTTTGATGAGCAAGTACTTCATCAAGCTTCTTGGAGAAGACTCGCTCTACTTTAGCGTTGGCTTGAACCACCTCAAGCTCAAGAAATTTTATCTTTGAGTAGGCTTCGGTCAGCTCTCCATTTAGCATCTCCATTTCACATTTGATCTCCTTGTATCGCACTAGAAGACTTCTATAGTCTTCCTCTACCCTCTTCATCTTTTTAATGGCTGCCTTAGCCACTTTTGCATATTCATCGGTCTTCTCAAGGAGGGAATTGTAGGTCTCTTGCAGTCCCACTGATTCTTCATCTTTCTCATCATCAAATTCCTATACTATCCCTATTGACTCCAATTCAGTGTGCTTACCAAGCTCTTCCACTAGTGCACCCAAATCATCTGAAGATTCCATAGGAGCAATGGTCATGAATGCAGAGAAGTTTCCCTCTCCATCACAGCTTTCATCTGAATTTGAATATGAGGAATCGGAGTCACTAAGAGTAGTGGCATACACCTTGACCTTCACTTTCAAATAATTGGGACACTCTTTCTTGAAATGTCCATGTCCGTTGCATTCAAAACATGTGATTCCTTGAGAGGATTGAGAGTCCTTCCCTTCTTTCCTCTTGAAATCCTTTATCTCCTTTCCAAAACTTGGGAATTTTCCCTTCTCGACAAACTTTCCATTCTTCTTGAATTTCAAGAACTTTGAGAAATTCTTCACAAGATATGCCACATCTTTATCGACAACATCCTCATCCGATGAGTCATGAGCTTTTACCCTCTCATTGATCGTCTTAAGAGCAAGGGATTTGCTCTTCCTTTGTGATGGCAATGACAGCTCATATGTTTGAAGTGAGCCAATTAGTTCTTGAATCTTGATATCATCAAGATCCTACTATCTTCAATTACTGTAACCTTTGCACGGAAGCTCTCCGGCAATGATCAAAGGATTTTCCTTACTATCTTTGAGTCCTCCGTTTTCTCACCCAAATTGAACTTGCCAATGACCACCTCATTCAGCTTGCCATAGAATGAGTCAAATTACTCATCCTTACTCATTTTCAGCTCTTTAAATCGAGTGGTTAACATTTGCAATTTAGTGTCCTTCACTTTCTTCGTGCCTTCACAATTGGTCTCCAATATTTACCATGCCTCCTTGGCAATAGTTATATGAGAAATCCTGTGAAACTCATCTAGAGAAACACCACAAAAAATTGCATTCAAAGCACTTTACTGTTATCATTAGCTGCCACAAGGGCTGCTTTATTCCATGTGGATTTAGCAGCCTCTGGCCTAGTCCATCCAACATCCACTGCATCCCAAGCGATTTCATCAATTGAACACAAAAATACCCTAATCCGGACTTTCCAAATGCATAGTTGCTACTATCAAAATATGGTGGAGCATTTAAAGGTTGAGACCGGTCTATCTCAAACGGGGTCAAGGATCGCACTAAGGTAATTAAACCACAGTCAGTGCACCCGCTCTGATATTAATTGAATGTTCAAATAGTGTGTAAAACACCTTGAATGTTTAGACCCCCAAATTACAAAATACCAATTCAAGCTTTTTATCAAACAATGTATGTTCAAGCTTATTATCAAACAATGTATGTGTAGAATATGAAGATAAGCTAAAATAGAATTGATAAAATAATCTAAACCAAATAAAATCATAACCACAATAGAAATTAAATGACAAAGATTAAGGGAAGAGAGATGCAAACACAAAGAGAATACAACGATGTATTATCGAAGAGGAAATCGAAGTCCTCGACATAAAACCTCTCCGCCGCCCTCCAAGTGGTCAATAATCCACTAGAGAATGAAGTTGGGATATATGAACAGTAGAAGACTTTCCACGCCTAATCTACCCAGTGTACCTAAGCCCTCCAAGTTTCTTGCTTCAACGAGGTTACGCCGAACCTTTGTCTTCTCTAGCTTACCGGATTCAGCTATAGCCCATAGCATTAACCAATATCAATTGGTCCCTTCCTAATTGCTTCCCAAGTACCAAATAGCCTCCTTACAGATATGGGTATGGTGAGAAAAGGTTTTGGCTAATGTACCTCTCAAGGATATATTAATGGAAAGGGGTAGAGTAGAGGAATTTGGAGAATCAAAGGATGAAGATTGTGGATGAGTCAATCTTGTTTTTCTCTAGGGTTTCTCTCTCAAAATTCTCTTTGGAAGCTCTTTACAATACGTGGGTTTAAGGGGTATTTATACTGGTGTGTGTTTGGAATGCAAAAGGTCAGGTTTGTAACAAATAGAGTGGTCTGGCGACTTGGCCTTGCGACTTGACTGAGTTGCGAGTTTGAGTCGCGAGCTAATTGCCTAGCTAGACTAGAAGATTTGTCCTGTAGTGCACCATCTGGCGTGACCCTTCAGCTCTGCTGCATGCTTCACACGTGTGCCAGCTTTGGCGACTTGCCAGCCGCGAGCTAGTCGCGAGATCCAGTTGCGAGGCCCTACTTGAGTGCACACTTTTGAGCTTTTCTTCACACTCTCTCACACATTACCCTTACATGATTCCCACCTAAATGCAGGGTTTCTAAATGCTGAATAACAAGCAAATTGGCATGGAATAAAGCTAACAAAATGTTTGATTAAATTCAACCTTACATGAGGGAACAAGAATAATTAAAGAACACAACACACAACAATAGCTAGTAATCACAACTCAAAACAAAATATTTTGAAAAGGTTTTAGAAAATAATTTGGAAAACAAACTTTCTACCTTAGAACTAACTAAACAAAAGTTTTAATTTTGTATAAAAATGTACTTACGTGCTCTATTAGTGTTTAGAAAAGAGAATATAGAGTTTTAGAGAAGATGGAGGCCAAAAAATAACACAATCTAGATAGGGTTTTGATTAGAGACATAAGATAAGTATTTGTAAGTTAAAATTAGTGGTTTCGGGGCTTTTTAATGGTCTTTGGACGTTCCCGAGGGTCTAGGGGCCAGCCTACATCAAAGAATGATATTTTGGGCCTTTAAAAATTGTTGGGGACATATTTTTATGTAATTGGCATATTCTTTGACAAAACACACTTTATTTGTATTTGGGTAAATTTAAGTAGGTTCAAGATGATCATTACAAGTGGTTAAATTGAAGACATGAAGACTACTCAAGTACTGCTCAAGAAAAGTGCAAATCTATAGGCCTCAATACCTCCTCGACAGAAGCTCGATCTATTGAGATTCATTAAAGCTTGACAGATTTCTCAATCGATCGAGCTTATGGGTTTTCAGATTATAGCCAGCAATGTTTTTATTCTAAAAGGCTATTTGTTTATGGGTTTGTATAATCCTTATTGGACTAGGAAAACCCAAGGTTTGTGTAAACCTATTTGGAATAGGAGAGCCCATTAAGCTCCTATTTAAAGGAGGTGGGAAAAAGAAAAACCTAACCCTAGAAAGCTTCATAAGGTTTTCTTTTTGAAACCCAAGCCGCCTCCTACAGAAGAAAGAGTTCTTGCTGCGTTTCTTGTACGCCTTTGGGTTCTGTAACCAAGCAAAGTCTCTTGCACCAACATTGAAGATCTTATTGGTGTTTCTATGTGAAGCTGCTGCAAATCAACTACAACAATCAAAGGGTTGTTGTGGAGTTAATCACGTACTGGGATTCATGCAAAGGAGTAAGTCGCGTATTGGGATCCGTGTAATTAGTTAGTCACGTACTTGGAAGCCGTGCATCGAAAGGGGAACTGTCACTACAGAACAAGTCCAATTGGGTATTGGGATAGAGGTTCAACTGTAGATTGGTAAGGTACTTGGGATTCCTTTACTTATAACCGCTTGTTGTGATAATAGTGGAGTTTCGGGAGTAGTGACCTGAAAATCATCCGGTGGGGTTTTTGCCGTTAGGTTTTCCCCATTCGTAAACAAATCACCGTGTTATTTATTTTCTACTGCATAATTAGTTTATTGGTGATTTGTTTGTGCTACCACGTGTTTGCATAATGAATTGATTAATTAATAAATTGGCTAATTAATTAATTAATTTCTATCACAAGGGGTCATTCAGTTTGTGGTCTATCAAAAACGAAGTTCCATTGCCTAGAAAATTGGCCTGTGTATGCATCTTTTGAGGGTGAGTATGCACCCTTGATTCATGCGTACGGATGCCCCAATTCTTGATAGTTTTGATGGCCCGACTTCAAATGGTCATAACTTAGTATAAATCCAAATTAGGTAAAATTTATGTTGAAATTGAAGCCTAGTATGTCTACTTTCCAATGAAACAAATCTCAGATCCTTTGTGGATCAAAAGTTATAGTCAAAACAGTGAGCAAATGTCAATTTTCAAAATCGTTTTCAATGCGATTTGAACACTTTTGAGTTGTGATTACTTCCAAACTATTATGAACTCTTTAAGTATCCTTAGTTGACATATGTCAAGCTCATCATTGGGGCCGTGATCAAAATTTATTAACAAGTACAAAATGAATTGTCCACAGTGGCCCTAACAACTGGAATGCTAAATTGCTTTAGCTATGGGGCTCTTAAAGAAAAGGTGGCATAAAGTCTTCATCTCATGGCCGTATAGCACGCAAGTGGAACTGCCAATACCAATCCTTTGATAACTATTCTCCTTGGTTGGCAAGGCACTTGAATCTATCCTCCAAAGCAACATGTTAATCCTCTCTGCTGCTTTGAGGGTCCGCAATTTCTTCCAATGAGTGTTAGTATGCACTTGGGATGGGGAAGGATGTTGGGATGCAATACGGTATGCAGATTTGACTAAGAAATTTCCCTTAGGATTTGGCAACCATATGAGCTTATTTGGTCTTGGATGATGAGGTATGTGAATAGTGAGGATGGCATGGGCAAACTCTTGCTTGAAGAGGTTATGGATGATGTTGGCTTTCCAAGATTGTGAGTCATGATCAATTAGCTGGGAGTCCATTAAAGGATTTTGAGTAAAACTTTTCTCCTTAGGTAGGATTGAAACCTTGTACCCGGGGAACCCATGGATCTTGTTAAACATGAAACCCGCTCCATCGCTGACTAAAAAGCATGCACCCTTAATAATGATATTTTTTACTCCCTCAATCGCTTTCCATATAGGGGAGACTGACTTCAGAGGTTCATTATGCAGCCAATCATTTCAGACTTTGTATTTGGCCCATAGAATTTCCATACAGATGCCGTCTCATTTGGAAGAGACCATCCAAGCTAGTTTTACTAGTAGTGCTCTATTAGTGTCTTTGGCATTTTTGAAACTAAGACCACCATTACCCTACGGTAGGCAGAGCTTGACCCAAGCTTTCCAAGCAAAGTATTTTCCTTTTAGATCCTTTGGTTTCCACGAAAATCTCTTAGATGCTACATCATGGCTGTCACAGATCTTTGAAGGGATGCTGAATAAGGACATAACATATGTGGGAAGGGTTTGGGCTACTAATTTGATAAGTGTGGATCTACCTGCCCAAAAGAGGCATTTGCTTCTCCGTCCTATTAGGTTTGCTTTGAGCCTATTCTGAATATATTTGAAGTCCTTTGAAGGTGCTCTAGGGAGGAATAAAAGCACATCGAGATAAACTGCATCAGGCTTAAGGCTCTTCATTTAGAGAACTTGTCTCCGTGGTTGGCTATGAGTAGTCTTGGAGAAGAAAATTCCAGATTTGTTCCTATTGATCTTTTGGCCTGACCAACTGCAGCACTTTTGTATGCATTCATTGCTTTTTGACGCGTCCTTTCTAGTAGCCTTGGAGAATAGAATGATATCGTTGGCATACATGACATGCGAGATTTCTGGCCCTCCAGTGCTTGCCTTAACACCCTTGATATTTTTGCAGCTATTTCATGCTGGATCATTCTAGAAAGAACCTCCTACCCAAGGATGAACACGTATGAAGATTGTGGATCACTCTACCTTATACCCCTTGTTAACTTAAATTGAGTAGATTTGCCTGCATTAACTATGACCTCAAAGGAGATGGACGAGACACATGCCATGATCCACTTAATAAATATTTCACTGAAACCAAATCTTAGTAGCACCGTTTGTAGGAAATTCTAGTTGACCCTTTCATATGCCTTCTATAAATCTAATTTAATTGCCATCAATCCTGCCTTTAGTTTCCTGGTCTTAAAACTATGCAACATTTCCTAAACCACCACTTAATTTTCAGTAATCCATCTTCCTTGCATGAATGCGGATTGACTAGAAGAGATAAGCTTGTTGTGAAGTAGGGGTCTAAGATTGTGATGCAGGATGCGGAAGCCTTAAGAAGCAAAACATGTCTAATTCTAGAAAACAAGAAACAAAACACATTTTCTTCTGAAAATAACCTCGAATCCACGAGGATTCCTTGAATCCACGAGGATCCTTGAATCCACAAGGAGAAAGGGTTTGGAATCCACCCAAAAAAAAAAAAAAAAAAGTCTAAATTTTATTGATTGAATAATTGTTCAAAAACGTTTACAGACTTAGGGACCTATTTAAGGACTACGTAAAACTTAACAGACAAGAAAACATATTCTAAAATAACTCCTAATTAATACCTAACCATAACAGGAACCAAAATTGACCTAAAAAGCATTAAAATCACCTAAAAACAAGGAAATAAATGCCCTAAACCTACAATAACGAATTTTATATAAAAATACTAAAAATTAAATAATTACAAAAATTAAATAGTAGATTCTATCCTACATCAGCTTAGTAACTAGAATTTTGGATATGATCTTATACACAATGTTGCAGAGACTGATATATAGTTATTAAAAGATAAGGGATTTTGAGATTGGGAATCAAGACAATTAATGACTTGTTTACCTCTTTGGGCATACATCCGAATTCAAAGAAGGAGATGACTGCATTTGTAACTGCCTTGCCTACTATAGACCAATATTTTTTGTAGAACAGCACAGGGAATTTGTCAATGCCACGAGCTTTGAGGCATTGCATTTGGAAAATGGTGTGTTTGATGAGATTCTGGGTAGGAATGCAGCTAAGGAAGGAGTTTTTTTGGTTTGTGATTGATAGAATAATTAGATTTTCTAGGTGGCTGGGGAATTTCATTGTCTCCTATGTAAAAAGGTTTTTGAAACCCTCCAGGAAGTGACTTTGAATTTGGCTAGACTTGTAGATCCAAAAGCCATCCTTAATTTTGATGGCATCAATGTTGTTTTCCTTCTTTGGATGATTATGGATAGCTGGAAGAACTTGGAATCTTTATCACCATGTTTTAGCCATAATTCTCTTGATTTTTAACACCACAAAATTTCACTCTAGACGAGCCATTTTGCTAATTCATTTTGCAAGTTCCTTTCCAGATTTCCATTTTGGATTGTGCTATCTTCCCCTTGAACCAACTTGATTTTCTGGAGGAGGGTGTTGATCCTATCCTAGCATTTTCTAGACACCCCTTTGTTCCATTTATGCAACTCCTTCCTTGTGACTTCTTGTTTTTTTGCAGAGTTTAATGAAGTTGGATCCACTAGTATTGTTGTTTCAAGCTTTGTCAATAACATCTAAGCATTTTGGGTCTGTTGTCCATGTTGCTTCAAGCAGGAAGGTCTGTGGGAAAAGTTATCAGTTGAGTTGGAATCCAAAAGGATAGGGGCGTGATTCGATCTAATTGCCTCGAGATGAGATATGACTGCTTTAGGAAATACTAGCCTTCATGATATGCTTGCTATAGCTCTATCAAGCCTTTTCTTCATGGCAGAATTACACCATCTTCCTTTTGCCCAAGTGAATCCATTTCCAGAAAATCCGAGATTAATAGCATCAAATTCGAACATTAATTTTTGAAGGTAGTTAGGCTGTGATTGGTATCCTTTTTACCACAAAAATTTTCTTCTTCATTGATGGTGGAGTTAAAATCGCTAAAGTTGACCTAAAAGAGCTGGAGAGATTCAAGTAAGGCTTATAGATTCTCCTATACTTTTTTCTTGTTGGTAGTGTAAGAAGGCCCATAAAAGCCCACAAGAATCCAATCACAGATAGCACCAACAATTTTGACCACTATAAGGTCTTTATTAAAATCAATTAAACTTACTGAAACAGAAGACTTCCACATTAAACATAAACCACCAGCACTTCCTTTAGCATCTACAACTAACTTATTTGAGAAAATAATAGAGTTCATTACCTTATCCATATGATTTTCGGAAACTTTGGTTACACACAGAAAGATGATATTGGGCCTTGACCCTTTTATTTGAGCTTCAAGAGCTCGAAGTGTCGAGGTGTTGCATATGCCCTGATAGTTCCAACTAATTTTCCTCATGGGAATGTTGGGGGCGTAATAAGGCCCACCTCCTCGGCCATATGATCAGAATCAGAGGATGTGGTGATTGGAATTGTTGAAGTTTGGGATGATTGTAAATGGGTTTTTTGAGCTTTGGATTTAAGTGACTCTCCATGGATCTTGATTAGGGTCACGTTAGATTTCTCTCTTTCAGGAAGGGTGAAAAATTTGAGTCTTGATTAGGGAATGAGGGTTACAGTTTCAGGGTCAAAGAATATAGGTTCAAGGCCACAATTGGTTTTCTTTAGATGCTTGAAGAACAAGGAAAGCTATTCCTGCATGATTTTCCTCTTCAAAGGTGAGGAAGAGTTCGATTGAGTGGTGGGCAGACTTGTATTGGAGGGTTGGGATAGGTGAGGGGAAATATGATCTAGGGGTGGGGTAAGATTAGGGTTGATATTGGTCTCGGTGGGATAACAGATAACTAAGATGGGTCGTGGTCTCGATGGGACAACTAAGTTGGGTCGAAGCTTGGTTTTGGTGTGTGGGTTGTGGAAATTGATATTTTGGGTATGGCTTGAAGGTTGGGTTTGGTGGGGGTTTTTGTTTAGGCTGGAGGTTTTAGTTTGGGCTCGAGTTTGGTGGCCTAATGATTGGGGAAGTGAGGCCCAAGTTGATACTCTGTGCTATGGGTGTCAAATGGGTGGGTTTGTGGTAGGCATAATTGGGTTGGGTATATAAAACCCATTTACCCATTAAAACTCATTTAACTAATTGTTTTTAACTCAAATCCAATCCAACCCAATTATTTTGGGTAAACCCTAACTCATCCAATTACCCAATTATCAAAATTACCAAAATGCCATTAAAGTGAAAACCCCAACTTTTTGCTCTCTTTCTCTCTCTCTATTTGATTTTCGAGAAACATTCATTTCATAAATTTTCCCTCTAACTTTCTCGAGAAAATTCCTTTCGGTACCAGAAAAAAAAAAAAAAATGGCCTCACCGGCATCACCACTCCAGAGATCCAAACCTTTTCCTCTCCAATGCTTCTCCACCTTCTCAACCACCACCACCACCAACATTGCCACTGCCACGTCAGCACTCAACTTCATCGCCATCGAAGCATCCTCCATGGTGTGCCTCGAGCTTTTATCCTCTACCACATTAGCTTCGATCTCGAAAAATCGCTTCGTTTTCAACTTTTTCACAACGCCACAGCCATCGGTCTGGTCCTCGGAGCAATTGCTTCTGCACTTGTGGTTAGGGTTAGGGTTAGCACTAGGCTCAGCCTTAGGACTCATGTTCTCACTCATTGCGTTTTGTTATAGAGAATTGATTTTTTTTTTTGGTTTTGTGTAATTTGAAGGTTTACACTTTAAAGAGAAGAAGGCAGTCTCCAAGAGTGAGAGCTAGATAAAGAAAGAGAGAGTGCAAGCGAGAGAGAGAAGTGTTTGGAGGCCGAGAAAATGAAGGAAAATGAATGAAACATTGAAACGTTTGAGGGCTATTTGTTTGTTTGTATTTTTTTTTTTGTTTTTTTTATTATTTTTTATTTATGGGAAGGGCTGGGTTGAATTTGGGTATATTATTTTTGGGTTAAATGAGTCTTAATAAGTTTTTAGTTAAAACCCAATAATTATTGGGTCAAATTGGGTTGATGCCCATTTAACCCAACTAATAATTGGGTGGATTTGGGTTCAAATAGAGTGGGTGGGTTTGGGTGGACAAATGGGTTTGGGCTTACTTTGCCACCCCTACTCTGTGCTGCTTTCTTGAGCTGAAATAGCCACGTCAGCATTGCTGGGCTCACCGTTAGAGGAATGATCAGGTGGTTATGAGTGAGGCAGTGGAGGAGTGGCCATGATGTCTATCGTAGTACATATTGTTTGCATTATGCAGATTCTATAAGTGGGTTGGTGTTTATTGTGGATTGAGTGAGGTCATGGGTGTTGTCATCTTCCAGATTTGGACTGTAGCTGAAGAAGGTTGGATAGTTGCTAGTGTAGTGTAGTCCAAGTGGAGTAGAATGGGTTGGTGTGGTTGTAGTTAGTATTTGAAAGCCATGGCAGTACTGGAGGTCCAACAAATTCAAATCATGAGGAAGAAGAAGAAGAAGAAGCTCTAATGGCTACTCCCATCAAAACGGTGTCATGTATAAGGTTGGGAAAACATAAAGGAAAATTAAAACAAAACGTCACCATTTCTCATTAAAAGGAATGGTGCCGTTTTGGTATGTTTGTAATATTATTAAACTGTCAGTTAGTTAGTTCTGGTAGTGCACGTGTGTGAATCTGTTAGAGCACGTGTGAGGCAGTAACCAATCTACCTCGTGCTCTCTCTCTCTCTCACTTTGTATGTATAAATATAGGTTGTAGCCTCCCTTGTTATTGTGGTGTGAAATATATTCAATGAGATAATTCTTTAGAATTTTTTCAGCTTCTTTCTCTCTATGTTTCTTACTTTTCTCTGTTTTTCTTCTCAAAGTTTCTATAATAGAAATTATAGACTTGAGAGAAGTTTTCATGGTATAGAAACTTTGAGAAGAAAAACAGAGAAAAGAAAGAAACACAAAGAGACAAAAGAAGTTGAAAAAAATTCTAAAGAATTATCTCATTGAATATATTTCACACCACAATAACAATGGAGGCTACAACCTATATTTATACATATAGAGTGAGAGAGAGAGAGAGCACGAGGGAGATTGGTAACTGATTCACACGTGCTTTAACAGATTCACACACGTGCACTATCCTCTAATAGATTCACAAACATGCACTACCAGAACTAACCAACTAACAGTTTAATAATATTACAAACATACCAAAACAACACCATTCCTTTTAATGAGGAAACATCTACAACATACACAAAATGACATTGTTCCTTTTAATGAGAAACTGTGATGTTTTGTTTTAATTTTCCTTTATGTTTTCCCAGCCTTATACACGACACCGTTTTGATGGGAGTAGCCATTAGAGCTTCTTCTTCTTCTTCCTCATGATTTGAATGTGTTGGACCTCCAGTACTTCCATGGCTTTCATCCTCCCTCAAATGAATGGGGAATTTTCACATGAGTTTGGAGGTTAGCCAATTGAATCGGGGAGAAGGAAGACCTTTAGTAAATAGATCAACTAACTGATCATGAGTGGAGATGAACTTAAGCATCACATCACGCCTAAGAACCTTCTCTCGAACAAAATGGTAGTCAACCTCAATGTGCTTTATACAAGTATGAAACACAGGATTAGTGGCAATGGCTAGAAGAATCCTTACAATTGTAGGCTTCACTATAGGACTAAAAGTCTCATCATAATCCATGCCAAATTGTTGAAGATACCCCCTTGCAACCAACCTGGCTTTATATCTTGCTATAGATCCATCACTATGCCTTTTCAACTTATAAACCCATTTGCAAGTGACAACATTTTTATGTGGAGGAAGAGGAACTAAAGACCATGTAGCTTGCTTCTTTAAAGACTATAATTCAGCTTCCATAGCAGCTACCCATTGAGGGTGTTTAGAGGCAATAGTGAAAGAAGAGAGTTTTGTGATGGTGCAATCATCTTGAACCTGCATAACTCTAGGCTTATAGAATATAGATACCGTGCTTTGACCTTGTGAGCATTGGATGAGAATTAGTGGAGACAAGAACAATGGCAGTTGAGTCAGACACACTAGGCATAGTCTGTGAGGAACATGAAGACTGAAAAGGAGTAGGAAGAGGTAAGGAAGTAGGAACAGCCAAAGGTGGAGGAACAATAGGAATAGGAGTTGGTGGAGAAAGGAAAGAAGGAAGAAGAGAAGATGTGAGATCAGGAGGTGTGGAGACAATAGCAGAGTCAGTAGGTGAAGTATGAACAGACTCATCAACAGTTTATATGGGTTAAGAAAACCAATTAGAGAGAGATGAGGAGAAAGGAAGATGAGGATCAGTAAGACTAGAATCATGAGCAAAAGGGAAGAGAGACTCATTAAAAAAAACATTACAGGTAATGTAGATTCTGTTAGATGTTGGATCAAGGCATATATAACCTTTAGAAAGTGGAGGATAGCCAAGAAATACACAAGGTTTAGATCTGGGCTGCAACTTATTCTGGTTAAAAGGCCTAAGGTATGGATAGCAGGCACAACCAAATGCCTTAAGAGCATGAAGAGATGGAGGTTTTGAATAAATTTTCTCCCAAGGTGAGTGAAAACCTAAGACTGAAGAAGGCATTCTATTGATAAGGTAAGTGGCAGTAGAGAAAGCATAGGACCAATAATTGAGAGGAAGATGAGACTGATATAGGAGAGTAAGACTAGTTTCTACTATATGCCTGTGCTTTCTCTCTGAAACACCATTTTGCTCTAGAGTGTGAGGGCAGGAAGATTGGTGGAGAATGCCAGAAGTAGAACAAAAGGACTTAAACTCATGGTTAATGTACTCAGAGCCATTATTAGTCCTTAGAACCTTAAATTTAGAACTGAATTGAGTTTCAACCATGGATTTAAAATGTTTGAAAATAGAAAGAACCTCATTTCAGTTTCAGAATTTCAATTCAAGCAATTTCAACCTAGGCAATTCAGGGTTTTCTCCTCGGTTTCAGTCTTTTAATCAAGCTAAGCAATCATCTAACCAGAATCCAAGTCAATCAAGTAGGCCTATCTGTCAGATCTGTGGCAAGAATGGTCACTCAGCTCTTGATTGTTACCATAGAATGGATTTCACATATCAAGGGAAGCATCCACCTGCAAAGCTTGCCTCTATGGTGGCTAATGCTGCTCAAGTTCAAGCTTCCAATGCTTGGCTTATTGACACAGGTTGCTCAGACCATGTGACTCCTAACCTGTCACAACTCTCTCTTATGCAGCAACTAGTTCAAGGATCAGAGACTGTCACAGTTGGCAATGGTCAAGAATTGCCAGTTACTCACATTGGTAATGGTGAGCTTTAAACCTTAACTCATAACTTGAGGCTTGATAACATTTTAAGAGTGCCTGACCTTGCCTCAAATCTTCTTTCTGTTCATAAAATTTGCCTTCAAAATAATGCTTTTTGTTATTTTGATGCACATAAGTTCTTAATTCAGGATTTACCCACGGGGAAGATCCTCTACGCAGGGTTGAGTAAAGATGGAGTTTACCCCATTCATCTACTCCTAATCTATCTTTAACTTCCTGCTTTTGTCATTGTCAAACCATGTCATATTCTGCTATGGCATCACAAAATTGGGCATCCAAGCTCTAAGATCTTACTTTCTGCATCAAAACCTGTATTTCCTTCTATTTCTTTGTCTCAGATTGATGAAGTTTGTTGATCTTGTGAATACTATATAAGTGCTAAAATGCACAGGTTTCATTTGAATAAAACACCTCTTGTTTCCACTTCACTTCTTGAACTTGTGCATAGTGATGTTTGGGGTCCTTCTCCACTCACTTCTTTACTTGGTTTCAATTTGTTAGGTTCTAAAGACTTAGGATTTATGTATTTAGAACTCTAATTTGTATTGTTGAAAAACCATGATCAAAACAATGTGTTTAGAAGTGTTTTAGTTTAGCTCAAAGTTGTGCATTTATGTAAAGTTGGAATCGAGTTAAAGTAGGAAAGCATTTTGCCTTTCGGCCTGGCTCGATCGATCGAAGCTCGGGTAGAATGACTTTCTGCAGATTTTTTCAACTCAGCCCTAGGTGTTTGAAAACGTTGTTAGGGTTTCTTATTTGTCCTAAGTATAAAAGGCAAACCCTAGCCACGTTTTAGTGTGGCTCATAGTTGCGGTTTGTGTAAATCTCTTGTGAGATCTAAAGGAGTTTTCCTTTACACAAACTTAGGGTTTTCAAGGAGAAGATTTATCTACACCTTGATGATCAATTCAGTTGCTGCCATTGAAGCTTAAAGAAAACATAAGCAGGTGTGCTTGTATCTGGTGGTGAATCCAAGAAAGAAGGAGTCCGTGGATTTGGAGTTTGCACATGGTCGTGTCAGTAAATTCTACTAGTTGGTAGTAATAAGAAGTCAAGCGTGGGGGCTTGTGAGTCCTATTGTATGAACTTCGATTCTTTCAAGATAGTGGATTCAAGTTTCCCTTGAGGATAGCTAGGTCAAATTCTCCCCAAGTTTTTACCGGTTTGGTTTTCTAGGTGATCATATCTTATGTTATTTAATTTCCGCTGCTTTGCTTGATTTGATCTTTGTCATTATGATAACCTAGACTTGTGAAATTAGACTAAGTAACAACTTGGCTAATTACCTAGGTTAATCAATTGTGTTTTTAAGGGGTCTAAAAAACCATCACAATTACTATGTAATTTTTGTTGATGATTATTCCCGTTTTACTTGGCTATTTCTTCTCAAACATAAAAATGATGTTCTTACTGTTTTTAAACATTTTGAATCCATGGTTGAAACTCAGTTCAGTTCTAAACTTAAGGTTCTAAGGACTGATAATGGCTCTTGGTACATTAACCATGAGTTTAAGTCCTTTTGTTCTACTTCTGGCATTCTCCACCAATCTTCCTACCCTCACACTCCTGAGCAAAATGGTGTTTCAGAGAGAAAGCATAGGCATATAGTAGAAACTGGTCTTACTCTCCTATACCAGTCTCATCTTCCACTCAATTATTGGTCCTATGCTTTCTCTGCTGTCACTTACCTTATCAATAGAATGCCTTTTTCAGTCTTTGGTTTTCACTCACCTTGGGAGAAAATTTATTCAAAACCTCCATCTCTTTATGCTCTTAAGGCATTTGGTTGTGCCTGCTATCCATACCTTAGGTCTTTTAACGAGAATAAGTTACAGCCCAGATCTAAACCTTGTGTATTTCTTGGCTATCCTCCACTTTCTAAAGGTTATATATGCCTTGATCAAACATCTAACAGAATCTACATTGCCTGTCATGTTTTGTTTAATGAGTCTTTCTTCCCTTTTGCTCATAATTCTAGTCTTACTGATCCTCATCTTCCTTTCTCCTCATCTCTCTCTAATTGGTTTTCTCAACCCACACAAACTGTTGATGAGTCTGTTCATACTTCACCTACTAACTCTGCTATTGTCTCCACAACTCTTGATCTCACATCTTTTCTTCTTCCTTCTTTCCTTTCTCTATCAACTCCTACTCCTATTGTTCCTCCACCTTTAGCTGTTCCTTCATCTGTTCCTACTTCCTTACCTTTTCCTACTCTTGTTCAGTCTTCATGTTCCTCACAGACTGTGCCTAGTGTGTCTGACTCAACTGCCATTGTTTCTGTCTCCACTAATTCTCATCCAATGCTCACAAGGTCAAAGCACGGTATCTATAAGCCTAGAGTTATGCAAGTTCAAGCTGATTACACCATCATAGAACCCCCTTCTTTCACTATTGCCTCTAAACACCCTCAATGGGTAGCTGATATGGAAGCTGAATTTCAGTCTTTAAAGAGCAAGCTACATGGTCTTTAGTTCTTCTTCCTCCTTATAAAAATGTTGTCACTTGCAAATGGGTTTATAAGTTGAAAAGGCATAGTGATGGCTCTATAGCAAGATATAAAGCCAGGCTAGTTGCAAGGGGGTATCTTCAACAATATGGCATGGATTATGATGAGACTTTTAGTCCTGTAGTGAAGCCTACAACTGTGAGGATTCTTCTAGCTTTGGCTGTACAATTTGGTTGGAAATTGAGGCAGTTAGATATTAGTAATGCATTTTTGCATGGGATTCTCAAAGAAGAAGTTTATATGGCCTAGGCTCAAGGCTATGTTGATCCTGCCTTCCCTAAGCATGTTTGCCTCCTTCACAAGGCTCTTTATGGTCTCAAACAAGCCCCCAGAGCTTGGTTTGAGAGATTTACTTCTCAATTGCTACACATTGGCTTTTGTGCTTCTACTGTAGATAGTAATCTCTTCATTTTGAGGCATGGTTCTTCAATTGTGTTTCTGTTGTTATATGTGGATGATATAATTATCACAGGCAACAAATCCAGCTTTGTCTCTTCTGTTATCAAACTTTTGGGGGTGGATTTTGATCTCAAAGATCTTGGCTTACTTCATTACTTCCTTGGCCTACAAATTGATTACACTTCTTCTGGGTTATTTGTTCATTAGACCAAATATTCCTCTGATCTTCTTAAGAAGTTTGGTATGATTGATTGTAAGCCATGTAAAACTCCTTCCTTCCCTAACTCTCATCTTCTGCCTAATGATAGTCCATTACTATCTAACCCTACATCCTATAGGAGCTTGGTTGGTGCCTTACAGTATCTTACCTTTACAAGTCCTGATCTCTCCTTTGCTGTCCAACAAGCATGTCAACATATGAGTACCCCTACTCAGAATCATCTTTAGGTAGCTAAACGTATTCTTAGATACCTTCAAGGCACATTGCACTTTGGGATTGCATTCATTTCTGGTCCTGTTTCCTTATCTGCTTATAGTGACTCTGATTGGGCTGGAGACCTTGTGGATAGGAGATCAATCACTGGTATGGTGCTTTTTTTTGGCAATTCTCCTATCTCTTGGTCTACTAAGAAACAAGGCATTGTGTCTCGTTCATCAACTGAGGCTGAGTACCGTGCCTTGGCTTCAACTACTACTAAGTTGTATTGGATTAGAATGCTTCTTCGAGATTTTGGTCTGTTTCTTCCTCATCCTCCTCTTCACACCACTAAAGGTCTTCCTTCTCCTCAGTTCAATTGGCTTACCTCCAAACTCATGTGGAAATTCCCTATTCGTTTGAGGGGGGATGAAAGCCATGGCAGTACTGGAGGTCCAGCACATTCAAATCATGAGGAAGAAGAAGAAGAAGAAGAAGAAGAAGCTCCAACGGCTACTCCCGTAAAAACGGTGTCATGTATAAGGCTGGGAAAACATAAAGAAAAATTAAAACAAAACGTCACCATTTCTCATTAAAAGGAACGGTGCCATTTTGTGTATGTTGTAGATGTTTCCACATTAAAAGGAATGGTGCTGTTTTGGTATATTTGTAATATTATTAAACTGTCAGTTGGTTAGTTCTGGTAGTGCATGTGTGTGAATTTGTTAAAGGATAGTGCACATGTGTGAATCTGTTAGAGCACGTGTGAGGCAGTTACCAATCTCCCTCGTGCTCTTTCTCTCTCACTCTGTATGTATAAATATAGGTTGTAGCCTCCATTGTTATTGTGGTGTGAAATATATTCAATGAGATAATTCTTTAGAATTTTTTCAGCTTCTTTCTCTCTGTGTTTCTTTCTTTTCTTTGTTTTTCTTCTCAAAGTTTCTGTAATAGAAATTATAGACTTGAGAGAAGTTTTCAATATTGGGGGGTGTACTTTGTCGTGAACCATGGACCAGCTGCTTTGAACGGGATTCTGACAGAGTTTTCAAGGTAGAAAGGTTCATTAAAGCGGAAATTTTTGTGCATCATGGCCAACAACTCCACATCTATAGTAGTTGTCTGCTTGTTTTTCATACTTTGAACTAATCCAAAGGTCATCAAAGTTGTGGCGAGGCAATAAGAGACTCGGAAGCATCAGGTTTGAAATTTCTATATTGACCCTAATTCTGAACAACCTTTTCCATTCTACGTCTCCTTTGCCTAACCATTCAACTTCGAGCACTTTTCCAACCTTGGAACCTATAGCCTTCAAGTTCTCCTCGAATTGCTGTCACGATAGTAAAAGGATTGATAGAGGTAAAGGTAAAGAAAAGAAATCAAAGAACAAGATTGTAAGCTAAATGATAGTACTGTTCTATAGTTGTCTATAGTAGATAGTATAAACGGCAGGTAGTTTCTGTATATAGGTGTTAAGTGTGTGAATAGTACGTGTGAGTGTTTGTTAGTTTGTTATTATTGGAGGGAAAGTTAGTAACTCCCCTTCTATTATATATATATATATATATGATTGTATCCCTTTGTACAGAATTAATGCAATACAAAATTTTCCTCTAGCAGGCTCTCTGTTTTTTTGATATGGTATCAGAGCAATTATTTGCTTCCGCTTGGTTTCTCAAACAAGAATTTCACTTCTTCTCTTCCAAAAGCTAGGTTTTCTTCTTCAAAGCATCATCAATGGCTTCCTCTGATTAAGCATCTGAGAGTATCACTATTGATGAATCGCATTCATTCTTTCTTCACTAGTGTTTTACACACTTAGTGAGCTGTTAGCTTTTATTATCTGCACAGACAAGTTCAATTTCTCCTCAGATTATCTTATCAGTCTACAAAGCAACAGAGCCTTTCCCGTGGTTCTTGATTGGGGAATTGGTAACGAGACTTGTGATGTTGCTCAGACCAAAGTGAATTATGTATGTAAGCGATGATGCCACATTAAGGAGTCTGCAAGAACACCGATGAAGGCAGTGAGCCTTCAAGCCTTAAATCTGGAGAGTGAAAGAAGTTGAATTGAATACAACCTATCTCGACTTGGCCCTTGCAAAAGCGTCTGCCTTGTGAGATTGTCCTTCACCACAAAATTATCAGTTGTTAGCTTAAACCAGTAGTTATTATCCTTACAAAATCTTTGGATGGATAAAAGATTAGTGGCAGCCTTTGGGCAATGAAGAATATTGGATAATTTCAAATTTGAGTTTGAAGTTGTTTGAAATGTAGAGAAACCAGTGTGTGAGATATACGGACCTGTGCCATTACCTACTGTTACATCATTGTCACCTTGGTAAGGTTACCTAAATTTGAGATTGTTGAGATGGTTATGTGTTTGTTATCTCCATTATGACATACCATGTTTGATCACCATTTGCATGACTCTTTGCAGCCATTGCTGCTAACTGGGCTGGTGGGTGACGGCCTTGATAGGAGAAGTTCATCCCGTGGAAGCAATCCAAGGCTTGATGTCCATGCTTGCCACAAATTTGACACGGAGGTCTATTTTTGGATGAGAACCAGTTGATGACCCTTGTTGATTGGATTGAAAGGATTTTTTTCTACTGATTAGATTGCAAGTTGTTGTATTGCTATAAGAACTGTTGATTGTTCTTGTTTGAGCCATTGTACTTGTTTTCTTGTTGGAGTTGTTCTTAGGTTTTTGAGAGTACAAAGCAAAACCTCCAGCATTTGTATCAGCTGAAGTTTGAATAGGGTTCACCAACATCTCATAGTTTAATAATTTAGTCTGAAATTCATCAAATGTTAGTGGCTTATCCCTAATTGCAAAGGAATATGAAGTAACAAATGGATGATCAAACCAAGGTTTGGCAGATTGCACGAACTCTACACAGGTTTTGGTCCCTTAACGCAAGGACTGAAGCTGTTTCTTCAGATGTGCTACTCGTGATCTCGACTGGGATACAAACCGAGAAGTAAGCAGATTCCACAATTTTTGATAGGGATTGAGTCCATATATAGAAGACAATACATTCTTAGTCAAGGTAGCATTTAAATAGCTCAATAAATACTAGTCTTTTTTTGCCAGATAATTAAATATGGGTTGATGGTTGTGGTCTCCCTTCCTGTCATCTGGGTGAAACTTTAGTGGACAGGGGTCTGTGCCATCTAGGATTCCTATGAGATCATGACTTCGAAAGATTGGAAGGAACTGAGATACCCATAACAGATAATTCGAGCTATCAAGTTTGATTGAAACAAGTGGAGTAAGGTCTAGTGCATTGAATGTTGGAAATAAAATAGAGGATGATGATGAGGCCATTGAAGGATCAATAGTGCTACTAAGCCGTAGCTCTAGTACCATGAAAGATATGATGTCTGTAGAAAATGGCAGCTTAAACTTATTAGCTGTCCATACTTGTATTTATAGAAGTTTCAATGTACAAGTGATATTTATCACTACAGAATGTGATAATTACAAGTAAAAGGAAAAGGAAAAGGAAAAGGAAAAGATAAAGATAACTTTACAATCATGATTACACCTATGTAATATAATATTAATCTATTGGTATGGACTGGAATCTAGTGTTGGCTACAATCTTAGCTTAATTATCATCTCTAATGACCGTGATTTTATCTTTACTGGTTATGCTAACATGTAGAGGGAACAGTACATGTTCTGATCCCAAGAATGGGTCTGGGTACCGTCACGAGCAAGGACAGGGACCAAGCCAGGACATGGATTTAGCGGGGGCAAAAGTATTTTTTTTTTATAAAAAAAATTAACTCCAAATAAGCATTCATTTAGCATTAACAAACCAACAACAAAAACAAATACACAAACTCATTGTTTGTTAAAACATTACAATTCATTAACAAGCACTCATTACAAGCAACAGATAAACACTTTGCGCACAAGCACTCAACAACTAACCAATAAATTTCAAAGCTGCAAATAATCTCAACTTTAATTTTTAAAAAGACACTCAATAGGCAAGCAGTAAGAGACAAGAACAATACAGAAAAAATTTAACACTATCAAATGCAATGCATAGCACATTGGTGATGTGTTACTGTGTTAGTTACAACTATTTAAAAAAATATATTACTTTAACTTTATCAAAGAGAGAACTCTACTTCTCTCTCTCCTATTTTCGGTGAGTGTAGACTGTGTAGAGAGTTCTCTCATCTCTGCCTCTCTTTCTAGATTATAAAATCAAGTTAATCAATCAACAAAAGTTTAGCATTTTTTTTTGCACTAGAGATTCAAACAAGAGAGAGAGATAAGATATTCATATTCCCATAAAGAGAGAGAGAGAGAGAGAGAGAGAGATTAGATATAATACCAAATATGGGGGTAGTGGACTGGTGGTGACGTGGTGCTGATCTATTTCTTGCTTTCGCTATTGCTGTGCTAGGCTGTGCCTGTGCTTGTTGTGCTGCAACCACCAGCCCTCCCATTCCTAGGTCTCACTTAGAAAGTAAGGGGGTTTTTTTTTTCCCCTATGGTTTTTTGGGTGTCATGCATGTTGTCAGATGCGTGTGGGTGTTCCCCTAGGCTAGTTGTTAAAATCAGCTTAGGATTTTTTTTTTTTTTTTTTGGTGTGTGTGTGTCTTGCATGGGTTTGTTTTGGGTGTTGTTTGGGCTTAATTTTTCTATTAGTAAATTTTGTTTTTGGGCTAATATTTTTGAGCTTGTTAAATTAATTTCAGATCTTAGGTCAATAAATTTTTTTATAGCCTTTAAAAAGATGAATAATATTGTTGAGGGGGAAAAGTGCAAATTTATTGAAACAAATTGCTAAAATTAATACATATATACTAGTATTTTTAAAAAAAAATAAATAAAATTGGGGAGGGGGGTCCCACTAACCTGTAGGGAATTTAACCAAAATCCTAACCTGTGAGAAACAAAACAAATGAAGAAAACACACGCCAAAGAAAACAATCACACGCACAAGACAATATTTACGTGGTTCGGCAATTTGCCTATGTCCATGAAATTGCAGGGATTTCACTATTATCAAGGAAAAAAACAGAGTACAAACTTGTGGCTATTATATTTCTCTCTCACCCACAAGACAAGAAAACACTATTCTTTCTTCTTATGCGGCTGCTAGGTTATTAGGAATTATCTCTCATGGCTACCCTTGATCTCAAACCTAATATATATATATATATATATATGTCAAAGTCGGCTATCCTAGGAATTATATTCCTAGTTGAATTCGGTCAACTTGGGCTTGTAGCAATTCAAGCCACACGAGCCCACTTCAACAAATCTCCACCTTGGCTTGAATTGATCAAGCTACACTAGCAAACTCCTCCATCGCCTCCACCTTAGCCCTTAAGGGCTCACAAGCTGCAAGCATCAACCACAATCCTCCATAACACAATCCCTCATCTTTGCAACTCATCCTCCTGTCCTCAAGTTAGAAGACCAATTGAAGCTGCGCACAGCTTCAACTTCTCAATAGTGACAGCCTTAGTCAACATGTCTGCCAGGTTCTTAGATCCACAAATCTTCTCAAGTATTACCAGCTTATCTTCAATAAGATAACGGATAAAGTGGTATTCTGTCTGTATGTGCTTCGACTTTGAATGAAAAGTCGAATTTTTGGCAAGAAAGATTGCACTTTAACTGTCACTGTGTAGAATGCCCATCCCCTGCTTCTTACCCAATTCATCTAAGAAACCATGTAGGCAAATCATCTCCTTTCCAGCTTCAGTTGCTGCAACATACTCAGTTTCTATAGTAGACAAAGTGACAATCTTTTGTAGATTTGAAGCCATGATATAGCAGTACCACCTAGAGTAAAAACAAACCCAGTAGTACTCTTTCTACTATCAATATCACCAGCAAAATCAGCATCTACATAACCCTGCAGTTTCAAACTTGCACTTGTGAAGCAAAAACATGTATCTAATGAACCCTTCAGATATCTCAGAATCCACTTGACTGCCTCCCAATGCTGCTTTCCAAGCCTACTCATGAATCTGCTCATAACTCCCACTGCATGTGTAATGTCTGGCCTTGTACACACCATAGCATACATCAAGCTGCCAATAGCTGAGGCATAGGGCACCTTGCTCATATGGTCCCTTTCTTCCTCTGTCTTCAGTGACTGTTCTTTGCTTAGTTTGAAATAACTACCCAAGGGTGTGCTCACTGGTTTAGCTTCATTCATGTTGAACCTGCTGAGAACTTTCTTCACATACTCTGACTGTGAAAGCTTCAATGTACCATTAGCCTTGTCTCTAATGATTCTCATACGAAGGATTTGCTTTGCAGTTCCCAAATCCTTCATTGCAAACTGTTTGGACAATTGCTTCTTCAGATTATTAATCTCCTCAATGCTAGACCCTGTAATAAGCATATCATCCACATACAATAATAATATGATGTAAGAATTATCAGAAAACTTAATATAGCAACAATCATCAGCTTCACATCTCTTGAACCCAATTCTTTGCATAAAAATGTCAAATTTCTTATACCACTGTCTAGGATCTTGTTTTAGGCCATACAAGCTCTTTCTTAGTTTGCAGACTAGATTCTCTTGTCCCTGAGCAATGAACCCTTCTGGCTGAATCATGTAAAGGTCTTCCTCCAAGTCACCATAAAGGAAAGTTGTCTTCACATCTAACTGCTCAAGATGTAAGTTTTCTGCAGCCACCATTCCCAGTACCAGTCTGATTGTTGACATCTTCATAACTGGAGAAAATATCTCTGTGTAGTTAATGCCTTTCTTCTGCTAGAACCCTTTAACAACTAATCTGGCCTTGTAACGTTTGCTACCATCATGCTGATTCTTTATTTTGTATACCCACTTGTTGTGCAAAGCCTTCTTTCCTACTGGCAATTCAGTCAGTTCCCATGTCTGATTTACCAACAAGGAATCCATCTCATCCTTCATGGCTAACTCCCACTTGCTTGAGTTCTCATCTTGCAAGGCTTCATCATAACACTCCGGCTCACCACCATTAGTCAACAGGAGATAATTTAGAATGAGTGAATAACGCTATAGAGGTCTAATGTTCCTGGAAGATCTGCGGACTTCAGCTATAGGTGTACTCAGATCTACCTGTGAATTTATATTCTCCTTATCTTTTTCACCCCTTTTCTGGACAGTACCTTCAGTCAATTCATCTAAGTTGACAAACTCAGATTTCTTTTGATCTATCTTTGTAACATCTGACACTACAGTTGACCTGTCCTTGTACATAATCTGTTCATTAAATATCACATTTCTACTTCTAATGATTTTCCTGTTTTGTTCATCCTAAAACCTATAGCCAAATTTCTTATCACCATAGCCAATGAAAAAACATATTTTAGACTTTGCATCAAGTTTACTACGAATATCAGAATCAATATGAACATAAGAAATACAACCAAAAACTTTTAAATGTGAAAACTTTACATCTTTACCATTCCAAACCTCTTTAGGAAGTCTGAACTCCATGGGAATTGATGGTCCTCGGTTTATCAGGTAAGCTGCAGTGCTAACAGCGTTAACCCAAAAAGTTTTTGGTAGTCCAGCATGCAACCTCATACTCCTAGCATGCTCATTGAGAGTTCTATTCATGCGCTCAGCCACACTATTCTGCTGTGGTGTCCCAGGAATGGTCTTCTCCATCCTAATTCCTTGTGCAGCACAATACTTACTGAACCTTCCATCTATATACTCTCCTCCATTATCTGACCTCAAACATTTTACTTTCAAACCTGTTTCTATCTCAACCATGGCCTTCCACTTCTTAAAAGTTTCAAATACATCAGATTCATTTTTCAAAAAATAAACCCATACCTTTCTGCTTGAGTCATCAATGAAAGTGATGTAGTACCTTGAATCTCCAAGGGATGTAACTGGAGAAGGCCCCCACAAATCAGTATGTACTAACTCCAATTTCTTAGCCTTGTGTCCTGCCAATTTTCAAGAAGCTCATTTTTTCTACTTTCCTAAGACGCAACTTTCACACATGTCAAAATCAATGGACTTCAATTTTGGTTGTTTTCCTTTTGACAGCAGCATCTTCATCCCTTTCTCACTTATGTGACCAAGTTTGCGGTGCCATAGACTTGTATCGGTACTTGAATCAGCAACTACAATTGTGTCTTTTGGACTTGAGGTCATGTACAGAGTACCGGTTTTCTTTCCACGAGCCAATACCCTAGCTCTCTTTGTAACCTTCTAAGTACCACCAACAAATAGTATTGCATGCCTTTCATCATCAAGTTATCCAACAGAAATCAGATTCCTCCTTAGGTCAGGAATATGTCGAACCTTCTCTAGTAACCAAACAGATCCATTGGGCAAAAATATCCAGACATCTCCCATACCTACAACATCCAAGGCTGAACCATCAGCCAAATACACCTTACCAAAATCACCTGCAACATAATTCTGTATGATTTCTTGGTGTGGAGTGGTATGAAATGAAGCTCCTGAATCCAAAACCCAATCATCAAGTGGACTGTCTACTGCAAGACATAATGCATCCTGTACCTCTTCTGTTACAATATTAGCAGAATCATCTCCATTCTTCTTCTTAGGACTTTTGCATTGATTCCTAAAGTGACCTGTTTTCCCACAGTTCCAGCATCATACTTGTTGGCCTATTCTAGATTTGCTTCTGTTTCAATTAGAATTTTTGGATTTTGATCTGCCTCGGTTTGAATTTCTGTCATTACCTCTACCTTTTGTCTCAAGGTTTAGGGCAGAACCAGATCCTGAGGTTTCACCTGCACCTCTTCTGCGAATCTCCTCAGCCAGAATTAAATCTCGTATGACATTGTACTTCAACTTTTCTTTTTCTGTAGAATTGCTTACTACCATCCTCATTGCCTCCCAACTGTTTGGCAAAGAAGTCAAGACAATCAGAGCACGAATCTCATCATCAAAATCAATTTCTACAGACGATAATTGATTTGTGATAATATTAAATTCATTCAAATGTTGTGCTACTGATGCATTCTCTGCCATCTTTAAATTGAATAATTTCTTCATCAGATGCACCTTGTTGTTTGCGGATGGCTTTTCATACATACCGGACAAAGCCTTCATTAAATCTGCTGTGGTCGTCTCCTTTACAACATTGTGTGCAACAGACCTAGACAGAGTTTACCTTATAACTCCCAATACCTGTCTGTCAAGAAGAGCCCATTCCTCAGCCTTCATAGCCTCAGGTTTTTCCCCTAGAAGCGGTAGATGCAACTTCCTCCCATAAAGGTAATCCTCGATTTGCATCCTCCAAAATCCAAAGTCTGTACAATCAAACTTTTCTATTCCAGACGCCTTTCCTACTTCCTCTGCCATTGCTTCCACTTAAACCTAACCTGGCTCTGATACCAGTTGTAGGGAATTTAACCAAAATCCCAACCTGTGAGAAACAAAACAAATAGAGAAAACACACGCCAAAGAAAACAATCACACGCACAAGACAATATTTACGAGGTTCGGCAATTTGCCTACGTCCACAGAGTTGCAGGAATTTCACTATTATCAGGGAAAAAAATAGAGTACAACTTGCGGCTATTATATTTCTCTCTCATCCACAAGACAAGAAAACACTATTCTTTCTTCTTATGCGGCTGCCAGGTTATTAGGAATTATCTCTCACGGCTACCCTTGATCTCAAACGTAATATATATATTTATATATATGTCAAAGTCGGCTGTACTAGGAATTATATTGCTAGTTGAATTCGGTCAACTTGGGCTTGTAGCAATTCAAGCCACACGAGCCCACTTCAACATAACCCCCCAAGTCCAACTATAACTCCATCCTTGATTGCGAGTGCAGGAAGGGTTACTATGGGAATGCTTACCTTAAAGATGGTTGCAAGGTATTCAATTTATGCAGAAACAATATGAAATAAAATTTTATATTTTCATTTAAAGATCATTGTACCACACAACCATGGATTTTGAATAGAACAAAATTGCATACTCTTTTAGCAACCTAAGCATGTTGCCTCCTAAGGTATTCACGTCTTTCTCTATTTCTTTTTGGGTTTTCAGATGACTACAGTATCACTTAGTAGTTCTAATGGCCAACCCCTGATATAATAATAAATTTTTTTCCTTTTTTAAAGATTTTTGTAAAACCCAAGAGAGAGAAAGGACGTGGGATCCTAATCTTCAGCTATAAGCTCAATCAATAACTTTTTAAATATTATTGACTTAGCTTGAAACTCTTTTAAAATTATTCCTTAATTTTCTCAACCATATCAAGAAATATTTGAACTTCTACATATTGCATTTTTTCCATTAACACATTGCAATTAACCCTTGAAGATTAGAGAATTACATATAAGGTCCTATCACTTAAAATTTTATATATTTGTCCTTCAACCACACTATATTCCCATAGGCCACTAAGACTACATTAATGTCATTGTCATGTTCCTAGCTTATATAACCCTTTATTTCTTGATTTCATAATTTCTATTAGACTCCAAAATATATTTGAAAAACTCTTTAAATACACACACACACACATACACACACACACACACAAGCCTCTGAGCACGTGCTCATGCGTGTGTTTAGAAGCCCTTCTATTTTTTTGGGTAAAGTTTAATGATTTGCATCTAATATAATTTGAAATTACTACATTTTTCAATCACAAAAATAGCTTTGGGTGTGATGAGTGTTATGCATTAATTTTTCATCACACCACTAAATATTGTTGTAATTGAAAAATGTAGTAATCTCAAATTATAATAAACACAAATCATTAACTTTTACCCAAAAAAATAGAAGAGTTGCTCAGAGGCTAGTATTTCTTTAACAAAACATCATAACACCAAATATCACAAATAACTAAACATGAATATATGAAATTAGTCAAATTAATGCTACTAAAATTTGTTAATTGATTAAAATTTTGAAACATTAATATAATTAGAATCAGAATTGGTAAAACATAAGTCAAATTGAATGGTTCTACATTATGGGTGTGCTTAAGCTTTTATTTTTATCGGGTAAATTTTCTAGTTACTTGTTTTTAGTCACATTTGAAACTTATGTTTTTTTTTTCAATGTCATGAGTCATGACCACCATATATAATGATCTCATAAAGTAAACAATATTTGGATAATAAAAATGTATTCTAAAAATTCCATCCATGACTCATATATATGATAGTGTATGACACAGAAGATTATGATTCAACGTCTTTTTTTGAACCTTCGAATTATTTTACAACAACACTTGCAATTAACATATTATGTTTAGAGGCTTTTCTATTTTTTTTGTTAATTATTTATTTATTTTGTGCTAATAAATTTTGTAAGGTTATATGTGATGAATACATGAGAAAAGAGAAAAATTATTTTATGAGAGATTCTCATGAAACCTCTTTCCTACAATATGTGTGTGTTTCTATACTGTCCTTACAGAACCCACCTAAAATGTTTGCCTTTTGATATGTTTGTAGTAATTTTTTCTAGAATTTAAAAACAAAAAACAAAAAAGCTTCATACAATTTATTTGCTACTAAAATTTTGACCTACCTTATTGTGAGAGAACGGGACTTTTTGGTGCCCCCTCTAAAAAAGAGATAGGCATCAGCACCTCTCTTTTAGGGTTCTATGGAGTCGCCACTTATTTTTTATATTACAAAAATATAAGAAAAAAAATTACAATATACAATTTACATATCTGAAATACCTCAAGTTTCATTAATTGAACATATGAATACATCTTGGTAGAATCTCGTTACAAAGCTTTGGTCCTAAATACAATCTATGTAAAAAATACAAAGCTCTGGTCCTAGATACAACTACCAACACAGAAACAAAGCACTATTCTACGAACCAAGATCTATGGTTTAGGGGCTAGGTTACATAATGGGAAGGTGTTAGGCACCCATTCTGCCCGGATAAAATCTAGTTTTCTAGACTTTAATGGTCATTTAAGTACCCAATGATATGCAATGATGAAATGCAACATGTGTTTGAATGATAGATCTAAAATTAAGTGATGGAGTGAGCTTTATGAATCCACTCTCTTTAAAATAAGTGGAAACTTTGAAAAAGAAAGTATTCTAGATCCGTTTTTTTATTAGAACATAGAGACTTGTAGAGAAAAATCCAGATCTATTTCACTTAGAAAGAAAAATAGTAGATTGAAAAGAAAAATCTAGATCTATTTTTATTACCAAAGAAGAACATGAGATTTGAGAGAAAAATCTAGATCAGTTTTTATTATGAAAGAAAAACATGAGATTTAATAGAAAAATCCAGATAAGTTTTTATTGTTGTAGAAAACATGAGATTTAATAGAAAAATCCTGATTCATTTTTATTATTGTAGAAAACATGAGATTTGATAGAAATATCTAGATCAATTTTTATTGTTTAGAAAACATGTTACTTGATAGAAAAATTCAGAGATTCAGAAAGGGAACTTCATAAATTATCTTAGATCTATTATGCACGAATCAATGTGAATATATGAATATATTAAACATGAAAAAAAGACATGAGTAATCATGGGCATACATGTAAACAAACATGTGAATTATAAAAATATAGAAAGAAGAGGACTTACAGACTAACTTGCTTGCATGAATTTATTCTATGAGAAGGGATAGCTTTAGAGATCAGAGAGAATGAATCTCTCTAAGATCTAAAGTAAGATCACTTAACAGAAAAGAATTCCTAAAGCAGAGCTACCAAAAAATTTTTAACTTAAGGGGAATAGAGGTCAGGGGTGCTGAATGTTGGGAGGGCTCCTCTATTTATAGAGGTGTTAGTTGCTTAGAAAATAAGTTGGATTGCTTAAAAATTAAGTCAGATCAAATTAAAAAAAGAAGAAGGAAAAAACGTATGAAGAAAATCCTAAAAAAAAAAAGGAGATTTGGATAAGAGTAAGGTGATTTTTCAGATCTGAACACAGTTTCAGTATTTTGATCATATCTCTTTACTAAAAAGTAGGATTAAGCTAATATCTTGACGGCTGAAGGGAAATTCAATTCTCTACAACTTTCCCAGAAATATCTTAGTCCTAATTTCCAAATTTACTATGCCAAAAGTGTCGTGAATCTGAAAATTGCTACCTAATTAGCACGTTTTTGAAGTATTTTCCAAGTCTAAAACTGTATTTGGACGAATTTTAGAGTCATTTTCATGATAAACCCCATCACAAAAGTGAAAATTAGAATTTTTAAAATAATTAGTTTGAATATAATTATCTCAAAAACATAATTATTTACAGTCTTTAAATATTATCAGCTTAATTGTTTTAATCTCATGCAACAAATCTCACTATAAGAAAAATATTCCACCAATCACATAAATTCATTTAATTGATTCTAATTATTAACCCACCAAAATTAATTTCAATTAGTCACATGTGATCAGTTCCACCATAACGAATGCATACAAATCAAGAAAACTTGATCTTGTGATATCTTTCAATCTAACAGTTTGATTTGAGAACTGAGCATATTGTCATGATTGTTAGAATCTCAAGATCATTTTTATGATATGTGATGAATGATTTAATGCATGAAATTCAATTATGATTTTTGGGTACTTAGGTTAAATTATGGGTGCAAAATTGAGTGTCTACACTTATATTTTTCTTTTTCACTATCTCCCTTCTAAAATTTTTGGATAATCAAATTTAATGGTGACTAAAATATACTCTGAATTATCTATATCACTCCTAGCTAACTTGCACTATCAAATGACAAAAAAAAAAAAAATATATATATATATATATATATATATAATGATATAAAACAAAATGGTATATAATCAATGGTATATACCATTCAGTTAGTAAACGAAATGATTTCAAAAATTTGTTTGTGGCCTCTACTAAGTCCACAATCAAATGGTAATTTCTCAATAAGACCTATTGTTAAGTTATGATTATAACATTAGTGTTGACTTATTCCATAACAAAAAGTGTTGTAATTGCCTAAATTGATTTCCTTGTATTTTTTGGGATTTATTTGTAATGGGTTTAGTATTAAGTGGTGAAGATTTGATCTAGACAACTGAAGGTCACATGAGAAGCACACGCAAGAAAGTGAATAGTCAGGCTAGGTGTCCAGCTCAGTACAACCTGTCCAGGAGGTTAAGTCATGACTTGGATTCGTGACTTGCACCGGTCGCAAGTGACCTATGAAGTTCCCTTGTTTTACTGAAAATTGTGACTTTTCGTATTCTCTTCACTCATACTATATATACTCTCATTACCCACAGAAATCTAAAAGGGAGTCTACTGAAAGAAAAACCCTAAGAAAGGTTTCTACAACACACCCACCTTGTTAGAGAGTGAGCTACACATTCTTAGAGAGAAATCTTTGTAATCTCTTCTCCTTCCCTCTCCCATTGTTATACCCATTGAGAGGAGATATGTACCCAAATACTACCCACACCTATTCAAAGTGTTGAGAGTGTTTTTGGAACTTGGGAAGCATTGGAAGATGCCAAGGATGACGGATGCAATATGGAGCTTATTGCAGGATCTGGAAAGCTAGAGAAGACATGGTTAGGCTTAACCTTGTTGGAGCAAGAAGCTTGGAGGGCTTAGGTGCATCAGGTACATTAGGTTTGGAGGGTCTATTGCTATTTATGTATCCCAACTAATTCTCTAGTAGATCATTTTACCGCTTGGAGAGTGGCGGAGAGGTTTTTCGCCGAGTTCATTAATTTCCTCTTCGATAACACATCTCGGTGTTATCCTTGTTTTTGCTTCTTCTCTTCCCTACTCAATTCCTTTTAATGGTTGTTGTGTTTGTGATTAATTATGGTTTAAAGTTTTTTTCCAATTTGGGTATTGCTTATATTTATCATTCCACACATCAATTATTTGAATATAAGCTTGGTTTGAACATTCATTAGTGTTTCACACATTAAGTGAACTTTCACCAATAAATGGTGAAAAAAAAGTAAGTTACCTACACTACATAATATTTACAGAAAAAAAAATTATATATATATATATATATATATCTCTCTCTCTCTCTCTCTTGGATCCAAAGCTACGGTAGAATTCTATAAAAAAAATAATAATAAAAAAAGAAAAAAAGGTAGGGCATCCAGTTGTTCTCCCACCCTGCTAATATCCTTCTGTTCTTTGCACATGTACATAACTTCTAAAAGAAAATGGTAAAGACCAATAGGCTCCACACAAAGCACAAAATGTGTTATAAAGTATAGGCCAAAGATGCAAATGTTTAATTCAAAAACTAAACCAAATAAATTGTGCAAGCAAAGGAATGATCGAGTGGCACAACTATCCATTGAGTTCCATTGGTTTTCTTACAAAATCAAAGAATTAATGAGATTTTGAGGAGTTATCTTTAATGAGTCACTGTTGGAGTATCACCCTATATGAGGAATGCTCTGTATATTGGGTTCCACGGTTTGCTAATAGCACCACACATTGTCTTGCTTGGCTTGTAATTGAGATTAAAAAAATTCTGAAATAAATTTATTACAAATAAATAAAAAAGTGAGCCTACTCACCTTAGATTCTATATGACAATGCTTGCAAACAGGGGCATTAAAAAATTGGACAAAAATGAATGAACTCAAAAGAAGAAAAACTATAGCCGTTGAGAGCAAAACCTCAGTTTATGCATTCCAATAGGGGTATTTTTATAAAAAGAACGTAGGGAGAGGGTGTAATGACTTGGTGATTATCTTTATTTTTTCGTGCTGTTGCTGTTGGTTTTTTTTTTTTTTTATTTTATTTATGGCAGTTATCAATTTTTGTTTAATCCTAAAATGTAGTTTTTTAATCCTAAAATTTAGCTACTTACTACACATCCATAACAAAAATAAAAAAGAGGTTAAATTTAAAATTTAGCAACTACCTCTATTTTCTTTTTCTTTTTTCTTTTTTTACGGTAAAAGCTCACCCTTTTTTTTTGGTTAAATTTTTTTTTTCCTGGTAAAGGAAAGGCTCCAGGATCCAAGTTGTTTTATTTTTTGGTATTTTTTTTTAATTATTATTTTTTGTTAGGCTTCAGGATCCACTTTTTTTTTTTTTTTTTTTTTAAATTATGGCATTTATGATATTTTGTTTCATCCTAAAACATAGTTTTTAATCCTAAAAGTTAGCCACTTACTATGAATCTATAAAAAAAAAAGTTAAAAAGAACTTAAATTTAAAATTTAGCAACTACCTTTAAAACCAAGAAAAGTTACTTAACATTTTTTATGGAGTAGTAAATTAATAATTATGAAAAACACTGTAAATTGAATCTCACATAGAGCTATACAAATGATAAATATAGTTTCTGTTACAAAAGAAATTTTTTTACAACAAATTCTTAGATAACAACCACTTCATGTGAGGTTTGAATCATACAATAATTCTTGTAAAGTCTCTTATCTGAACTTATCTAATATTCCATTTCAATTCCTCCTCAATGCAATCCAATAAAACTGTTCATACATCAACCTAAGAGAGATAAAAGAGTTAGGGTTAAATATAAGATTATCATTATTATGAATAAACCAAGAATTTAAAATTTTTTTTGAAAAGAGGAAAATTTAAAATGGAAACACTTTGAATGACTCTTTTTGTTTCCGGTTTTTAAATGACTCTTTTTTTAGGTTATCATTATTTTAAAAAAAATGTAAGACATACTTAAATTAGAAAACCAAGTAGTGTAAATTCCTTTAAAAAAAAAAAAAAAAAAAAAAAACCCAAAAAAGAGTTTGTGTTTGATTCTAGACCAAAACAAAGAGAAAGATCCATTATCCATAAGGAGCGTGAATTCCTATATAAATAAAAAACCGGAAAGATTTGTGTTTGAATGAAAAGTTTGTCTTAAAAAAAATTTCAACATTAATCATTTAAAAAATAAACAACCAATTCATTATTATTTTTTTTTAAAAAGGAGAAATTTTTTGGAAACACGCCAAAACAAATAAAGAAGGGGCCTTACCAATATCCTTTTTCATGCAGCCAGTTCAAGCACAAAGCCTATTCTTTGTTTGAAATTTCTAAGTCAGCCACAGTTAATAAGCAACCGTCAAACACTCTTGAATCCCCAATCACATTCACCCATGGGTAAGTAATTGTCAAACTATGAATACTTGGCAGCCATTGCAGTTAAGAACTCAAAGAAAGTCAATAATAAAAAAATTAAAGGGGGGGGGGGGGAAGAGGAATTTAAAAAGGATAGAACCTGAAAAGCCGTTAGAGCCTCTGACAATGTCTATTTAAATTTTTGAGAAACCAAATCTTTTTTTTTTTATAAAATTTAGAAACCAAATCTGAAAGTAGAATAAGAAGAATAAAGAAGAGATTTTTTTTTTTGATACAATGAAAAACAAAATTGAATTTATTAATTGAAAAAGTGGGAAACTTGGTTGGCATGAAGCAGTTTTTTAGGAGTAAATCATGGGAAGTGAAAATTAAATGTAATTGGTTGTAAAAAAAATTAATATATTAAAAGCATTTTTTTTTGGAGTAAAACATAGGAAATGAAATTTAAATATAATTAGTTGTAAAAGCGAAAAAAATGAATTTGGTAATTGAAAAAGTGGAAAACATTGCTGGCATATTAAAACCAACTTTTTAAGAGTAAAACACGGAAAGTGAAATTCAACTAGCTATTTTTTTTTTTTTAACATATTTATCTTGTTAGTTGAAAAACTTGTAAGTGAATAGATTGAGGGTATTTTGGCCATTAAAATTGAGGATCACAAATAGGAGAAGCCTCTTAAATAGTGTGTGTGTGTGTGTGTAGGGATGACAATTTTTGCCCGACCGGTGGGTACCCGGCCCGACCCGACCCTAATGGGTCAGATTTTACCCGGTCCGATTAGGAATAGGGTTGGGTATGGATTTTTAAAAAAAAACCTGAAGCGGGTCTGGGTCGGGTTCGGGTTTTATAAAAAAAAAAAAATCTGAGACCCGACCCGGATAAAAACCCGGTACCTTGAAAGTACAAAAATACCCCCTATATATATATATATATATATACCCCCATAATCTAACCCTAATCTCTCAATTCTTTAGTAGCAACTCAGAACTCATGCCTCCCTCCCTCAGTCCTCACCCTCACTCCGACACTCCCTTTCCCTCAGCTTAGTCCCTCATTTCAGTTCACGCAGTCAGCCAGTCACATTTCATCTTTCTAGGTTTCTGGTTTTTTTTTTTTCTTCTTTCACTGGGTTTAGGACCTTCAGCTTTCTAGGTTTTGACGCTGTAGCTCGCGCGTCTCTCGTCCTTCATTTCTTCGCCGTAGCTCTCGAGGAGCTCTTTGATGGGCATGTGGGCTTCGCCGACTTCTTTGTCGCCAGCGAGTTTCTTCTCCGCCTTGATCTTCACAACGAGCGTGAGGCGGTTCTGCTCTATTGCGCTGACGTCTACGGTGAATTTCATGGGGAAATTCCACTTGGGGTTCGGGCCGCAGTCCTTGTTGATGTGCGTCCTCTGCTGATTGGCGTTGTTGTTGAAGTAGTCGCCGTGGATCAAAAAGACGGCGTACAGGTCCATCTTGGAGAAAAGATTGAAGTCCTTCAAGTCCTTGGCCAAATTCAGTGTGATATCCAAAGGCCTGCACTCCATTCTTGAAGTTTTCTCGGATCAAAGAAGAACAAATAAAATTTGGATATGAAAAAATTATAAGAGGAGGTGTTTTTTTGTTGTGACGAAAGAGAATCAAGAAATTGTTGTTGTTGTTGGTGGTATGTGAATTTGGGCTTCAATTCTTTTTTTCTTTTTTCTTTTTTGGTTGGGTTGGGCATTTGGGCCACATTATCTAGGCTTGTATTAGAATATGCAGGTTGAATGTGGCAAAAATAAATTTGGCTTCAAATTTTTTTTTTTTTTGGTTGGGCCATGAATTGGGCTCAATCCCTTGACGAGGCCCGCGGGCTCTGGCGGAAGCATGTCCGAGCCCCGAAAAAAAACCCTCTTAGTAAATGGGCCGGGTCCTGGCCACGGGTCTTAACCCGCGGGTCGGGTCCGGATATGAAAAAACCCAGCCCGAAACCGACTCGTTGTCATTCCTATGTGTGTGTGTATATACATGCACACACACAATATTATATATATGAAAAACACTTTCGAAAAAAGTCACCAGTAAGTTTAGTTTTGAGTCCAACTTCAATATGAAAATCAACTGAATATACTATATTCTTTAGAGGCTAGTAGATTCATTGTTGAGTATTTATATATTTTACTCATTACACACATAACCCAACATGTCTATATATAGCCTTTAAAAAGAGTATCACCAATTGACATTGTCAAAGTTATGAGCATAATAAATAAGTATACACAAACCTCTCATGTTTGAGGACAATTGGAAAATTGTGAAAGAACAACCTTTTTAGTAACATTAATGATCACTCCATAAGGTGTTCTTGATTTGATCCAGTTCAGTGCATGTACTTATTACATTACACCCACTTGTTTGCATAAAGTCACTACCTCAATGATGGAGTAAGTCATCCAATCATATAGTAGCACAACAAGTGTAGACTCAAGTACTGAAACAAGGTTTTAAAATCCAAATTGAACGCGATAACTGGAAACCATCTATTGTTTCGGTTTTTTTAAACTACCAAAACTGGAAATTTTAATTTTTTTTAGTTAATATCCATAGCTTAGAACAATTTTATAAACTATGAAAAATTAGTACTCCCTGTTTTTGGTTCCTTAACCATCAACATAATATTTCTACAAAGGTGACATCACGTGCTACATTTAAACAATGAAATATAGCCATAATAATTATGAATGTGAAAGTGTAATTTATTATCAAATAAAAATGTATAATATTGTTTTGAGCAAGGTTTTCAGACCCGGACCTTTCATTGAATCGTAAAAAAGAGAGGTTTAAGGTTTTGGAGGTTGAACCGAGGTCGAACCAGGGTCGAACCGTGATGATGTCATAATTAATTTAATAATTATTTAATAAATAATTAAATATTTTAAATTAGAAATAATATAAAATTTGACTAAAATAAGAAAATATATAGGTACCAAAAACGTAATTTTATAAAAATATATTTTTTTGATAAGATATAAAAATAAATTTCATATATATATATATATATATATTTATGAAACCTACGTCTAAATTAATCCCATGCCTTAGGCACAAATTAAATCAAGCCTATTTGAACTGTCAACTTTTCAATGAAATTTAAAGTGAAAAACAAAAGAGATAAAGGACTTAAAAAGGAGAAGCTAGAAGTGTACTCATTAAATAATAGCCTTAATACGAAACAGAGCCCAAGCATAAAGTAGTTGGTCAGTGAGTAGATGACAGCCAAGTATTATTACTTCACCATCTCCATCGTTCTCAGTCCAGAAGCAGAAACCATTTTTTTTTTGCTGAAAGTCCAGACACAGAAACTGAAACGGCAAAATGGCAAAAAAACGCAGAAAAATTAGAATGAAAGCGTGAGTGAGACAGAAAAGAAGAAGAGAGGCGATGCGATCTAAAGGTCTAACAGCATCACATGGCGGTTTGAAGCATCAACAATGGTGGTAAGTTCCAATTAATTGAGGGCTCATAATTCTAACAATATCTACAACGAATTTTCAATTGACAATATATAGAAAATTATTGAAACACCTCTGTAACAAATTTCTTACATTTATATGATGTGGAAATACATTTCATTTTTTGCTCTGTTTATTTTGCCGTAGAATCTTTCTAGTGAAAAATTTTCAGCATTTTATCGTGTTTGTTTCATTGTAAAATTTGACCAAACTTAAAAATGTTTTTCGTTGGCCATGAAATTTTTCTGTAAAAATTTTGTAAAATGTTTTGCTAAAACAATTTGATAAAACGTTTTACAAAAAACACACAATACCTCTCTACTCACCCATTTGATTGTTGGGAGGCATTAGTTTTAATGGTTTGTATTTGAAAAATTTTACATCACATCAAACAACTGAAAATATTTTAAGTGAAAACTTGCTTTAAGTGAACATTTTACAGCGAACCAAATAAAACTGTTCGTTTGATCGTTTCATTAGTTTGTCATTGCTTTTGATTATAGTACTTCGAAGTTACTTAAAATTGGTTTTCATGCAAATGCAAACATTAACTAATGTGATTTTATTTATTTTTTTTTTTTTGAGAAAAGAGCTAATGTGATGTTAATTAAAGAGCTCAATAATTGCACAAGCATTCAATATTGTGTTAATGAACCTGGAGATTATTGTTGTTTTTGCATTAAGCGGTCCCATCTGGACAAGGGGCATGTGTCCCCACTCGTAAATCATCGCAAGTAGTTAATGTCGTAATTGGTTAGTATATTTCCGGTATTGCACGCTCGGATCCTTTGCGAGGTATCATCAATTTGGATCAAATGCTGAACATGATTAATGTTTTAAACTCATGACCTGATTGGATGGAGGGTAAAGGGGGCAAGTAGAGCCCTAGCCATTAGTACCATTACCATCTGTTAAAAAAAAAAATTACTGTTTTTATCTGTTAAAAAAATTACTGTTTTTATCTGAGATTGAAGTTTAAATCTATGATTATATTTAGAATGACTTTCTACCATTGACAAGAGAATAGGCATTTTTTCTCCCTTTTGATTATTATTTTTAAGTTGACATTGTTAAAATTTTTTCTTTAGAATTCATTTGGTTGGAGAGGTGAAAAAGTAAGAAGATAGAAAATGAGTAAGGGATGGAAAAGTGGAAAGATATAAAAAATTTAGTTTTCTTTCATATGTGTTTAGTTGAGAGAGTAGAAAAATAAAATGATAGAAAATAGAATTGGTATAAACTTACCATTATGTCCCAATTAGGTAAAATAAAAATTAATACATTATAGTTTTATTAAAAATTATGTATGAATGATTACTTCATTTTTTCTTTTTTTTCTTTAGTTCAACATCTCAAAAAATGTTCTCCAAAATAAAAAATTCAAAACTGTTAGGAAAAGAAAGGATAAGCGCAAAAGAAAAGAATAAATTTTTTTATCCAAAAAAAAAAAAAAAAAAACCCGGAAGAAAGGATATGCACAAAAGGGAAGAAAAAAAATTCTGAAGATATGATGACAAAAAAAGGAGAGACAAAACTGAAAGTTCAAAAACGTGTACAAAATACCTTTGAACGTTTAGACCCCCAAATAACAACTTAATCAATTCAAGCAATATGTCAAACAACTAGTGTGCGGAAACTTAACATATGCTATCATACGAAATTGATTAAATACTATCTAAGCCATAGCAGATTAAAATCCACAGCAGATAAATAAAAAGGCAAAGATAGAGAGGAAGGAAGATGCAAACACAAAGACAACACGTGATGTGTTATCGAAGAGGAAACCGAAGCCCTCGGCGAAAAACCTCTCCGCCGCCCTCCAAGCGGTAATCAATCCACTAGAAAATATAGTTGGGATACAAGGACAGCAATAGACCCTCCAAGCCTAATCTACCCAGTGCACCTAGCCTCCAAGCTTCTTGCTCCAACGAGGTTGCGCGAACCTTTTTCTTTTCTAGCTTCCCGGATTCCGCTACTAGACCGTAACATCAACCAATGAAGATTGGCTCCTTCCTAACTGCTTCCCAGAAATCCAAACAGCAGTCTCACAAAGATGATAATGGTGAGAACCTGGTTTGGTATAATGCCTCTCAAGGGTTTGACAATGGAGAGGAGAGAGTTGAGGAATTTGAAGAGATTCTAAGGTAGAGATTGTGGGTGAACAATCTGGTTTTTCTTTAGGGTTTCTCTCTCAAAATTCTCTCTGGAGGCTCTCTTTCAATCGTGGGTAATAGGGGTATTTATACTGGAGTGGAGAGGAATGTGAAACGTCAGGTTTTACAAAACAGGGGTGGCTCGCGGCTTGACCTCGCGGCTTGACTAAGTCGCGAGATCCAGTCGCGAGATAACCGTATGGCCAGTTGTCCTGTTTTGTCCTGTAGTGCTCCAGCTAGCAGACTGTTCATCTTCCAGCATGCTTGGCACGTGTGTAGCTTCTGGCGGCTTGCAGCCGCGAGTCACCCGCGAGTCCCAGCCGCGAGTCTCTGTTTTCTTGCACACTCTTGAGCAAATTTCACTCTATCTCACTCACTATCCTTACATCAAACCCACCTAAATACAGGGTTACTAAATGCTGAATTACAAGCAAATTTGGCACGGAATAAAGCCAATTAGATGGTTGAATAAATTCAACCTTACAATCTCCCCCTTTGGCTATTCCGTGACAAAACCCTAAAACATACTCTAGACTTAACATGTGAGTTGGGAACAGTTGAACAAAACTCACTCACACCTAACTCTAGAAGCTGTGAAGCACTTGAATCATATGAACATAATACTCCTGAAACACAACAATACACCATGATCATTGTAAGCAAAAAATTATAAAATGCATATGAAACAGGCAATATGTGATCAAGCAAAGATGGAGTTATGAAACAAACCATGGCTTGATCAACCAAGTGAACACCACAAGGTAGTGATCACAGTGCTCATTCACACTTGGAATGAACACAAGGACATACATGTTAACAAGCACAAGGCAAGACACTTGTATGCTCAACACTCAACCAATGCATATCACACAAGGCATATGCATCTAGGAACAATCCTACAAGGGCACAAGAGTGATAGTACATAAACCAAAATGCATACCATTTAGATTAAAGTACTGATTTCAACATAGCATAAAGGCTGCAATAAGCAAGGTACAAACCATAAAGCCTACAAACTATGCAAAAGACATAAACCCTAAAAGCTTACACAAGCACATGGGTACAAAACTAAACAACCTGAATAACATCATCAAAATATATTAAACTTTAAACCAAAAGTATAAGTTAAGAGTTAGAAGCAATACACCAAAAACATAGTGTATCAAACCCATAAAACCACTAAGAGTATGTTTTCAAAACATAAATATATATAAACAAAGTCTTAGAGTTTTTGACATGACTCCCCCTCAACACTTTACTCCCCCTTAAGGGCTGCTCCCCCTTAAGAGCTGCCATATCTGCTTCTCAATCGATCATCAATGTCATTATCAACAGAAACATCTCCCCCTTTTTGACAGGAATGGCCAAAGGGTCAGTGTTCAGGCTGAGTGGTGAAGCTGTCAAGTTTTGCAGACAAAACATCAATCTGATCCTGCATAGCTTTCATCCTCTCAGAGTGCTCTGTCTGGACTTCTCTGATCCCATCAAGTCTTTCCAGAATGATTTGGAAAGCATCTGGAGGTGTATCTGAAGAAGTTGATGCTCTGGGTCTTTTGCCACTCCTCATGGGTGTTGAGGTTGATGCATGCCCTGCTGCCTCTGCTTCAGTCTCCATTGGGACACCTTCTCCTTCATCACCTTCATCTTCTTCTCCTGGAAGTCTAACACTTATCCTTTTGCAGGTAAGCCTGTTAATTGCAGAAGGTGTGGACATGGGACTGATGTCTTGTGGGATAAGAACACCCTTCCTTCTAAAAATCCTCATTAGCAAACTGGGAAAGATCAGTTTTGGCCTAGAGGTTGTTCTTGTCTCATCCACAATGGTGTCATATATGTGGGAACTGATGTCTATGAAGTTCTTTTCTTTGAGATCCATCAGAAAGACTGCTCTAGCACAATTGATGGCAGTCAACTTCTTAATGGGATAGAGGTTAAACATCATGATGATTGTTAGACATCTCATGTCCACTGGAAAGGCAGTGGTATTCAAACATTTTCCTTCTCTCTGTCCACCTATCCTATGTTGGACTGTTTCAATGGAGACACTCCTATCCTTGTAGTTGATAAATTCCTCATCATCTAATCCTTCAAGCCCTAATGCATCATCTATGACATGAGCATCCAAAATGAATTCTTTACCTCTAACCCAGCAGCTTAACTCATTTTCCTTTATCACAGCATTTGAGTAAAATTCCCTAATCAGGGGTTCACACACTACAGGGAAATCACTCAGAAGTTTATCCCATCCTCTTCCTTCAAAACAACTTGGGATAAATGTTTGTCTCAAATCCTCCAAATCAACAAATCTTTCTTGAATAATTCCTGCACTCAAGAAGTTATCCCTGTATCTTTCAAAATGATGAACTGATCTAAATAACTTAGAGTCCATTTTCAACCTTTTGTCAGCCTTCTTCGCAGGAGTTTTCTTCTTAGGAGGTGAGGGAGCCATCTGTGATCAAGCAGAAGAGGCCACAACAGTACAGAGCAATATATGTGTAAAACAAGTCAGTCCCATGTAATTATCAAAGAGATATCATCCATACAAATGAACTTGAAGCATTTAAACACAAGCTACTTAGATCAATCACATGGAAAAGCAAGCCTAAGATAGGAAATACACATAAAAGCATCAGATATAGAAACTAACTTAAAGGCAGTTATAAGTCAATGAGACAAAAACTAGAAAATGATATGACACATAAACAGCATTTTGCAGCACACATATGCGCCCAAAAGATTAACACAAAAGAGCAGGCATATTTAGCACATTAAACTCACAGCCCAAAAACAATGGAACAATTTGAAAACAACTCAACAGCTCAAAGATCAGTTAAAAACAAGGAATCACATAGCTAAGCACAGAATGAAGAGTAATAGTGAAACAACTAGGAACAAATCATATTCTAGCAGCAGCATACGCACTTTAAGCATGAACAAGGAGCAAAATCCGAAACCCAAACCCATTTCTAAAACACAAGTATATGGGAAAGATCAAGGGGAAAAGCATAAAATCAAGTAGAAAAGAGTGCAGAACTGAAAACCCATACCTATGACTTGAAGATTTTGAGCTACAAGTATGCAACAATGGAGATTGGAAATGGGAGCACGGAGTGTTTGGGAGGAAGAAGATGAACAGTCACAAATGTTCGAGGGAAAAACTGAAACAAGTTTTAAAACTGCTCCTATTTCTGCCAAACACGCGAATTTCGAGACTGGATTAAGTCGCCAAACAGTCGCCAGCTCAAGCCGCCAAAGCACTTAAGAACAAAATTTTGAAAATTTTTCTAAGTGTTTTTCGCGACTGGAAGGTCTACCCGCGAATAAGTCGCGAGCTGAGCCGCGAAAATCTCTGAGTGAACCTCGCGACTGGACCTTCCACTCGCGAACAAGTCGCCAAAAATGACCAGCGAAGGTGCGACTGAGGCTCGCGACTTGACATACCCGCGACTGAGCCGCCAAAACAGGGCAAAACTGGATTTTTGAAATTTTCAAATTTTTCAAACAAAATACTTTCCAAAAACACCTAAAATACTCAAAAATCTTTTTGTGCTTGAATTAACAAAGATTGAGCATGTGAAAACACATTTCATCAAGTACAATCACACAAATGAATATGGCATTTATTGAACATAAACTTGTGTGTTGTGTGTGGATATCAACAATGAGATAGTCCTTCGTCTAATGTGAAGCTTCAATGATCAATTCAACCAAGGCATACACAATTAGCACTAGATCATGTGACCCATCTCAATTATAGAAATATGTATATATGACCTCCCACAAAAACTTGATAACATGATTTGGAGCTTTACATTTGACTCCACTTTCAATCATAACAATTGATCTTTTTGATCTTATGAGTCAATCACCTCTCATTGTGAGAGTGATATATGATATTTCACTTTAAGAAATAAGCATTTGGCTTTTTGAATAAACATTCACTTCAATATAAGGTCGCTTACCCTTTTTCCTAGTCAAATACTAGAATGTGCGACAGGCTTTTGCAGCTCAATATCTCTTTTCATTTGGAGATTTACATTTGGTGAGCTCTTTTAAAACAAAACAAAAATAAAGAGTGGGAAGATATATAGACACAAGTCTATGCAAGTCTCAAGATCAACAAAACCATTCACTAATCATTCATGACAAGTTTGAAGATCTATTTACAACAATCACAAAGATTTCAAGATTTTTCCCACAGTGATATAAGTGCATGAAAACAAGCAATGCTCGAAAATGCACAAAGCCATTAGCACAAAGGTACAAGGCAAAACAAGTTTTGAGACAAAAACTCAACAAAGTCAATCAAGCTTTTCGATTTTCTAATTTTTATGTGGTTTTTGGATTTTTGACACAATAAACAAAAAGATTGATACGACAAAATTAAATATATTCACAAATAGACAAGCAAACAATCAAACAGCAAAAATAGCAAGCAAAACAAACAAACATAGTCACAAAGCATAGGAAGTATTAATGCATGGACATGTTGTAATGCTTATGCATGAGTACCCTTAATCACCCTTACGTCACTTGCGTTTGGGGTGATTTCCTTATAGGATTGGGTACGGGAGTTAGGGCTTTCAAACCTTCGTGAGAAGCTTTCCAAGCAGTTGGTGAATGCACCAATCATCTTCATCACGTTCATCATTCCGGGATCACCATTCTGATCTCTAGATTGATCTCCAGCCTAAATTCTTCTATCATTTCTAGGTCCTCCTGACCTTCGAGGAGTTGCACTATTCTTTGCTCTCAGCTTTTGGCAATTTGGTCGAGTATGCCCTTGAAGTCCGCAATAGTGGCACACATAAGTTCCTCTAGGACCTCTTTGTGGTCGAGGATGTGACTTGGCACGAGATTCAGATCTGCCTACAAACTGATTGCGAGGATTTAACATCCGTTGGTTCACCAAATTCTTCTTCTCCTCCACCTCGAGCTTCTCACCAGTAAGGTTAGCTGCAACTGGAGCTTTAGCCTTTACAAACTTTACTTCTTTATTGACATTTCCAGACGAACTGCCTTCTCCGGTATATCCCAATCCGGATTTGTCTGAAAAGCTCTTTTGAGATGAGATAACATCATCTAGCTTCTTGGTGGTCACCCTTTCTACTTTAGCATTAGCTTGCACAACCTCACTCTCAAGAAACCTTACTTTTGTGTAAGCTTCGGACAACTCTCCATTCAAAGTTTCTATCTCACATTTGGCCTCCCTATATCGGATTAGGAGACTTTTGTAGTCCTCCTCAGCCTTCTTCATTTTTCTCACAGCAGCCTTGGCCACCCTTGTGTATTCCCCGGACTTCTCCAAGAGTAAGTTATAATTCTCCTGAAGATTCGCTGTGCTTCCATCTTCTTCAGCATCCGATTCTTCAACAATTCCTAGTGATTCATCATCACTATGTTCTCCAAGGTCTTGCACAAGCAGATTCAGTTCATCTGACGACTCAACATGAGCAATAGTCATAAAAGCCGAATAGTTCCCTTCTCCATCACAGCTCTCTTCAGATTCTGAGTCAGACGAATCCGAGTCACTCAAGGTCGTGGCATACACTTTACCTTTCGATTTCAAATAATTCG